>NC_090811.1:68949626-69556814 GCF_036512215.1 Solanum lycopersicum | reverse complement strand
TGCCAAATTTGTTCGTGGACGTCCGTCAAGACGTTGTCAATGCATACGGTTGGCCATCACGGGTTTTCTGGGCCGTTTGGAAGGTTAAACGAGCCCCGGAGCGAGCATACGCCTCATTTTGACGATTTTCGTGTGCTATTGCACACCATTTTTTAGGTGATCGGGATTCCGACGTCAAAAATGCCAAATTTGTTCGTGGACGTCCGTCAAGACGTTGTCTATGCATACGGTTGGCCATCACGGGTTTTCTGGGCCATTTGGAAGGTCAAACGAGCCCCGCAGCGAGCATACGCCTCATTTTGACGATTTTCGTGTGCTATTGCACACCATTTTTTGGGTGATCAGGATTCCGACGTCAAAAATGCCAAATTTGTTCGTGGACGTCCGTCAAGACGTTGTCTATGCATACGGTTGGCCATCACGGGTTTTCTGGGCCATTTGGAAGGTCAAACGAGCCCCGGAGCGAGCATACGCCTCATTTTGACGATTTTCGTGTGCTATTGCACACCATTTTTTGGGTGATCAGGATTCCGACGTCAAAAATGCCAAATTTGTTCGTGGACGTCCGTCAAGACGTTGTCTATGCATACGGTTGGCCATCACGGGTTTTCTGGGCCATTTGGAAGGTCAAACGAGCCCCGGAGCGAGCATACGCCTCATTTTGACGATTTTCGTGTGCTATTGCACACCATTTTTTGGCTGATCGGGATTCCGACGTCAAAAATGCCAAATTTGTTCGTGGACGTCCGTCAAGACGTTGTCTATGCATACGGTTGGCCATCACGGGTTTTCTGGGCCGTTTGGAAGGTCAAACGAGCCCCGGAGCGAGCATACGCCTCATTTTGACGATTTTCGTGTGCTATTGCACACCATTTTTTGGGTGATCGGGATTCTGACGTCAAAAATGCCAAATTTGTTCGTGGACGTCCGTCAAGACGTTGTCTATGCATACGGTTGGCCATCACGGGTTTTCTGGGCCATTTGGAAGGTCAAACGAGCCCCGGAGCGAGCATACGCCTTATTTTGACAATTTTCGTGTGCTATTGCACACCTTTTTTTGGGTAATCAGGATTCCGACGTCAAAAATGCCAAATTTGTTCGTGGACGTCCGTCAAGACGTTGTCTATGCATACGGTTGGCCATCACGGGTTTTCTGGGCCGTTTGGAAGGTCAAACGAGCCCCGGAGTGAGCATACGCCTCATTTTGACGATTTTCGTGTGCTATTGCACACCATTTTTTGGGTGATCGGGATTCCGACGTCAAAAATGCCAAATTTGTTCGTGGACGTCCGTCAAGACGTTGTCTATGCATACGGTTGGCCATCACGGGTTTTCTGGGCCGTTTGGAAGGTCAAACGAGCCCCGGAGCGAGCATACGCCTCATTTTGACGATTTTCGTGTGCTATTGCACACCATTTTTTGGGTGATCGGGATTCCGACGTCAAAAATGCCAAATTTGTTCGTGGACGTCCGTCAAGACGTTGTCTATGCATACGGTTGGCCATCACGGGTTTTCTGGGCCATTTGGAAGGTCAAACGAGCCCCGGAGCGAGCATACGCCTCATTTTGACGATATTCGTGTGCTATTGCACACCATTTTTTGGGTGATCAGGATTCCGACGTCAAAAATGCCAAATTTGTTCGTGGACGTCCGTCAAGACGTTGTCTATGCATACGGTTGGCCATCACGGGTTTTCTGGGCCATTTGGAAGGTCAAACGAGCCCCGGAGCGAGCATACGCCTCATTTTGACGATTTTCGTGTGCTATTGCACACCATTTTTTGGGTGATCGGGATTCCGACGTCAAAAATGCCAAATTTGTTCGTGGACGTCCGTCAAGACGTTGTCTATGCATACGGTTGGCCATCACGGGTTTTCTGGGCCGTTTGGAAGGTCAAACGAGCCCCGGAGCGAGCATACGCCTCATTTTGACGATTTTCGTGTGCTATTGCACACCATTTTTTGGGTGATCGGGATTCTGACGTCAAAAATGCCAAATTTGTTCGTGGACGTCCGTCAAGACGTTGTCTATGCATACGGTTGGCCATCACGGGTTTTCTGGGCCATTTGGAAGGTCAAACGAGCCCCGGAGCGAGCATACGCCTTATTTTGACAATTTTCGTGTGCTATTGCACACCTTTTTTTGGGTGATCAGGATTCCGACGTCAAAAATGCCAAATTTGTTCGTGGACGTCCGTCAAGACGTTGTCTATGCATACGGTTGGCCATCACGGGTTTTCTGGGCCGTTTGGAAGGTCAAACGAGCCCCGGAGTGAGCATACGCCTCATTTTAACGATTTTCGTGTGCTATTGCACACCATTTTTTGGGTGATCGGGATTCCGACGTCAAAAATGCCAAATTTGTTCGTGGACGTCCGTCAAGACGTTGTCTATGCATACGGTTGGCCATCACGGGTTTTCTGGGCCGTTTGGAAGGTCAAACGAGCCCCGGAGCGAGCATACGCCTCATTTTGACGATTTTCGTGTGCTATTGCACACCATTTTTTGGGTGATCGGGATTCTGACGTCAAAAATGCCAAATTTGTTCGTGGACGTCCGTCAAGACGTTGTCTATGCATACGGTTGGCCATCACGGGTTTTCTGGGCCATTTGGAAGGTCAAACGAGCCCCGGAGCGAGCATACGCCTTATTTTGACAATTTTCGTGTGCTATTGCACACCTTTTTTTGGGTGATCAGGATTCCGACGTCAAAAATGCCAAATTTGTTCGTGGACGTCCGTCAAGACGTTGTCTAAGCATACGGTTGGCCATCACGGGTTTTCTGGGCCGTTTGGAAGGTCAAACGAGCCCCGGAGCGAGCATACGCCTCATTTTGACGATTTTCGTGTGCTATTGCACACCATTTTTTAGGTGATCGGGATTCCGACGTCAAAAATGCCAAATTTGTTCGTGGACGTCCGTCAAGACGTTGTCTATGCATACGGTTGGCCATCACGGGTTTTCTGGGCCATTTGGAAGGTCAAACGAGCCCCGCAGCGAGCATACGCCTCATTTTGACGATTTTCGTGTGCTATTGCACACCATTTTTTGGGTGATCAGGATTCCGACGTCAAAAATGCCAAATTTGTTCGTGGACGTCCGTCAAGACGTTGTCTATGCATACGGTTGGCCATCACGGGTTTTCTGGGCCATTTGGAAGGTCAAACGAGCCCCGGAGCGAGCATACGCCTCATTTTGACGATTTTCGTGTGCTATTGCACACCATTTTTTGGGTGATCAGGATTCCGACGTCAAAAATGCCAAATTTGTTCGTGGACGTCCGTCAAGACGTTGTCTATGCATACGGTTGGCCATCACGGGTTTTCTGGGCCATTTGGAAGGTCAAACGAGCCCCGGAGCGAGCATACGCCTCATTTTGACGATTTTCGTGTGCTATTGCACACCATTTTTTGGCTGATCGGGATTCCGACGTCAAAAATGCCAAATTTGTTCGTGGACGTCCGTCAAGACGTTTTCTATGCATACGGTTGGCCATCACGGGTTTTCTGGGCCGTTTGGAAGGTCAAACGAGCCCCGGAGCGAGCATACGCCTCATTTTGACGATTTTCGTGTGCTATTGCACACCATTTTTTGGGTGATCGGGATTCTGACGTCAAAAATGCCAAATTTGTTCGTGGACGTCCGTCAAGACGTTGTCTATGCATACGGTTGGCCATCACGGGTTTTCTGGGCCATTTGGAAGGTCAAACGAGCCCCGGAGCGAGCATACGCCTTATTTTGACAATTTTCGTGTGCTATTGCACACCTTTTTTTGGATGATCAGGATTCCGACGTCAAAAATGCCAAATTTGTTCGTGGACGTCCGTCAAGACGTTGTCTATGCATACGGTTGGCCATCACGGGTTTTCTGGGCCGTTTGGAAGGTCAAACGAGCCCCGGAGTGAGCATACGCCTCATTTTGACGATTTTCGTGTGCTATTGCACACCATTTTTTGGGTGATCGGGATTCCGACGTCAAAAATGCCAAATTTGTTCGTGGACGTCCGTCAAGACGTTGTCTATGCATACGGTTGGCCATCACGGGTTTTCTGGGCCGTTTGGAAGGTCAAACGAGCCCCGGAGCGAGCATACGCCTCATTTTGACGATTTTCGTGTGCTATTGCACACCATTTTTTGGGTGATCGGGATTCTGACGTCAAAAATGCCAAATTTGTTCGTGGACGTCCGTCAAGACGTTGTCTATGCATACGGTTGGCCATCACGGGTTTTCTGGGCCATTTGGAAGGTCAAACGAGCCCCGGAGCGAGCATACGCCTTATTTTGACAATTTTCGTGTGCTATTGCACACCTTTTTTTGGGTGATCAGGATTCCGACGTCAAAAATGCCAAATTTGTTCGTGGACGTCCGTCAAGACGTTGTCTATGCATACGGTTGGCCATCACGGGTTTTCTGGGCCGTTTGGAAGGTCAAACGAGCCCCGGAGTGAGCATACGCCTCATTTTGACGATTTTCGTGTGCTATTGCACACCATTTTTTGGGTGATCGGGATTCCGACGTCAAAAATGCCAAATTTGTTCGTGGACGTCCGTCAAGACGTTGTCTATGCATACGGTTGGCCATCACGGGTTTTCTGGGCCATTTGGAAGGTCAGACGAGCCCCGGATCGAGCATACGCCTTATTTTGACGATTTTCGTGTGCAATATCAGGATTCCGACGTCAAAAATGCCAAATTTGTTCGTGGACGTCCGTCAAGACGTTGTCTATGCATACGGTTGGCCATCACGGGTTTTCTGGGCCGTTTGGAAGGTCAAACGAGCCCCGGAGCGAGCATACGCCTCATTTTGACGATTTTCGTGTGCTATTGCACACCATTTTTTGGCTGATCGGGATTCCGACGTCAAAAATGCCAAATTTGTTCGTGGACGTCCGTCAAGACGTTGTCTATGCATACGGTTGGCCATCACGGGTTTTCTGGGCCGTTTGGAAGGTCAAACGAGCCCCGGAGCGAGCATACGCCTCATTTTGACGATTTTCGTGTGCTATTGCACACCATTTTTTGGGTGATCGGGATTCCGACGTCAAAAATGCCAAATTTGTTCGTGGACGTCCGTCAAGACGTTGTCTATGCATACGGTTGGCCATCACGGGTTTTCTGGGCCGTTTTGAAGGTCAAACGAGCCCCGGAGCGAGCATACGCCTCATTTTGACGATTTTCATGTGCTATTGCACACCATTTTTTGGGTGATCGGGATTCCAACGTCAAAAATGCCAAATTTGTTCGTGGACGTCCGTCAAGACGTTGTCTATGCATACGGTTGGCCATCACGGGTTTTCTGGGCCATTTAGAAGGTCAAACGAGCCCCGGAGCGAGCATACGCCTCATTTTGACGATTTTCGTGTGCTATTGCACACCATTTTTTGGGTGATCGGGATTCCGACGTCAAAAATGCCAAATTTGTTCGTGGACGTCCGTCAAGACGTTGTCTATGCATACGGTTGGCCATCATGGGTTTTCTGGGCCGTTTGGAAGGTCAAACGAGCCCCGGAGCGAGCATACGCCTCATTTTGACGATTTTCGTGTGCTATTGCACACCATTTTTTGGCTGATCGGGATTCCGACGTCAAAAATGCCAAATTTGTTCGTGGACGTCCGTCAAGACGTTGTCAATGCATACGGTTTGCCATCACGGGTTTTCTGGGCCGTTTGGAAGGTCAAACGAGCCCCGGAGCGAGCATACGCCTCATTTTGACGATTTTCGTGTGCTATTGCACACCATTTTTTAGGTGATCGGGATTCCGACGTCAAAAATGCCAAATTTGTTCGTGGACGTCCGTCAAGACGTTGTCTATGCATACGGTTGGCCATCACGGGTTTTCTGGGCCATTTGGAAGGTCAAACGAGCCCCGCAGCGAGCATAAGCCTCATTTTGACGATTTTCGTGTGCTATTGCACACCATTTTTTGGGTGATCAGGATTCCGACGTCAACAATGCCAAATTTGTTCGTGGACGTCCGTCAAGACGTTGTCTATGCATACGGTTGGCCATCACGGGTTTTCTGGGCCATTTGGAAGGTCAAACGAGCCCCGGAGCGAGCATACGCCTCATTTTGACGATTTTTGTGTTCTATTGCACACCATTTTTTGGGTGATCAGGATTCCGACGTCAAAAATGCCAAATTTGTTCGTGGACGTCCGTCAAGACGTTGTCTATGCATACGGTTGGCCATCACGGGTTTTCTGGGCCATTTGGAAGGTCAAACGAGCCCCGGAGCGAGCATACGCCTCATTTTGACGATTTTCGTGTGCTATTGCACACCATTTTTTGGGTGATCAGGATTCCGACGTCAAAAATGCCAAATTTGTTCGTGGACGTCCGTCAAGACGTTGTCTATGCATACGGTTGGCCATCACGGGTTTTCTGGGCCGTTTGGAAGGTCAAACGAGCCCCGGAGCGAGCATACGCCTCATTTTGACGATTTTCGTGTGCTATTGCACACCATTTTTTGGGTGATCGGGATTCCGACGTCAAAAATGCCAAATTTGTTCGTGGACATCCGTCAAGACATTGTCTATGCATACGGTTGGCCATCACGGGTTTTCTGGGCCATTTGGAAGGTCAAACGAGCTCCGGAGCGAGCATACGCCTCATTTTGACGATTTTCGTGTGCTATTGCACACCATTTTTTGGGTGATCGGGATTCCGACGTCAAAAATGCCAAATTTGTTCGTGGACGTCCGTCAAGACGTTGTCTATGCATACGGTTGGCCATCACGGGTTTTCTGGGCCGTTTGGAAGGTCAAACGAGCCTCGGAGCGAGCATACGCCTCATTTTGACGATTTTCGTGTGCTATTGCACACCATTTTTTGGGTGATCAGGATTCCGACGTCAAAAATGCCAAATTTGTTCGTGGACGTCCGTCAAGACGTTGTCTATGCATACGGTTGGCCATCACGGGTTTTCTGGGCCATTTGGAAGGTCAAACGAGCCCCGGATCGAGCATACGCCTCATTTTGACGATTTTCGTGTGCAATATCAGGATTCCGACGTCAAAAATGCCAAATTTGTTCGTGGACGTCCGTCAAGACGTTGTCTATGCATACGGTTTGCCATCACGGGTTTTCTGGGCCGTTTGGAAGGTCAAACGAGCCCCGGAGCGAGCATACGCCTCATTTTGACGATTTTCATGTGCTATTGCACACCATTTTTTGGGTGATCGGGATTCCGACGTCAAAAATGCCAAATTTGTTCGTGGACGTCCGTCAAGACGTTGTCTATGCATACGGTTGGCCATCACGGGTTTTCTGGGCCATTTGGAAGGTCAAACGAGCCCCGGAGCGAGCATACGCCTCATTTTGACGATTTTCGTGTGCTATTGCACACCATTTTTTGGGTGATCGGGATTCCGACGTCAAAAATGCAAAATTTGTTCGTGGACGTCCATCAAGACGTTGTCTATGCATACGGTTGGCCATCACGGGTTTTCTGGGCCGTTTGGAAGGTCAAACGAGCCCCGGAGCGAGCATACGCCTCATTTTGACGATTTTCGTGTGCTATTGCACACCATTTTTTGGGTGATCGGGATTCCGACGTCAAAAATGCCAAATTTGTTCGTGGACGTCCGTCAAGACGTTGTCTATGCATACGGTTGGCCATCACAGGTTTTCTGGGCCGTTTTGAAGGTCAAACGAGCCCCGGAGCGAGCATACGCCTCATTTTGACGATTTTCGTGTGCTATTGCACACCATTTTTTGGGTGATCGGGATTCCAACGTCAAAAATGCCAAATTTGTTCGTGGACGTCCGTCAAGACGTTGTCTATGCATACGGTTGGCCATCACGGGTTTTCTGGGCCATTTGGAAGGTCAAACGAGCCCCGGAGCGAGCATACGCCTTATTTTGACAATTTTCGTGTGCTATTGCACACCTTTTTTTGGGTGATCAGGATTCCGACGTCAAAAATGCCAAATTTGTTCGTGGACGTCCGTCAAGATGTTGTCTATGCATACGGTTGGCCATCACGGGTTTTCTGGGCCGTTTGGAAGGTCAAACGAGCCCCGGAGTGAGCATACGCCTCATTTTGACGATTTTTGTGTGCTATTGCACACCATTTTTTGGTTGATCGGGATTCCGACGTCAAAAATGCCAAATTTGTTCGTGGACGTCCGTCAAGACGTTGTCTATGCATACGGTTGGCCATCACGGGTTTTTTGGGCCATTTGGAAGGTCAAACGAGCCCCGGATCGAGCATACGCCTCATTTTGACGATTTTCGTGTGCAATATCAGGATTCCGACGTCAAAAATGCCAAATTTGTTCGTGGACGTCCGTCAAGACGTTGTCTATGCATACGGTTGGCCATCACGGGTTTTCTGGGCCATTTGGAAGGTCAAACGAGCCCCGGAGCGAGCATACGCCTCATTTTGACGATTTTCATGTGCTATTGCACACCATTTTTTGGGTGATCGGGATTCCGACGTCAAAAATGCCAAATTTGTTCGTGGACGTCCGTCAAGACGTTGTCTATGCATACGGTTTGCCATCACGGGTTTTCTGGGCCGTTTGGAAGGTGAAACGAGCCCCGGAGCGAGCATACGCCTCATTTTGACGATTTTCGTGTGCTATTGCACACCATTTTTTGGGTGATCGGGATTCCGACGTCAAAAATGCCAAATTTGTTCGTGGACGTCCGTCAAGACGTTGTCTATGCATACGGTTGGCCATCACGGGTTTTCTGGGCCGTTTGGAAGGTCAAACGAGCCCCGGAGCGAGCATACGCCTCATTTTGACGATTTTCGTGTGCTATTGCACACCATTTTTTGGGTGATCGGGATTCCGACGTCAAAAATGCCAAATTTGTTCGTGGACGTCCGTCAAGACGTTTTCTATGCATACGGTTGGCCATCACGGGTTTTCTGGGCCATTTGGAAGGTCAAACGAGCCCCGGAGCGAGCATACGCCTCATTTTGACGATTTTCGTGTGCTATAGCACACCATTTTTTGGGTGATCGGGATTCCGACGTCAAAAATGCAAAATTTGTTCGTGGACGTCCGTCAAGACGTTGTCTATGCATACGGTTGGCCATCACGGGTTTTCTGGGCCATTTGGAAGGTCAAACGAGCCCCGGAGCGAGCATACGCCTTATTTTGACAATTTTCGTGTGCTATTGCACACCTTTTTTTGGGTGATCAGGATTCCGACGTCAAAAATGCCAAATTTGTTCGTGGACGTCCGTCAAGACGTTGTCTATGCATACGGTTGGCCATCACGGGTTTTCTGGGCCGTTTGGAAGGTCAAACGAGCCCCGGAGTGAGCATACGCCTCATTTTGACGATTTTCGTGTGCTATTGCACACCATTTTTTGGGTGATCGGGATTCCGACGTCAAAAATGCCAAATTTGTTCGTGGACGTCCGTCAAGACGTTGTCTATGCATACGGTTGGCCATCACGGGTTTTCTGGGCCGTTTGGAAGGTCAAACGAGCCTCGGAGCGAGCATACGCCTCATTTTGACGATTTTCGTGTGCTATTGCACACCATTTTTTGGCTGATCGGGATTCCGACGTCAAAAATGCCAAATTTGTTCGTGGACGTCGTCAAGACGTTGTCTATGCATACGGTTGGCCATCACGGGTTTTCTGGGCCGTTTGGAAGGTCAAACGAGCCTCGGAGCGAGCATACGCCTCATTTTGACGATTTTTGTGTGCAATTGCACACCATTTTTTGGCTGATCGGGATTCCGACGTCAAAAATGCCAAATTTGTTCGTGGACGTCCGTCAAGACGTTGTCTATGCATACGGTTGGCCATCACGGGTTTTCTGGGCCATTTGGAAGGTCAAACGAGCCCCGGATCGAGCATACGCCTCATTTTGACGATTTTCGTGTGCAATATCAGGATTCCGACGTCAAAAATGCCAAATTTGTTCGTGGACGTCCGTCAAGACGTTGTCTATGCATACGGTTTGCCATCACGGGTTTTCTGGGCCGTTTGGAAGGTCAAACGAGCCCCGGAGCGAGCATACGCCTCATTTTGACGATTTTCATGTGCTATTGCACACCATTTTTTGGGTGATCGGGATTCCGACGTCAAAAATGCCAAATTTGTTCGTGGACGTCCGTCAAGACGTTGTCTATGCATACGGTTGGCCATCACGGGTTTTCTGGGCCATTTGGAAGGTCAAACGAGCCCCGCAGCGAGCATACGCCTCATTTTGACGATTTTCGTGTGCTATTGCACACCATTTTTTGGGTGATCAGGATTCCGACGTCAACAATGCCAAATTTGTTCGTGGACGTCCGTCAAGACGTTGTCTATGCATACGGTTGGCCATCACGGGTTTTCTGGGCCATTTGGAAGGTCAAACGAGCCCCGGAGCGAGCATACGCCTCATTTTGACGATTTTTGTGTGCTATTGCACACCATTTTTTGGGTGATCAGGATTCCGACGTCAAAAATGCCAAATTTGTTCGTGGACGTCCGTCAAGACGTTGTCTATGCATACGGTTGGCCATCACGGGTTTTCTGGGCCATTTGGAAGGTCAAACGAGCCCCGGAGCGAGCATACGCCTCATTTTGACGATTTTCGTGTGCTATTGCACACCATTTTTTGGGTGATCAGGATTCCGACGTCAAAAATGCCAAATTTGTTCGTGGACGTCCGTCAAGACGTTGTCTATGCATACGGTTGGCCATCACGGGTTTTCTGGGCCATTTAGAAGGTCAAACGAGCCCCGGAGCGAGCATACGCCTCATTTTGACGATTTTCGTGTGCTATTGCACACCATTTTTTGGGTGATCGGGATTCCGACGTCAAAAATGCCAAATTTGTTCGTGGACGTCCGTCAAGACGTTGTCTATGCATACGGTTGGCCATCATGGGTTTTCTGGGCCGTTTGGAAGGTCAAACGAGCCCCGGAGCGAGCATACGCCTCATTTTGACGATTTTCGTGTGCTATTGCACACCATTTTTTGGCTGATCGGGATTCCGACGTCAAAAATGCCAAATTTGTTCGTGGACGTCCGTCAAGACGTTGTCAATGCATACGGTTTGCCATCACGGGTTTTCTGGGCCGTTTGGAAGGTCAAACGAGCCCCGGAGCGAGCATACGCCTCATTTTGACGATTTTCGTGTGCTATTGCACACCATTTTTTAGGTGATCGGGATTCCGACGTCAAAAATGCCAAATTTGTTCGTGGACGTCCGTCAAGACGTTGTCTATGCATACGGTTGGCCATCACGGGTTTTCTGGGCCATTTGGAAGGTCAAACGAGCCCCGCAGCGAGCATACGCCTCATTTTGACGATTTTCGTGTGCTATTGCACACCATTTTTTGGGTGATCGGGATTCCGACGTCAACAATGCCAAATTTGTTCGTGGACGTCCGTCAAGACGTTGTCTATGCATACGGTTGGCCATCACGGGTTTTCTGGGCCATTTGGAAGGTCAAACGAGCCCCGCAGCGAGCATACGCCTCATTTTGACGATTTTCGTGTGCTATTGCACACCATTTTTTGGGTGATCAGGATTCCGACGTCAACAATGCCAAATTTGTTCGTGGACGTCCGTCAAGACGTTGTCTATGCATACGGTTGGCCATCACAGGTTTTCTGGGCCATTTGGAAGGTCAAACGAGCCCCGGAGCGAGCATACGCCTCATTTTGACGATTTTTGTGTGCTATTGCACACCATTTTTTGGGTGATCAGAATTCCGACGTCAAAAATGCCAAATTTGTTCGTGGACGTCCGTCAAGACGTTGTCTATGCATACGGTTGGCCATCACGGGTTTTCTGGGCCGTTTGGAAGGTCAAACGAGCCCCGGAGCGAGCATACGCCTCATTTTGACGATTTTCGTGTGCTATTGCACACCATTTTTTGGGTGATCGGGATTCCGACGTCAAAAATGCCAAATTTGTTCGTGGACATCCGTCAAGACATTGTCTATGCATACGGTTGGCCATCACGGGTTTTCTGGGCCATTTGGAAGGTCAAACGAGCTCCGGAGCGAGCATACGCCTCATTTTGACGATTTTCGTGTGCTATTGCACACCATTTTTTGGGTGATCGGGATTCCGACGTCAAAAATGCCAAATTTGTTCGTGGACGTCCGTCAAGACGTTGTCTATGCATACGGTTGGCCATCACGGGTTTTCTGGGCCGTTTGGAAGGTCAAACGAGCCTCGGAGCGAGCATACGCCTCATTTTGACGATTTTCGTGTGCTATTGCACACCATTTTTTGGCTGATCGGGATTCCGACGTCAAAAATGCCAAATTTGTTCGTGGACGTCCGTCAAGACGTTGTCTATGCATACGGTTGGCCATCACGGGTTTTCTGGGCCATTTGGAAGGTCAAACGAGCCCCGGATCGAGCATACGCCTCATTTTGACGATTTTCGTGTGCAATATCAGGATTCCGACGTCAAAAATGCCAAATTTGTTCGTGTACGTCCGTCAAGACGTTGTCTATGCATACGGTTTGCCATCACGGGTTTTCTGGGCCGTTTGGAAGGTCAAACGAGCCCCGGAGCGAGCATACGCCTCATTTTGACGATTTTCATGTGCTATTGCACACCATTTTTTGGGTGATCGGGATTCCGACGTCAAAAATGCCAAATTTGTTCGTGGACGTCCGTCAAGACGTTGTCTATGCATACGGTTGGCCATCACGGGTTTTCTGGGCCATTTGGAAGGTCAAACGAGCCCCGGAGCGAGCATACGCCTCATTTTGACGATTTTCGTGTGCTATTGCACACCATTTTTTGGGTGATCGGGATTCCGACGTCAAAAATGCAAAATTTGTTCGTGGACGTCCGTCAAGACGTTGTCTATGCATACGGTTGGCCATCATGGGTTTTCTGGGCCGTTTGGAAGGTCAAACGAGCCCCGGAGCGAGCATACGCCTCATTTTGACGATTTTCGTGTGCTATTGCACACCATTTTTTGGGTGATCGGGATTCCGACGTCAAAAATGCCAAATTTGTTCGTGGACGTCCGTCAAGACGTTGTCTATGCATACGATTGGCCATCACAGGTTTTCTGGGCCGTTTTGAAGGTCAAACGAGCCCCGGAGCGAGCATACGCCTCATTTTGACGATTTTCGTGTGCTATTGCACACCATTTTTTGGGTGATCGGGATTCCAACGTCAAAAATGCCAAATTTGTTCGTGGACGTCCGTCAAGACGTTGTCTATGCATACGGTTGGCCATCACGGGTTTTCTGGGCCATTTGGAAGGTCAAACGAGCCCCGGAGCGAGCATACGCCTTATTTTGACAATTTTCGTGTGCTATTGCACACCTTTTTTTGGGTGATCAGGATTCCGACGTCAAAAATGCCAAATTTGTTCGTGGACGTCCGTCAAGACGTTGTCTATGCATACGGTTGGCCATCACGGGTTTTCTGGGCCGTTTGGAAGGTCAAACGAGCCCCGGAGTGAGCATACGCCTCATTTTGACGATTTTCGTGTGCTATTGCACACCATTTTTTGGTTGATCGGGATTCCGACGTCAAAAATGCCAAATTTGTTCGTGGACGTCCGTCAAGACGTTGTCTATGCATACGGTTGGCCATCACGGGTTTTCTGGGCCATTTGGAAGGTCAAACGAGCCCCGGATCGAGCATACGCCTCATTTTGACGATTTTCGTGTGCAATATCAGGATTCCGACGTCAAAAATGCCAAATTTGTTCGTGGACGTCCGTCAAGACGTTGTCTATGCATACGGTTTGCCATCACGGGTTTTCTGGGCCGTTTGGAAGGTCAAACGAGCCCCGGAGCGAGCATACGCCTCATTTTGACGATTTTCATGTGCTATTGCACACCATTTTTTGGGTGATCGGGATTCCGACGTCAAAAATGCCAAATTTGTTCGTGGACGTCCGTCAAGACGTTGTCTATGCATACGGTTGGCCATCACGGGTTTTCTGGGCCATTTGGAAGGTCAAACGAGCCCCGGAGCGAGCATACGCCTCATTTTGACGATTTTCGTGTGCTATTGCACACCATTTTTTGGGTGATCGGGATTCCGACGTCAAAAATGCAAAATTTGTTCGTGGACGTCCGTCAAGACGTTGTCTATGCATACGGTTGGCCATCACGGGTTTTCTGGGCCGTTTGGAAGGTCAAACGAGCCCCGGAGCGAGCATACGCCTCATTTTGACGATTTTCGTGTGCTATTGCACACTATTTTTTTGGTGATCGGGATTCCGACGTCAAAAATGCCAAATTTGTTCGTGGACGTCCGTCAAGACGTTGTCTATGCATACGGTTGGCCATCACAGGTTTTCTGGGCCGTTTTGAAGGTCAAACGAGCCCCGGAGCGAGCATACGCCTCATTTTGACGATTTTCGTGTGCTATTGCACACCATTTTTTGGGTGATCGGGATTCCAACGTCAAAAATGCCAAATTTGTTCGTGGACGTCCGTCAAGACGTTGTCTATGCATACGGTTGGCCATCACGGGTTTTCTGGGCCATTTGGAAGGTCAAACGAGCCCCGGAGCGAGCATACGCCTTATTTTGACAATTTTCGTGTGCTATTGCACACCTTTTTTTGGGTGATCAGGACTCCGACGTCAAAAATGCCAAATTTGTTCGTGGAGGTCCGTCAAGACGTTGTCTATGCATACGGTTGGCCATCACGGGTTTTCTGGGCCGTTTGGAAGGTCAAACGAGCCCCGGAGTGAGCATACGCCTCATTTTGACGATTTTCGTGTGCTATTGCACACCATTTTTTGGTTGATCGGGATTCCGACGTCAAAAATGCCAAATTTGTTCGTGGACGTCCGTCAAGACGTTGTCTATGCATACGGTTGGCCATCACGGGTTTTCTGGGCCATTTGGAAGGTCAAACGAGCCCCGGATCGAGCATACGCCTCATTTTGACGATTTTCGTGTGCAATATCAGGATTCCGACGTCAAAAATGCCAAATTTGTTCGTGGACGTCCATCAAGACGTTGTCTATGCATACGGTTTGCCATCACGGGTTTTCTGGGCCGTTTGGAAGGTCAAACGAGCCCCGGAGCGAGCATACGCCTCATTTTGACGATTTTCATGTGCTATTGCACACCATTTTTTGGGTGATCGGGATTCCGACGTCAAAAATGCCAAATTTGTTCGTGGACGTCCGTCAAGACGTTGTCTATGCATACGGTTGGCCATCACGGGTTTTCTGGGCCATTTGGAAGGTCAAACGAGCCCCGGAGCGAGCATACGCCTCATTTTGACGATTTTCGTGTGCTATTGCACACCATGTTTTGGGTGATAAGGATTCCGACGTCAAAAATGCAAAATTTGTTCGTGGACGTCCGTCAAGACGTTGTCTATGCATACGGTTGGCCATCACTGGTTTTCTGGGCCGTTTGGAAGGTCAAACGAGCCCCGGAGCGAGCATACGCCTCATTTTGACGATTTTCGTGTGCTATTGCACACCATTTTTTGGGTGATCGGGATTCCGACGTCAAAAATGCCAAATTTGTTCGTGGACGTCCGTCAAGACGTTGTCTATTCATACGGTTGGCCATCACAGGTTTTCTGGGCCGTTTTGAAGGTCAAACGAGCCCCAGAGCGAGCATACGCCTCATTTTGACGATTTTCGTGTGCTATTGCACACCATTTTTTGGGTGATCGGGATTCCAACGTCAAAAATGCCAAATTTGTTCGTGGACGTCCGTCAAGACGTTGTCTATGCATACGGTTGGCCATCACGGGTTTTCTGGGCCATTTGGAAGGTCAAACGAGCCCCGGAGCGAGCATACGCCTCATTTTGACGATTTTCGTGTGCTATTGCACACCATTTTTTGGGTGATCGGGATTCCGACGTCAAAAATGCCAAATTTGTTCGTGGACGTCCGTCAAGACGTTGTCTATGCATACGGTTGGCCATCACGGGTTTTCTGGGCCGTTTGGAAGGTCAAACGAGCCCCGGAGCGAGCATACGCCTCATTTTGACGATTTTCGTGTGCTATTGCACACCATTTTTTGGCTGATCGGGATTCCGACGTCAAAAATGCCAAATTTGTTCATGGACGTCCGTCAAGACGTTGTCTATGCATACGGTTGGCCATCACGGGTTTTCTGGGCCATTTGGAAGGTCAAACGAGCCCCGGAGCGAGCATACGCCTCATTTTGACGATTTTCGTGTGCTATTGCACACCATTTTTTGGGTGATCAGGATTCCGACGTCAAAAATGCAAAATTTGTTCGTGGACGTCCGTCAAGACGTTGTCTATGCATACGGTTGGCCATCACGGGTTTTCTGGGCCGTTTGGAAGGTCAAACGAGCCTCGGAGCGAGCATACGCCTCATTTTGACGATTTTCGTGTGCTATTGCACACCATTTTTTGGGTGATCAGGATTCCGACGTCAAAAATGCCAAATTTGTTCGTGGACGTCCGTCAAGACGTTGTCTATGCATACGGTTGGCCATCACGGGTTTTCTGGGCCGTTTGGAAGGTCAAACGAGCCCCGGAGCGAGCATACGCCTCATTTTGACGATTTTCGTGTGCTATTGCACACCATTTTTTGGGTGATCGGGATTCCGACGTCAAAAATGCCAAATTTGTTCGTGGACGTCCGTCAAGACGTTGTCTATGCATACGGTTGGCCATCACGGGTTTTCTGGGCCGTTTTGAAGGTCAAACGAGCCCCGGAGCGAGCATACGCCTCATTTTGACGATTTTCGTGTGCTATTGCACACCATTTTTTGGGTGATCGAGATTCCAACGTCAAAAATGCCAAATTTGTTCGTGGACGTCCGTCAAGACGTTGTCTATGCATACGGTTGGCCATCACGGGTTTTCTGGGCCATTTGGAAGGTCAAACGAGCCCCGGAGCGAGCATACGCCTTATTTTGACGATTTTCGTGTGCTATTGCACACCATTTTTTGGGTGATCAGGATTCCGACGTCAAAAATGCCAAATTTGTTCGTGGACGTCCGTCAAGACGTTGTCTATGCATACGGTTGGCCATCACGGGTTTTCTGGGCCGTTTGGAAGGTCAAACGAGCCCCGGAGCGAGCATACGCCTCATTTTGACGATTTTCGTGTGCTATTGCACACCATTTTTTGGGTGATCAGGATTCCGACGTCAAAAATGCCAAATTTGACGTCCGTCAAGACGTTGTCTATGCATACGGTTGGCCATCACGGGTTTTCTGGGCCGTTTGGAAGGTCAAACGAGCCCCGGAGCGAGCATACGCCTCATTTTGACGATTTTCGTGTGCTATTGCACACCATTTTTTGGGTGATCGGGATTCCGACGTCAAAAATGCCAAATTTGTTCGTGGACGTCCGTCAAGACGTTGTCTATGCATACGGTTGGCCATCACGGGTTTTCTGGGCCGTTTGGAAGGTCAAACGAGCCCCGGAGCGAGCATACGCCTCATTTTGACGATTTTCGTGTGCTATTGCACACCATTTTTTGGGTGATCGGGATTCCGACGTCAAAAATGCCAAATTTGTTCGTGGACGTCCGTCAAGACATTGTCTATGCATACGGTTGGCCATCACGGGTTTTCTGGGCCATTTGGAAGGTCAAACGAGCCCCGGAGCGAGCATACGCCTCATTTTGACGATTTTCGTGTGCTATTGCACACCATTTTTTGGGTGATCAGGATTCCGACGTCAAAAATGCCAAATTTGTTCGTGGACGTCCGTCAAGACGTTGTCTATGCATACGGTTGGCCATCACAGGTTTTCTGGGCCATTTGGAAGGTCAAACGAGCCCCGGAGCGAGCATACGCCTTATTTTGACAATTTTCGTGTGCTATTGCACACCATTTTTTGGGTGATCAGGATTCCGACATCAAAAATGCCAAATTTGTTCGTGGACGTCCGTCAAGACGTTGTCTATGCATACGGTTGGCCATCACGGGTTTTCTGGGCCGTTTGGAAGGTCAAACGAGCCCCGGAGTGAGCATACGCCTCATTTTGACGATTTTCGTGTGCTATTGCACACCATTTTTTGGGTGATCGGGATTCCAACGTCAAAAATGCCAAATTTGTTCGTGGACGTCCGTCAAGACGTTGTCTATGCATACGGTTGGCCATCACGGGTTTTCTGGGCCATTTGGAAGGTCAAACGAGCCCCGGATCGAGCATACGCCTCATTTTGACGATTTTCGTGTGCAATATCAGGATTCCGACGTCAAAAATGCCAAATTTGTTCGTGGACGTCCGTCAAGACGTTGTCTATGCATACGGTTGGCCATCACGGGTTTTCTGGGCCGTTTGGAAGGTCAAACGAGCCCCGGAGCGAGCATACGCCTCATTTTGACGATTTTCATGTGCTATTGCACACCATTTTTTGGGTGATCGGGATTCCGACGTCAAAAATGCCAAATTTGTCCGTGGACGTTCGTCAAGACGTTGTCTATGCATACGGTTGGCCATCACGGGTTTTCTGGGCTATTTGGAAGGTCAAACGAGCCCCGGAGCGAGCATACGCCTCATTTTGACGATTTTCGTGTGCTATTGCACACCATTTTTTGGGTGATCGGGATTCCGACGTCAAAAATGCAAAATTTGTTCGTGGACGTCCGTCAAGACGTTGTCTATGCATACGGTTGGTCATCACGGGTTTTCTGGGCCGTTTGGAAGGTCAAACGAGCCCCGGAGCGAGCATACGCCTCATTTTGACGATTTTCGTGTGCTATTGCACACCATTTTTTGGGTGATCAGGATTCCGACGTCAAAAATGCCAAATTTGTTCGTGGACGTCCGTCAAGACGTTGTCTATGCATACGGTTGGCCATCACGGGTTTTCTGGGCCGTTTGGAAGGTCAAACGAGCCCCGGAGCGAGCATACGCCTCATTTTGACGATTTTCGTGTGCTATTGCACACCATTTTTTGGGTGATCAGGATTCCGACGTCAAAAATGCCAAATTTGTTCGTGGACGTCTGTCAAGACGTTGTCTATGCATACGGTTGGCCATCACGGGTTTTCTGGGCCGTTTGGAAGGTCAAACGAGCCCCGGAGCGAGCATACGCCTCATTTTGACGATTTTCGTGTGCTATTGCACACCATTTTTTGGGTGATCGGGATTCCGACGTCAAAAATGCCAAATTTGTTCGTGGACGTCCGTCAAGACGTTGTCTATGCATACGGTTGGCCATCACGGGTTTTCTGGGCCGTTTGGAAGGTCAAACGAGCCCCGGAGCGAGCATACGCCTCATTTTGACGATTTTCGTGTGCTATTGCACACCATTTTTTGGGTGATCAGGATTCCGACGTCAAAAATGCCAAATTTGTTCGTGGACGTCTGTCAAGACGTTGTCTATGCATACGGTTGGCCATCACGGGTTTTCTGGGCCGTTTGGAAGGTCAAACGAGCCCCGGAGCGAGCATACGCCTCATTTTGACGATTTTCGTGTGCTATTGCACACCATTTTTTGGGTGATCGGGATTCCGACGTCAAAAATGCCAAATTTGTTCGTGGACGTCCGTCAAGACGTTGTCTATGCATACGGTTGGCCATCACGGGTTTTCTGGGCCATTTGGAAGGTCAAACGAGCCCCGGAGCGAGCATACGCCTCATTTTGACGATTTTCGTGTGCAATATCAGGATTCCGACGTCAAAAATGCCAAATTTGTTCGTGGACGTCCGTCAAGACGTTGTCTATGCATACGGTTTGCCATCACGGGTTTTCTGGGCCGTTTGGAAGGTCAAACGAGCCCCGCAGCGAGCATACGCCTCATTTTGACGATTTTCGTGTGCTATTGCACACCATTTTTTGGGTGATCGGGATTCCGACGTCAACAATGCCAAATTTGTTCGTGGACGTCCGTCAAGACGTTGTCTATGCATACGGTTGGCCATCACGGGTTTTCTGGGCCATTTGGAAGGTCAAACGAGCCCCGCAGCGAGCATACGCCTCATTTTGACGATTTTCGTGTGCTATTGCACACCATTTTTTGGGTGATCAGGATTCCGACGTCAACAATGCCAAATTTGTTCGTGGACGTCCGTCAAGACGTTGTCTATGCATACGGTTGGCCATCACAGGTTTTCTGGGCCATTTGGAAGGTCAAACGAGCCCCGGAGCGAGCATACGCCTCATTTTGACGATTTTTGTGTGCTATTGCACACCATTTTTTGGGTGATCAGAATTCCGACGTCAAAAATGCCAAATTTGTTCGTGGACGTCCGTCAAGACGTTGTCTATGCATACGGTTGGCCATCACGGGTTTTCTGGGCCGTTTGGAAGGTCAAACGAGCCCCGGAGCGAGCATACGCCTCATTTTGACGATTTTCGTGTGCTATTGCACACCATTTTTTGGGTGATCGGGATTCCGACGTCAAAAATGCCAAATTTGTTCGTGGACATCCGTCAAGACATTGTCTATGCATACGGTTGGCCATCACGGGTTTTCTGGGCCATTTGGAAGGTCAAACGAGCTCCGGAGCGAGCATACGCCTCATTTTGACGATTTTCGTGTGCTATTGCACACCATTTTTTGGGTGATCGGGATTCCGACGTCAAAAAGGCCAAATTTGTTCGTGGACGTCCGTCAAGACGTTGTCTATGCATACGGTTGGCCATCACGGGTTTTCTGGGCCGTTTGGAAGGTCAAACGAGCCTCGGAGCGAGCATACGCCTCATTTTGACGATTTTCGTGTGCTATTGCACACCATTTTTTGGCTGATCGGGATTCCGACGTCAAAAATGCCAAATTTGTTCGTGGACGTCCGTCAAGACGTTGTCTATGCATACGGTTGGCCATCACGGGTTTTCTGGGCCATTTGGAAGGTCAAACGAGCCCCGGATCGAGCATACGCCTCATTTTGACGATTTTCGTGTGCAATATCAGGATTCCGACGTCAAAAATGCCAAATTTGTTCGTGGACGTCCGTCAAGACGTTGTCTATGCATACGGTTTGCCATCACGGGTTTTCTGGGCCGTTTGGAAGGTCAAACGAGCCCCGGAGCGAGCATACGCCTCATTTTGACGATTTTCATGTGCTATTGCACACCATTTTTTGGGTGATCGGGATTCCGACGTCAAAAATGCCAAATTTGTTCGTGGACGTCCGTCAAGACGTTGTCTATGCATACGGTTGGCCATCACGGGTTTTCTGGGCCATTTGGAAGGTCAAACGAGCCCCGGAGCGAGCATACGCCTCATTTTGACGATTTTCGTGTGCTATTGCACACCATTTTTTGGGTGATCGGGATTCCGACGTCAAAAATGCAAAATTTGTTCGTGGACATCCGTCAAGACGTTGTCTATGCATACGGTTGGCCATCACGGGTTTTCTGGGCCGTTTGGAAGGTCAAACGAGCCCCGGAGCGAGCATACGCCTCATTTTGACGATTTTCGTGTGCTATTGCACACCATTTTTTGGGTGATCGGGATTCCGACGTCAAAAATGCCAAATTTGTTCGTGGACGTCCGTCAAGACGTTGTCTATGCATACGATTGGCCATCACAGGTTTTCTGGGCCGTTTTGAAGGTCAAACGAGCCCCGGAGCGAGCATACGCCTCATTTTGACGATTTTCGTGTGCTATTGCACACCATTTTTTGGGTGATCGGGATTCCAACGTCAAAAATGCCAAATTTGTTCGTGGACGTCCGTCAAGACGTTGTCTATGCATACGGTTGGCCATCACGGGTTTTCTGGGCCATTTGGAAGGTCAAACGAGCCCCGGAGCGAGCATACGCCTTATTTTGACAATTTTCGTGTGCTATTGCACACCTTTTTTTGGGTGATCAGGATTCCGACGTCAAAAATGCCAAATTTGTTCGTGGACGTCCGTCAAGACGTTGTCTATGCATACGGTTGGCCATCACGGGTTTTCTGGGCCGTTTGGAAGGTCAAACGAGCCCCGGAGTGAGCATACGCCTCATTTTGACGATTTTCGTGTGCTATTGCACACCATTTTTTGGTTGATCGGGATTCCGACGTCAAAAATGCCAAATTTGTTCGTGGACGTCCGTCAAGACGTTGTCTATGCATACGGTTGGCCATCACGGGTTTTCTGGGCCATTTGGAAGGTCAAACGAGCCCCGGATCGAGCATACGCCTCATTTTGACGATTTTCGTGTGCAATATCAGGATTCCGACGTCAAAAATGCCAAATTTGTTCGTGGACGTCCGTCAAGACGTTGTCTATGCATACGGTTTGCCATCACGGGTTTTCTGGGCCGTTTGGAAGGTCAAACGAGCCCCGGAGCGAGCATACGCCTCATTTTGACGATTTTCATGTGCTATTGCACACCATTTTTTGGGTGATCGGGATTCCGACGTCAAAAATGCCAAATTTGTTCGTGGACGTCCGTCAAGACGTTGTCTATGCATACGGTTGGCCATCACGGGTTTTCTGGGCCATTTGGAAGGTCAAACGAGCCCCGGAGCGAGCATACGCCTCATTTTGACGATTTTCGTGTGCTATTGCACACCATTTTTTGGGTGATCGGGATTCCGACGTCAAAAATGCAAAATTTGTTCGTGGACGTCCGTCAAGACGTTGTCTATGCATACGGTTGGCCATCACGGGTTTTCTGGGCCGTTTGGAAGGTCAAACGAGCCCCGGAGCGAGCATACGCCTCATTTTGACGATTTTCGTGTGCTATTGCACACTATTTTTTTGGTGATCGGGATTCCGACGTCAAAAATGCCAAATTTGTTCGTGGACGTCCGTCAAGACGTTGTCTATGCATACGGTTGGCCATCACAGGTTTTCTGGGCCGTTTTGAAGGTCAAACGAGCCCCGGAGCGAGCATACGCCTCATTTTGACGATTTTCGTGTGCTATTGCACACCATTTTTTGGGTGATCGGGATTCCAACGTCAAAAATGCCAAATTTGTTCGTGGACGTCCGTCAAGACGTTGTCTATGCATACGGTTGGCCATCACGGGTTTTCTGGGCCATTTGGAAGGTCAAACGAGCCCCGGAGCGAGCATACGCCTTATTTTGACAATTTTCGTGTGCTATTGCACACCTTTTTTTGGGTGATCAGGACTCCGACGTCAAAAATGCCAAATTTGTTCGTGGAGGTCCGTCAAGACGTTGTCTATGCATACGGTTGGCCATCACGGGTTTTCTGGGCCGTTTGGAAGGTCAAACGAGCCCCGGAGTGAGCATACGCCTCATTTTGACGATTTTCGTGTGCTATTGCACACCATTTTTTGGTTGATCGGGATTCCGACGTCAAAAATGCCAAATTTGTTCGTGGACGTCCGTCAAGACGTTGTCTATGCATACGGTTGGCCATCACGGGTTTTCTGGGCCATTTGGAAGGTCAAACGAGCCCCGGATCGAGCATACGCCTCATTTTGACGATTTTCGTGTGCAATATCAGGATTCCGACGTCAAAAATGCCAAATTTGTTCGTGGACGTCCATCAAGACGTTGTCTATGCATACGGTTTGCCATCACGGGTTTTCTGGGCCGTTTGGAAGGTCAAACGAGCCCCGGAGCGAGCATACGCCTCATTTTGACGATTTTCATGTGCTATTGCACACCATTTTTTGGGTGATCGGGATTCCGACGTCAAAAATGCCAAATTTGTTCGTGGACGTCCGTCAAGACGTTGTCTATGCATACGGTTGGCCATCACGGGTTTTCTGGGCCATTTGGAAGGTCAAACGAGCCCCGGAGCGAGCATACGCCTCATTTTGACGATTTTCGTGTGCTATTGCACACCATGTTTTGGGTGATAAGGATTCCGACGTCAAAAATGCAAAATTTGTTCGTGGACGTCCGTCAAGACGTTGTCTATGCATACGGTTGGCCATCACTGGTTTTCTGGGCCGTTTGGAAGGTCAAACGAGCCCCGGAGCGAGCATACGCCTCATTTTGACGATTTTCGTGTGCTATTGCACACCATTTTTTGGGTGATCGGGATTCCGACGTCAAAAATGCCAAATTTGTTCGTGGACGTCCGTCAAGACGTTGTCTATTCATACGGTTGGCCATCACAGGTTTTCTGGGCCGTTTTGAAGGTCAAACGAGCCCCAGAGCGAGCATACGCCTCATTTTGACGATTTTCGTGTGCTATTGCACACCATTTTTTGGGTGATCGGGATTCCAACGTCAAAAATGCCAAATTTGTTCGTGGACGTCCGTCAAGACGTTGTCTATGCATACGGTTGGCCATCACGGGTTTTCTGGGCCATTTGGAAGGTCAAACGAGCCCCGGAGCGAGCATACGCCTCATTTTGACGATTTTCGTGTGCTATTGCACACCATTTTTTGGGTGATCGGGATTCCGACGTCAAAAATGCCAAATTTGTTCGTGGACGTCCGTCAAGACGTTGTCTATGCATACGGTTGGCCATCACGGGTTTTCTGGGCCGTTTGGAAGGTCAAACGAGCCCCGGAGCGAGCATACGCCTCATTTTGACGATTTTCGTGTGCTATTGCACACCATTTTTTGGCTGATCGGGATTCCGACGTCAAAAATGCCAAATTTGTTCATGGACGTCCGTCAAGACGTTGTCTATGCATACGGTTGGCCATCACGGGTTTTCTGGGCCATTTGGAAGGTCAAACGAGCCCCGGAGCGAGCATACGCCTCATTTTGACGATTTTCGTGTGCTATTGCACACCATTTTTTGGGTGATCAGGATTCCGACGTCAAAAATGCAAAATTTGTTCGTGGACGTCCGTCAAGACGTTGTCTATGCATACGGTTGGCCATCACGGGTTTTCTGGGCCGTTTGGAAGGTCAAACGAGCCCCGGAGCGAGCATACGCCTCATTTTGACGATTTTCGTGTGCTATTGCACACCATTTTTTGGGTGATCAGGATTCCGACGTCAAAAATGCCAAATTTGTTCGTGGACGTCCGTCAAGACGTTGTCTATGCATACGGTTGGCCATCACGGGTTTTCTGGGCCGTTTGGAAGGTCAAACGAGCCCCGGAGCGAGCATACGCCTCATTTTGACGATTTTCGTGTGCTATTGCACACCATTTTTTGGGTGATCGGGATTCCGACGTCAAAAATGCCAAATTTGTTCGTGGACGTCCGTCAAGACGTTGTCTATGCATACGGTTGGCCATCACGGGTTTTCTGGGCCGTTTTGAAGGTCAAACGAGCCCCGGAGCGAGCATACGCCTCATTTTGACGATTTTCGTGTGCTATTGCACACCATTTTTTGGGTGATCGAGATTCCAACGTCAAAAATGCCAAATTTGTTCGTGGACGTCCGTCAAGACGTTGTCTATGCATACGGTTGGCCATCACGGGTTTTCTGGGCCATTTGGAAGGTCAAACGAGCCCCGGAGCGAGCATACGCCTTATTTTGACGATTTTCGTGTGCTATTGCACACCATTTTTTGGGTGATCAGGATTCCGACGTCAAAAATGCCAAATTTGTTCGTGGACGTCCGTCAAGACGTTGTCTATGCATACGGTTGGCCATCACGGGTTTTCTGGGCCGTTTGGAAGGTCAAACGAGCCCCGGAGCGAGCATACGCCTCATTTTGACGATTTTCGTGTGCTATTGCACACCATTTTTTGGGTGATCAGGATTCCGACGTCAAAAATGCCAAATTTGACGTCCGTCAA
This sequence comes from Solanum lycopersicum, assembly GCF_036512215.1. Lineage (NCBI taxonomy): Eukaryota > Viridiplantae > Streptophyta > Magnoliopsida > Solanales > Solanaceae > Solanum > Solanum lycopersicum. The sequence goes on along the minus strand of NC_090811.1, from coordinate 69,531,338 downwards.
GACGTTGTCTATGCATACGGTTGGCCATCACGGGTTTTCTGGGCCGTTTGGAAGGTCAAACGAGCCCCGGAGCGAGCATACGCCTCATTTTGACGATTTTCGTGTGCTATTGCACACCATTTTTTGGGTGATCGGGATTCCGACGTCAAAAATGCCAAATTTGTTCGTGGACGTCCGTCAAGACGTTGTCTATGCATACGGTTGGCCATCACGGGTTTTCTGGGCCGTTTGGAAGGTCAAACGAGCCCCGGAGCGAGCATACGCCTCATTTTGACGATTTTCGTGTGCTATTGCACACCATTTTTTGGGTGATCGGGATTCCGACGTCAAAAATGCCAAATTTGTTCGTGGACGTCCGTCAAGACATTGTCTATGCATACGGTTGGCCATCACGGGTTTTCTGGGCCATTTGGAAGGTCAAACGAGCCCCGGAGCGAGCATACGCCTCATTTTGACGATTTTCGTGTGCTATTGCACACCATTTTTTGGGTGATCAGGATTCCGACGTCAAAAATGCCAAATTTGTTCGTGGACGTCCGTCAAGACGTTGTCTATGCATACGGTTGGCCATCACAGGTTTTCTGGGCCATTTGGAAGGTCAAACGAGCCCCGGAGCGAGCATACGCCTTATTTTGACAATTTTCGTGTGCTATTGCACACCATTTTTTGGGTGATCAGGATTCCGACATCAAAAATGCCAAATTTGTTCGTGGACGTCCGTCAAGACGTTGTCTATGCATACGGTTGGCCATCACGGGTTTTCTGGGCCGTTTGGAAGGTCAAACGAGCCCCGGAGTGAGCATACGCCTCATTTTGACGATTTTCGTGTGCTATTGCACACCATTTTTTGGGTGATCGGGATTCCAACGTCAAAAATGCCAAATTTGTTCGTGGACGTCCGTCAAGACGTTGTCTATGCATACGGTTGGCCATCACGGGTTTTCTGGGCCATTTGGAAGGTCAAACGAGCCCCGGATCGAGCATACGCCTCATTTTGACGATTTTCGTGTGCAATATCAGGATTCCGACGTCAAAAATGCCAAATTTGTTCGTGGACGTCCGTCAAGACGTTGTCTATGCATACGGTTGGCCATCACGGGTTTTCTGGGCCGTTTGGAAGGTCAAACGAGCCCCGGAGCGAGCATACGCCTCATTTTGACGATTTTCATGTGCTATTGCACACCATTTTTTGGGTGATCGGGATTCCGACGTCAAAAATGCCAAATTTGTCCGTGGACGTTCGTCAAGACGTTGTCTATGCATACGGTTGGCCATCACGGGTTTTCTGGGCTATTTGGAAGGTCAAACGAGCCCCGGAGCGAGCATACGCCTCATTTTGACGATTTTCGTGTGCTATTGCACACCATTTTTTGGGTGATCGGGATTCCGACGTCAAAAATGCAAAATTTGTTCGTGGACGTCCGTCAAGACGTTGTCTATGCATACGGTTGGTCATCACGGGTTTTCTGGGCCGTTTGGAAGGTCAAACGAGCCCCGGAGCGAGCATACGCCTCATTTTGACGATTTTCGTGTGCTATTGCACACCATTTTTTGGGTGATCAGGATTCCGACGTCAAAAATGCCAAATTTGTTCGTGGACGTCCGTCAAGACGTTGTCTATGCATACGGTTGGCCATCACGGGTTTTCTGGGCCGTTTGGAAGGTCAAACGAGCCCCGGAGCGAGCATACGCCTCATTTTGACGATTTTCGTGTGCTATTGCACACCATTTTTTGGGTGATCAGGATTCCGACGTCAAAAATGCCAAATTTGTTCGTGGACGTCTGTCAAGACGTTGTCTATGCATACGGTTGGCCATCACGGGTTTTCTGGGCCGTTTGGAAGGTCAAACGAGCCCCGGAGCGAGCATACGCCTCATTTTGACGATTTTCGTGTGCTATTGCACACCATTTTTTGGGTGATCGGGATTCCGACGTCAAAAATGCCAAATTTGTTCGTGGACGTCCGTCAAGACGTTGTCTATGCATACGGTTGGCCATCACGGGTTTTCTGGGCCGTTTGGAAGGTCAAACGAGCCCCGGAGCGAGCATACGCCTCATTTTGACGATTTTCGTGTGCTATTGCACACCATTTTTTGGGTGATCAGGATTCCGACGTCAAAAATGCCAAATTTGTTCGTGGACGTCTGTCAAGACGTTGTCTATGCATACGGTTGGCCATCACGGGTTTTCTGGGCCGTTTGGAAGGTCAAACGAGCCCCGGAGCGAGCATACGCCTCATTTTGACGATTTTCGTGTGCTATTGCACACCATTTTTTGGGTGATCGGGATTCCGACGTCAAAAATGCCAAATTTGTTCGTGGACGTCCGTCAAGACGTTGTCTATGCATACGGTTGGCCATCACGGGTTTTCTGGGCCATTTGGAAGGTCAAACGAGCCCCGGAGCGAGCATACGCCTCATTTTGACGATTTTCGTGTGCTATTGCACACCATTTTTTGGGTGATCAGGATTCCGACGTCAAAAATGCCAAATTTGTTCGTGGACGTCCATCAAGACGTTGTCTATGCATACAGTTGGCCATCACGGGTTTTCTGGGCCGTTTGGAAGGTCAAACGAGCCCCGGAGCGAGCATACGCCTCATTTTGACGATTTTCGTGTGCTATTGCACACCATTTTTTGGGTGATCGGGATTCCGACGTCAAAAATGCCAAATTTGTTCGTGGACGTCCGTCAAGACATTGTCTATGCATACGGTTGGCCATCACGGGTTTTCTGGGCCATTTGGAAGGTCAAACGAGCCCCGGAGCGAGCATACGCCTCATTTTGACGATTTTCGTGTGCTATTGCACACCATTTTTTGGGTGATCGGGATTCCGACGTCAAAAATGCCAAATTTGTTCGTGGACATCCGTCAAGACGTTGTCTATGCATACGGTTGGCCATCACAGGTTTTCTGGGCCATTTGGAAGGTCAAACGAGCCCCGGAGCGAGCATACGCCTTATTTTGACAATTTTCGTGTGCTATTGCACACCATTTTTTGGGTGATCAGGATTCCGACATCAAAAATGCCAAATTTGTTCGTGGACGTCCGTCAAGACGTTGTCTATGCATACGGTTGGCCATCACGGGTTTTCTGGGCCTTTTGGAAGGTCAAACGAGCCCCGGAGTGAGCATACGCCTCATTTTGACGATTTTCGTGTGCTATTGCACACCATTTTTTGGGTGATCGGGATTCCGACGTCAAAAATGCCAAATTTGATCGTGGACGTCCGTCAAGACGTTGTCTATGCATACGGTTGGCCATCACGGGTTTTCTGGGCCGTTTGGAAGGTCAAACGAGCCCCGGAGTAAGCATACGCCTCATTTTGACGATTTTCGTGTGCTATTGCACACCATTTTTTGGGTGATCGGGATTCCGACGTCAAAAATGCCAAATTTGTTCGTGGACGTCCGTCAAGACGTTGTCTATGCATACGGTTGGCCATCACGGGTTTTCTGGGCCATTTGGAAGGTCAAACGAGCCCCGGAGCGAGCATACGCCTCATTTTGACGATTTTCGTGTGCAATATCAGGATTCCGACGTCAAAAATGCCAAATTTGTTCGTGGATGTCCGTCAAGACGTTGTCTACGCATACGGTTGGCCATCATGGGTTTTCTGGGCCGTTTGGAAGGTCAAACGAGCCCCGGAGCGAGCATACGCCTCATTTTGACGATTTTCGTGTGCTATTGCACACCATTTTTTGGGTGATCGGGATTCCGACATCAAAAATGCCAAATTTGTTCGTGGACATCCGTCAAGACGTTGTCTATGCATACGGTTGGCCATCACGGGTTTTCTGGGCCGTTTGGAAGGTCAAACGAGCCCCGGAGCGAGCATACGCCTCATTTTGACGATTTTCATGTGCTATTGCACACCATTTTTTGGGTGATCGGGATTCCGACGTCAAAAATGCCAAATTTGTTCGTGGACGTCCGTCAAGACGTTGTCTATGCATACGGTTGGCCATCACGGGTTTTCTGGGCCATTTGGAAGGTCAAACGAGCCCCGGAGCGAGCATACGCCTCATTTTGACGATTTTCATGTGCTATTGCACACCATTTTTTGGGTGATCGGGATTCCGACGTCAAAAATGCCAAATTTGTTCGTGGACGTCCGTCAAGACGTTGTCTATGCATACGGTTGGCCATCACGGGTTTTCTGGGCCATTTGGAAGGTCAAACGAGCCCCGGAGCGAGCATACGCCTCATTTTGACGATTTTCATGTGCTATTGCACACCATTTTTTGGGTGATCGGGATTCCGACATCAAAAATGCCAAATTTGTTCGTGGACATCCGTCAAGACGTTGTCTATGCATACGGTTGGCCATCACGGGTTTTCTGGGCCGTTTGGAAGGTCAAACGAGCCCCGGAGCGAGCATACGCCTCATTTTGACGATTTTCATGTGCTATTGCACACCATTTTTTGGGTGATCGGGATTCCGACGTCAAAAATGCCAAATTTGTTCGTGGACGTCCGTCAAGACGTTGTCTATGCATACGGTTGGCCATCACGGGTTTTCTGGGCCATTTGGAAGGTCAAACGAGCCCCGGAGCGAGCATACGCCTCATTTTGACGATTTTCATGTGCTATTGCACACCATTTTTTGGGTGATCGGGATTCCGACATCAAAAATGCCAAATTTGTTCGTGGACATCCGTCAAGACGTTGTCTATGCATACGGTTGGCCATCACGGGTTTTCTGGGCCGTTTGGAAGGTCAAACGAGCCCCGGAGCGAGCATACGCCTCATTTTGACGATTTTCGTGTGCTATTGCACACCATTTTTTGGGTGATCAGGATTCCGACGTCAAAAATGCCAAATTTGTTCGTGGACGTCCGTCAAGACGTTGTCTATGCATACGGTTGGCCATCACGGGTTTTCTGGGCCGTTTGGAAGGTCAAACGAGCCCCGGAGCGAGCATACGCCTCATTTTGACGATTTTCGTGTGCTATTGCACACCATTTTTTGGGTGATCGGGATTCCGACGTCAAAAATGCCAAATTTGTTCGTGGACGTCCGTCAAGACGTTGTCTATGCATACGGTTGGCCATTACGGGTTTTCTGGGCCATTTGGAAGGTCAAACGAGCCCCGGAGCGAGCATACGCCTCATTTTGACGATTTTCGTGTGCTATTGCACACCATTTTTTGGGTGATCAGGATTCCGACGTCAAAAATGCCAAATTTGTTCGTGGACGTCAGTCAAGACGTTGTCTATGCATACGGTTGGCCATCACGGGTTTTCTGGGCCGTTTGGAAGGTCAAACGAGCCCCGGAGCGAGCATACGCCTCATTTTGACGATTTTCGTGTGCTATTGCACACCATTTTTTGGGTGATCGGGATTCCGACGTCAAAAATGCCAAATTTGTTCGTGGACGTCCGTCAAGACATTGTCTATGCATACGGTTGGCCATCACGGGTTTTCTGGGCCATTTGGAAGGTCAAACGAGCCCCGGAGCGAGCATACGCCTCATTTTGACGATTTTCGTGTGCTATTGCACACCATTTTTTGGGTGATCGGGATTCCGACGTCAAAAATGCCAAATTTGTTCGTGGACGTCCGTCAAGACGTTGTCTATGCATACGGTTGGCCATCACGGGTTTTCTGGGCCGTTTGGAAGGTCAAACGAGCCCCGGAGCGAGCATACGCCTCATTTTGATGATTTTCGTGTGCTATTGCACACCATTTTTTGGCTGATCGGGATTACGACGTCAAAAATGCCAAATTTGTTCGTGGACGTCCATCAAGACGTTGTCTATGCATACGGTTGGCCATCACGGGTTTTCTGGGCCGTTTGGAAGGTCAAACGAGCCCCGGAGCGAGCATACGCCTCATTTTGACGATTTTCGTGTGCTATTGCACACCATTTTTTGGGTGATCGGGATTCCGACGTCAAAAATGCCAAATTTGTTCGTGGACGTCCTTCAAGATGTTGTCTATGCATACGGTTGGCCATCACGGGTTTTCTGGGCCGTTTGGAAGGTCAAACGAGCCCCGGAGCGAGCATACGCCTCATTTTGACGATTTTCGTGTGCTATTGCACACCATTTTTTGGGTGATCGGGATTCCGACGTCAAAAATGCCAAATTTGTTCGTGGACGTCCGTCAAGACGTTGTCTATGCATACGGTTGGCCATCACGGGTTTTCTGGGCCGTTTGGAAGGTCAAACGAGCCCCGGAGCGAGCATACGCCTCATTTTGACGATTTTCGTGTGATATTGCACACCATTTTTTGGGTGATCAGGATTCCGACGTCAAAAATGCCAAATTTGTTCGTGGACGTCCGTCAAGACGTTGTCTATGCATACGGTTGGCCATCACGGGTTTTCTGGGCCATTTGGAAGGTCAAACGAGCCCCGGAGCGAGCATACGCCTCATTTTGACGATTTTCGTGTGCTATTGCACACCTTTTTTGGGTGATCAGGATTCCGACGTCAAAAATGCCAAATTTGTTCGTGGTCGTCCGTCAAGACGTTGTCTATGCATACGGTTGGCCATCACGGGTTTTCTGGGCCGTTTGGAAGGTCAAACGAGCCCCGGAGCGAGCATACGCCTCATTTTGACGATTTTCGTGTTCTATTGCACACCATTTTTTGGGTGATCGGGATTCCGACGTCAAAAATGCCAAATTTGTTCTTGGACGTCTGTCAAGACGTTGTCTATGCATACGGTTGGCCATCACGGGTTTTCTGGGCCGTTTGGAAGGTCAAACGAGCCCCGGAGCGAGCATACGCCTCATTTTGACGATTTTCGTGTGCTATTGCACACCATTTTTTGGGTGATCGGGATTCCGACGTCAAAAATGCCAAATTTGTTCGTGGACATCCGTCAAGACGTTGTCTATGCATACGGTTGGCCATCACGGGTTTTCTGGGCCATTTGGAAGGTCAAACGAGCCCCGGAGCGAGCATACGCCTCATTTTGACGATTTTCGTGTGCTATTGCACACCATTTTTTGGGTGATCGGGATTCCAACGTCAAAAATGCCAAATTTGTTCGTGGACGTCCGTCAAGACGTTGTCTATGCATACGGTTGGCCATCATGGGTTTTCTGGGCCGTTTGGAAGGTCAAACGAGCCCCGGAGCGAGCATACGCCTCATTTTGACGATTTTCGTGTGCTATTGCACACCATTTTTTGGGTGATCAGGATTCCGACGTCAAAAATGCCAAATTTGTTCGTGGACGTCCGTCAAGACGTTGTCTATGCATATGGTTGGCCATCACGGGTTTTCTGGGCCGTTTGGAAGGTCAAACGAGCCCCGGAGCGAGCATACGCCTCATTTTGACGATTTTCGTGTGCTATTGCACACCATTTTTTGGGTTATCAGGATTCCGACGTCAAAAATGCCAAATTTGTTCGTGGACGTCCGTCAAGACGTTGTCTATGCATACGGTTGGCTATCACGGGTTTTCTTGGCCGTTTGGAAGGTCAAACGAGCCCCGGAGCGAGCATACGCCTCATTTTGACGATTTTCGTGTGCTATTGCACACCATTTTTTGGGTGATCAGGATTCCGACGTCAAAAATGCCAAATTTGTTCGTGGACGTCCGTCAAGACGTTGTCTATGCATACGGTTGGCCATCACGGGTTTTCTGGGCCGTTTTGAAGGTCAAACGAGCCCCGGAGCGAGCATACGCCTCATTTTGACGATTTTCGTGTGCTATTGCACACCATTTTTTGGGTGATCGGGATTCCGACGTCAAAAATGCCAAATTTGTTCGTGGACGTCCGTCAAGACGTTGTCTATGCATATGGTTGGCCATCACGGGTTTTCTGGGCCGTTTGGAAGGTCAAACGAGCCCCGGAGCGAGCATACGCCTCATTTTGACGATTTTCGTGTGCTATTGCACACCATTTTTTGGGTGATCGGGATTCCAACGTCAAAAATGCCAAATTTGTTCGTGGACGTCCGTCAAGACGTTGTCTATGCATACGGTTGGCCATCACGGGTTTTCTGGGCCATTTGGAAGGTCAAACGAGCCCCGGAGCGAGCATACGCCTCATTTTGACGATTTTCGTGTGCTATTGCACACCATTTTTTGGGCGATCAGGATTCCGACGTCAAAAATGCCAAATTTGTTCGTGGACGTCCGTCAAGACGTTGTCTATGCATACGGTTGGCCATCACGGGTTTTCTGGGCCGTTTGGAAGGTCAAACGAGCCCCGGAGCGAGCATACGCCTCATTTTGACGATTTTCGTGTGCTATTGCACACCATTTTTTGGGTGATCGGGATTCCGACGTCAAAAATGCCAAATTTGTTCGTGGACGTCCGTCAAGACATTGTCTATGCATACGGTTGGCCATCACGGGTTTTCTGGGCCGTTTGGAAGGTCAAACGAGCCCCGGAGCGAGCATACGCCTCATTTTGACGATTTTCGTGTGCTATTGCACACCATTTTTTGGGTGATCGAGATTCCGACGTCAAAAATGCCAAATTTGTTCGTGGACGTCCGTCAAGATGTTGTCTATGCATACGGTTGGCCATCACGGGTTTTCTGGGCCATTTGGAAGGTCAAACGAGCCCTGGAGCGAGCATACGCCTCATTTTGACGATTTTCGTGTGCTATTGCACACCATTTTTTGGGTGATCGGGATTCCGACGTCAAAAATGCCAAATTTGTTCGTGGACGTCCGTCAAGACGTTGTCTATGCATACGGTTGGCCATCACGGGTTTTCTGGGCCATTTGGAAGGTCAAACGAGCCCCGGAGCGAGCATACGCCTCATTTTGACGATTTTCGTGTGCTATTGCACACCATTTTTTGGGTGATCAGGATTCCGACGTCAAAAATGCCAAATTTGTTCGTGGACGTCCGTCAAGACGTTGTCTATGCATACGGTTGGCTATCACGGGTTTTCTTGGCCGTTTGGAAGGTCAAACGAGCCCCGGAGCGAGCATACGCCTCATTTTGACGATTTTCGTGTGCTATTGCACACCATTTTTTGGGTGATCAGGATTCCGACGTCAAAAATGCCAAATTTGTTCGTGGACGTCCGTCAAGACGTTGTCTATGCATACGGTTGGCCATCACGGGTTTTCTGGGCCGTTTTGAAGGTCAAACGAGCCCCGGAGCGATCATACGCCTCATTTTGACGATTTTCGTGTGCTATTGCACACCATTTTTTGGGTGATCGGGATTCCGACATCAAAAATGCCAAATTTGTTCGTGGACGTCCGTCAAGACATTGTCTATGCATACGGTTGGCCATCACGGGTTTTCTGGGCCGTTTGGAAGGTCAAACGAGCCCCGGAGCGAGCATACGCCTCATTTTGACAATTTTCGTGTGCTATTGCACACCATTTTTTGGGTGATCGGGATTCCGACGTCAAAAATGCCAAATTTGTTCGTGGACGTCCATCAAGACGTTGTCTATGCATACGGTTGGCCATCACGGCTTTTCTGGGCCATTTGGAAGGTCAAACGAGCCCCGGAGCGAGCATACGCCTCATTTTGACGATTTTCGTGTGCTATTGCACACCATTTTTTGGGTGATCAGGATTCCGACGTCAAAAATGCCAAATTTGTTCGTGGACGTCCGTCAAGACGTTGTCTATGCATACGGTTGGCCATCACGGGTTTTCTGGGCCGTTTGGAAGGTCAAACGAGCCCCGGAGCGAGCATACGCCTCATTTTGACGATTTTTGTGTGCTATTGCACACCATTTTTTGGGTGATCGGGATTCCGACGTCAAAAATGCCAAATTTGTTCGTGGACGTCCGTCAAGACGTTGTCTATGCATACGGTTGGCCATCACGGGTTTTCTGGGCCGTTTGGAAGGTCAAACGAGCCCCGGAGCGAGCATACGCCTCATTTTGACGATTTTCGTGAGCTATTGCACACCATTTTTTGGGTGATCAGGATTCCGACGTCAAAAATGCCAAATTTGTTCGTCGACGTCCTTCAAGACGTTGTCTATGCATACGGTTGGCCATCACGGATTTTCTGGGCCGTTTGGAAGGTCAAACGAGCCCCGGAGCGAGCATACGCCTCATTTTGACGATTTTCGTGTGCTATTGCACACCATTTTTTGGGTGATCAGGATTCCGACGTCAAAAATGCCAAATTTGTTCGTGGACGTCCGTCAAGACGTTGTCTATGCATACGGTTGGCCATCACGGGTTTTCTGGGCCATTTGGAAGGTCAAACGAGCCCCAGAGCGAGCATACGCCTCATTTTGACGATTTTCGTGTGCTATTGCACACCATTTTTTGGGTGATCAGGATTCCGACGTCAAAAATGCCAAATTTGTTCGTGGACGTCCGTCAAGACGTTGTCTATGCATACGGTTGGCCATCACGGGTTTTCTTGGCCGTTTGGAAGGTCAAACGAGCCCCGGAGCGAGCATACGCCTCATTTTGACGATTTTCGTGTTCTATTGCACACCATTTTTTGGGTGATCGGGATTCTGACGTCAAAACTGCCAAATTTGTTCGTGGACGTCCGTCAAGACGTTGTCTATGCATACGGTTGGCCATCACGGGTTTTCTGGGCCGTTTGGAAGGTCAAACGAGCCCCGGAGCGAGCATACGCCTCATTTTGACGATTTTCGTGTGCTATTGCACACCATTTTTTGGGTGATCGGGATTCCGACGTCAAAAATGCCAAATTTGTTCGTGGACGTCCGTCAAGACGTTGTCTATGCATACGGTTGGCCATCACGGGTTTTCTGGGCCATTTGGAAGGTCAAACGAGCCCCGGAGCGAGCATACGCCTCATTTTGACGATTTTCGTGTGCTATTGCACACCATTTTTTGGGTGATCAGGATTCCGACGTCAAAAATGCCAAATTTGTTCGTGGACGTCCGTCAAGACGTTGTCTATGCATACGGTTAGCCATCACGGGTTTTCTGGGCCGTTTGGAAGGTCAAACGAGCCCCGGAGCGAGCATACGCCTCATTTTTACGATTTTCGTGTGCTATTGCACACCATTTTTTGGGTGATCGGGATTCCGACGTCAAAAATGCCAAATTTGTTCGTGGACGTCCGTCAAGACATTGTCTATGCATACGGTTGGCCATCACGGGTTTTCTGGGCCATTTGGAAGGTCAAACGAGCCCCGGAGCGAGCATACGCCTCATTTTGACGATTTTCGTGTGCTATTGCACACCATTTTTTGGGTGATCGGGATTCCGACGTCAAAAATGCCAAATTTGTTCGTGGACGTCCGTCAAGACGTTGTCTATGCATACGGTTGGCCATCACGGGTTTTCTGGGCCGTTTGGAAGGTCAAACGAGCCCCGGAGCGAGCATACGCCTCATTTTGACGATTTTCGTGTGCTATTGCACACCATTTTTTGGCTGATCGGGATTCCGACGTCAAAAATGCCAAATTTGTTCGTGGACGTCCGTCAAGACGTTGTCTATGCATACGGTTGGCCATCACGGGTTTTCTGGGCCGTTTGGAAGGTCAAACGAGCCCCGGAGCGAGCATACGCCTCATTTTGACGATTTTCGTGTGCTATTACACACCATTTTTTGGGTGATCGGGATTCTGACGTCAAAAATGCCAAATTTGTTCGTGGACGTCCGTCAAGACGTTGTCTATGCATACGGTTGGCCATCACGGGTTTTCTGGGCCATTTGGAAGGTCAAACGAGCCCCGGAGCGAGCATTCGCCTTATTTTGACAATTTTCGTGTGCTATTGCACACCATTTTTTGGGTGATAGGATTCCGACGTCAAAAATGCCAAATTTGTTCGTGGACGTCCGTCAAGACGTTGTCTATGCATACGGTTGGCTATCAGGGGTTTTCTGGGCCGTTTGGAAGGTCAAACGAGCCCCGGAGCGAGCAAACGCCTCATTTTGACGATTTTCGTGTGCTATTGCACACCATTTTTTGGGTGATCAGGATTCCGACGTCAAAAATGCCAAATTTGTTCGTGGACGTCCGTCAAGACGTTGTCTATGCATACGGTTGGCCATCACGGGTTTTCTGGGCCGTTTGGAAGGTCAAACGAGCCCCGGAGCGAGCATACGCCTCATTTTGACGATTTTCGTGTGCTATTGCACACCATTTTTTGGGTGATCAGGATTCCGACGTCAAAAATGCCAAATTTGTTCGTGGACGTCCGTCAAGACGTTGTCTATGCATACGGTTGGCCATCACGGGTTTTCTGGGCCGTTTGGAAGGTCAAACGAGCCCCGGAGCGAGCATACGCCTCATTTTGACGATTTTCGTGTGCTATTGCACACCATTTTTTGGGTGATCGGGATTCCGACGTCAAAAATGCCAAATTTGTTCGTGGACGTCCATCAAGACGTTGTCTATGCATACGGTTGGCCATCACGGCTTTTCTGGGCCATTTGGAAGGTCAAACGAGCCCCGGAGCGAGCATACGCCTCATTTTGACGATTTTCGTGTGCTATTGCACACCATTTTTTGGGTGATCAGGATTCCGACGTCAAAAATGCCAAATTTGTTCGTGGACGTCCGTCAAGACGTTGTCTATGCATACGGTTGGCCATCACGGGTTTTCTGGGCCGTTTGGAAGGTCAAACGAGCCCCGGAGCGAGCATACGCCTCATTTTGACGATTTTTGTGTGCTATTGCACACCATTTTTTGGGTGATCGGTATTCCGACGTCAAAAATGCCAAATTTGTTCGTGGACGTCCGTCAAGACGTTGTCTATGCATACGGTTGGCCATCACGGGTTTTCTGGGCCGTTTGGAAGGTCAAACGAGCCCCGGAGCGAGCATACGCCTCATTTTGACGATTTTCGTGAGCTATTGCACACCATTTTTTGGGTGATCAGGATTCCGACGTCAAAAATGCCAAATTTGTTCGTCGACGTCCTTCAAGACGTTGTCTATGCATACGGTTGGCCATCACGGGTTTTCTGGGCCGTTTGGAAGGTCAAACGAGCCCCGGAGTGAGCATACGCCTCATTTTGACGATTTTCGTGTGCTATTGCACACCATTTTTTGGGTGATCGGGATTCCGACGTCAAAAATGCCAAATTTGTTCGTGGACGTCCGTCAAGACGTTGTCTATGCATACGGTTGGCCATCACGGGTTTTCTGGGCCATTTGGAAGGTCAAACGAGCCCCGGAGCGAGCATACGCCTCATTTTGACGATTTTCGTGTGCAATATCAGGATTCCGATGTCAAAAATGCCAAATTTGTTCGTGGACGTCCGTCAAGACGTTGTCTATGCATACGGTTGGCCATCACGGGTTTTCTGGGCCGTTTGGAAGGTCAAACGAGCCCCGGAGCGAGCATACGCCTCATTTTGACGATTTTCATGTGCTATTGCACACCATTTTTTGGGTGATCGGGATTCCGACGTCAAAAATGCCAAATTTGTTCGTGGACGTCCATCAAGACGTTGTCTATGCATACGGTTGGCCATCACGGGTTTTCTGGGCCATTTGGAAGGTCAAACGAGCCCCGGAGCGAGCATACGCCTCATTTTGACGATTTTCGTGTGCTATTGCACACCATTTTTTGGCTGATCGGGATTCCGACGTCAAAAATGCCAAATTTTTTCGTGGACGTCCGTCAAGACGTTGTCTATGCATACGGTTGGCCATCACGGGTTTTCTGGGCCGTTTGGAAGGTCAAACGAGCCCCGGAGCGAGCATACGCCTCATTTTGACGATTTTCGTGTGCTATTGCACACCATTTTTTGGCTGATCGGGATTCCGACGTCAAAAATGCCAAATTTGTTCGTGGACGTCCGTCAAGACGTTGTCTATGCATACGGTTGGCCATCACGGGTTTTCTGGGCCGTTTGGAAGGTCAAACGAGCCCCGGAGCGAGCATACGCCTCATTTTGACGATTTTCGTGTGCTATTGCACACCATTTTTTGGGTGATCGGGATTCTGACGTCAAAAATGCCAAATTTGTTCGTGGACGTCCGTCAAGACGTTGTCTATGCATACGGTTGGCCATCACGGGTTTTCTGGGCCATTTGGAAGGTCAAACGAGCCCCGGAGCGAGCATTCGCCTTATTTTGACAATTTTCGTGTGCTATTGCACACCATTTTTTGGGTGATAGGATTCCGACGTCAAAAATGCCAAATTTGTTCGTGGACGTCCGTCAAGACGTTGTCTATGCATACGGTTGGCCATCACGGGTTTTCTGGGCCGTTTGGAAGGTCAAACGAGCCCCGGAGTGAGCATACGCCTCATTTTGACGATTTTCGTGTGCTATTGCACACCATTTTTTGGGTGATCGGGATTCCGACGTCAAAAATGCCAAATTTGTTCGTGGACGTCCGTCAAGACGTTGTCTATGCATACGGTTGGCCATCACGGGTTTTCTGGGCCATTTGGAAGGTCAAACGAGCCCCGGAGCGAGCATACGCCTCATTTTGACGATTTTCGTGTGCAATATCAGGATTCCGATGTCAAAAATGCCAAATTTGTTCGTGGACGTCCGTCAAGACGTTGTCTATGCATACGGTTGGCCATCACAGGTTTTCTGGGCCGTTTGGAAGGTCAAACGAGCCCCGGAGCGAGCATACGCCTCATTTTGACGATTTTCATGTGCTATTGCACACCATTTTTTGGGTGATCAGGATTCCGACGTCAAAAATGCCAAATTTGTTCGTGGACGTCCGTCAAGACGTTGTCTATGCATACGGTTGGCCATCACGGGTTTTCTGGGCCATTTGGAAGGTCAAACGAGCCCCGGAGCGAGCATACGCCTCATTTTGACGATTTTCGTGTGCTATTGCACACCATTTTTTGGCTGATCGGGATTCCGACGTCAAAAATGCCAAATTTGTTCGTGGACGTCCGTCAAGACGTTGTCTATGCATACGGTTGGCCATCACGGGTTTTCTGGGCCGTTTGGAAGGTCAAACGAGCCCCGGAGCGAGCATACGCCTCATTTTGACGATTTTCGTGTGCTATTGCACACCATTTTTTGGGTGATCGGGATTCCGACGTCAAAAATGCCAAATTTGTTCGTGGACGTCCGTCAAGACGTTGTCTATGCATACGGTTGGCCATCACGGGTTTTCTGGGCCGTTTTGAATGTCAAACGAGCCCCGGAGCGAGCATACGCCTCATTTTGACGATTTTCGTGTGCTATTGCACACCATTTTTTGGATGATCGGGATTCCGACGTCAAAAATGCCAAATTTGTTCGTGGACGTCCGTCAAGACGTTGTCTATGCATACGGTTGGCCATCACGGGTTTTCTGGGCCATTTGGAAGGTCAAACGAGCCCCGGAGCGAGCATACGCCTCATTTTGACGATTTTCGTGTGCTATTGCACACCATTTTTTGGGTGATCAGGATTCCGACGTCAAAAATGCCAAATTTGTTCGTGGACGTCCGTCAAGACGTTGTCTATGCATACGGTTGGCCATCACGGGTTTTCTGGGCCGTTTGGAAGGTCAAACGAGCCCCGGAGCGAGCATACGCCTCATTTTGACGATTTTCGTGTGCTATTGCACACCATTTTTTGGGTGATCGGGATTCCGACGTCAAAAATGCCAAATTTGTTCGTGGACGTCCGTCAAGACGTTGTCTATGCATACGGTTGGCCATCACGGGTTTTCTGGGCCGTTTGGAAGGTCAAACGAGCCCCGGAGCGAGCATACGCCTCATTTTGACGATTTTCATGTGCTATTGCACACCATTTTTTGGCTGATCGGGATTCCGACGTCAAAAATGCCAAATTTGTTCGTGGACGTCCGTCAAGACGTTGTCTATGCATACGGTTGGCCATCACGGGTTTTCTGGGCCGTTTGGAAGGTCAAACGAGCCCCGGAGCGAGCATACGCCTCATTTTGACGATTTTCGTGTGCTATTACACACTATTTTTTGGGTGATCGGGATTCTGACGTCAAAAATGCCAAATTTGTTCGTGGACGTCCGTCAAGACGTTGTCTATGCATACGGTTGGCCATCACGGGTTTTCTGGGCCATTTGGAAGGTCAAACGAGCCCCGGAGCGAGCATTCGCCTTATTTTGACAATTTTCGTGTGCTATTGCACACCATTTTTTGGGTGATAGGATTCCGACGTCAAAAATGCCAAATTTGTTCGTGGACGTCCGTCAAGACGTTGTCTATGCATACGGTTGGCTATCAGGGGTTTTCTGGGCCGTTTGGAAGGTCAAACGAGCCCCGGAGCGAGCATACGCCTCATTTTGACGATTTTCGTGTGCTATTGCACACCATTTTTTGGGTGATCAGGATTCCGACGTCAAAAATGCCAAATTTGTTCGTGGACGTCCGTCAAGACGTTGTCTATGCATACGGTTGGCCATCGAGGGTTTTCTGGGCCGTTTGGAAGGTCAAACGAGCCCCGGAGCGAGCATACGCCTCATTTTGACGATTTTCGTGTGCTATTGCACACCATTTTTTGGGTGATCAGGATTCCGACGTCAAAAATGCCAAATTTGTTCGTGGACGTCCGTCAAGACGTTGTCTATGCATACGGTTGGCCATCACGGGTTTTCTGGGCCGTTTGGAAGGTCAAACGAGCCCCGGAGCGAGCATACGCCTCATTTTGACGATTTTCGTGTGCTATTGCACACCATTTTTTGGGTGATCGGGATTCCGACGTCAAAAATGCCAAATTTGTTCGTGGACGTCCATCAAGACGTTGTCTATGCATACGGTTGGCCATCACGGCTTTTCTGGGCCATTTGGAAGGTCAAACGAGCCCCGGAGCGAGCATACGCCTCATTTTGACGATTTTCGTGTGCTATTGCACACCATTTTTTGGGTGATCAGGATTCCGACGTCAAAAATGCCAAATTTGTTCGTGGACGTCCGTCAAGACGTTGTCTATGCATACGGTTGGCCATCACGGGTTTTCTGGGCCGTTTGGAAGGTCAAACGAGCCCCGGAGCGAGCATACGCCTCATTTTGACGATTTTTGTGTGCTATTGCACACCATTTTTTGGGTGATCGGTATTCCGACGTCAAAAATGCCAAATTTGTTCGTGGACGTCCGTCAAGACGTTGTCTATGCATACGGTTGGCCATCACGGGTTTTCTGGGCCGTTTGGAAGGTCAAACGAGCCCCGGAGCGAGCATACGCCTCATTTTGACGATTTTCGTGAGCTATTGCACACCATTTTTTGGGTGATCAGGATTCCGACGTCAAAAATGCCAAATTTGTTCGTCGACGTCCTTCAAGACGTTGTCTATGCATACGGTTGGCCATCACGGATTTTCTGGGCCGTTTGGAAGGTCAAACGAGCCCCGGAGCGAGCATACGCCTCATTTTGACGATTTTCGTGTGCTATTGCACACCATTTTTTGGGTGATCGAGATTCCAACGTCAAAAATGCCAAATTTGTTCGTGGACGTCCGTCAAGACGTTGTCTATGCATACGGTTGGCCATCACGGGTTTTCTGGGCCGTTTGGAAGGTCAAACGAGCCCCGGAGCGAGCATACGCCTCATTTTGACGATTTTCGTGTGCTATTGCACACCATTTTTTGGCTGATCGGGATTCCGACGTCAAAAATGCCAAATTTGTTCGTGGACGTCCGTCAAGACGTTGTCTATGCATACGGTTGGCCATCACGGGTTTTTTGGGCCGTTTGGAAGGTCAAACGAGCCCCGGAGCGAGCATACGCCTCATTTTGACGATTTTCGTGTGCTATTGCACACCATTTTTTGGGTGATCGGGATTCTGACGTCAAAAATGCCAAATTTGTTCGTGGACGTCCGTCAAGACGTTGTCTATGCATACGGTTGGCCATCACGGGTTTTCTGGGCCATTTGGAAGGTCAAACGAGCCCCGGAGCGAGCATTCGCCTTATTTTGACAATTTTCGTGTGCTATTGCACACCATTTTTTGGGTGATAGGATTCCGACGTCAAAAATGCCAAATTTGTTCGTGGACGTCCGTCAAGACGTTGTCTATGCATACGGTTGGCCATCACGGGTTTTCTGGGCCGCTTGGAAGGTCAAACGAGCCCCGGAGTGAGCATACGCCTCATTTTGACGATTTTCGTGTGCTATTGCACACCATTTTTTGGGTGATCGGGATTCCGACGTCAAAAATGCCAAATTTGTTCGTGGACGTCCGTCAAGACGTTGTCTATGCATACGGTTGGCCATCACGGGTTTTCTGGGCCATTTGGAAGGTCAAACGAGCCCCGGAGCGAGCATACGCCTCATTTTGACGATTTTCGTGTGCAATATCAGGATTCCGATGTCAAAAATGCCAAATTTGTTCGTGGACGTCCGTCAAGACGTTGTCTATGCATACGGTTGGCCATCACGGGTTTTCTGGGCCGTTTGGAAGGTCAAACGAGCCCCGGAGCGAGCATACGCCTCATTTTGACGATTTTCATGTGCTATTGCACACCATTTTTTGGGTGATCGGGATTCCGACGTCAAAAATGCCAAATTTGTTCGTGGACGTCCATCAAGACGTTGTCTATGCATACGGTTGGCCATCACGGGTTTTCTGGGCCATTTGGAAGGTCAAACGAGCCCCGGAGCGAGCATACGCCTCATTTTGACGATTTTCGTGTGCTATTGCACACCATTTTTTGGCTGATCGGGATTCCGACGTCAAAAATGCCAAATTTGTTCATGGACGTCCGTCAAGACGTTGTCTATGCATACGGTTGGCCATCACGGGTTTTCTGGGCCGTTTGGAAGGTCAAACGAGCCCCGGAGCGAGCATACGCCTCATTTTGACGATTTTCGTGTGCTATTGCACACCATTTTTTGGCTGATCGGGATTCCGACGTCAAAAATGCCAAATTTGTTCGTGGACGTCCGTCAAGACGTTGTCTATGCATACGGTTGGCCATCACGGGTTTTCTGGGCCGTTTGGAAGGTCAAACGAGCCCCGGAGCGAGCATACGCCTCATTTTGACGATTTTCGTGTGCTATTGCACACCATTTTTTGGGTGATCGGGATTCTGACGTCAAAAATGCCAAATTTGTTCGTGGACGTCCGTCAAGACGTTGTCTATGCATACGGTTGGCCATCACGGGTTTTCTGGGCCATTTGGAAGGTCAAACGAGCCCCGGAGCGAGCATTCGCCTTATTTTGACAATTTTCGTGTGCTATTGCACACCATTTTTTGGGTGATAGGATTCCGACGTCAAAAATGCCAAATTTGTTCGTGGACGTCCGTCAAGACGTTGTCTATGCATACGGTTGGCCATCACGGGTTTTCTGGGCCGTTTGGAAGGTCAAACGAGCCCCGGAGTGAGCATACGCCTCATTTTGACGATTTTCGTGTGCTATTGCACACCATTTTTTGGGTGATCGGGATTCCGACGTCAAAAATGCCAAATTTGTTCGTGGACGTCCGTCAAGACGTTGTCTATGCATACGGTTGGCCATCACGGGTTTTCTGGGCCATTTGGAAGGTCAAACGAGCCCCGGAGCGAGCATACGCCTCATTTTGACGATTTTCGTGTGCAATATCAGGATTCCGATGTCAAAAATGCCAAATTTGTTCGTGGACGTCCGTCAAGACGTTGTCTATGCATACGGTTGGCCATCACGGGTTTTCTGGGCCGTTTGGAAGGTCAAACGAGCCCCGGAGCGAGCATACGCCTCATTTTGACGATTTTCATGTGCTATTGCACACCATTTTTTGGGTGATCGGGATTCCGACGTCAAAAATGCCAAATTTGTTCGTGGACGTCCGTCAAGACGTTGTCTATGCATACGGTTGGCCATCACGGGTTTTCTGGGCCATTTGGAAGGTCAAACGAGCCCCGGAGTGAGCATACGCCTCATTTTGACGATTTTCGTGTGCTATTGCACACCATTTTTTGGCTGATCGGGATTCCGACGTCAAAAATGCCAAATTTGTTCGTGGACGTCCGTCAAGACGTTGTCTATGCATACGGTTGGCCATCACGGGTTTTCTGGGCCGTTTGGAAGGTCAAACGAGCCCCGGAGCGAGCATACGCCTCATTTTGACGATTTTCGTGTGCTATTGCACACCATTTTTTGGGTGATCGGGATTCCGACGTCAAAAATGCCAAATTTGTTCGTGGACGTCCGTCAAGACGTTGTCTATGCATACGGTTGGCCATCACGGGTTTTCTGGGCCGTTTTGAATGTCAAACGAGCCCCGGAGCGAGCATACGCCTCATTTTGACGATTTTCGTGTGCTATTGCACACCATTTTTTGGATGATCGGGATTCCGACGTCAAAAATGCCAAATTTGTTCGTGGACGTCCGTCAAGACGTTGTCTATGCATACGGTTGGCCATCACGGGTTTTCTGGGCCATTTGGAAGGTCAAACGAGCCCCGGAGCGAGCATACGCCTCATTTTGACGATTTTCGTGTGCTATTGCACACCATTTTTTGGGTGATCAGGATTCCGACGTCAAAAATGCCAAATTTGTTCGTGGACGTCCGTCAAGACGTTGTCTATGCATACGGTTGGCCATCACGGGTTTTCTGGGCCGTTTGGAAGGTCAAACGAGCCCCGGAGCGAGCATACGCCTCATTTTGACGATTTTCGTGTGCTATTGCACACCATTTTTTGGGTGATCAGGATTCCGACATCAAAAATGCCAAATTTGTTCGTGGACGTCCGTCAAGACGTTGTCTATGCATACGGTTGGCCATCACGGGTTTTCTGGGCCGTTTGGAAGGTCAAACGAGCCCCGGAGCGAGCATACGCCTCATTTTGACGATTTTCGTGTGCTATTGCACACCATTTTTTGGGTGATCGGGATTCCGACGTCAAAAATGCCAAATTTGTTCGTGGACGTCCGTCAAGACAATGTCTATGCATACGGTTGCCCATCACGGGTTTTCTGGGCCATTTGGAAGGTCAAACGAGCCCCGGAGCGAGCATACGCCTCATTTTGACGATTTTCGTGTGCTATTGCACACCATTTTTTGGGTGATCAGGATTCCGACGTCAAAAATGCCAATTTTGTTCGTGGACGTCCGTCAAGACGTTGTCTATGCATACGGTTGGCCATCACAGGTTTTCTGGGCCGTTTGGAAGGTCAAACGAGCCCCGGAGCGAGCATACGCCTCATTTTGACGATTTTCGTGTGCTATTGCACACCATTTTTTGGGTGATCGGGATTCCGACGTCAAAAATGCCAAATTTGTTTGTGGACGTCCGTCAAGACATTGTCTATGCATACGGTTGGCCATCACGGGTTTTCTGGGCCATTTGGAAGGTCAAACGAGCCCCGGAGCGAGCATACGCCTCATTTTGACGATTTTCGTGTACTATTGCACACCATTTTTTGGGTGATCGGGATTCCGACGTCAAAAATGCCAAATTTGTTCGTGGACGTCCGTCAAGACGTTGTCTATGCATACGGTTGGCCATCACGGGTTTTCTGGGCCGTTTGGAAGGTCAAACGAGCCCCGGAGCGAGCATACGCCTCATTTTGACGATTTTCGTGTGCTATTGCACACCATTTTTTGGGTGATCGGGATTCCGACGTCAAAAATGCCAAATTTGTTCGTGGACGTCCGTCAAGATGTTGTCTATGCATACGGTTGGCCATCACGGGTTTTCTGAGCCATTTGGAAGGTCAAACGAGCCCCGGAGCGAGCATACGCCTCCTTTTGACGATTTTCGTGTGCTATTGCACACCATTTTTTGGGTGATCGGGATTCCGACGTCAAAAATGCCAAATTTGTTCGTGGACGTCCGTCAAGACATTGTCTATGCATACGGTTGGCCATCACGGGTTTTCTGGGCCGTTTGGAAGGTCAAACGAGCCCCGGAGCGAGCATACGCCTCATTTTGACGATTTTCGTGTAATATTGCACACCATTTTTTGGGTGATCAGGATTCCGACGTCAAAAATGCCAAATTTGTTCGTGGACGTCCGTCAAGACGTTGTCTATGCATACGGTTGGCCATCACGGGTTTTCTGGGCCGTTTGGAAGGTCAAACGAGCCCCGGAGCGAGCATACGCCTCATTTTGACGATTTTCGTGTGCTATTGCACACCATTTTTTGGGTGATCGGGATTGCGACGTCAAAAATGCCAAATTTGTTCGTGGACGTCCATCAAGACGTTGTCTATGCATACGGTTGGCCATCACGGGTTTTCTGGGCCATTTGGAAGGTCAAACGAGCCCGGAGCGAGCATACGCCTCATTTTGACGATTTTCGTGTGCTATTGCACACCATTTTTTGGGTGATCAGGATTCCGACGTCAAAAATGCCAAATTTGTTCGTGGACGTCCGTCAAGACGTTGTCTATGCATACGGTTGGCCATCACGGGTTTTCTGGGCCGTTTGGAAGGTCAAACGAGCCCCGGAGCGAGCATACGCCTCATTTTGACGATTTTTGTGTGCTATTGCACACCATTTTTTGGGTGATCGGGATTCCGATGTCAAAAATGCCAAATTTGTTCGTGGACGTCCGTCAAGCCGTTGTCTATGCATACGGTTGGCCATCACGGGTTTTCTGGGCCGTTTGGAAGGTCAAACGAGCCCCGGAGCGAGCATACGCCTCATTTTGACGATTTTCGTGAGCTATTGCACACCATTTTTTGGGTGATCAGGATTCCGACGTCAAAAATGCCAAATTTGTTCGTAGACGTCCTTCAAGACGTTGTCTATGCATACGGTTGGCCATCACGGATTTTCTGGGCCGTTTGGAAGGTCAAACGAGCCCCGGAGCGAGCATACGCCTCATTTTGACGATTTTCGTGTGCTATTGCACACCATTTTTTGGGTGATCAGGATTCCGACGTCAAAAATGCCAAATTTGTTCGTGGACGTCCGTCAAGACGTTGTCTATGCATACGGTTGGCCATCACGGGTTTTCTGGGCCATTTGGAAGGTCAAACGAGCCCCGGAGCGAGCATACGCCTCATTTTGACGATTTTCGTGTGCTATTGCACACCATTTTTTGGGTGATCAGGATTCCGACGTCAAAAATGCCAAATTTGTTCGTGGACGTCCGTCAAGACGTTGTCTATGCATACGGTTGGCCATCACGGGTTTTCTGGGCCGTTTGGAACGTCAAACGAGCCCCGGAGCGAGCATACGCCTCATTTTGACGATTTTCGTGTGCTATTGCACACCATTTTTTGGGTGATCAGGATTCCGACGTCAAAAATGCCAAATTTGTTCGTGGACGTCCGTCAAGACGTTGTCTATGCATACGGTTGGCCATCACGGGTTTTCTGGGCCGTTTGGAAGGTCAAACGAGCCCCGGAGCGAGCATACGCCTCATTTTGACGATTTTCGTGTGCTATTGCACACCATTTTTTGGGTGATCGGGATTCCGATGTCAAAAATGCCAAATTTGTTCGTGGACGTCCGTCAAGACGTTGTCTATGCATACGGTTGGCCATCACGGGTTTTCTGGGCCGTTTGGAAGGTCAAACGAGCCCCGGAGCGAGCATACGCCTCATTTTGACGATTTTCGTGTGCTATTGCACACCATTTTTTGGGTGATCGGGATTCCGACGTCAAAAATGCCAAATTTGTTCGTGGACGTCCGTCAAGACGTTGTCTATGCATACGGTTGGCCATCACGGGTTTTCTGGGCCGTTTGGAACGTCAAACGAGCCCCGGAGCGAGCATACGCCTCATTTTGACGATTTTCGTGTGCTATTGCACACCATTTTTTGGGTGATAGGATTCCGACGTCAAAAATGCCAAATTTGTTCGTGGACGTCCGTCAAGACGTTGTCTATGCATACGGTTGGCCATCACGGGTTTTCTGGGCCGTTTGGAAGGTCAAACGAGCCCCGGAGCGAGCATACGCCTCATTTTGACGATTTTCGTGTACTATTGCACACCATTTTTTGGGTGATCGGGATTCCGACGTCAAAAATGCCAAATTTGTTCGTGGACGTCCGTCAAGACATTGTCTATGCATACGGTTGGCCATCACGGGTTTTCTGGGCCGTTTGGAACGTCAAACGAGCCCCGGAGCGAGCATACGCCTCATTTTGACGATTTTCGTGTGCTATTGCACACCATTTTTTGGGTGATCAGGATTCCGACGTCAAAAATGCCAAATTTGTTCGTGGACGTCCGTCAAGACGTTGTCTATGCATACGGTTGGCCATCACGGGTTTTCTGGGCCGTTTGGAAGGTCAAACGAGCCCCGGAGCGAGCATACGCCTCATTTTGACGATTTTCGTGTGCTATTGCACACCATTTTTTAGGTGATCGGGATTCCGACGTCAAAAATGCCAAATTTGTTCGTGGACGTCCGTCAAGACGTTGTCTATGCATACGGTTGGCCATCACGGGTTTTCTGGGCCGTTTGGAAGGTCAAACGAGCCCCGGAGCGAGCATACGCCTCATTTTGACGATTTTCGTGTGCTATTGCACACCATTTTTTGAGTGATCGGGATTCCGACGTCAAAAATGCCAAATTTGTTCGTGGACGTCCGTCAAGATGTTGTCTATGCATACGGTTGGCCATCACGGGTTTTCTGGGCCGTTTGGAAGGTCAAACGAGCCCCGGAGCGAGCATACGCCTCATTTTGATGATTTTCGTGTGCTATTGCACACCATTTTTTGGGTGATCGGGATTCCGACGTCAAAAATGCCAAATTTGTTCGTGGACGTCTGTCAAGACATTGTCTATGCATACGGTTGGCCATCACGGGTTTTCTGGGCCGTTTGGAAGGACAAACGAGCCCCGGAGCGAGCATACGCCTCATTTTGACGATTTTCGTGTGCTATTGCACACCATTTTTTGGGTGATCGGGATTCCGACGTAAAAAATGCTAAATTTGTTCGTGGACGTTCGTCAAGACGTTGTCTATGCATACGGTTGGCCATCACGGGTTTTCTGGGCCATTTTGAAGGTCAAACGAGCCCCGGAGCGAGCATACGCCTCATTTTGACGATTTTCGTGTGCTATTGCACACCATTTTTTGGGTGATCAGGATTCCGACGTCAAAAATGCCAAATTTGTTCGTGGACATCCGTCAAGACGTTGTCTATGCATACGGTTGGCCATCACGGGTTTTCTGGGCCGTTTTGAAGGTCAAACGAGCTCCGGAGCGAGCATACGCCTCATTTTGATGATTTTCGTGTTCTATTGCACACCATTTTTTGGGTGATCGGGATTCCGACGTCAAAAATGCCAAATTTGTTCGTGGACATCCGTCAAGACGTTGTCTATGCATACGGTTGGCCATCACGGGTTTTCTTGGCCATTTGGAAGGTCAAACGAGTCCCGGAGCGAGCATACGCCTCATTTTGACGATTTTCGTGTGCTATTGCACACCATTTTTTGGGTGATAGGATTCCGACGTCAAAAATGCCAAATTTGTTCGTGGACGTCCGTCAAGACGTTGTCTATGCATACGGTTGGCCATCACGGGTTTTCTGGGCCGTTTGGAAGGTCAAACGAGCCCCGGAGCGAGCATACGCCTCATTTTGACGATTTTCGTGTGCTATTGCACACCATTTTTTGGGTGATCAGGATTCCGACGTCAAAAATGCCAAATTTGTTCGTGGACGTCCGTCAAGACGTTGTCTATGCATACGGTTGGCCATCACGGGTTTTCTGGGCCGTTTGGAAGGTCAAACGAGCCCCGGAGCGAGCATACGCCTCATTTTGACGATTTTCGTGTGCTATTGCACACCATTTTTTGGGTGATCGGGATTCCGACGTCAAAAATGCCAAATTTGTTCGTGGACGTCCATCAAGACGTTGTCTATGCATACGGTTGGCCATCACGGCTTTTCTGGGCCATTTGGAAGGTCAAACGAGCCCCGGAGCGAGCATACGCCTCATTTTGACGATTTTCGTGTGCTATTGCACACCATTTTTTGGGTGATCAGGATTCCGACGTCAAAAATGCCAAATTTGTTCGTGGACGTCCGTCAAGACATTGTCTATGCATACGGTTGGCCATCACGGGTTTTCTGGGCCGTTTGGAAGGTCAAACGAGCCCCGGAGCGAGCATACGCCTCATTTTGACGATTTTTGTGTGCTATTGCACACCATTTTTTGGGTGATCGGTATTCCGACGTCAAAAATGCCAAATTTGTTCGTGGACGTCCGTCAAGACGTTGTCTATGCATACGGTTGGCCATCACGGGTTTTCTGGGCCGTTTGGAAGGTCAAACGAGCCCCGGAGCGAGCATACGCCTCATTTTGACGATTTTCGTGAGCTATTGCACACCATTTTTTGGGTGATCAGGATTCCGACGTCAAAAATGCCAAATTTGTTCGTCGACGTCCTTCAAGACGTTGTCTATGCATACGGTTGGCCATCACGGATTTTCTGGGCCGTTTGGAAGGTCAAACGAGCCCCGGAGTGAGCATACGCCTCATTTTGACGATTTTCGTGTGCTATTGCACACCATTTTTTGGGTGATCAGGATTCCGACGTCAAAAATGCCAAATTTGTTCGTGGACGTCCGTCAAGACGTTGTCTATGCATACGGTTGGCCATCACGGGTTTTCTGGGCCGTTTTGAAGGTCAAACGAGCTCCGGAGCGAGCATACGCCTCATTTTGATGATTTTCGTGTTCTATTGCACACCATTTTTTGGGTGATCGGGATTCCGACGTCAAAAATGCCAAATTTGTTCGTGGACATCCGTCAAGACGTTGTCTATGCATACGGTTGGCCATCACGGGTTTTCTTGGCCATTTGGAAGGTCAAACTAGCCCCGGAGCGAGCATACGCCTCATTTTGACGATTTTCGTGTGCTATTGCACACCATTTTTTGGGTGATCAGGATTCCGACGTCAAAAATGCCAAATTTGTTCGTGGACGTCCGTCAAGACGTTGTCTATGCATACGGTTGGCCATCACGGGTTTTCTGGGCCGTTTGGAAGGTCAAACGAGCCCCGGAGCGAGCATACGCCTCATTTTGACGATTTTCGTGTTCTATTGCACACCATTTTTTGGGTGATCGGGATTCTGACGTCAAAAATGCCAAATTTGTTCGTGGACGTCCGTCAAGACGTTGTCTATGCATACGGTTTGCCATCACGGGTTTTCTGGGCCGTTTGGAAGGTCAAACGAGCCCCGGAGCGAGCATACGCCTCATTTTGACGATTTTCGTGTGCTATTGCACACCATTTTTTGGGTGATCGGGATTCCGACGTCAAAAATGCCAAATTTGTTCGTGGACGTCCGTCAAGACGTTGTCTATGCATACGGTTGGCCATCACGGGTTTTCTGGGCCATTTGGAAGGTCAAACGAGCCCCGGAGCGAGCATACGCCTCATTTTGACGATTTTCGTGTGCTATTGCACACCATTTTTTGGGTGATCAGGATTCCGACGTCAAAAATGCCAAATTTGTTCGTGGACGTCCGTCAAGACGTTGTCTATGCATACGGTTGGCCATCACGGGTTTTCTGGGCCGTTTGGAAGGTCAAACGAGCCCCGGAGCGAGCATACGCCTCATTTTGACGATTTTCGTGTGCTATTGCACACCATTTTTTGGGTGATCGGGATTCTGACGTCAAAAATGCCAAATTTGTTCGTGGACGTCCGTCAAGACATTGTCTATGCATACGGTTGGCCATCACGGGTTTTCTGGGCCATTTGGAAGGTCAAACGAGCCCCGGAGCGAGCATACGCCTCATTTTGACGATTTTCGTGTGCTATTGCACACCATTTTTTGGGTGATCGGGATTCCGACATCAAAAATGCCAAATTTGTTCGTGGACGTCCATCAAGACGTTGTCTATGCATACGGTTGGCCATCACGGGTTTTCTGGGCCGTTTGGAAGGTCAAACGAGCCCCGGAGCGAGCATACGCCTCATTTTGACGATTTTCGTGTGCTATTGCACACCATTTTTTGGCTGATCGGGATTCCGACGTCAAAAATGCCAAATTTGTTCGTGGACGTCCGTCAAGACGTTGTCTATGCATACGGTTGGCCATCACGGGTTTTCTGGGCCGTTTGGAAGGTCAAACGAGCCCCGGAGCGAGCATACGCCTCATTTTGACGATTTTCGTGTGCTATTGCACACCACTTTTTGGGTGATCGGGATTCTGACGTCAAAAATGCCAAATTTGTTCGTGGACGTCCGTCAAGACGTTGTCTATGCATACGGTTGGCCATCACGGGTTTTCTGGGCCATTTGGAAGGTCAAACGAGCCCCGGAGCGAGCATTCGCCTTATTTTGACAATTTTCGTGTGCTATTGCACACCATTTTTTGGGTGATAGGATTCCGACGTCAAAAATGCCAAATTTGTTCGTGGACGTCCGTCAAGACGTTGTCTATGCATACGGTTGGCCATCACGGGTTTTCTGGGCCGTTTGGAAGGTCAAACGAGCCCCGGAGTGAGCATACGCCTCATTTTGACGATTTTCGTGTGCTATTGCACACCATTTTTTGGGTGATCGGGATTCCGACGTCAAAAATGCCAAATTTGTTCGTGGACGTCCGTCAAGACGTTGTCTATGCATACGGTTGGCCATCACGGGTTTTCTGGGCCATTTGGAAGGTCAAACGAGCCCCGGAGCGAGCATACGCCTCATTTTGACGATTTTCGTGTGCAATATCAGGATTCCGATGTCAAAAATGCCAAATTTGTTCGTGGACGTCCGTCAAGACGTTGTCTATGCATACGGTTGGCCATCACGGGTTTTCTGGGCAGTTTGGAAGGTCAAACGAGCCCCGGAGCGAGCATACGCCTCATTTTGACGATTTTCATGTGCTATTGCACACCATTTTTTGGGTGATCGGGATTCCGACGTCAAAAATGCCAAATTTGTTCGTGGACGTCCGTCAAGACGTTGTCTATGCATACGGTTGGCCATCACGGGTTTTCTGGGCCATTTGGAAGGTCAAACGAGCCCCGGAGCGAGCATACGCCTCATTTTGACGATTTTCGTGTGCTATTGCACACCATTTTTTGGCTGATCGGGATTCCGACGTCAAAAATGCCAAATTTGTTCGTGGACGTCCGTCAAGACGTTGTCTATGCATACGGTTGGCCATCACGGGTTTTCTGGGCCGTTTGGAAGGTCAAACGAGCCCCGAAGCGAGCATACGCCTCATTTTGACGATTTTCGTGTGCTATTGCACACCATTTTTTGGCTGATCGGGATTCCGACGTCAAAAATGCCAAATTTGTTCGTGGACGTCCGTCAAGACGTTGTCTATGCATACGGTTGGCCATCACGGGTTTTCTGGGCCGTTTGGAAGGTCAAACGAGCCCCGGAGCGAGCATACGCCTCATTTTGACGATTTTCGTGTGCTATTGCACACCATTTTTTGGGTGATCGGGATTCTGACGTCAAAAATGCCAAATTTGTTCGTGGACGTCCGTCAAGACGTTGTCTATGCATACGGTTGGCCATCACGGGTTTTCTGGGCCATTTGGAAGGTCAAACGAGCCCCGGAGCGAGCATTCGCCTTATTTTGACAATTTTCGTGTGCTATTGCACACCATTTTTTGGGTGATAGGATTCCGACGTCAAAAATGCCAAATTTGTTCGTGGACGTCCGTCAAGACGTTGTCTATGCATACGGTTGGCCATCACGGGTTTTCTGGGCCGTTTGGAAGGTCAAACGAGCCCCGGAGTGAGCATACGCCTCATTTTGACGATTTTCGTGTGCTATTGCACACCATTTTTTGGGTGATCGGGATTCCGACGTCAAAAATGCCAAATTTGTTCGTGGACGTCCGTCAAGACGTTGTCTATGCATACGGTTGGCCATCACGGGTTTTCTGGGCCATTTGGAAGGTCAAACGAGCCCCGGAGCGAGCATACGCCTCATTTTGACGATTTTCGTGTGCAATATCAGGATTCCGATGTCAAAAATGCCAAATTTGTTCGTGGACGTCCGTCAAGACGTTGTCTATGCATACGGTTGGCCATCACGGGTTTTCTGGGCCGTTTGGAAGGTCAAACGAGCCCCGGAGCGAGCATACGCCTCATTTTGACGATTTTCATGTGCTATTGCACACCATTTTTTGGGTGATCGGGATTCCGACGTCAAAAATGCCAAATTTGTTCGTGGACGTCCGTCAAGACGTTGTCTATGCATACGGTTGGCCATCACGGGTTTTCTGGGCCATTTGGAAGGTCAAACGAGCCCCGGAGCGAGCATACGCCTCATTTTGACGATTTTCGTGTGCTATTGCACACCATTTTTTGGCTGATCGGGATTCCGACGTCAAAAATGCCAAATTTGTTCGTGGACGTCCGTCAAGACGTTGTCTATGCATACGGTTGGCCATCACGGGTTTTCTGGGCCGTTTGGAAGGTCAAACGAGCCCCGGAGCGAGCATACGCCTCATTTTGACGATTTTCGTGCGCTATTGCACACCATTTTTTGGGTGATCGGGATTCCGACGTCAAAAATGCCAAATTTGTTCGTGGACGTCCGTCAAGATGTTGTCTATGCATACGGTTGGCCATCACGGGTTTTCTGGGCCGTTTTGAATGTCAAACGAGCCCCGGAGCGAGCATACGCCTCAATTTGACGATTTTCGTGTGCTATTGCACACCATTTTTTGGGTGATCGAGATTCCGACGTCAAAAATGCCAAATTTGTTCGTGGACGTCCGTCAAGACATTGTCTATGCATACGGTTGGCCATCACGGGTTTTCTGGGCCATTTGGAAGGTCAAACGAGCCCCGGAGCGAGCATACGCCTCATTTTGACGATTTTCGTGTGCTATTGCACACCATTTTTTGGGTGATCAGGATTCCGACGTCAAAAATGCCAAATTTGTTCGTGGACGTCCGTCAAGACGTTGTCTATGCATACGGTTGGCCATCACGGGTTTTCTGGGCCGTTTGGAAGGTCAAACGAGCCCCGGAGCGAGCATACGCCTCATTTTGACGATTTTCGTGTGCTATTGCACACCATTTTTTGGGTGATCGGGATTCCGACGTCAAAAATGCCAAATTTGTTCGTGGACGTCCGTCAAGACAATGTCTATGCATACGGTTGGCCATCACGGGTTTTCTGGGCCGTTTGGAAGGTCAAACGAGCCCCGGAGCGAGCATACGCCTCATTTTGACGATTTTCGTGTGCTATTGCACACCATTTTTTGGGTGATCGGGATTCCGACGTCAAAAATGCCAAATTTGTTCGTGGACGTCCATCAAGATGTTGTCTATGCATACGGTTGGCCATCACGGGTTTTCTGAGCCATTTGGAAGGTCAAACGAGCCCCGGAGCGAGCATACGCCTCCTTTTGACGATTTTCGTGTGCTATTGCACACCATTTTTTGGGTGATCGGGATTCCGACGTCAAAAATGCCAAATTTGTTCGTGGACGTCCGTCAAGACATTGTCTATGCATACGGTTGGCCATCACGGGTTTTCTGGGCCGTTTGGAAGGTCAAACGAGCCCCGGAGCGAGCATACGCCTCATTTTGACGATTTTTGTGTGCTATTGCACACCATTTTTTGGGTGATCAGGATTCCGACGTCAAAAATACCAAATTTGTTCGTGGACGTCCGTCAAGACGTTGTCTATGCATACGGTTGGCCATCACGGGTTTTCTGGGCCGTTTGGAAGGTCAAACGAGCCCCGGAGCGAGCATACGCCTCATTTTGACGATTTTCGTGTGCTAGCACACCATTTTTTGGGTGATCGGGATTTCGACGTCAAAAATGCCAAATTTGTTCGTGGACGTCCGTCAAGACATTGTCTATGCATACGGTTGGCCATCACGGGTTTTCTGGGCCGTTTGGAAGGTCAAACGAGCCCCGGAGCGAGCATACGCCTCATTTTGACGATTTTCGTGTGCTATTGCACACCATTTTTTGGGTGATCGGGATTGCGACGTCAAAAATGCCAAATTTGTTCGTGGACGTCCATCAAGACGTTGTCTATGCATACGGTTGGCCATCACGGGTTTTCTGGGCCATTTGGAAGGTCAAACGAGCCCGGAGCGAGCATACGCCTCATTTTGACGATTTTCGTGTGCTATTGCACACCATTTTTTGGGTGATCGGGATTCCGACGTCAAAAATGCCAAATTTGTTCGTGGACGTCCGTCAAGACGTTGTCTATGCATACGGTTGGCCATCACGGGTTTTCTGGGCCGTTTGGAACGTCAAACGAGCCCCGGAGCGAGCATACGCCTCATTTTGACGATTTTCGTGTGCTATTGCACACCATTTTTTGGGTGATCAGGATTCCGACGTCAAAAATGCCAAATTTGTTCGTGGACGTCCGTCAAGACGTTGTCTATGCATACGGTTGGCCATCACGGGTTTTCTGGGCCGTTTGGAAGGTCAAACGAGCCCCGGAGCGAGCATACGCCTCATTTTGACGATTTTCGTGTGCTATTGCACACCATTTTTTAGGTGATCGGGATTCCGACGTCAAAAATGCCAAATTTGTTCGTGGACGTCCGTCAAGACGTTGTCTATGCATACGGTTGGCCATCACGGGTTTTCTGGGCCGTTTGGAAGGTCAAACGAGCCCCGTAGCGAGCATACGCCTCATTTTGACGATTTTCGTGTGCTATTGCACACCATTTTTTGGGTGATCGGGATTCCGACGTCAAAAATGCCAAATTTGTTCGTGGACGTCCGTCAAGACGTTGTCTATGCATACGGTTGGCCATCACGGGTTTTCTGGGCCGTTTGGAAGGTCAAACGAGCCCCGGAGCGAGCATACGCCTCATTTTGATGATTTTCGTGTGCTATTGCACACCATTTTTTGGGTGATCGGGATTCCGACGTCAAAAATGCCAAATTTGTTCGTGGACGTCCGTCAAGACATTGTCTATGCATACGGTTGGCCATCACGGGTTTTCTGGGCCGTTTGGAAGGACAAACGAGCCCCGGAGCGAGCATACGCCTCATTTTGACGATTTTCGTGTGCTATTGCACACCATTTTTTGGGTGATCGGGATTCCGACGTCAAAAATGCCAAATTTGTTCGTGGACGTCCATCAAGACATTGTCTATGCATACGGTTGGCCATCACGGGTTTTCTTGGCCGTTTGGAAGGTCAAACGAGCCCCGGAGCGATCATACGCCTCATTTTGACGATTTTCGTGTGCTATTGCACACCATTTTTTGGGTGATCGGGATTCCAACGTCAAAAATGCCAAATTTGTTCGTGGACGTCCGTCAAGACGTTGTCTATGCATACGGTTGGCCATCACGGGTTTTCTGGGCCATTTGGAAGGTCAAACGAGCCCCGGAGCGAGCATACGTCTCATTTTGACGATTTTCGTGTGCTATTGCACACCATTTTTTGGGTGATCAGGATTCCGACGTCAAAAATGCCAAATTTGTTCGTGGACGTCCGTCAAGACGTTGTCTATGCATACGGTTGGCCATCACGGGTTTTCTGGGCCGTTTGGAAGGTCAAACGAGCCCCAGAGCGAGCATACGCCTCATTTTGACGATTTTCGTGTTCTATTGCACACCATTTTTTGGGTGATCGGGATTCCGACGTCAAAAATGCCAAATTTGTTCGTGGACGTCCGTCAAGACGTTGTCTATGCATACGGTTGGCCATCACGGGTTTTCTTGGCCATTTGGAAGGTCAAACGAGCCCCGGAGCGAGCATACGCCTCATTTTGACGATTTTCGTGTGCTATTGCACACCATTTTTTGGGTGATCGGGATTCCGACGTCAAAAATGCCAAATTTGTTCGTGGACGTCCGTCAAGACGTTGTCTATGCATACGGTTGGCCATCACGGGTTTTCTGGGCCATTTGGAAGGTCAAACGAGCCCCGGAGCGAGCATACGCCTCATTTTGACGATTTTCGTGTGCTATTGCACACCATTTTTTGGGTGATCAAGATTCCGACGTCAAAAATGCCAAATTTGTTCGTGGACGTCCGTCAAGACGTTGTCTATGCATACGGTTGGCCATCACGGGTTTTCTGGGCCGTTTGGAAGGTCAAACGAGCCCCGGAGCGAGTATACACCTCATTTTGACGATTTTCGTGTGCTATTGATCACCATTTTTTGGGTGATCGGGATTCCAACGTAAAAAATGCTAAATTTGTTCGTGGACGTCTGTCAAGACGTTGTCTATGCATACGGTTGGCCATCACGGGTTTTCTGGGCCATTTGGAAGGTCAAACGAGCCCCGGAGCGAGCATACGCCTCATTTTGACGATTTTCGTGTGCTATTGCACACCATTTTTTGGGTGATCAGGATTCCGACGTCAAAAATGCCAAATTTGTTCGTGGACGTCCGTCAAGACGTTGTCTATGCATACGGTTGGCCATCACGGGTTTTCTGGGCCGTTTTGAAGGTCAAACGAGCTCCGGAGCGAGCATACGCCTCATTTTGATGATTTTCGTGTTCTATTGCACACCATTTTTTGGGTGATCGGGATTCCGACGTCAAAAATGCCAAATTTGTTCGTGGACATCCGTCAAGACGTTGTCTATGCATACGGTTGGCCATCACGGGTTTTCTTGGCCATTTGGAAGGTCAAACGAGCCCCGGAGCGAGCATACGACTCATTTTGACGATTTTCGTGTGCTATTGCACACCATTTTTTGGGTGATCGGGATTCCGACGTCAAAAATGCCAAATTTGTTCGTGGACGTCCGTCAAGACGTTGTCTATGCATACGGTTGGCCATCACGGGTTTTCTGGGCCATTTGGAAGGTCAAACGAGCCCCGGAGCGAGCATACGCCTCATTTTGACGATTTTCGTGTGCTATTGCACACCATTTTTTGGGTGATCAAGATTCCGATGTCAAAAATGCCAAATTTGTTCGTGGACGTCCGTCAAGACGTTGTCTATGCATACGGTTGGCCATCACGGGTTTTCTGGGCCGTTTGGAAGGTCAAACGAGCCCCGGAGCGAGCATACACCTCATTTTGACGATTTTCGTGTGCTATTGCACACCATTTTTTGGGTGATCGGGATTCCGACGTCAAAAATGCCAAATTTGTTCGTGGACGTCCGTCAAGACGTTGTCTATACATACGGTTGGCCATCACGGGTTTTCTGGGCTGTTTGGAAGGTCAAACGAGCCCCGGAGCGAGCATACGCCTCATTTTGACGATTTTCGTGTGCTATTGCACACCATTTTTTGGGTGATCGGGATTCCGACGTCAAAAATGCCAAATTTGTTCGTGGACGTCCGTCAAGACGTTGTCTATGCATACGGTTGGCCATCACGGGTTTTCTGGGCCATTTGGAAGGTCAAACGAGCCCCGGAGTGAGCATACGCCTCATTTTGACGATTTTCGTGTGCTATTGCACACCATTTTTTGGGTGATCAGGATTCCGACGTCAAAATGCCATATTTGTTCGTGGACGTCCGTCAAGACGTTGTCTATGCATACGGTTGGCCATCACGGGTTTTCTGGGCCGTTTGGAAGGTCAAACGAGCCCCGGAGCGAGCATACGCCTCATTTTGACGATTTTCGTGTGCTATTGCACACCATTTTTTGGGTGATCGGGATTCCGACGTCAAAAATGCCAAATTTGTTCGTGGACGTCCGTCAAGACGTTGTCTATGCATACGGTTGGCCATCACGGGTTTTCTGGGCCATTTGGAAGGTCAAACGAGCCCCGGAGCGAGCATACGCCTCATTTTGACGATTTTCGTGTGCTATTGCACACCATTTTTTGGGTGATCGGGATTCCGACGTCAAAAATGCCAAATTTGTTCGTGGACGTCCGTCAAGACGTTGTCTATGCATACGGTTGGCCATCACGGGTTTTCTGGGCCGTTTGGAAGGTCAAACGAGCCCCGGAGCGAGCATACGCCTCATTTTGACGATTTTCGTGTGCTATTGCACACCATTTTTTGGGTGATCGGGATTCCGACGTCAAAAATGCCAAATTTGTTCGTGGACGTCCGTTAAGACGTTGTCTATGCATACGGTTGGCCATCACGGGTTTTCTGGGCCGTTTGGAAGGTCAAACGAGCCCCGGAGCGAGCATACGCCTCATTTTGACGATTTTCGTGCGCTATTGCACACCATTTTTTGGGTGATCAGGATTCCGACGTCAAAAATGCCAAATTTGTTCGTGGACGTCCGTCAAGACGTTGTCTATGCATACGGTTGGCCATCACGGGTTTTCTGGGCCATTTGGAAGGTCAAACGAGCCCCGGAGCGAGCATACGCCTCATTTTGACGATTTTCGTGTGCTATTGCACACCATTTTTTGGGTGATCAAGATTCCGACGTCAAAAATGTCAAATTTGTTCGTGGACGTCCGTCAAGACGTTGTCTATGCATACGGTTGGCCATCACGGGTTTTCTGGGCCGTTTGGAAGGTCAAACGAGCCCCGGAGCGAGCATACGCCTCATTTTGACGATTTTCGTGTGCTATTGCACACCATTTTTTGGGTGATCGGGATTCTGACGTCAAAAATGCCAAATTTGTTTGTGGACGTCCGTCAAGACGTTGTCTATGCATACGGTTGGCCATCACGGGTTTTCTGGGCCATTTGGAAGGTCAAACGAGCCCCGGAGCGAGCATACGCCTCATTTTGACGATTTTCGTGTGCTATTGCACACCATTTTTGGGTGATCGGGATTCCGACGTCAAAAATGCCAAATTTGTTCGTGGACGTCCGTCAAGACGTTGTCTATGCATACAGTTGGCCATCACGGGTTTTCTGGGCCGTTTGGAAGGTCAAACGAGCCCCGGAGCGAGCATACGCCTCATTTTGACGATTTTCGTGTGCTATTGCACACCATTTTTTGGCTGATCGGGATTCCGACGTCAAAAATGCCAAATTTGTTCGTGGACGTCCGTCAAGACGTTGTCAATGCATACGGTTGGCCATCATGGGTTTTCTGGGCCGTTTGGAAGGTCAAACGAGCCCCGGAGCGAGCATACGCCTCATTTTGACGATTTTCGTGTGCTATTGCACACCATTTTTTAGGTGATCGGGATTCCGACGTCAAAAATGCCAAATTTGTTCGTGGACGTCCGTCAAGACGTTGTCTATGCATACGGTTGGCCATCACGGGTTTTCTGGGCCATTTGGAAGGTCAAACGAGCCCCGGAGCGAGCATACGTCTCATTTTGACGATTTTCGTGTGCTATTGCACACCATTTTTTGGGTGATCGGGATTCCGACGTCAAAAATGCCAAATTTGTTTGTGGACGTCCGTCAAGACGTTGTCTATGCATACGGTTGGCCATCACGGGTTTTCTGGGCCATTTGGAAGGTCAAACGAGCCCCGGAGCGAGCATACGCCTCATTTTGACGATTTTCGTGTGCTATTGCACACCATTTTTTGGGTGATCAGGATTCCGACGTCAAAAATGCCAAATTTGTTCGTGGACGTCCGTCAAGACGTTGTCTATGCATACGGTTGGCCATCACGGGTTTTCTGGGCCGTTTGGAAGGTCAAACGAGCCCCGGAGCAAGCATACGCCTCATTTTGACGATTTTCGTGTGCTATTGCACACCATTTTTTGGGTGATCGGGATTCTGACGTCAAAAATGCCAAATTTGTTCGTGGACGTCCGTCAAGACGTTGTCTATGCATACGGTTGGCCATCACGGGTTTTCTGGGCCGTTTGGAAGGTCAAACGAGCCCCGGAGCGAGCATACGCCTCATTTTGACGATTTTCGTGTGCTATTGCACACCATTTTTTGGGTGATCAGGATTCCGACGTCAAAAATGCCAAATTTGTTCGTGGACGTCCGTCAAGACGTTGTCTATGCATACGGTTGGCCATCACGGGTTTTCTGGGCCATTTGGAAGGTCAAACGAGCCCCGGAGCGAGCATACGCCTCATTTTGACGATTTTCGTGTGCTATTGCACACCATTTTTTGGGTGATCAGGATTCCGACGTCAAAAATGCCAAATTTGTTCGTGGACGTCCTTCAAGACGTTGTCTATGCATACGGTTGGCCATCACGGGTTTTCTGGGCCGTTTGGAAGGTCAAACGAGCCCCAGAGCGAGCATACGCCTCATTTTGACGATTTTCGTGTGCTATTGCACACCATTTTTTGGGTGATCGGGATTCCGACGTCAAAAATGCCAAATTTGTTCGTGGACGTCCGTCAAGACATTGTCTATGCATACGGTTGGCCATCACGGGTTTTCTGGGCCATTTGGAAGGTCAAACGAGCCCCGGAGCGAGCATACGTCTCATTTTGACGATTTTCGTGTGCTATTGCACACCATTTTTTGGGTGATCGGGATTCCGACGTCAAAAATGCCAAATTTGTTCGTGGACGTCCGTCAAGACATTGTCTATGCATACGGTTGGCCATCACGGGTTTTCTGGGCCATTTGGAAGGTCAAACGAGCCCCGGAGCGAGCATACGTCTCATTTTGACGATTTTCGTGTGCTATTGCACACCATTTTTTGGGTGATCGGGATTCCAACGTCAAAAATGCCAAATTTGTTCGTGGACGTCCGTCAAGACATTGTCTATGCATACGGTTGGCCATCACGGGTTTTCTGGGCCATTTGGAAGGTCAAACGAGCCCCGGAGCGAGCATACGCCTCATTTTGACGATTTTCGTGTGCTATTGCACACCATTTTTTGGGTGATCAGGATTCCGACGTCAAAAATGCCAAATTTGTTCGTGGACATCCGTCAAGACGTTGTCTATGCATACGGTTGGCCATCACGGGTTTTCTGGGCCGTTTGGAAGGTCAAACGAGCCCCGGAGCGAGCATACGCCTCATTTTGACGATTTTCGTGTGCTATTGCACACCATTTTTTAGGTGATCGGGATTCCGACGTCAAAAATGCCAAATTTGTTCGTGGACGTCCGTCAAGACGTTGTCTATGCATACGGTTGGCCATCACGGGTTTTCTGGGCCATTTGGAAGGTCAAACGAGCCCCGGAGCGAGCATACGCCTCATTTTGACGATTTTCGTGTGCTATTGCACACCATTTTTTGGGTGATCAGGATTCCGACGTCAAAAATGCCAAATTTGTTCGTGGACGTCCGTCAAGACGTTATCTATGCATACGGTTGGCCATCACGGGTTTTCTGGGCCGTTTGGAAGGTCAAACGAGCCCCGGAGCGAGCATACGCCTCATTTTGACGATTTTCGTGTGCTATTGCACACCATTTTTTGGGTGATCGAGATTCCGACGTCAAAAATGCCAAATTTGTTCGTGGACGTCCGTCAAG
Source organism: Solanum lycopersicum (assembly GCF_036512215.1). NCBI lineage: Eukaryota > Viridiplantae > Streptophyta > Magnoliopsida > Solanales > Solanaceae > Solanum > Solanum lycopersicum. The sequence continues at coordinate 69,492,417 of NC_090811.1, read as the reverse complement.
ACATTGTCTATGCATACGGTTGGCCATCACGGGTTTTCTGGGCCATTTGGAAGGTCAAACGAGCCCCGGAGCGAGCATACGTCTCATTTTGACGATTTTCGTGTGCTATTGCACACCATTTTTTGGGTGATCGGGATTCCGACGTCAAAAATGCCAAATTTGTTCGTGGACGTCCCTCAAGACGTTGTCTATGCACCATCACGGGTTTTCTGGGCCGTTTGGAAGGTCAAACGAGCCCCGGAGCGAGCATACGCCTCATTTTGACGATTTTCGTGTGCTATTGCACACCATTTTTTGGGTGATCGGGATTCCGACGTCAAAAATGCCAAATTTGTTCGTGGACGTCCGTCAAGATGTTGTCTATGCATACGGTTGGCCATCACGGGTTTTCTGGGCCATTTGGAAGGTCAAACGAGCCCCGGAGCGAGCATACGCCTCATTTTGACGATTTTCGTGTGCAATATCAGGATTCCGACGTCAAAAATGCCAAATTTGTTCGTGGACGTCCGTCAAGACGTTGTCTATGCATATGGTTGGCCATCACGGGTTTTCTGGGCCGTTTGGAAGGTCAAACGAGCCCCGGAGCGAGCATACGCCTCATTTTGACGATTTTCATGTGCTATTGCACACCATTTTTTGGATGATCGGGATTCCGACGTCAAAAATGCCAAATTTGTTCGTGGACGTCCATCAAGACGTTGTCTATGCATACGGTTGGCCATCACGGGTTTTCTGGGCCATTTGGAAGGTCAAACGAGCCCCAGAGCGAGCATACGCCTCATTTTGACGATTTTCGTGTGCTATTGCACACCATTTTTTGGGTGATCGGGATTCCGACGTCAAAAATGCCAAATTTGTTCGTGGACGTCCGTCAAGACGTTGTCTATGCATATGGTTGGCCATCACGGGTTTTCTGGGCCGTTTGGAAGGTCAAACGAGCCCCGGAGCGAGCATACGCCTCATTTTGACGATTTTCGTGTGCTATTGCACACCATTTTTTGGGTGATCGGGATTCCGACGTCAAAAATGCCAAATTTGTTCGTGGACGTCCGTCAAGACGTTGTCTATGCATACGGTTGGCCATCACGGGTTTTCTGGGCCGTTTTGAAGGTCAAACGAGCCCCGGAGCGAGCATACGCCTCATTTTGACGATTTTCGTGTGCTATTGCACACCATTTTTTGGGTGATCGGGATTCCGACGTCAAAAATGCCAAATTTGTTCGTGGACGTCTGTCAAGACGTTGTCTATGCATACGGTTGGCCATCACGGGTTTTCTGGGCCGTTTGGAAGGTCAAACGAGCCCCGGAGCGAGCATACGCCTCATTTTGACGATTTTCGTGTGCTATTGCACACCATTTTTTGGGTGATCGGGATTCCGACGTCAAAAATGCCAAATTTGTTCGTGGACGTCCGTCAAGACATTGTCTATGCATACGGTTGGCCATCACGGGTTTTCTGGGCCATTTGGAAGGTTAAACGAGCCCCGGAGCGAGCATACGTCTCATTTTGACGATTTTCGTGTGCTGTTGCACACCATTTTTTGGGTGATCGGGATTCCGACGTCAAAAATGCCAAATTTGTTCGTGGACGTCCGTCAAGACGTTGTCTATGCACCATCTTGGGTTTTTTGGGCCGTTTGGAAGGTCAAACGAGCCCCGGAGCGAGCATACGCCTCATTTTGACGATTTTCGTGTGCTATTGCACACCATTTTTTGGGTGATCGGGATTCCGACGTCAAAAATGCCAAATTTGTTCGTGGACGTCCGTCAAGACGTTGTCTATGCATACGGTTGGCCATCACGGGTTTTCTGGGCCATTTGGAAGGTCAAACGAGCCCCGGAGCGAGCATACGCCTCATTTTGACGATTTTCGTGTGCAATATCAGGATTCCGACGTCAAAAATGCCAAATTTGTTCGTGGACGTCCGTCAAGACGTTGTCTATGCATACGGTTGGCCATCACGGGTTTTCTGGGCCGTTTGGAAGGTCAAACGAGCCCCGGAGCGAGCATACGCCTCATTTTGACGATTTTCATGTGCTATTGCACACCATTTTTTGGATGATCGGGATTCCGACGTCAAAAATGCCAAATTTGTTCGTGGACGTCCGTCAAGACGTTGTCTATGCATACGGTTGGCCATCACGGGTTTTCTGGGCCATTTGGAAGGTCAAACGAGCCCCAGAGCGAGCATACGCCTCATTTTGACGATTTTCGTGTGCTATTGCACACCATTTTTTGGGTGATCGGGATTCCGACGTCAAAAATGCCAAATTTGTTCGTGGACGTCCGTCAAGACGTTGTCTATGCATATGGTTGGCCATCACGGGTTTTCTGGGCCGTTTGGAAGGTCAAACGAGCCCCGGAGCGAGCATACGCCTCATTTTGACGATTTTCGTGTGCTATTGCACACCATTTTTTGGGTGATGGGGATTCCGACGTCAAAAATGCCAAATTTGTTCGTGGACGTCCGTCAAGACGTTGTCTATGCATACGGTTGGCCATCACGGGTTTCTTGGCCGTTTTGAAGGTCAAACGAGCCCCGGAGCGAGCATACGCCTCATTTTGACGATTTTCGTGTGCTATTGCACACCATTTTTTGGGTGATCGGGATTCCGACGTCAAAAATGCCAAATTTGTTCGTGGACGTCCGTCAACACGTTGTCTATGCATACGGTTGGCCATCACGGGTTTTCTGGTCCGTTTGGAAGGTCAAACGAGTCCCGGAGCGAGCATACGCCTCATTTTGATGATTTTCGTGTGCTATTGCACACCATTTTTTGGGTGATCGGGATTCCGACGTCAAAAATGCCAAATTTGTTCGTGGACGTCCGTCAAGACGTTGTCTATGCATACGGTTGGCCATCACGGGTTTTCTGGGCCGTTTGGAAGGTCAAACGAGCCCCGGAGCGAGCATACGCCTCATTTTGACGATTTTCGTGTGCTATTGCACACCATTTTTTGGGTGATCGGGATTCTGACGTCAAAAATGCCAAATTTGTTCGTGGACGTCCGTCAAGACGTTGTCTATGCATACGGTTGGCCATCACGGGTTTTCTGGGCCATTTGGAAGGTCAAACGAGCCCCGGAGCGAGCATACGCCTTATTTTTACGATTGTCGTGTGCTATTGCACACCATTTTTTGGCTGATCAGGATTCCGACGTCAAAAATGCCAAATTTGTTCGTGGACGTCCGTCAAGACGTTGTCTATGCATACGGTTGGCCATCACGGGTTTTCTGGGCCATTTGGAAGGTCAAACGAGCCCCGGAGCGAGCATACGCCTCATTTTGACGATTTTCGTTTGCAATATCAGGATTCCGACGTCAAAAATGCCAAATTTGTTCGTGGACATCTGTCAAGACGTTTTCTATGCATACGGTTGGCCATCACAGGTTTTCTGGGCCGTTTGGAAGGTCAAACGAGCCCCGGATCGAGCATACGCCTCATTTTGACGATTTTCATGTGCTATTGCACACCATTTTTTGGGTGATCGGGATTCCGACATCAAAAATGCCAAATTTGTTCGTGGACGTCTGTCAAGACGTTGTCTATGCATACGGTTGGCCATTGGGCCATTTGGAAGGTCAAACGAGCCCCGGAGCGAGCATACGCCTCATTTTGACGATTTTCGTGTGCTATTGCACACCATTTTTTGGGTGATCGGGATTCCGACGTCAAAAATGCCAAATTTGTTCGTGGACGTCCGTCAAGACGTTGTCTATGCATACGGTTGGCCATCACGGGTTTTCTGGGCCATTTGGAAGGTCAAACGAGCCCCGGAGCGAGCATACGCCTCATTTTGACGATTTTCGTGTGCTATTGCACACCATTTTTTGGGTGATCGGGATTCCGACGTCAAAAATGCCAATTTTGTTCGTGGACGTCCGTCAAGACGTTGTCTATGCATACGGTTGGCCATCACGGGTTTTCTGGGCCGTTTGGAAGGTCAAACGAGCCCCGGAGCGAGCATACGCCTCATTTTGACGATTTTCGTGTGCTATTGCACACCATTTTTTGGGTGATCGGGATTCCGACGTCAAAAATGCCAAATTTGTTCGTGGACGTCCGTCAAGACGTTGTCTATGCATACGGTTGGCCATCACGGGTTTTCTGGGCCGTTTGGAAGGTCAAACGAGCCTCGGAGCGAGCATACGCCTCATTTTGACGATTTTCGTGTGCTATTGCACACCATTTTTTGGCTGATCGGGATTCCGACGTCAAAAATGCCAAATTTGTTCGTGGACGTCCATCAAGACGTTGTCTATGCATACGGTTGGCCATCACGGGTTTTCTGGGCCGTTTGGAAGGTCAAACGAGCCCCGGAGCGAGCATACGCCTTATTTTGACGATTTTCGTGTGCTATTGCACACCATTTTTTGGGTGATCGGGATTCTGACGTCAAAAATGCCAAATTTGTTCGTGGACGTCCGTCAAGACGTTGTCTATGCATACGGTTGGCCATCACGGGTTTTCTGGGCCATTTGGAAGGTCAAACGAGCCCCGGAGCGAGCATACGCCTTATTTTGACGATTTTCGTGTGCTATTGCACACCATTTTTTGGGTGATCAGGATTCCGACGTCAAAAATGCCAAATTTGTTCGTGGACGTCCGTCAAGACGTTGTCTATGCATACGGTTGGCCATCACGGGTTTTCTGGGCCGTTTGGAAGGTCAAACGAGCCCCGGAGCGAGCATACGCCTCATTTTGACGATTTTCGTGTGCTATTGCACACCATTTTTTGGGTGATCGGGATTCCGACGTCAAAAATGCCAAATTTGTTCGTGGACGTCCGTCAAGACATTGTCTATTCATAGGGTTGGCCATCACGGGTTTTCTGGGCCATTTGGAAGGTCAAACGAGCCCCGGAGCGAGCATACGCCTCATTTTGATGATTTTCGTGTGCAATATCAGGATTCCGATGTCAAAAATGCCAAATTTGTTCGTGGACATCCGTCAAGACGTTGTCTATGCATACGGTTGGCCATCACGGGTTTTCTGGGCCGTTTGGAAGGTCAAACGAGCCCCGGAGCGAGCATACGCCTCATTTTGACGATTTTCATGTGCTATTGCACACCATTTTTTGGGTGATCGGGATTCCGACGTCAAAAATGCCAAATTTGTTCGTGGACGTCCGTCAAGACGTTGTCTATGCATACGGTTGGCCATCACGGGTTTTCTGGGCCATTTGGAAGGTCAAACGAGCCCCGGAGCGAGCATACGCCTCATTTTGACGATTTTCGTGTGCTATTGCACACCATTTTTTGGGTGATCGGGATTCCGACGTCAAAAATGCCAATTTTGTTCGTGGACGTCCGTCAAGACGTTGTCTATGCATACGGTTGGCCATCACGGGTTTTCTGGGCCGTTTGGAAGGTCAAACGAGCCCCGGAGCGAGCATACGCCTCATTTTGACGATTTTCGTGTGCTATTGCACACCATTTTTTGGGTGATCGGGATTCCGACGTCAAAAATGCCAATTTTGTTCGTGGACGTCCGTCAAGACGTTGTCTATGCATACGGTTGGCCATCACGGGTTTTCTGGGCCGTTTGGAAGGTCAAACGAGCCCCGGAGCGAGCATACGCCTCATTTTGACGATTTTCGTGTGCTATTGCACACCATTTTTTGGGTGATCGGGATTCCGACGTCAAAAATGCCAAATTTGTTCGTGGACGTCCGTCAAGACGTTGTCTATGCATACGGTTGGCCATCACGGGTTTTCTGGGCCGTTTTGAAGGTCAAACGAGCCCCGGAGCGAGCATACGCCTCATTTTGACGATTTTCGTGTGCTATTGCACACCATTTTTTGGGTGATCGGGATTCCGACGTCAAAAATGCCAAATTTGTTCGTGGACGTCCGTCAAGACGTTGTCTATGCATACGGTTGGCCATCACGGGTTTTCTGGGCCGTTTTGAAGGTCAAACGAGCCCCGGAGCGAGCATACGCCTCATTTTGACGATTTTCATGTGCTATTGCACACCATTTTTTGGGTGATCGGGATTCCGACGTCAAAAATGCCAAATTTGTTCGTGGACGTCCGTCAAGACGTTGTCTATGCATACGGTTGGCCATCACGGGTTTTCTGGGCCATTTGGAAGGTCAAACGAGCCCCGGAGCGAGCATACGCCTCATTTTGACGATTTTCGTGTGCTATTGCACACCATTTTTTGGGTGATCGGGATTCCGACGTTAAAAATGCCAATTTTGTTCATGGACGTCCGTCAAGACGTTGTCTATGCATACGGTTGGCCATCACGGGTTTTCTGGGCCGTTTGGAAGGTCAAACGAGCCCCGGAGCGAGCATACGCCTCATTTTGACGATTTTCGTGTGCTATTGCACACCATTTTTTGGGTGATCGGGATTCCGACGTCAAAAATGCCAAATTTGTTCGTGGACGTCCGTCAAGACGTTGTCTATGCATACGGTTGGCCATCACGGGTTTTCTGGGCCGTTTTGAAGGTCAAACGAGCCCCGGAGCGAGCATACGCCTCATTTTGACGATTTTCGTGTGCTATTGCACACCATTTTTTGGGTGATCGGGATTCCGACGTCAAAAATGCCAAATTTGTTCGTGGACGTCCGTCAAGACGTTGTCTATGCATACGGTTGGCCATCACGGGTTTTCTAGGCCATTTGGAAGGTCAAACGAGCCCCGGAGCGAGCATACGCCTCATTTTGACGATTTTCGTGTGCTATTGCACACACCATTTTTTGGGTGATCAGGATTCCGACATCAAAAATGCCAAATTTGTTCGTGGACGTCCGTCAAGACGTTGTCTATGCATACGGTTGGCCATCACGGGTTTTCTGGGCCGTTTGGAAGGTCAAACGAGCCCCGGAGCGAGCATACGCCTCATTTTGACGATTTTCGTGTGCTATTGCACACCATTTTTTGGGTGATCAGGATTCCGACGTCAAAAATGCCAAATTTGTTCGTGGACGTCCGTCAAGACGTTGTCTATGCATACGGTTGGCCATCACGGGTTTTCTGGGCCGTTTGGAAGGTCAAACGAGCCCCGGAGCGAGCATACGCCTCATTTTGACGATTTTCGTGTGCTATTGCACACCATTTTTTGGGTGATCGGGATTCCGACGTCAAAAATGCCAAATTTGTTCGTGGACGTCCGTCAAGACGTTGTCTATGCACACGGTTGGCCATCACGGGTTTTCTGGGCCGTTTGGAAGGTCAAACGAGCCTCGGAGCGAGCATACGCCTCATTTTGACGATTTTCGTGTGCTATTGCACACCATTTTTTGGTTGATCGGGATTCCGACGTCAAAAATGCCAAATTTGTTCGTGGACGTCCATCAAGACGTTGTCTATGCATACGGTTGGCCATCACGGGTTTTCTAGGCCGTTTGGAAGGTCAAACGAGCCCCGGAGCGAGCATACGCCTTATTTTGACGATTTTCGTGTGCTATTGCACACCATTTTTTGGGTGATCGGGATTCCGACGTCAAAAATGCCAAATTTGTTCGTGGACGTATGTCAAGACATTGTCTATTCATAGGGTTGGCCATCACGGGTTTTCTGGGCCATTTGGAAGGTCAAACGAGCCCCGGAGCGAGCATACGCCTCATTTTGACCATTTTCGTGTGCAATATCAGGATTCCGACGTCAAAAATGCAAAATTTGTTCGTGGACGTCCGTCAAGACGTTGTCTATGCATACGGTTGGCCATCACGGGTTTTCTGGGCCGTTTGGAAGGTCAAACGAGCCCCGGAGCGAGCATACGCCTCATTTTGACGATTTTCGTGTGCTATTGCACACCATTTTTTGGGTGATCGGGATTCCGACGTCAAAAATGCCAAATTTGTTCGTGGACGTCCGTCAAGACGTTGTCTATGCATACGGTTGGCCATCACGGGTTTTCTGGGCCATTTGGAAGGTCAAACGAGCCCCGGAGCGAGCATACGCCTCATTTTGACCATTTTCGTGTGCAATATCAGGATTCCGACGTCAAAAATGCCAAATTTGTTCGTGGACGTCCGTCAAGACATTGTCTATTCATAGGGTTGGCCATCACGGGTTTTCTGGGCCATTTGGAAGGTCAAACGAGCCCCGGAGCGAGCATACGCCTCATTTTGACCATTTTCGTGTGCAATATCAGGATTCCGACGTCAAAAATGCCAAATTTGTTCGTGGACGTCCGTCAAGACGTTGTCTATGCATACGGTTGGCCATCACGGGTTTTCTGGGCCGTTTGGAAGGTCAAACGAGCCCCGGAGCGAGCATACGCCTCATTTTGACGATTTTCGTGTGCTATTGCACACCATTTTTTGGGTGATCGGGATTCCGACGTCAAAAATGCCAAATTTGTTCGTGGACGTCCGTCAAGACGTTGTCTATGCATACGGTTGGCCATCACGGGTTTTCTGGGCCATTTGGAAGGTCAAACGAGCCCCGGAGCGAGCATACGCCTCATTTTGACGATTTTCGTGTGCTATTGCACACCATTTTTTGGGTGATCGGGATTCCGACGTCAAAAATGCCAATTTTGTTCGTGGACGTCCGTCAAGACGTTGTCTATGCATACGGTTGGCCATCACGGGTTTTCTGGGCCGTTTGGAAGGTCAAACGAGCCCCGGAGCGAGCATACGCCTCATTTTGACGATTTTCGTGTGCTATTGCACACCATTTTTTGGGTGATCGGGATTCCGACGTCAAAAATGCCAAATTTGTTCGTGGACGTCCGTCAAGACGTTGTCTATGCATACGGTTGGCCATCACGGGTTTTCTGGGCCGTTTTGAAGGTCAAACGAGCCCCGGAGCGAGCATACGCCTCATTTTGACGATTTTCGTGTGCTATTGCACACCATTTTTTGGGTGATCGGGATTCCGACGTCAAAAATGCCAAATTTGTTCGTGGACGTCCGTCAAGACGTTGTCTATGCATACGGTTGGCCATCACGGGTTTTCTAGGCCATTTGGAAGGTCAAACGAGCCCCGGAGCGAGCATACGCCTCATTTTGACGATTTTCGTGTGCTATTGCACACACCATTTTTTGGGTGATCAGGATTCCGACATCAAAAATGCCAAATTTGTTCGTGGACGTCCGTCAAGACGTTGTCTATGCATACGGTTGGCCATCACGGGTTTTCTGGGCCGTTTGGAAGGTCAAACGAGCCCCGGAGCGAGCATACGCCTCATTTTGACGATTTTCGTGTGCTATTGCACACCATTTTTTGGGTGATCAGGATTCCGACGTCAAAAATGCCAAATTTGTTCGTGGACGTCCGTCAAGACGTTGTCTATGCATACGGTTGGCCATCACGGGTTTTCTGGGCCGTTTGGAAGGTCAAACGAGCCCCGGAGCGAGCATACGCCTCATTTTGACGATTTTCGTGTGCTATTGCACACCATTTTTTGGGTGATCGGGATTCCGACGTCAAAAATGCCAAATTTGTTCGTGGACGTCCGTCAAGACGTTGTCTATGCATACGGTTGGCCATCACGGGTTTTCTGGGCCGTTTGGAAGGTCAAACGAGCCTCGGAGCGAGCATACGCCTCATTTTGACGATTTTCGTGTGCTATTGCACACCATTTTTTGGGTGATCGGGATTCCGACGTCAAAAATGCCAATTTTGTTCGTGGACGTCCGTCAAGACGTTGTCTATGCATACGGTTGGCCATCACGGGTTTTCTGGGCCGTTTGGAAGGTCAAACGAGCCCCGGAGCGAGCATACGCCTCATTTTGACGATTTTCGTGTGCTATTGCACACCATTTTTTGGGTGATCGGGATTCCGACGTCAAAAATGCCAAATTTGTTCGTGGACGTCCGTCAAGACGTTGTCTATGCATACGGTTGGCCATCACGGGTTTTCTGGGCCGTTTTGAAGGTCAAACGAGCCCCGGAGCGAGCATACGCCTCATTTTGACGATTTTCGTGTGCTATTGCACACCATTTTTTGGGTGATCGGGATTCCGACGTCAAAAATGCCAAATTTGTTCGTGGACGTCCGTCAAGACGTTGTCTATGCATACGGTTGGCCATCACGGGTTTTCTGGGCCATTTGGAAGGTCAAACGAGCCCCGGAGCGAGCATACGCCTCATTTTGACGATTTTCGTGTGCTATTGCACACACCATTTTTTGGGTGATCAGGATTCCGACATCAAAAATGCCAAATTTGTTCGTGGACGTCCGTCAAGACGTTGTCTATGCATACGGTTGGCCATCACGGGTTTTCTGGGCCGTTTGGAAGGTCAAACGAGCCCCGGAGCGAGCATACGCCTCATTTTGACGATTTTCGTGTGCTATTGCACACCATTTTTTGGGTGATCAGGATTCCGACGTCAAAAATGCCAAATTTGTTCGTGGACGTCCGTCAAGACGTTGTCTATGCATACGGTTGGCCATCACGGGTTTTCTGGGCCGTTTGGAAGGTCAAACGAGCCCCGGAGCGAGCATACGCCTCATTTTGACGATTTTCGTGTGCTATTGCACACCATTTTTTGGGTGATCGGGATTCCGACGTCAAAAATGCCAAATTTGTTCGTGGACGTCCGTCAAGACGTTGTCTATGCATACGGTTGGCCATCACGGGTTTTCTGGGCCGTTTGGAAGGTCAAACGAGCCTCGGAGCGAGCATACGCCTCATTTTGACGATTTTCGTGTGCTATTGCACACCATTTTTTGGCTGATCGGGATTCCGACGTCAAAAATGCCAAATTTGTTCGTGGACGTCCATCAAGACGTTGTCTATGCATACGGTTGGCCATCACGGGTTTTCTGGGCCGTTTGGAAGGTCAAACGAGCCCCGGAGCGAGCATACGCCTTATTTTGACGATTTTCGTGTGCTATTGCACACCATTTTTTGGGTGATCGGGATTCTGACGTCAAAAATGCCAAATTTGTTCGTGGACGTCCGTCAAGACGTTGTCTATGCATACGGTTGGCCATCACGGGTTTTCTGGGCCATTTGGAAGGTCAAACGAGCCCCGGAGCGAGCATACGCCTTATTTTGACGATTTTTGTGTGCTATTGCACACCATTTTTTGGGTGATCAGGATTCCGACGTCAAAAATGCCAAATTTGTTCGTGGACGTCCGTCAAGACGTTGTCTATGCATACGGTTGGCCATCACGGGTTTTCTGGGCCGTTTGGAAGGTCAAACGAGCCCCGGAGTTAGCATACGCCTCATTTTGACGATTTTCGTGTGCTATTGCACACCATTTTTTGGGTGATCGGGATTCCGACGTCAAAAATGCCAAATTTGTTCGTGGACGTCCGTCAAGACATTGTCTATTCATAGGGTTGGCCATCACGGGTTTTCTGGGCCATTTGGAAGGTCAAACGAGCCCCGGAGCGAGCATACGCCTCATTTTGACCATTTTCGTGTGCAATATCAGGATTCCGACGTCAAAAATGCCAAATTTGTTCGTGGACGTCCGTCAAGACGTTGTCTATGCATACGGTTGGCCATCACGGGTTTTCTGGGCCGTTTGGAAGGTCAAACGAGCCCCGGAGCGAGCATACGCCTCATTTTGACGATTTTCGTGTGCTATTGCACACCATTTTTTGGGTGATCGGGATTCCGACGTCAAAAATGCCAAATTTGTTCGTGGACGTCCGTCAAGACGTTGTCTATGCATACGGTTGGCCATCACGGGTTTTCTGGGCCATTTGGAAGGTCAAACGAGCCCCGGAGCGAGCATACGCCTCATTTTGACGATTTTCGTGTGCTATTGCACACCATTTTTTTGGTGATCGGGATTCTGACGTCCAAAAAGCCAAATTTGTTCGTGGACGTCCGTCAAGATGTTGTCTATGCATACGGTTGGCCATCACGGGTTTTCTGGGCCGTTTGGAAGGTCAAACGAGCCCCGGAGCGAGCATACGCCTCATTTTGATGATTTTCGTGTGCTATTGCACACCATTTTTTGGGTGATCAGGATTCCGACGTCAAAAATGCCAAATTTGTTCGTGGACGTCCGTCAAGACGTTGTCTATGCATACGGTTGGCCATCACGGGTTTTCTGGGCCGTTTGGAAGGTCAAACGAGCCCCGGAGCGAGCATACGCCTCATTTTGACGATTTTCGTGTGCTATTGCACACCATTTTTTGGGTGATCGGGATTCCGACGTCAAAAATGCCAAATTTGTTCGTGGACGTCCGTCAAGACGTTGTCTATGCATACGGTTGGCCATCACGGGTTTTCTAGGCCATTTGGAAGGTCAAACGAGCCCCGGAGCGAGCATACGCCTCATTTTGACGATTTTCGTGTGCTATTGCACACCATTTTTTGGGTGATCAGGATTCCGACGTCAAAAATGCCAAATTTGTTCGTGGACGTCCGTCATGACGTTGTCTATGCATACGGTTGGCCATCACGGGTTTTCTGGGCCGTTTGGAAGGTCAAACGAGCCCCGGAGCGAGCATACGCCTCATTTTGACGATTTTCGTGTGCTATTGCACACCATTTTTTGGGTGATCAGGATTCCGACGTCAAAAATGCCAAGTTTGTTCGTGGACGTCCGTCAAGACGTTGTCTATGCATACGGTTGGCCATCACGGGTTTTCTGGGCCGTTTGGAAGGTCAAACGAGCCCCGGAGCGAGCATACGCCTCATTTTGACGATTTTCGTGTGCTATTGCACACCATTTTTTGGGTGATCGGGATTCCGACGTCAAAAATGCCAAATTTGTTCGTGGACGTCCGTCAAGACGTTGTCTATGCATACGGTTGGCCATCACGGGTTTTCTGGGCCGTTTGGAAGGTCAAACGAGCCTCGGAGCGAGCATACGCCTCATTTTGACGATTTTCGTGTGCTATTGCACACCATTTTTTGGCTGATCGGGATTCCGACGTCAAAAATGCCAAATTTGTTCGTGGACGTCCATCAAGACGTTGTCTATGCATACGGTTGGCCATCACGGGTTTTCTAGGCCGTTTGGAAGGTCAAACGAGCCCCGGAGCGAGCATACGCCTTATTTTGACGATTTTCGTGTGCTATTGCACACCATTTTTTGGGTGATCGGGATTCTGACGTCAAAAATGCCAAATTTGTTCGTGGACGTCCGTCAAGACGTTGTCTATGCATACGGTTGGCCATCACGGGTTTTCTGGGCCATTTGGAAGGTCAAACGAGCCCCGGAGCGAGCATACGCCTTATTTTGACGATTTTCGTGTGCTATTGCACACCATTTTTTGGGTGAACAGGATTCCGACGTCAAAAATGCCAAATTTGTTCGTGGACGTCCGTCAAGACGTTGTCTATGCAAACGGTTGGCCATCACGGGTTTTCTGGGCCGTTTGGAAGGTCAAACGAGCCCCGGAGCGAGCATACGCCTCATTTTGACGATTTTCGTGTGCTATTGCACAACATTTTTTTGGTGATCGGGATTCCGACGTCAAAAATGCCAAATTTGTTCGTGGACGTCCGTCAAGACGTTGTCTATGCATAAGGTTTGCCATCACGGGTTTTCTGGGCCGTTTGGAAGGTAAAACGAGCCCCGGAGCGAGCATACGCCTCATTTTGACGATTTTCGTGTGCTATTGCACACCATTTTTTGGCTGATCGGGATTCCGACGTCAAAAATGCCAAATTTGTTCGTGGACGTCCGTCAAGACGTTGTCTATGCATACGGTTGGCCATCACGGGTTTTTTGGGCCGTTTGGAAGGTCAAACGAGCCCCGGAGCGAGCATACGCCTCATTTTGACGATTTTCGTGTGCTATTGCACACCATTTTTTGGGTGATCGGGATTCCGACGTCAAAAATGCCAAATTTGTTTGTGGACATCCGTCAAGTCGTGGTCTATGCATACGGTTGGCCATCACGGGTTTTCAGGGCCGTTTAAAAGGTCAAACGAGCCCCGGAGCGAGCATACGCCTCATTTTGATGATTTTCGTGTGCTATTGCACACCATTTTTGGGTGATCGGGATTCCGACGTCAAAAATGCCAAATTTGTTCGTGGACGTCCGTCAAGACGTTGTCTATGCATACGGTTGGCCATCACGGGTTTTCTGGGCCGTTTGGAAGGTCAAACGAGCCCCGGAGTGAGCATACGCCTCATTTTGACGATTTTCGTGTGCTATTGCACACCATTTTTTGGGTGATCGGGATTCCGACGTCAAAAATGCCAAATTTGTTCGTGGACGTCCGTGAAGACATTGTCTATGCATAGGGTTGGCCATCACGGGTTTTCTGGGCCATTTGGAAGGTCAAACGAGCCCCGGAGCGAGCATACGCCTCATTTTGACGATTTTCGTGTGCAATATCAGGATTCCGACGTCAAAAATGCCAAATTTGTTCGTGGACGTCTGTCAAGATGTTGTCTATGCATACGGTTGGCCATCACGGGTTTTCTGGGCCGTTTGGAAGGTCAAACGAGCCCCGGAGCGAGCATACGCCTCATTTTGACGATTTTCGTGTGCTATTGCACACCATTTTTTGGGTGATCGGGATTCCGACGTCAAAAATGCCAAATTTGTTTGTGGACGTCCGTCAAGACGTTGTCTATGCATACGGTTGGCCATCACGGGTTTTCTGGGCCATTTGGAAGGTCAAACGAGCCCCGGAGCGAGCATACGCCTCATTTTGACGATTTTCGTGTGCTATTGCACACCATTTTTTTGGTGATCGGGATTCCGACGTCAAAAATGCCAAATTTGTTCGTGGACGTCCGTCAAGATGTTGTCTATGCATACGGTTGGCCATCACGGGTTTTTTTGGCCCGTTTGGAAGGTCAAACGAGCCCCGGAGCGAGCATACGCCTCATTTTGACGATTTTCGTGTGCTATTGCACACCATTTTTTGGGTGATCAGGATTCCGACGTCAAAAATGCCAAATTTGTTCGTGGACGTCCGTCAAGACGTTGTCTATGCATACGGTTGGCCATCACGGGTTTTCTGGGCCGTTTGGAAGGTCAAACGAGCCCCGGAGCGAGCATACGCCTCATTTTGACGATTTTCGTGTTCTATTGCACACCATTTTTTGGGTGATCGGGATTCCGACGTCAAAAATGCCAAATTTGTTCGTGGACGTCCGTCAAGACGTTGTCTATGCATACGGTTGGCCATCACGGGTTTTCTAGGCCATTTGGAAGGTCAAACGAGCCCCGGAGCGAGCATACGCCTCATTTTGACGATTTTCGTGTGCTATTGCACACCATTTTTAGGGTGATCAGGATTCCGAGGTCAAAAATGCCAAATTTGTTCGTGGACGTCCGTCAAGACGTTGTCTATGCATACGGTTGGCCATCACGGGTTTTCTGGGCCGTTTGGAAGGTCAAACGAGCCCCGGAGCGAGCATACGCCTCATTTTGACGATTTTCGTGTGCTAGTGCACACCATTTTTTGGGTGATCGGGATTCCGACGTCAAAAATGCCAAATTTGTTCGTGGACGTCCGCCAAGACATTGTCTATGCATACGGTTGGCCATCACGGGTTTTCTGGGCCATTTGGAAGGTCAAACGAGCCCCGGAGCGAGCATACGCCTCATTTTATTGATTTTCGTGTGCTATTGCACACCATTTTTTGGGTGATCGGGATTCCGACGTCAAAAATGCCAAATTTGTTCGTGGACGTCCGTCAAGACGTTGTCTATGCATACGGTTGGCCATTACGGGTTTTCTGGGCCGTTTGGAAGGTCAAACGAGCCCCGGAGCGAGCATACGCCTCATTTTGACGATTTTCGTGTGCTATTGCACACCATTTTTTGGCTGATCGGGATTCCGACGTCAAAAATGCCAAATTTGTTCGTGGACGTCCATCAAGACGTTTTCTATGCATACGGTTGGCCATCACGGGTTTTCTGGGCCGTTTGGAAGGTCAAACGAGCCCCGGAGCGAGCATACGCCTCATTTTGACGATTTTCGTGTGCTATTGCACACCATTTTTTGGGTGATCGGGATTCCGACGTCAAAAATGCCAAATTTGTTTGTGGACGTCCGTCAAGTCGTTGTCTATGCATACGGTTCGCCATCACGGGTTTTTTGGGCCGTTTGGAAGGTCAAACGAGCCCCGGAGCGAGCATACGCCTCATTTTGACGATTTTCGTGTGCTATTGCACACCATTTTTGGGTGATCGGGATTCCGACGTCAAAAATGCAAAATTTGTTCGTGGACGTCCGTCAAGACGTTGTCTATGCATAAGGTTGGCCATCATGGGTTTTCTGGGCCGTTTGGAAGGTCAAATGAGCCCCAGAGCGAGCATACGCCTCATTTTGACGATTTTCGTGTGCTATTGCACACCATTTTTTGGGTGATCGGGATTCCGACGTCAAAAATGCCAAATTTGTTCGTGGACGTCCGTCAAGACGTTGTCTATGCATACGGTTGGCCATCACGGGTTTTCTGGGCCGTTTGGAAGGTCAAACGAGCCCCGGAGCGAGCATACGCCTCATTTTGACGATTTTCGTGTGCTATTGCACACCATTTTTTGGGTGATCGGGATTCTGACGTCAAAAATGCCAAATTTCTTCGTGGACGTCCGTCAAGACGTTGTCTATGCATACGGTTGGCCATCACGGGTTTTCTGGGCCATTTGGAAGGTCAAACGAGCCCCGGAGCGAGCATACGCCTTATTTTGACGATTTTCGTGTGCTATTGCACACCATTTTTTGGGTGATCAGGATTTCGACGTCAAAAATGCCAAATTTGTTCGTGGACGTCCGTCAAGACGTTGTCTATGCATACGGTTGGCCATCACGGGTTTTCTGGGCCGTTTGGAAGGTCAAACGAGCCCCGGAGCGAGCATACGCCTCATTTTGACGATTTTCGTGTGCTATTGCACACCATTTTTTGGGTGATCGGGATTCTGACGTCAAAAATGCCAAATTTCTTCGTGGACGTCCGTCAAGACGTTGTCTATGCATACGGTTGGCCATCACGGGTTTTCTGGGCCATTTGGAAGGTCAAACGAGCCCCGGAGCGAGCATACGCCTTATTTTGACGATTTTCGTGTGCTATTGCACACCATTTTTTGGGTGATCAGGATTTCGACGTCAAAAATGCCAAATTTGTTCGTGGACGTCCGTCAAGACGTTGTCTATGCATACGGTTGGCCATCACGGGTTTTCTGGGCCGTTTGGAAGGTCAAACGAGCCCCGGAGCGAGCATACGCCTCATTTTGACAATTTTCGTGTGCTATTGCACACCATTTTTTGGCTGATCGGGATTCCGACGTCAAAAATGCCAAATTTGTTCGTGGACGTCCATCAAGACGTTGTCTATGCATACGGTTGGCCATCATGGGTATTCTGGGCCGTTTGGAAGGTCAAACGAGCCCCGGAGCGAGCATACGCCTCATTTTGACGATTTTCGTGTGCTATTGCACACTATTTTTTGGGTGATCGGGATTCCGACATCAAAAATGCCAAATTTGTTCGTGGACGTCCGTCAAGACGTTGTCTATGCATACGGTTGGCCATCAGGGGTTTTCTGGGCCGTTTGGAAGGTCAAACGAGCCCCGGAGCGAGCATACGCCTCATTTTGACGATTTTCGTGTGCTATTGCACACCATTTTTTGGCTGATCGGGATTCCGACGTCAAAAATGCCAAATTTGTTCGTGGACATCCGTCAAGACGTTGTCTATGCATACGGTTGGCCATCACGGGTATTCTGGGCCGTTTGGAAGGTCAAACGAGCCCCGGAGCGAGCATACGCCTCATTTTGACGATTTTCGTGTGCTATTGCACACCATTTTTTGGGTGATCGGGATTCCGACGTCAAAAATGCCAAATTTGTTCGTGGACGTCCGTCAAGACGTTGTCTATGCATACGGTTGGCCATCAGGGGTTTTCTGGGCCGTTTGGAAGGTCAAACGAGCCCCGGAGCGAGCATACGCCTCATTTTGACGATTTTCGTGTGCTATTGCACACCATTTTTTGGCTGATCGGGATTCCGACGTCAAAAATGCCAAATTTGTTCGTGGACATCCGTCAAGACGTTGTCTATGCATACGGTTGGCCATCACGGGTTTTTTGGGCCGTTTGGAAGGTCAAACGAGCCCCGGAGCGAGCATACGCCTCATTTTGACGATTTTCGTGTGCTATTGCACACCATTTTTTGGGTGATCGGGATTCCGACGTCAAAAATGCCAAATTTGTTTGTGGACGTCCGTCAAGTCGTTGTCTATGCATACGGTTGGCCATCACGGGTTTTCTGGGCCGTTTGGAAGGTCAAACGAGCCCCGGAGCGAGCATACGCCTCATTTTGACGATTTTCGTGTGCTATTGCACACCATTTTTGGGTGATCGGGATTCCGACGTCAAAAATGCCAAATTTGTTCGTGGACGTCCGTCAAGATGTTGTCTATGCATACGGTTGGCCATCACGGGTTTTCTGGGCCGTTTGGAAGGTCAAACGAGCCCCGGAGCGAGCATACGCCTCATTTTGACAATTTTCGTGTGCTATTGCACACCATTTTTGGGTGATCGGGATTCCGATGTCAAAAATGCCAAATTTATTCGTGAACGTCCGTCAAGACGTTGTCTATGCATACGGTTGGCCATCACGGGTTTTCTGGGCCATTTGGAAGGTCAAACGAGCCCCGGAGCGAGCATACGCCTCATTTTGACGATTTTCGTGTGCTATTGCACACCATTTTTTGGGTGATCGGGATTCTGACGTCAAAAATGCCAAATTTGTTCGTGGACGTCCGCCAAGACATTGTCTATGCATACGGTTGGCCATCACGGGTTTTCTGGGCCATTTGGAAGGTCAAACGAGCCCCGGAGCGAGCATACGCCTCATTTTATTGATTTTCGTGTGCTATTGCACACCATTTTTTGGGTGATCGGGATTCCGACGTCAAAAATGCCAAATTTGTTCGTGGACGTCCGTCAAGACGTTGTCTATGCATACGGTTGGCCATTACGGGTTTTCTGGGCCGTTTGGAAGGTCAAACGAGCCCCGGAGCGAGCATACGCCTCATTTTGACGATTTTCGTGTGCTATTGCACACCATTTTTTGGCTGATCGGGATTCCGACGTCAAAAATGCCAAATTTGTTCGTGGACGTCCATCAAGACGTTTTCTATGCATACGGTTGGCCATCACGGGTTTTCTGGGCCGTTTGGAAGGTCAAACGAGCCCCGGAGCGAGCATACGCCTCATTTTGACGATTTTCGTGTGCTATTGCACACCATTTTTTGGGTGATCGGGATTCCGACGTCAAAAATGCCAAATTTGTTTGTGGACGTCCGTCAAGTCGTTGTCTATGCATACGGTTCGCCATCACGGGTTTTTTGGGCCGTTTGGAAGGTCAAACGAGCCCCGGAGCGAGCATACGCCTCATTTTGACGATTTTCGTGTGCTATTGCACACCATTTTTGGGTGATCGGGATTCCGACGTCAAAAATGCAAAATTTGTTCGTGGACGTCCGTCAAGACGTTGTCTATGCATAAGGTTGGCCATCATGGGTTTTCTGGGCCGTTTGGAAGGTCAAATGAGCCCCAGAGCGAGCATACGCCTCATTTTGACGATTTTCGTGTGCTATTGCACACCATTTTTTGGGTGATCGGGATTCCGACGTCAAAAATGCCAAATTTGTTCGTGGACGTCCGTCAAGACGTTGTCTATGCATACGGTTGGCCATCACGGGTTTTCTGGGCCGTTTGGAAGGTCAAACGAGCCCCGGAGCGAGCATACGCCTCATTTTGACGATTTTCGTGTGCTATTGCACACCATTTTTTGGGTGATCGGGATTCTGACGTCAAAAATGCCAAATTTCTTCGTGGACGTCCGTCAAGACGTTGTCTATGCATACGGTTGGCCATCACGGGTTTTCTGGGCCATTTGGAAGGTCAAACGAGCCCCGGAGCGAGCATACGCCTTATTTTGACGATTTTCGTGTGCTATTGCACACCATTTTTTGGGTGATCAGGATTTCGACGTCAAAAATGCCAAATTTGTTCGTGGACGTCCGTCAAGACGTTGTCTATGCATACGGTTGGCCATCACGGGTTTTCTGGGCCGTTTGGAAGGTCAAACGAGCCCCGGAGCGAGCATACGCCTCATTTTGACGATTTTCGTGTGCTATTGCACACCATTTTTTGGGTGATCGGGATTCTGACGTCAAAAATGCCAAATTTCTTCGTGGACGTCCGTCAAGACGTTGTCTATGCATACGGTTGGCCATCACGGGTTTTCTGGGCCATTTGGAAGGTCAAACGAGCCCCGGAGCGAGCATACGCCTTATTTTGACGATTTTCGTGTGCTATTGCACACCATTTTTTGGGTGATCAGGATTTCGACGTCAAAAATGCCAAATTTGTTCGTGGACGTCCGTCAAGACGTTGTCTATGCATACGGTTGGCCATCACGGGTTTTCTGGGCCGTTTGGAAGGTCAAACGAGCCCCGGAGCGAGCATACGCCTCATTTTGACAATTTTCGTGTGCTATTGCACACCATTTTTTGGCTGATCGGGATTCCGACGTCAAAAATGCCAAATTTGTTCGTGGACGTCCATCAAGACGTTGTCTATGCATACGGTTGGCCATCATGGGTATTCTGGGCCGTTTGGAAGGTCAAACGAGCCCCGGAGCGAGCATACGCCTCATTTTGACGATTTTCGTGTGCTATTGCACACTATTTTTTGGGTGATCGGGATTCCGACATCAAAAATGCCAAATTTGTTCGTGGACGTCCGTCAAGACGTTGTCTATGCATACGGTTGGCCATCAGGGGTTTTCTGGGCCGTTTGGAAGGTCAAACGAGCCCCGGAGCGAGCATACGCCTCATTTTGACGATTTTCGTGTGCTATTGCACACCATTTTTTGGCTGATCGGGATTCCGACGTCAAAAATGCCAAATTTGTTCGTGGACATCCGTCAAGACGTTGTCTATGCATACGGTTGGCCATCACGGGTATTCTGGGCCGTTTGGAAGGTCAAACGAGCCCCGGAGCGAGCATACGCCTCATTTTGACGATTTTCGTGTGCTATTGCACACCATTTTTTGGGTGATCGGGATTCCGACGTCAAAAATGCCAAATTTGTTCGTGGACGTCCGTCAAGACGTTGTCTATGCATACGGTTGGCCATCAGGGGTTTTCTGGGCCGTTTGGAAGGTCAAACGAGCCCCGGAGCGAGCATACGCCTCATTTTGACGATTTTCGTGTGCTATTGCACACCATTTTTTGGCTGATCGGGATTCCGACGTCAAAAATGCCAAATTTGTTCGTGGACATCCGTCAAGACGTTGTCTATGCATACGGTTGGCCATCACGGGTTTTTTGGGCCGTTTGGAAGGTCAAACGAGCCCCGGAGCGAGCATACGCCTCATTTTGACGATTTTCGTGTGCTATTGCACACCATTTTTTGGGTGATCGGGATTCCGACGTCAAAAATGCCAAATTTGTTTGTGGACGTCCGTCAAGTCGTTGTCTATGCATACGGTTGGCCATCACGGGTTTTCTGGGCCGTTTGGAAGGTCAAACGAGCCCCGGAGCGAGCATACGCCTCATTTTGACGATTTTCGTGTGCTATTGCACACCATTTTTGGGTGATCGGGATTCCGACGTCAAAAATGCCAAATTTGTTCGTGGACGTCCGTCAAGATGTTGTCTATGCATACGGTTGGCCATCACGGGTTTTCTGGGCCGTTTGGAAGGTCAAACGAGCCCCGGAGCGAGCATACGCCTCATTTTGACAATTTTCGTGTGCTATTGCACACCATTTTTGGGTGATCGGGATTCCGATGTCAAAAATGCCAAATTTATTCGTGAACGTCCGTCAAGACGTTGTCTATGCATACGGTTGGCCATCACGGGTTTTCTGGGCCATTTGGAAGGTCAAACGAGCCCCGGAGCGAGCATACGCCTCATTTTGACGATTTTCGTGTGCTATTGCACACCATTTTTTGGGTGATCGGGATTCTGACGTCAAAAATGCCAAATTTGTTCGTGGACGTCCGTCAAGACATTGTCTATGCATACGGTTGGCCATCACGGGTTTTCTGGGCCATTTGGAAGGTCAAACGAGCCCCGGAGCGAGCATACGCCTCATTTTGATGATTTTCGTGTGCTATTGCACACCATTTTTTGGGTGATCGGGATTCCGACGTCAAAAATGCCAAATTTGTTCGTGGACGTCTGTCAAGACGTTGTCTATGCATACGGTTGGCCATCACGGGTTTTCTGGGCCATTTGGAAGGTCAAACGAGCCCCAGAGCGAGCATACGCCTCATTTTGACGATTTTCGTGTGCTATTGCACACCATTTTTTGGGTGATCGGGATTCCGACGTCAAAAATGCCAAATTTGTTCGTGGACGTCCGTCAAGACGTTGTCTATGCATACGGTTGGCCATCACGGGTTTTCTGGGCCGTTTGGAAGGTCAAACGAGCCCCGGAGTGAGCATACGCCTCATTTTGACGATTTTCGTGTGCTATTGCACACCATTTTTTGGGTGATCGGGAGTCCGACGTCAAAAATGCCAAATTTGTTCGTGGACGTCCGTCAAGACATTGTCTATGCATAGGGTTGGCCATCACGGGTTTTCTGGGCCATTTGGAAGGTCAAACGAGCCCCGGAGCGAGCATACGCCTCATTTTGACGATTTTCGTGTGCTATTGCACACCATTTTTGGGTGATCGGGATTCCGACGTCAAAAATGCAAAATTTGTTCGTGGACGTCCGTCAAGACGTTGTCTATGCATACGGTTGGCCATCACGGGTTTTCTGGGCCGTTTGGAAGGTCAAATGAGCCCCAGAGCGAGCATACGCCTCATTTTGACGATTTTCGTGTGCTATTGCACACCATTTTTTGGGTGATCGGGATTCCGACGTCAAAAATGCCAAATTTGTTCGTGGACGTCCGTCAAGACGTTGTCTATGCATACGGTTGGCCATCACGGGTTTTCTGGGCCATTTGGAAGGTCAAACGAGCCCCGGAGCGAGCATACGCCTCATTTTGACGATTTTCGTGTGCTATTGCACACCATTTTTTTGGTGATCGGGATTCCGACGTCAAAAATGCCAAATTTGTTCATGGACGTCCGTCAAGACGTTGTCTATGCATACGGTTGGCCATCACGGGTTTTCTGGGCCGTTTGGAAGGTCAAACGAGCCCCGGAGCGAGCATACGCCTCATTTTGACGATTTTCGTGTGCTATTGCACACCATTTTTTGGCTGATCGGGATTCCGACGTCAAAAATGCCAAATTTGTTCGTGGACATCCGTCAAGACGTTGTCTATGCATACGGTTGGCCATCACGGGTTTTTTGGGCCGTTTGGAAGGTCAAACGAGCCCCAGAGCGAGCATACG
This sequence comes from Solanum lycopersicum, assembly GCF_036512215.1. Classification (NCBI taxonomy): domain Eukaryota; kingdom Viridiplantae; phylum Streptophyta; class Magnoliopsida; order Solanales; family Solanaceae; genus Solanum; species Solanum lycopersicum. Next base: position 69,469,198 of record NC_090811.1, on the reverse strand, counting down.
CCTCATTTTGACGATTTTCGTGTGCTATTGCACACCATTTTTTGGGTGATCGGGATTCCGACGTCAAAAATGCCAAATTTGTTTGTGGACGTCCGTCAAGTCGTTGTCTATGCATACGGTTGGCCATCACGGGTTTTCTGGGCCGTTTGGAAGGTCAAACGAGCCCCGGAGCGAGCATACGCCTCATTTTGACGATTTTCGTGTGCTATTGCACACCATTTTTGGGTGATCGGGATTCCGACGTCAAAAATGCCAAATTTGTTCGTGGACGTCCGTCAAGACGTTGTCTATGCATACGGTTGGCCATCACGGGTTTTCTGGGCCGTTTGGAAGGTCAAACGAGCCCCGGAGCGAGCATACGCCTCATTTTGACGATTTTCGTGTGCTATTGCACACCATTTTTGGGTGATCGGGATTCCGACGTCAAAAATGCCAAATTTGTTCGTGAACGTCCGTCAAGACGTTGTCTATGCATACGGTTGGCCATCACGGGTTTTCTGGGCCATTTGGAAGGTCAAACGAGCCCCGGAGCGAGCATACGCCTCATTTTGATGATTTTCGTGTGCTATTGCACACCATTTTTTGGGTGATCGGGATTCTGACGTCAAAAATGCCAAATTTGTTCGTGGACGTCCGTCAAGACGTTGTCTATGCATACGGTTGGCCATCACGGGTTTTCTGGGCCGTTTGGAAGGTCAAACGAGCCCCAGAGCGAGCATACGCCTCATTTTGACGATATTTTTTGGTGATCGGGATTCTGACGTCAAAAATGCCAAATTTGTTCGTGGACGTCCGTCAAGACGTTGTCTATGCATACGGTTGGCCATCACGGGTTTTCTGGGCCGTTTGGAAGGTCAAACGAGCCTCGGAGCGAGCATACGCCTCATTTTGACGATTTTCGTGTGCTATTGCACACCATTTTTTGGGTGATCGGGATTCCGACGTCAAAAATGCCAAATTTGTTCGTGGACGTCCGTCAAGACGTTGTCTATGCATACGGTTGGCCATCACGGGTTTTCTGGGCCATTTGGAAGGTCAAACGAGCCCCGGAGCGAGCATACGCCTCATTTTGACGATTTTCGTGTGCTATTGCACACCATTTTTTGGGTGATCAGGATTCCGACGTCAAAAATGCCAAATTTGTTCGTGGACGTCCGTCAAGACGTTGTCTATGCATACGGTTGGCCATCACGGGTTTTCTGGGCCGTTTGGAAGGTCAAACGAGCCCCGGAGCGAGCATACGCCTCATTTTGACGATTTTCGTGTGCTATTGCACACCATTTTTTGGGTGATCGAGATTCCGACGTCAAAAATGCCAAATTTGTTCGTGGACGTCCGTCAAGACGTTGTCTATATATACGGTTGGCCATCACGGGTTTTCTGGGCCGTTTGGAAGGTCAAACGAGCCCCGGAGCGAGCATACGCCTCATTTTGACGATTTTCGTGTGCTATTGCACACCATTTTTTGGCTGATCGGGATTCCGACGTCAAAAATGCCAAATTTGTTCGTGGACATCCGTCAAGACGTTGTCTATGCATACGGTTGGCCATCACGGGTTTTCTGGGCCGTTTGGAAGGTCAAACGAGCCCCAAAGCGAGCATACACCTCATTTTGACGATTTTCGTGTGCTATTGCACACCATTTTTTGGGTGATCGAGATTCCGACGTCAAAAATGCCAAATTTGTTCGTGGACGTCCGTCAAGACGTTGTCTATGCATACGGTTGGCCATCATGGGTTTTCTGGGCCGTTTGGAAGGTCAAACGAGCCCCGGAGCGAGCATACGCCTCATTTTGACGATTTTCGTGTGCTATTGCACACCATTTTTTGGGTGATCGGGATTCCGACGTCAAAAATGCCAAATTTGTTCGTGGACATCCGTCAAGATGTTGTCTATGCATACAGTTGGCCATCACGGGTTTTCTGGGCCATTTGGAAGGTCAAACGAGCCCCGGAGCGAGCATACGCCTCATTTTGACGATTTTCGTGTGCTATTGCACACCATTTTTTGGGTGATCAGGATTCCGACGTCAAAAATGCCAAATTTGTTCGTGGACGTCCGTCAAGACGTTGTCTATGCATACTGTTGGCCATCACGGGTTTTCTGGGCCGTTTGGAAGGTCAAACGAGCACCGGAGCGAGCATACGCCTCATTTTGACGATTTTCGTGTGCTATTGCACACCATTTTTTGGGTGATCGAGATTCTGACGTCAAAAATGCCAAATTTGTTCGTGGACGTCCGTCAAGACGTTGTCTACGCATACGGTTGGCCATCACGGGTTTTCTGGGCGGTTTGGAAGGTCAAACGAGCCCTGGAGCGAGCATACGCCTCATTTTGACGATTTTCGTGTGCTATTGCACACCATTTTTTGGGTGATCGGGATTCCGACGTCAAAAATGCCAAATTTGTTTGTGGACGTCCGTCAAGACGTTGTCTATGCATACGGTTGGCCATCACGGGTTTTCTAGGCCGTTTGGAAGGTCAAACGAGCCCCGGAGCGAGCATACGCCTCATTTTGACGATTTTCGTGTGCTATTGCACACCATTTTTTGGGTGATCGGGATTCCGACGTCAAAAATGCCAAATTTGTTCGTGGACGTCCGTCAAGACGTTGTCTATGCATACGGTTGGCCATCACGGGTTTTCTGGGCCATTTGGAAGGTCAAACGAGCCCCGGAGCGAGCATACGCCTCATTTTGACGATTTTCGTGTGCTATTGCACACCATTTTTTGGGTGATCAGGATTCCGACGTCAAAAATGCCAAATTTGTTCGTGGACGTCCGTCAAGACGTTGTCTATGCATACGGTTGGCCATCACGGGTTTTCTGGGCCGTTTGGAAGGTCAAACGAGCCCCGGAGCGAGCATACGCCTCATTTTGATGATTTTCGTATGCTATTGCACACCATTTTTTGGCTGATCGGGATTCCGACGTCAAAAATGCCAAATTTGTTCGTGGACGTCCGTCAAGACGTTGTCTATGCATACGGTTGGCCATCACGTGTTTTCTGGGCCATTTGGAAGGTCAAACGAGCCCCGGAGCGAGCATACGCCTCATTTTGACGATTTTCGTGTGCTATTGCACACCATTTTTTGGGTGATCGGGATTCTGACGTCAAAAATGCAAAATTTGTTCGTGGACGTCCGTCAAGACGTTGTCTATGCATACGGTTGGCCATCACGGGTTTTCTGGGCCATTTGGAAGGTCAAACGAGCCCCGGAGCGAGCATACGCCTCATTTTGACGATTTTCGTGTGCTATTGCACACCATTTTTTGGGTGATCAGCATTCCGACGTCAAAACTGCCAAATTTGTTCGTGGACGTCCGTCAAGACGTTGTCTATGCATACGGTTGGCCATCACGGGTTTTCTGGGCCGTTTGGAAGGTCAAACGAGCCTCGGAGCGAGCATACGCCTCATTTTGACGATTTTCGTGTGCTATTGCACACCATTTTTTGGGTGATCGGGATTCCGACTACAAAAATGCCAAATTTGTTCGTGGACGTCCGTCAAGATGTTGTCTATGCATACGGTTGGCCATCACGGGTTTTCTGGGCCGTTTGGAAGGTCAAACGAGCCCCGGAGCGAGCATACGCCTCATTTTGACGATTTTCGTGTGCTATTGCACACCATTTTTTGGGTGATCGAGATTCCGACGTCAAAAATGCCAAATTTGTTCGTGGACGTCCGTCAAGACGTTGTCTATGCATACGGTTGGCCATCACGGGTTTTCTGGGCCGTTTGGAAGGTCAAACGAGCCCCGGAGCGAGCATACGCCTCATTTTGACGATTTTCGTGTGCTATTGCACACCATTTTTTGGGTGATCGGGATTCCGACTACAAAAATGCCAAATTTGTTCGTGGACGTCCGTCAAGACGTTGTCTATGCATACGGTTGGCCATCACGGGTTTTCTGGGCCGTTTGGAAGGTCAAACGAGCCCCGGAGCGAGCATACGCCTCATTTTGATGATTTTCGTGTGCTATTGCACACCATTTTTTGGCTGATCGGGATTCCGACGTCAAAAATGCCAAATTTGTTCGTGGACGTCCGTCAAGACGTTGTCTATGCATACGGTTGGCCATCACGGGTTTTCTGGGCCATTTGGAAGGTCAAACGAGCCCCGGAGCGAGCATACGCCTCATTTTGACGATTTTCGTGTGCTATTGCACACCATTTTTTGGGTGATCGGGATTCTGACGTCAAAAATGCAAAATTTGTTCGTGGACGTCCGTCAAGACGTTGTCTATGCATACGGTTGGCCATCACGGGTTTTCTGTGCCGTTTGGAAGGTCAAACGAGCCCCGGAGCGAGCATACGCCTCATTTTGACAATTTTCGTGTGCTATTGCACACCATTTTTTGGCTGATCGGGATTCCGACGTCAAAAATGCCAAATTTGTTCGTGGACGTTGTCTATGCATACGGTTGGCCATCACGGGTTTTCTGGGCCATTTGGAAGGTCAAACGAGCCCCGAAGCGAGCATACGCCTCATTTTGACGATTTTCGTGTGCTATTGCACACCATTTTTTGGGTGATCGGGATTCCGACTACAAAAATGCCAAATTTGTTCGTGGACGTCCGTCAAGACGTTGTCTATGCATACGGTTGGCCATCACGGGTTTTCTGGGCCATTTGGAAGGTCAAACGAGCCCCGGAGCGAGCATACGCCTCATTTTGACGATTTTCGTGTGCTATTGCACACCATTTTTTGGGTGATCAGCATTCCGACGTCAAAACTTCCAAATTTGTTCGTGGACGTCCGTCAAGACGTTGTCTATGCATACGGTTGGCCATCACGGGTTTTCTGGGCCGTTTGGAAGGTCAAACGAGCCCCGGAGCGAGCATACGCCTCATTTTGACGATTTTCGTGTGCTATTGCACACCATTTTTTGGCTGATCGGGATTCCGACGTCAAAAATGCCAAATTTGTTCGTGGACATCCGTCAAGACGTTGTCTATGCATACGGTTGGCCATCACGGGTTTTTTGGGCCGTTTGGAAGGTCAAACGAGCCCCAGAGCGAGCATACGCCTCATTTTGACGATTTTCGTGTGCTATTGCACACCATTTTTTGGGTGATCGGGATTCCGACGTCAAAAATGCCAAATTTGTTTGTGGACGTCCGTCAAGTCGTTGTCTATGCATACGGTTGGCCATCACGGGTTTTCTGGGCCGTTTGGAAGGTCAAACGAGCCCCGGAGCGAGCATACGCCTCATTTTGACGATTTTCGTGTGCTATTGCACACCATTTTTGGGTGATCGGGATTCCGACGTCAAAAATGCCAAATTTGTTCGTGGACGTCCGTCAAGACGTTGTCTATGCATACGGTTGGCCATCACGGGTTTTCTGGGCCGTTTGGAAGGTCAAACGAGCCCCGGAGCGAGCATACGCCTCATTTTGACGATTTTCGTGTGCTATTGCACACCATTTTTGGGTGATCGGGATTCCGACGTCAAAAATGCCAAATTTGTTCGTGAACGTCCGTCAAGACGTTGTCTATGCATACGGTTGGCCATCACGGGTTTTCTGGGCCATTTGGAAGGTCAAACGAGCCCCGGAGCGAGCATACGCCTCATTTTGATGATTTTCGTGTGCTATTGCACACCATTTTTTGGGTGATCGGGATTCTGACGTCAAAAATGCCAAATTTGTTCGTGGACGTCCGTCAAGACGTTGTCTATGCATACGGTTGGCCATCACGGGTTTTCTGGGCCGTTTGGAAGGTCAAACGAGCCCCAGAGCGAGCATACGCCTCATTTTGACGATATTTTTTGGTGATCGGGATTCTGACGTCAAAAATGCCAAATTTGTTCGTGGACGTCCGTCAAGACGTTGTCTATGCATACGGTTGGCCATCACGGGTTTTCTGGGCCGTTTGGAAGGTCAAACGAGCCTCGGAGCGAGCATACGCCTCATTTTGACGATTTTCGTGTGCTATTGCACACCATTTTTTGGGTGATCGGGATTCCGACGTCAAAAATGCCAAATTTGTTCGTGGACGTCCGTCAAGACGTTGTCTATGCATACGGTTGGCCATCACGGGTTTTCTGGGCCATTTGGAAGGTCAAACGAGCCCCGGAGCGAGCATACGCCTCATTTTGACGATTTTCGTGTGCTATTGCACACCATTTTTTGGGTGATCAGGATTCCGACGTCAAAAATGCCAAATTTGTTCGTGGACGTCCGTCAAGACGTTGTCTATGCATACGGTTGGCCATCACGGGTTTTCTGGGCCGTTTGGAAGGTCAAACGAGCCCCGGAGCGAGCATACGCCTCATTTTGACGATTTTCGTGTGCTATTGCACACCATTTTTTGGGTGATCGAGATTCCGACGTCAAAAATGCCAAATTTGTTCGTGGACGTCCGTCAAGACGTTGTCTATATATACGGTTGGCCATCACGGGTTTTCTGGGCCGTTTGGAAGGTCAAACGAGCCCCGGAGCGAGCATACGCCTCATTTTGACGATTTTCGTGTGCTATTGCACACCATTTTTTGGCTGATCGGGATTCCGACGTCAAAAATGCCAAATTTGTTCGTGGACATCCGTCAAGACGTTGTCTATGCATACGGTTGGCCATCACGGGTTTTCTGGGCCGTTTGGAAGGTCAAACGAGCCCCGGAGCGAGCATACACCTCATTTTGACGATTTTCGTGTGCTATTGCACACCATTTTTTGGGTGATCGAGATTCCGACGTCAAAAATGCCAAATTTGTTCGTGGACGTCCGTCAAGACGTTGTCTATGCATACGGTTGGCCATCATGGGTTTTCTGGGCCGTTTGGAAGGTCAAACGAGCCCCGGAGCGAGCATACGCCTCATTTTGACGATTTTCGTGTGCTATTGCACACCATTTTTTGGGTGATCGGGATTCCGACGTCAAAAATGCCAAATTTGTTCGTGGACATCCGTCAAGATGTTGTCTATGCATACAGTTGGCCATCACGGGTTTTCTGGGCCATTTGGAAGGTCAAACGAGCCCCGGAGCGAGCATACGCCTCATTTTGACGATTTTCGTGTGCTATTGCACACCATTTTTTGGGTGATCAGGATTCCGACGTCAAAAATGCCAAATTTGTTCGTGGACGTCCGTCAAGACGTTGTCTATGCATACTGTTGGCCATCACGGGTTTTCTGGGCCGTTTGGAAGGTCAAACGAGCACCGGAGCGAGCATACGCCTCATTTTGACGATTTTCGTGTGCTATTGCACACCATTTTTTGGGTGATCGAGATTCTGACGTCAAAAATGCCAAATTTGTTCGTGGACGTCCGTCAAGACGTTGTCTACGCATACGGTTGGCCATCACGGGTTTTCTGGGCGGTTTGGAAGGTCAAACGAGCCCTGGAGCGAGCATACGCCTCATTTTGACGATTTTCGTGTGCTATTGCACACCATTTTTTGGGTGATCGGGATTCCGACGTCAAAAATGCCAAATTTGTTTGTGGACGTCCGTCAAGACGTTGTCTATGCATACGGTTGGCCATCACGGGTTTTCTAGGCCGTTTGGAAGGTCAAACGAGCCCCGGAGCGAGCATACGCCTCATTTTGACGATTTTCGTGTGCTATTGCACACCATTTTTTGGGTGATCGGGATTCCGACGTCAAAAATGCCAAATTTGTTCGTGGACGTCCGTCAAGACGTTGTCTATGCATACGGTTGGCCATCACGGGTTTTCTGGGCCATTTGGAAGGTCAAACGAGCCCCGGAGCGAGCATACGCCTCATTTTGACGATTTTCGTGTGCTATTGCACACCATTTTTTGGGTGATCAGGATTCCGACGTCAAAAATGCCAAATTTGTTCGTGGACGTCCGTCAAGACGTTGTCTATGCATACGGTTGGCCATCACGGGTTTTCTGGGCCGTTTGGAAGGTCAAACGAGCCCCGGAGCGAGCATACGCCTCATTTTGATGATTTTCGTATGCTATTGCACACCATTTTTTGGCTGATCGGGATTCCGACGTCAAAAATGCCAAATTTGTTCGTGGACGTCCGTCAAGACGTTGTCTATGCATACGGTTGGCCATCACGTGTTTTCTGGGCCATTTGGAAGGTCAAACGAGCCCCGGAGCGAGCATACGCCTCATTTTGACGATTTTCGTGTGCTATTGCACACCATTTTTTGGGTGATCGGGATTCTGACGTCAAAAATGCAAAATTTGTTCGTGGACGTCCGTCAAGACGTTGTCTATGCATACGGTTGGCCATCACGGGTTTTCTGGGCCATTTGGAAGGTCAAACGAGCCCCGGAGCGAGCATACGCCTCATTTTGACGATTTTCGTGTGCTATTGCACACCATTTTTTGGGTGATCAGCATTCCGACGTCAAAACTGCCAAATTTGTTCGTGGACGTCCGTCAAGACGTTGTCTATGCATACGGTTGGCCATCACGGGTTTTCTGGGCCGTTTGGAAGGTCAAACGAGCCTCGGAGCGAGCATACGCCTCATTTTGACGATTTTCGTGTGCTATTGCACACCATTTTTTGGGTGATCGGGATTCCGACTACAAAAATGCCAAATTTGTTCGTGGACGTCCGTCAAGATGTTGTCTATGCATACGGTTGGCCATCACGGGTTTTCTGGGCCGTTTGGAAGGTCAAACGAGCCCCGGAGCGAGCATACGCCTCATTTTGACGATTTTCGTGTGCTATTGCACACCATTTTTTGGGTGATCGAGATTCCGACGTCAAAAATGCCAAATTTGTTCGTGGACGTCCGTCAAGACGTTGTCTATGCATACGGTTGGCCATCACGGGTTTTCTGGGCCGTTTGGAAGGTCAAACGAGCCCCGGAGCGAGCATACGCCTCATTTTGACGATTTTCGTGTGCTATTGCACACCATTTTTTGGGTGATCGGGATTCCGACTACAAAAATGCCAAATTTGTTCGTGGACGTCCGTCAAGACGTTGTCTATGCATACGGTTGGCCATCACGGGTTTTCTGGGCCGTTTGGAAGGTCAAACGAGCCCCGGAGCGAGCATACGCCTCATTTTGATGATTTTCGTGTGCTATTGCACACCATTTTTTGGCTGATCGGGATTCCGACGTCAAAAATGCCAAATTTGTTCGTGGACGTCCGTCAAGACGTTGTCTATGCATACGGTTGGCCATCACGGGTTTTCTGGGCCATTTGGAAGGTCAAACGAGCCCCGGAGCGAGCATACGCCTCATTTTGACGATTTTCGTGTGCTATTGCACACCATTTTTTGGGTGATCGGGATTCTGACGTCAAAAATGCAAAATTTGTTCGTGGACGTCCGTCAAGACGTTGTCTATGCATACGGTTGGCCATCACGGGTTTTCTGTGCCGTTTGGAAGGTCAAACGAGCCCCGGAGCGAGCATACGCCTCATTTTGACAATTTTCGTGTGCTATTGCACACCATTTTTTGGCTGATCGGGATTCCGACGTCAAAAATGCCAAATTTGTTCGTGGACGTTGTCTATGCATACGGTTGGCCATCACGGGTTTTCTGGGCCATTTGGAAGGTCAAACGAGCCCCGAAGCGAGCATACGCCTCATTTTGACGATTTTCGTGTGCTATTGCACACCATTTTTTGGGTGATCGGGATTCCGACTACAAAAATGCCAAATTTGTTCGTGGACGTCCGTCAAGACGTTGTCTATGCATACGGTTGGCCATCACGGGTTTTCTGGGCCATTTGGAAGGTCAAACGAGCCCCGGAGCGAGCATACGCCTCATTTTGACGATTTTCGTGTGCTATTGCACACCATTTTTTGGGTGATCAGCATTCCGACGTCAAAACTTCCAAATTTGTTCGTGGACGTCCGTCAAGACGTTGTCTATGCATACGGTTGGCCATCACGGGTTTTCTGGGCCGTTTGGAAGGTCAAACGAGCCTCGGAGCGAGCATACGCCTCATTTTGACGATTTTCGTGTGCTATTGCACACCATTTTTTGGGTGATCGGGATTCCGACTACAAAAATGCCAAATTTGTTCGTGGACGTCCGTCAAGACGTTGTCTATGCATACGGTTGGCCATCACGGGTTTTATGGGCCGTTTGGAAGGTCAAACGAGCCCCGGAGCGAGCATACGCCTCATTTTGACAATTTTCGTGTGCTATTGCACACCACTTTTTGGGTGATCGGGATTCCGACGTCAAAAATGCCAAATTTGTTCGTGGACGTCCGTCAAGACTTTGTCTATGCATACGGTTGGCCATCACGGGTTTTCTGGGCCATTTGGAAGGTCAAACGAGCCTCGGAGCGAGCATACGCCTCATTTTGACGATTTTCGTGTGCTATTGCACACCATTTTTTGGGTGATAAGGATTCTGACGTCAAAAATGCCAAATTTGTTCGTGGACGTCCGTCAAGACGTTGTCTATGCATACGGTTGGCCATCACGGGTTTTCTGGGCCATTTGGAAGGTCAAACGAGCCCCGAAGCGAGCATACGCCTCATTTTGACGATTTTCGTGTGCTATTGCACACCATTTTTTGGGTGATCGGGATTCCGACGTCAAAAATGCCAAATTTGTTCGTGGACGTCTGTCAAGACGTTGTCTATGCATACGGTTGGCCATCACGGGTTTTCTGGGCCATTTGGAAGGTCAAACGAGCCCCGGAGCGAGCATACGCCTCATTTTGACGATTTTCGTGTGCTATTGCACACCATTTTTTGGCTGATCGGGATTCCGACGTCAAAAATGCCAAATTTGTTCGTGGACGTCCGTCAAGACGTTGTCTATGCATACGGTTGGCCATCACGGGTTTTCTGGGCCATTTGGAAGGTCAAACGAGCCCCGGAGCGAGCATACGCCTCATTTTGACAATTTTCGTGTGCTATTGCATACCATTTTTTGGCTGATCGGGATTCCGACGTCAAAAATGCCAAATTTGTTTGTGGACGTCCGTCAAGACATTGTCTATGCATACGGTTGGCCATCACGGGTTTTCTGGGCCGTTTGGAAGGTCAAACAAGCCCCAGAGCGAGCATACGCCTCTTTTTGACGATTTTCGTGTGCTATTGCACACCATTTTTTGGGTGATCGGGATTCCGACGTCAAAAATGCCAAATTTGTTCGTGGACGTCCGTCAAGATGTTGTCTATGCATACGGTTGGCCATCACGGGTTTTCTGGGCCATTTGGAAGGTCAAACGAGCCCCGGAGCGAGCATACGCCTCATTTTGACGATTTTCGTGTGCTATTGCACACCATTTTTTGGGTGATCAGGATTCCGACGTCAAAAATGCCAAATTTGTTCGTGGACGTCCGTCAAGACGTTGTCTATGCATACGGTTGGCCATCACGGGTTTTCTGGGCCTTTTGGAAGGTCAAACGAGCCCCGGAGCGAGCATACTCCTCATTTGGACGATTTTCGTGTGCTATTGCACACCATTTTTTGGGAGATCGGGATTCCGACGTCAAAAATGCCAAATTTGTTCGTGGACGTCCGTCAAGACGTTGTCTATGCATACGGTTGGCCATCACGGGTTTTCTGCGCCGTTTGGAAGGTCAAACAAGCCCCGGAGCGAGCATACGCCTCATTTTGACGATTTTCGTGTGCTATTGCACACCATTTTTTGGGTGATCAAGATTCCGACGTCAAAAATGCCAAATTTGTTCGTGGACGTCCGTCAAGACGTTGTCTATGCATACGGTTGGCCATCACGGGTTTTACACCATTTTTTGGGTGATCAGGATTCCGACGTCAAAAATGCCAAATTTATTCGTGGACGTCCGTCAAGACGTTGTCTAAGCATACGGTTGGCCATCACGGGTTTTCTGGGCCGTTTGGAAGGTCAAACGAGCCCCGGAGCGAGCATACGCCTCATTTTGACGATTTTCGTGTGCTATTGCACACCATTTTTTGGGTGATCGGGATTTCGACGTCAAAAATGCCAAATTTGTTCGTGGACGTCCGTCAAGACGTTGTCTATGCATACGGTTGGCCATCACGGGATTTCTGGGCCGTTTGGAAGGTCAAACGAGCCCCGGAGCGAGCATACGCCTCATTTTGACGATTTTTGTGTGCTATTGCACACCATTTTTTGGGTGATCGGGATTCCGACGTCAAAAATGCCAAATTTGTTCGTGGACGTCCGTCAAGACATTGTCTATGCATACGGTTGGCCATCACGGGTTTTCTGGGCCGTTTGGAAGGTCAAACGAGCCCCGGAGCGAGCATACGCCTCATTTTGACGATTTTCGTGTGCTATTGCACCCCATTTTTTGGGTGATCAGGATTCCGACGTCAAAAATGCCAAATTTGTTCGTGGACGTCCGTCAAGACGTTGACTATGCATACGGTTGGCCATCACGGGTTTTCTGGGCCGTTTGGAAGGTCAAACGAGCCCCGGAGCGAGCATACGCCTCATTTTGACGATCTTCGTGTGCTATTGCACACCATTTTTTAGGTGATCGGGATTCCGACGTCAAAAATGCCAAATTTGTTCGTGGACGTCCGCCAAGACGTTGTCTATGCATACGGTTGGCCATCACGGGTTTTCTGGGCCATTTGGATGGTCAAACGAGCCCCGGAGCGAGCATACGCCTCATTTTGACGATTTTCGTGTGCTATTGCACACCATTTTTTGGGTGATCAGGATTCCGACGTCAAAAATGCCAAATTTTTTCGTGGACGTCTGTCAAGACGTTGTCTATGCATACGGTTGGCCATCACGGGTTTTCTGGGCCGTTTGGAAGGTCAAACGAGCCCCGGAGCGAGCATACGCCTCATTTTGACGATTTTCGTGTGCTATTGCACCCCATTTTTTGGGTGATTAGGATTCCGACGTCAAAAATGCCAAATTTGTTCGTGGACGTCCGTCAAGACGTTGTCTATGCATACGGTTGGCCATCACGGGTTTTCTGGGCCATTTGGAAGGTCAAACGAGCCCCGGAGCGAGCATACGCCTCATTTTGACGATTTTCGTGTGCTATTGCACACCATTTTTTGGGTGATCAGGATTCCGACGTCAAAAATGCCAAATTTGTTCGTGGACGTCCGTCAAGACGTTGTCTATGCATACGGTTGGCCATCACGGGTTTTCTGTGCCGTTTGGAAGGTCAAACGAGCCCCGGAGCGAGCATACGCCTCATATTGACGATTTTCGTGTGCTATTGCACACCATTTTTTGGGTGATCGGGATTCCGATGTCAAAAATGCCAAATTTGTTCGTGGACGTCCGTCAAGACGTTGTCTATGCATACGGTTGGCCATCACGGGTTTTCTGCGCCGTTTGGAAGGTCAAACGAGCCCCGGAGCGAGCATACGCCTCATTTCGACGATTTTCGTGTGCTATTGCACACCATTTTTTGGGTGATCAAGATTCCGATGTCAAAAATGCCAAATTTGTTCGTGGACGTCCGTCAAGACGTTGTCTATGCATACGGTTGGCCATCACGGGTTTTCTGGGCCATTTGGAAGGTCAAACGAGCCCCGGAGCGAGCATACGCCTCATTTTGACGACTTTCGTGTGCTATTGCACACCATTTTTTGGGTGATCGGGATTCCGACGTCAAAAATGCCAAATTTGTTCATGGACGTCCGTCAAGACGTTGTCTATGCATACGGTTGGCCATCACGGGTTTTCTGGGCCGTTTGGAAGGTCAAACGAGCCCCGGAGCGAGCATACGCCTCATTTTGACGATTTTCGTGTGCTATTGCACACTATTTTTTGGCTGATCGGGATTCCGACGTCAAAAATGCCAAATTTGTTCGTGGACGTCCGTCAAGACGTTGTCTATGCATACGGTTGTCCATCACGGGTTTTCTGGGCCGTTTGGAAGGTCAAACGAGCCCCGGAGCGAGCATAAGCCTCATTTTGACGATTTTCGTGTGCTATTGCACACCATTTTTTGGGTGATCGGGATTCCGACGTCAAAAATGCCAAATTTGTTCGTGGACGTCCGTCAAGACGTTGTCTATGCATACGGTTGGCCATCACGGGTTTTCTGTGCCGTTTGGAAGGTCAAACGAGCCCCGGAGCGAGCATACGCCTCATTTTGACAATTTTCGTGTGCTATTGCATACCATTTTTTGGCTGATCGGGATTCCGACGTCAAAAATGCCAAATTTGTTTGTGGACGTCCGTCAAGACATTGTCTATGCATACGGTTGGCCATCACGGGTTTTCTGGGCCGTTTGGAAGGTCAAACAAGCCCCAGAGCGAGCATACGCCTCTTTTTGACGATTTTCGTGTGCTATTGCACACCATTTTTTGGGTGATCGGGATTCCGACGTCAAAAATGCCAAATTTGTTCGTGGACGTCCGTCAAGATGTTGTCTATGCATACGGTTGGCCATCACGGGTTTTCTGGGCCATTTGGAAGGTCAAACGAGCCCCGGAGCGAGCATACGCCTCATTTTGACGATTTTCGTGTGCTATTGCACACCATTTTTTGGGTGATCAGGATTCCGACGTCAAAAATGCCAAATTTGTTCGTGGACGTCCGTCAAGACGTTGTCTATGCATACGGTTGGCCATCACGGGTTTTCTGGGCCTTTTGGAAGGTCAAACGAGCCCCGGAGCGAGCATACTCCTCATTTGGACGATTTTCGTGTGCTATTGCACACCATTTTTTGGGTGATCGGGATTCCGACGTCAAAAATGCCAAATTTGTTCGTGGACGTCCGTCAAGACGTTGTCTATGCATACGGTTGGCCATCACGGGTTTTCTGCGCCGTTTGGAAGGTCAAACAAGCCCCGGAGCGAGCATACGCCTCATTTTGACGATTTTCGTGTGCTATTGCACACCATTTTTTGGGTGATCAGGATTCCGACGTCAAAAATGCCAAATTTGTTCGTGGACGTCCGTCAAGACGTTGTCTATGCATACGGTTGGCCATCACGGGTTTTCTGGGCCATTTGGAAGGTCAAACGAGCCCCGGAGCGAGCATACGCCTCATTTTGACGATTTTCGTGTGCTATTGCACACCATTTTTTGGGTGATCAGGATTCCGACGTCAAAAATGCCAAATTTGTTCGTGGACATCCGTCAAGACGTTGTCTATGCATACGGTTGGCCATCACGGGTTTTCTGTGCCGTTTGGAAGGTCAAACGAGCCCCGGAGCGAGCATACGCCTCATTTTGACAATTTTCGTGTGCTATTGCACACCATTTTTTGGCTGATCGGGATTCCGACGTCAAAAATGCCAAATTTGTTCGTGGACGTCCGTCAAGACGTTGTCTATGCATACGGTTGGCCATCACGGGTTTTCTGGGCCGTTTGGAAGGTCAAACGAGCCCCAGAGCGAGCATACGCCTCATTTTGACGATTTTCGTGTGCTATTGCACACCATTTTTTGGGTGATCGGGATTCCGACGTCAAAAATGCCAAATTTGTTCGTGGACGTCCGTCAAGATGTTGTCTATGCATACGGTTGGCCATCACGGGTTTTCTGGGCCATTTGGAAGGTCAAACGAGCCCCGGAGCGAGCATACGCCTCATTTTGACGATTTTCGTGTGCTATTGCACACCATTTTTTGGGTGATCAGGATTCCGACGTCAAAAATGCCAAATTTGTTCGTGGACGTCCGTCAAGACGTTGTCTATGCATATGGTTGGCCATCACGGGTTTTCTGGGCCTTTTGGAAGGTCAAACGAGCCCCGGAGCGAGCATAAGCCTCATTTTGACGATTTTCGTGTGCTATTGCACACCATTTTTTGGGTGATCGGGATTCCGACGTCAAAAATGCCAAATTTGTTCGTGGACGTCCGTCAAGACGTTGTCTATGCATACGGTTGGCCATCATGGGTTTTCTGCGCCGTTTGGAAGGTCAAACAAGCCCCTGAGCGAGCATACGCCTCATTTCGACGATTTTCGTGTGCTATTGCACACCATTTTTTGGGTGATCAAGATTCCGATGTCAAAAATGCCAAATTTGTTCGTGGACGTCCGTCAAGACGTTGTCTATGCATACGGTTGGCCATCACGGGTTTTCTGGGCCATTTGGAAGGTCAAACGAGCCCCGGAGCGAGCATACGCCTCATTTTGACGACTTTCGTGTGCTATTGCACACCATTTTTTGGGTGATCGGGATTCCGACGTCAAAAATGCCAAATTTGTTCATGGACGTCCGTCAAGACGTTGTCTATGCATACGGTTGGCCATCACGGGTTTTCTGGGCCGTTTGGAAGGTCAAACGAGCCCCGGAGCGAGCATACGCCTCATTTTGACGATTTTCGTGTGCTATTGCACACTATTTTTTGGCTGATCGGGATTCCGACGTCAAAAATGCCAAATTTGTTCGTGGACGTCCGTCAAGACGTTGTCTATGCATACGGTTGGCCATCACGGGTTTTACACCATTTTTTGGGTGATCAGGATTCCGACGTCAAAAATGCCAAATTTGTTCGTGGACGACCGTCAAGACGTTGTCTATGCATACGGTTGGCCATCACGGGTTTTCTGGGCCGTTTGGAAGGTCAAACGAGCCCCGGAGCGAGCATACGCCTCATTTTGACGATTTTCGTGTGCTATTGCACACCATTTTTTGGGTGATCGGGATTCCGACGTCAAAAATGCCAAATTTGTTCGTGGACGTCCGTCAAGACATTGTCTATGCATACGGTTGGCCATCACGGGTTTTCTGGGCCGTTTGGAAGGTCAAACGAGCCCCGGAGCGAGCATACGCCTCATTTTGACGATTTTTGTGTGCTATTGCACACCATTTTTTCGGTGATCAGGATTCCGACGTCAAAAATGCCAAATTTGTTCATGGACGTCCGTCAAGACGTTGTCTATGCATACGGTTGGCCATCACGGGTTTTCTGGGCCGTTTGGAAGGTCAAACGAGCCCCGGAGCGAGCATACGCCTCATTTTGACGATTTTCGTGTGCTATTGCACACTATTTTTTGGCTGATCGGGATTCCGACGTCAAAAATGCAAAATTTGTTCGTGGACGTCCGTCAAGACGTTGTCTATGCATACGGTTGGCCATCACGGGTTTTACACCATTTTTTGGGTGATCAGGATTCCGACGTCAAAAATGCCAAATTTGTTCGTGGACGACCGTCAAGACGTTGTCTATGCATACGGTTGGCCATCACGGGTTTTCTGGGCCGTTTGGAAGGTCAAACGAGCCCCGGAGCGAGCATAAGCCTCATTTTGACGATTTTCGTGTGCTATTGCACACCATTTTTTGGGTGATCAGGATTCCGACGTCAAAAATGCCAAATTTGTTCGTGGACGTCCGTCAAGACGTTGTCTATGCATACGGTTGGCCATCACGGGTTTTCTGGGCCGTTTGGAACGTCAAACGAGCCCCGGAGCGAGCATACGCCTCATTTTGACGATTTTCGTGTGCTATTGCACACCATTTTTTGGGTGATCGGGATTCCGATGTCAAAAATGCCAAATTTGTTCGTGGACGTCCGTCAAGACGTTGTCTATGCATACGGTTGGCCATCACGGGTTTTCTGGGCCATTTGGAAGGTCAAACGAGCCCCGGAGCGAGCATACGCCTCATTTTGACGATTTTCGTGTGCTATTGCACACCATTTTTTGGCGGATCGGGATTCCGACGTCAAAAATGCCAAATTTGTTCGTGGACGTCCGTCAAGACGTTGTCTATGCATACGGTTGGCCATCACGGGTTTTCTGGGCCATTTGGAAGGTCAAACGAGTCCCGGAGCGAGCATAAGCCTCATTTTGACGATTTTCGTGTGCTATTGCACACCATTTTTTGGGTGATCAGGATTCCGACGTCAAAAATGCCAAATTTGTTCGTGGACGTCCGTCAAGACGTTGTCTATGCATACGGTTGGCCATCACGGGTTTTCTGGGCCGTTTGGAAGGTCAAACGAGCCCCGGAGCGAGCATACGCCTCATTTTGACGATTTTCGTGTGCTATTGCACACCATTTTTTGGGTGATCAGGATTCCGACGTCAAAAATGCCAAATTTGTTCGTGGACGTCCGTCAAGACGTTGTCTATGCATACGGTTGGCCATCACGGGTTTTACACCATTTTTTGGGTGATCAGGATTCCGACGTCAAAAATGCCAAATTTGTTCGTGGACATCCGTCAAGACGTTGTCTATGCATACGGTTGGCCATCACGGGTTTTCTGGGCCGTTTGGAAGGTCAAACGAGCCCCGGAGCGAGCATACGCCTCATTTTGACGATTTTCGTGTGCTATTGCACACCATTTTTTGGGTGATCGGGATTCCGATGTCAAAAATGCCAAATTTGTTCGTGGACGTCCGTCAAGACGTTGTCTATGCATACGGTTGGCCATCACGGGTTTTCTGGGCCATTTGGAAGGTCAAACGAGCCCCGGAGCGAGCATACGCCTCATTTTGACGATTTTCGTGTGCTATTGCACACTATTTTTTGGGTGATCGGGATTCCGACGTCAAAAATGCCAAATTTGTTCGTGGACGTCCGTCAAGACGTTGTCTATGTATACGGTTGGCCATCACGGGTTTTCTGGGCCGTTTGGAAGGTCAAACGAGCCCCGGAGCGAGCATACGCCTCATTTTGACGATTTTCGTGTGCTATTGCACACCATTTTTTGGGTGATCGGGATTCCGACGTCAAAAATGCCAAATTTATTCGTGGACGTCCGTCAAGACGTTGTCTATGCATACGGCTGGCCATCACGGGTTTTCTGGGCCGTTTGGAAGGTCAAACGAGCCCCGGAGCGAGCATACGCCTCATTTTGACGATTTTCGTGTGCTATTGCACACCATTTTTTGGGTGATCGGGATTCCGACGTCAAAAATGCCAAATTTGTTCGTGGACGTCCGTAAAGACGTTGTCTATGCATACGGTTGGCCATCACGGGTTTTCTGGGCCGTTTGGAAGGTCAAACGAGCCCCGGAGCGAGCATACGCCTCATTTTGACGATTTTCGTGTGCTATTGCACACCATTTTTTGGGTGATCGGGATTCCGACGTCAAAAATGCCAAATTTGTTCGTGGACGTCCGTCAAGACGTTGTCTATGCATACGGTTGGCCATCACGGGTTTTCTGGGCCATTTGGAAGGTCAAACGAGCCCCGGAGCGAGCATACGCCTCATTTTGACGATTTTCGTGTGCTATTGCACACCATTTTTTGGGTGATCGGGATTCCGACGTCAAAAATGCCAAATTTGTTCGTGGACGTCCGTCAAGACGTTGTCTATGCATACGGTTGGCCATCACGGGTTTTCTGGGCCGTTTGGAAGGTCAAACGAGCCCCAGAGCGAGCATACGCCTCATTTTGACGATTTTCGTGTGCTATTGCACACTATTTTTTGGGTGATCGGGATTCCGACGTCAAAAATGCCAAATTTGTTCGTGGACGTCCGTCAAGACGTTGTCTATGCATACGGTTGGCCATCACGGGTTTTCTGGGCCATTTGGAAGGTCAAACGAGCCCCGGAGCGAGCATACGCCTCATTTTGACGATTTTCGTGTGCTATTGCACACCATTTTTTGGGTGATCGGAATCTTCCGACGTCAAAAATGCCAAATTTGTTCGTGGACGTCCGTCAAGACGTTGTCTATGCATACGGTTGGCCATCACGGGTTTTCTGGGCCTTTTGGAAGGTCAAACGAGCCCCGGAGCGAGCATACGCCTCATTTTGACGATTTTCGTGTGCTATTGCACACCATTTTTTGGGTGATCGGGATTCCGACGTCAAAAATGCCAAATTTGTTCGTGGACGTCCGTCAAGACGTTGTCTATGCATACGGTTGGCCATCACGGGTTTTACACCATTTTTGGGTGATCAGGATTCCGACGTCAAAAATGCCAAATTTGTTCGTGGACATCCGTCAAGACGTTGTCTATGCATACGGTTGGCCATCACGAGTTTTCTGGGCCGTTTGGAAGGTCAAACGAGCCCCGGAGCGAGCATACGCCTCATTTTGACGATTTTCGTGTGCTATTGCACACCATTTTTTGGGTGATCGGGATTCCGACGTCAAAAATGCCAAATTTGTTCGTGGACATCCGTTAAGACGTTGTCTATGCATACGGTTGGCCATCACGGGTTTTCTGGGCCATTTGGAAGGTCAAACGAGCCCCGGAGCGAGCATACGCCTCATTTTGACGATTTTCATGTGCTATTGCACACCATTTTTTGGGTGATCAGGATTCCGACGTCAAAAATGCCAAATTTGTTCGTGGACGTCCATCAAGACGTTGTCTATGCATACGGTTGGCCATCACGGGTTTTCTGGGCCGTTTGGAAGGTCAAACGAGCCCCGGAGCGAGCATACGCCTCATTTTGACTATTTTTGTGTGCTATTACACACCATTTTTTGGGTGATCGGGATTCCGATGTCAAAAATGCCAAATTTGTTCGTGGACGTCCGTCAAGACGTTGTCTATGCATTCGGTTGGCCATCACGGGTTTTCTGGGCCGTTTGGAAGGTCAAACGAGCCCCGGAGCGAGCATACGCCTCATTTTGACGATTTTCGTGTGCTATTGCACACCATTTTTTGGGTGATCGGGATTCCGACGTCAAAAATGCCAAATTTGTTCGTGGACGTCCTTCAAGACGTTGTCTATGCATACGGTTGGCCATCACGGGTTTTCTGGGCCGTTTGGAAGGTCAAACGAGCCCCGGAGCGAGCATACGCCTCATTTTGACGATTTTCGTGTGCTATTGCACACCATTTTTTGGGTGATCGGGATTCCGACGTCAAAAATGCCAAATTTGTTCGTGGACGTCCGTCAAGACGTTGTCTATGCATACGGCTGGCCATCACGGGTTTTCTGGGCCGTTTGGAAGGTCAAATGAGCCCCGGAGCGAGCATACGCCTCATTTTGACGATTTTCGTGTGCTATTGCACACCATTTTTTGGGTGATCGGGATTCCGACGTCAAAAAGGCCAAATTTGTTCGTGGACGTCCGTAAAGACGTTGTCTATGCATACGGTTGGCCATCACGGGTTTTCTGGGCCGTTTGGAAGGTCAAACGAGACCCGGAGCGAGCATACGCCTCATTTTGACGATTTTCGTGTGCTATTGCACACCATTTTTTGGGTGATCGGGATTCCGACGTCAAAAATGCCAAATTTGTTCGTGGACGTCCGTCAAGACGTTGTCTATGCATACGGTTGGCCATCACGGGTTTTCTGGGCCATTTGGAAGGTCAAACGAGCCCCGGAGCGAGCATACGCCTCATTTTGACGATTTTCGTGTGCTATTGCACACCATTTTTTGGGTGATCGGGATTCCGACGTCAAAAATGCCAAATTTGTTCGTGGACGTCCGTCAAGACGTTGTCTATGCATACGGTTGGCCATCACGGGTTTTCTGGGCCGTTTGGAAGGTCAAACGAGCCCCGGAGCGAGCATACGCCTCATTTTGACGATTTTCGTGTGCTATTGCACACCATTTTTTGGGTGATCGGGATTCCGACGTCAAAAATGCCAAATTTGTTCGTGGACGTCCGTCAAGACGTTGTCTATGCATACGGTTGGCCATCACGGGTTTTCTGTGCCGTTTGGAAGGTCAAACGAGCCCCGGAGCGAGCATACGCCTCATTTTGACAATTTTCGTGTGCTATTGCACACCATTTTTTGGCTGATCGGGATTCCGACGTCAAAAATGCCAAATTTGTTCGTGGACGTCCGTCAAGACGTTGTCTATGCATACGGTTGGCCATCACGGGTTTTCTGGGCCGTTTGGAAGGTCAAACGAGCCCCAGAGCGAGCATACGCCTCATTTTGACGATTTTCGTGTGCTATTGCACACCATTTTTTGAGTGATCGGAATCTTCCGACGTCAAAAATGCCAAATTTGTTCGTGGACGTCCGTCAAGACGTTGTCTATGCATACGGTTGGCCATCACGGGTTTTCTGGGCCTTTTGGAAGGTCAAACGAGCCCCGGAGCGAGCATACGCCTCATTTTGACGATTTTCGTGTGCTATTGCACACCATTTTTTGGGTGATCGGGATTCCGACGTCAAAAATGCCAAATTTGTTCGTGGACGTCCGTCAAGACGTTATCTATGCATACGGTTGGCCATCACGGGTTTTCTGCGCCGTTTGGAAGGTCAAACAAGCCCCGGAGCGAGCATACGCCTCATTTTGACGATTTTCGTGTGCTATTGCACACCATTTTTTGGGTGATCAAGATTCCGATGTCAAAAATGCCAAATTTGTTCGTGGACGTCCGTCAAGACGTTGTCTATGCATACGGTTGGCCATCACGGGTTTTCTGGGCCATTTGGAAGGTCAAACGAGCCCCGGAGCGAGCATACGCCTCATTTTGACGACTTTCGTGTGCTATTGCACACCATTTTTTGGGTGATCGGGATTCCGACGTCAAAAATGCAAAATTTGTTCGTGGACGTCCGTCAAGACGTTGTCTATGCATACGGTTGGCCATCACGGGTTTTCTGGGCCGTTTGGAAGGTCAAACGAGCCCCGGAGCGAGCATACGCCTCATTTTGACGATTTTCGTGTGCTATTGCACACTATTTTTTGGCTGATCGGGATTCCGACGTCAAAAATGCCAAATTTGTTCGTGGACGTCCGTCAAGACGTTGTCTATGCATACGGTTGGCCATCACGGGTTTTCTGGGCCGTTTGGAAGGTCAAACGAGCCCCAGAGCGAGCATAAGCCTCATTTTGACGATTTTCGTGTGCTATTGCACACCATTTTTTGGGTGATCAGGATTCCGACGTCAAAAATGCCAAATTTGTTCGTGGACGTCCGTCAAGACGTTGTCAATGCATACGGTTGGCCATCACGTGTTTTCTGGGCCGTTTGGAAGGTCAAACGAGCCCCGGAGCGAGCATACGCCTCATTTTGACGATTTTCGTGTGCTATTGCACACCATTTTTTGGGTGATCGGGATTCCGACGTCAAAAATGCCAAATTTGTTCGTGGACGTCCGTCAAGACGTTGTCTATGCATACGGTTGGCCATCACGGGTTTTACACCATTTTTTGGGTGATCAGGATTCCGACGTCAAAAATGCCAAATTTGTTCGTGGACATCCGTCAAGACGTTGTCTATGCATACGGTTGGCCATCACGGGTTTTCTGGGCCGTTTGGAAGGTCAAACGAGCCCCGGAGCGAGCATACGCCTCATTTTGACGATTTCCGTGTGCTATTGCACACCATTTTTTGGGTGATCGGGATTCCGATGTCAAAAATGCCAAATTTGTTCGTGGACGTCCGTCAAGACGTTGTCTATGCATACGGTTGGCCATCACGGGTTTTCTGGGCCATTTGGAAGGTCAAACGAGCCCCGGAGCGAGCATACGCCTCATTTTGACGATTTTCGTGTGCTATTGCACACCATTTTTTGGCGGATAAGGATTCCGACGTCAAAAATGCCAAATTTGTTCGTGGACGTCCGTCAAGACGTTGTCTATGCATACGGTTGGCCATCACGGGTTTTCTGGGCCGTTTGGAAGGTCAAACGAGCCCCGGAGCGAGCATAAGCCTCATTTTGACGATTTTCGTGTGCTATTGCACACCATTTTTTGGGTGATCAGGATTCCGACGTCAAAAATGCCAAATTTGTTCGTGGACGTCCGTCAAGACGTTGTCTATGCATACGGTTGGCCATCACGGGTTTTCTGGGCCGTTTGGAAGGTCAAACGAGCCCCGGAGCGAGCATACGCCTCATTTTGACGATTTTCGTGTGCTATTGCACACCATTTTTTGGGTGATCGGGATTCCGACGTCAAAAATGCCAAATTTGTTCGTGGACGTCCGTCAAGACGTTGTCTATGCATACGGTTGGCCATCACGGGTTTTACACCATTTTTTGGGTGATCAGGATTCCGACGTCAAAAATGCCAAATATGTTCGTGGACATCCGTCAAGACGTTGTCTATGCATACGGTTGGCCATCACGGGTTTTCTGGGCCGTTTGGAAGGTCAAACGAGCCCCGGAGCGAGCAGACGCCTCATTTTGACGATTTTCGTGTGCTATTGCACACCATTTTTTGGGTGATCGGGATTCCGATGTCAAAAATGCCAAATTTGTTCGTGGACGTCCGTCAAGACGTTGTCTATGCATACGGTTGGCCATCACGGGTTTTCTGGGCCATTTGGAAGGTCAAACGAGCCCCGGAGCGAGCATACGCCTCATTTTGAGGATTTTGTGTGCTATTGCACACCATTTTTTGGGTGATCAGGATTCCGACGTCAAAAATGCCAAATTTGTTCGTGGACGTCCGTCAAGACGTTGTCTATGCATACGGCTGGCCATCACGGGTTCTCTAGGCCGTTTGGAAGGTCAAACGAGCCCCGGAGCGAGCATACGCCTCATTTTGACGATTTTCGTGTGCTATTGCACACCATTTTTTGGGTGATCGGGATTCCGACGTCAAAAATGCCAAATTTGTTCGTGGAAGTCCGTCAAGACGTTGTCTATGCATACGGTTGGCCATCACGGGTTTTCTGGGCCGTTTGGAAGGTCAAACGAGCCCCGGAGCGAGCATACGCCTCATTTTGACGATTTTCGTGTGCTATTGCACACCATTTTTTGGGTGATCGGGATTCCGACGTCAAAAATGCCAAATTTGTTCGTGGACGTCCGTCAAGACGTTGTCTATGCATACGGTTGGCCATCACGGGTTTTACACCATTTTTTGGGTTATCAGGATTCCGACGTCAAAAATGCCAAATTTGTTCGTGGACATCCGTCAAGACGTTGTCTATGCATACGGTTGGCCATCACGGGTTTTCTGGGCCGTTTGGAAGGTCAAACGAGCCCCGGAGCGAGCATACGCCTCATTTTGACGATTTTCGTGTGCTATTGCACACCATTTTTTGGGTGATCGGGATTCCGACGTCAAAAATGCCAAATTTGTTCGTGGACGTCCGTCAAGACGTTGTCTATGCATACGGTTGGCCATCACGGGTTTTCTGGGCCGTTTGGAAGGTCAAACGAGCCCCGGAGCGAGCATACGCCTCATTTTGACTATTTTTGTGTGCTATTGCACACCATTTTTTGGGTGATCGGGATTCCGACGTCAAAAATGCCAAATTTGTTCGTGGACGTCCGTCAAGACGTTGTCTATGCATACGGTTGGCCATCACGGGTTTTCTGGGCCGTTTGGAAGGTCAAACGAGCCCCGGAGCGAGCATACGCCTCATTTTGACGATTTTCGTGTGCTATTGCACACCATTTTTTGGGTGATCGGGATTCCGACGTCAAAAATGCCAAATTTGTTCGTGGACGTCCGTCAAGACGTTGTCTATGCATACGGCTGGCCATCACGGGTTTTCTGGGCCGTTTGGAAGGTCAAACGAGCCCCGGAGCGAGCATACGCCTCATTTTGACGATTTTCGTGTGCTATTGCACACCATTTTTTGGGTGATCGGGATTCCGACGTCAAAAATGCCAAATTTGTTCGTGGACGTCCGTAAAGACGTTGTCTATGCATACGGTTGGCCATCACGGGTTTTCTGGGCCGTTTGGAAGGTCAAACGAGCCCCGGAGCGAGCATACGCCTCATTTTGACGATTTTCGTGTGCTATTGCACACCATTTTTTGGGTGATCGGGATTCCGACGTCAAAAATGCCAAATTTGTTCGTGGACGTCCGTCAAGACGTTGTCTATGCATACGGTTGGCCATCACGGGTTTTCTGGGCCGTTTGGAAGGTCAAACGAGCCCCGAAGCGAGCATACGCCTCATTTTGACGATTTTCGTGTGCTATTGCACACCATTTTTTGGGTGATCGGGATTCCGACGTCAAAAATGCCAAATTTGTTCGTGGACGTCCGTCAAGACGTTGTCTATGCATACGGTTGGCCATCACGGGTTTTCTGGGCCGTTTGGAAGGTCAAACGAGCCCCGGAGCGAGCATACGCCTCATTTTGACGATTTTCGTGTGCTATTGCACACCATTTTTTGGGTGATCGGGATTCCGACGTCAAAAATGCCAAATTTGTTCGTGGACATCCGTCAAGACGTTGTCTATGCATACGGTTGGCCATCACGGGGTTTCTGGGCCATTTGGAAGGTCAAACGAGCCCCGGAGCGAGCATACGCCTCATTTTGACGATTTTCGTGTGCTATTGCAACCATTTTTTGGGTGATCAGGATTCCGACGTCAAAAATGCCAAATTTTTTCGTGGACGTCCGTCAAGACGTTGTCTATGCATACG
Source organism: Solanum lycopersicum (assembly GCF_036512215.1). NCBI lineage: Eukaryota > Viridiplantae > Streptophyta > Magnoliopsida > Solanales > Solanaceae > Solanum > Solanum lycopersicum. The sequence continues at coordinate 69,443,144 of NC_090811.1, read as the reverse complement.
GTTGGCCATCACGGGTTTTCTGGGCCGTTTGGAAGGTCAAACGAGCCCCGGAGCGAGCATACGCCTCATTTTGACGATTTTCGTGTGCTATTGCACACCATTTTTTGGGTGATCGGGATTCCGTCGTCAAAAATGCCAAATTTGTTCGTGGACGTCCGTCAAGATGTTGTCTATGCATACGGTTGGCCATCACAAGTTTTCTGGGCCATTTGGAAGGTCAAACGAGCCCCGGAGCGAGCATACGCCTCATTTTGACGATTTTCGTGTGCTATTGCACACCATTTTTTGGGTGATCGGGATTCCGACGTCAAAAATGCCAAATTTGTTCGTGGACGTCCGTCAAGACGTTGTCTATGCATACGGTTGGCCATCACGGGTTTTCTGTGCTGTTTGGAAGGTCAAACGAGCCCCGGAGCGAGCATACGCCTCATTTTGACAATTTTCGTCTGCTATTGCACACCATTTTTTGGCTGATCGGGATTCCGACGTCAAAAATGCCAAATTTGTTCGTGGACGTCCGTCAAGACGTTGTCTATGCATACGGTTGGCCATCACGGGTTTTCTGGGCCGTTTGGAAGGTCAAACGAGCCCCAGAGCGAGCATACGCCTCATTTTGACGATTTTCGTGTGCTATTGCACACCATTTTTTGGGTGATCGGGATTCCGACGTCAAAAATGCCAAATTTGTTCGTGGACGTCCGTCAAGATGTTGTCTATGCATACGGTTGGCCATCACGGGTTTTCTGGGCCATTTGGAAGGTCAAACAAGCCCCGGAGCGAGCATACGCCTCATTTTGACGATTTTCGTGTGCTATTGCACACCATTTTTTGGGTGATCAGGATTCCGACGTCAAAAATGCCAAATTTGTTCGTGGACGTCCGTCAAGACGTTGTCTATGCATACGGTTGGCCATCACGGGTTTTCTGGGCCTTTTGGAAGGTCAAACGAGCCCCGGAGCGAGCATACGCCTCATTTTGACGATTTTCGTGTGCTATTGCACACCATTTTTTGTGTGATCGGGATTCCGACGTCAAAAATGCCAAATTTGTTCGTGGACGTCCGTCAGGACGTTGTCTATGCATACGGTTGGCCATCACGGGTTTTCTGGGCCATTTGGAAGGTCAAACGAGCCCCGGAGCGAGCATACGCCTCATTTTGACGATTTTCGTGTGCTATTGCACACCATTTTTTGGGTGATCAGGATTCCGACGTCAAAAATGCCAAATTTGTTCGTGGACGTCTGTCAGGACGTTGTCTATGCATACGGTTGGCCATCACGGGTTTTCTGGGCCGTTTGGAAGGTCAAACGAGCCCCGGAGCGAGCATACGCCTCATTTTGACGATTTTCGTGTGCTATTGCACACCATTTTTTGTGTGATCGGGATTCCGACGTCAAAAATGCCAAATTTGTTCGTGGACGTCCGTCAAGACGTTTTCTATGCATACGGTTGGCCATCACGGGTTTTCTGGGCCATTTGGAAGGTCAAACGAGCCCCGGAGCGAGCATACGCCTCATTTTGACGACTTTCGTGTGCTATTGCACACCATTTTTTGGGTGATCGGGATTCCGACGTCAAAAATGCCAAATTTGTTCGTGGACGTCCGTCAAGACGTTGTCTATGCATACGGTTGGCCATCACGGGTTTTCTGGACCGTTTGGAAGGTCAAACGAGCCCCGGAGCGAGCATACGCCTCATTTTGACGATTTTCGTGTGCTATTGCACACCATTTTTTGGCTGATCGGGATTCCGACGTCAAAAATGCCAAATTTGTTCGTGGACGTCCGTCAAGACGTTGTCTATGCATACGGTTGGCCATCACGGGTTTTCTGGGCCGTTTGGAAGGTCAAACGAGCCCCGGAGCGAGCATACGCCTCATTTTGACGATTTTCGTGTGCTATTGCACACCATTTTTTGGCTGATCGGGATTCCGACGTCAAAAATGCCAAATTTGTTCGTGGACGTCCGTCAAGACGTTGTCTATGCATACGGTTGGCCATCACGGGTTTTCTGGGCCGTTTGGAAGGTCAAACGAGCCCCGGAGCGAGCATACGCCTCATTTTGACGATTTTCGTGTGCTATTGCACACCATTTTTTGGGTGATCGGGATTCCGACGTCAAAAATGCCAAATTTGTTCGTGGACGTCTGTCAAGACGTTGTCTATGCATACGGTTGGCCATCACGGGTTTTACACCATTTTTTGGGTGATCAGGATTCCGACGTCAAAAATGCAAAATTTGTTCGTGGACATCCGTCAAGACGTTGTCTATGCATACGGTTGGCCATCACGGGTTTTCTGGGCCGTTTGGAAGGTCAAACGAGCCCCAGAGCGAGCATACGCCTCATTTTGACAATTTTCGTGTGCTATTGCACACCATTTTTTGGCTGATCGGGATTCCGACGTCAAAAATGCCAAATTTGTTCGTGGACGTCCGTCAAGACGTTGTCTATGCATACGGTTGGCCATCACGGGTTTTCTGGGCCGTTTGGAAGGTCAAACGAGCCCCAGAGCGAGCATACGCCTCATTTTGACGATTTTCGTGTGCTATTGCACACCATTTTTGGGTGATCGGGATTCCGACGTCAAAAATGCCAAATTTGTTCGTGGACGTCCGTCAAGATGTTGTCTATGCATACGGTTGGCCATCATGGGTTTTCTGGGCCATTTGGAAGGTCAAACGAGCCCCGGAGCGAGCATACGCCTCATTTTGACGATTTTCGTGTGCTATTGCACACCATTTTTTGGGTGATCAGGATTCCGACGTCAAAAATGCCAAATTTGTTCGTGGACGTCCGTCAAGACGTTGTCTATGCATACGGTTGGCCATCACGGGTTTTCTGGGCCTTTTGGAAGGTCAAACGAGCCCCGGAGCGAGCATAAGCCTCATTTTGACGATTTTCGTGTGCTATTGCACACCATTTTTTGGGTGATCAGGATTCCGACGTCAAAAATGCCAAATTTGTTCGTGGACGTCTGTCAGGACGTTGTCTATGCATACGGTTGGCCATCACGGGTTTTCTGGGCCGTTTGGAAGGTCAAACGAGCCCCGGAGCGAGCATACGCCTCATTTTGACGATTTTCGTGTGCTATTGCACACCATTTTTTGTGTGATCGGGATTCCGACGTCAAAAATGCCAAATTTGTTCGTGGACGTCCGTCAAGATGTTTTCTATGCATACGGTTGGCCATCACGGGTTTTCTGGGCCATTTGGAAGGTCAAACGAGCCCCGGAGCGAGCATACGCCTCATTTTGACGACTTTCGTGTGCTATTGCACACCATTTTTTGGGTGATCGGGATTCCGACGTCAAAAATGCCAAATTTGTTCGTGGACGTCCGTCAAGACGTTGTCTATGCATACGGTTGGCCATCACGGGTTTTCTGGACCGTTTGGAAGGTCAAACGAGCCCCGGAGCGAGCATACGCCTCATTTTGACGATTTTCGTGTGCTATTGCACACCATTTTTTGGCTGATCGGGATTCCGACGTCAAAAATGCCAAATTTGTTCGTGGACGTCCGTCAAGACGTTGTCTATGCATACGGTTGGCCATCACGGGTTTTCTGGGCCGTTTGGAAGGTCAAACGAGCCCCGGAGCGAGCATACGCCTCATTTTGACGATTTTCGTGTGCTATTGCACACCATTTTTTGGGTGATCGGGATTCCGACGTCAAAAATGCCAAATTTGTTCGTGGACGTCCGTCAAGACGTTGTCTATGCATACGGTTGGCCATCACGGGTTTTCTGGGCCGTTTGGAAGGTCAAACGAGCCCCGGAGCGAGCATACGCCTCATTTTGACGATTTTCGTGTGCTATTGCACACCATTTTTTGGGTGATCGGGATTCCGACGTCAAAAATGCCAAATTTGTTCGTGGACGTCCGTCAAGACGTTGTCTATGCATACGGTTGGCCATCACGGGTTTTCTGTGCTGTTTGGAAGGTCAAACGAGCCCCGGAGCGAGCATACGCCTCATTTTGACAATTTTCGTGTGCTATTGCACACCATTTTTTGGCTGATCGGGATTCCGACGTCAAAAATGCCAAATTTGTTCGTGGACGTCCGTCAAGACGTTGTCTATGCATACGGTTGGCCATCACGGGTTTTCTGGGCCGTTTGGAAGGTCAAACGAGCCCCAGAGCGAGCATACGCCTCATTTTGACGATTTTCGTGTGCTATTGCACACCATTTTTTGGGTGATCGGGATTCCGACGTCAAAAATGCCAAATTTGTTCGTGGACGTCCGTCAAGATGTTGTCTATGCATACGGTTGGCCATCACGGGTTTTCTGGGCCATTTGGAAGGTCAAACGAGCCCCGGAGCGAGCATACGCCTCATTTTGACGATTTTCGTGTGCTATTGCACACCATTTTTTGGGTGATCAGGATTCCGACGTCAAAAATGCCAAATTTGTTCGTGGACGTCCGTCAAGACGTTGTCTGTGCATACGGTTGGCCATCACGGGTTTTCTACGCCGTTTGGAAGGTCAAACAAGCCCCGGAGCGAGCATACGCCTCATTTTGACGATTTTCGTGTGCTATTGCACACCATTTTTGGGTGATCAAGATTCCGACGTCAAAAATGCCAAATTTGTTCGTGGACGTCCGTCAAGACGTTGTCTATGCATACGGTTGGCCATCACGGGTTTTCTGGGCCATTTGGAAGGTCAAACGAGCCCCGGAGCGAGCATACGCCTCATTTTGACGATTTTCGTGTGCTATTGCACACCATTTTTTGGGTGATCAGGATTCCGACGTCAAAAATGCCAAATTTGTTCGTGGACGTCCGTCAAGACATTGTCTATGCATACGGTTGGCCATCACGGGTTTTCTGGGCCGTTTGGAAGGTCAAACGAGCCCCGAAGCGAGCATACACCTCATTTTGACAATTTTCGTGTGCTATTGCACACCATTTTTTGGGTGATCGGGATTCCGACGTCAAAAATGCCAAATTTGTTCGTGGACGTCCGTCAAGACGTTGTCTATGCATACGGTTGGCCATCACGGGTTTTCTGGGCCGTTTGGAAGGTCAAACGAGCCCCGGAGCGAGCATACGCCTCATTTTGACGATTTTCGTGTGCTATTGCACACCATTTTTTGGGTGATCGGGATTCCGACGTCAAAAATGCCAAATTTGTTCGTGGACGTCTGTCAAGACGTTGTCTATGCATACGGTTGGCCATCACGGGTTTTACACCATTTTTTGGGTGATCAGGATTCCGACGTCAAAAATGCAAAATTTGTTCGTGGACATCCGTCAAGACGTTGTCTATGCATACGGTTGGCCATCACGGGTTTTCTGGGCCGTTTGGAAGGTCAAACGAGCCCCAGAGCGAGCATACGCCTCATTTTGACAATTTTCGTGTGCTATTGCACACCATTTTTTGGCTGATCGGGATTCCGACGTCAAAAATGCCAAATTTGTTCGTGGACGTCCGTCAAGACGTTGTCTATGCATACGGTTGGCCATCACGGGTTTTCTGGGCCGTTTGGAAGGTCAAACGAGCCCCAGAGCGAGCATACGCCTCATTTTGACGATTTTCGTGTGCTATTGCACACCATTTTTGGGTGATCGGGATTCCGACGTCAAAAATGCCAAATTTGTTCGTGGACGTCCGTCAAGATGTTGTCTATGCATACGGTTGGCCATCATGGGTTTTCTGGGCCATTTGGAAGGTCAAACGAGCCCCGGAGCGAGCATACGCCTCATTTTGACGATTTTCGTGTGCTATTGCACACCATTTTTTGGGTGATCAGGATTCCGACGTCAAAAATGCCAAATTTGTTCGTGGACGTCCGTCAAGACGTTGTCTATGCATACGGTTGGCCATCACGGGTTTTCTGGGCCTTTTGGAAGGTCAAACGAGCCCCGGAGCGAGCATAAGCCTCATTTTGACGATTTTCGTGTGCTATTGCACACCATTTTTTGGGTGATCGGGATTCCGACGTCAAAAATGCAAAATTTGTTCGTGGACGTCCGTCAAGACGTTGTCTATGCATACGGTTGGCCATCATGGGTTTTCTGCGCCGTTTGGAAGGTCAAACAAGCCCCGGAGCGAGCATACGCCTCATTTCGACGATTTTCGTGTGCTATTGCACACCATTTTTTGGGTGATCAAGATTCCGATGTCAAAAATGCCAAATTTGTTCGTGGACGTCCGTCAAGACGTTGTCTATGCATACGGTTGGCCATCACGGGTTTTCTGGGCCATTTGGAAGGTCAAACGAGCCCCGGAGCGAGCATACGCCTCATTTTGACGACTTTCGTGTGCTATTGCACACCATTTTTTGGGTGATCAGGATTCCGACGTCAAAAATGCCAAATTTGTTCATGGACGTCCGTCAAGACGTTGTCTATGCATACGGTTGGCCATCACGGGTTTTCTGGGCCGTTTGGAAGGTCAAACGAGCCCCGGAGCGAGCATACGCCTCATTTTGACGATTTTCGTGTGCTATTGCACACTATTTTTTGGCTGATCGGGATTCCGACGTCAAAAATGCCAAATTTGTTCGTGGACGTCCGTCAAGACGTTGTCTATGCATACGGTTGGCCATCACGGGTTTTACACCATTTTTTGGGTGATCAGGATTCCGACGTCAAAAATGCCAAATTTGTTCGTGGACGACCGTCAAGACGTTGTCTATGCATACGGTTGGCCATCACGGGTTTTCTGGGCCGTTTGGAAGGTCAAACGAGCCCCGGAGCGAGCATAAGCCTCATTTTGACGATTTTCGTGTGCTATTGCACACCATTTTTTGGGTGATCAGGATTCCGACGTCAAAAATGCCAAATTTGTTCGTGGACGTCCGTCAAGACGTTGTCTATGCATACGGTTGGCCATCACGGGTTTTCTGGGCCGTTTGGAAGGTCAAACGAGCCCCGGAGCGAGCATACGCCTCATTTTGACGATTTTCGTGTGCTATTGCACACCATTTTTTGGGTGATCGGGATTCCGATGTCAAAAATGCCAAATTTGTTCGTGGACGTCCGTCAAGACGTTGTCTATGCATACGGTTGGCCATCACGGGTTTTCTGGGCCATTTGGAAGGTCAAACGAGCCCCGGAGCGAGCATACGCCTCATTTTGACGATTTTCGTGTGCTATTGCACACCATTTTTTGGCGGATCGGGATTCCGACGTCAAAAATGCCAAATTTGTTCGTGGACGTCCGTCAAGACGTTGTCTATGCATACGGTTGGCCATCACGGGTTTTCTGGGCCGTTTGGAAGGTCAAACGAGTCCCGGAGCGAGCATAAGCCTCATTTTGACGATTTTCGTGTGCTATTGCACACCATTTTTTGGGTGATCAGGATTCCGACGTCAAAAATGCCAAATTTGTTCGTGGACGTCCGTCAAGACGTTGTCTATGCATACGGTTGGCCATCACGGGTTTTCTGGGCCGTTTGGAAGGTCAAACGAGCCCCGGAGCGAGCATACGCCTCATTTTGACGATTTTCGTGTGCTATTGCACACCATTTTTTGGGTGATCAGGATTCCGACGTCAAAAATGCCAAATTTGTTCGTGGACGTCCGTCAAGACGTTGTCTATGCATACGGTTGGCCATCACGGGTTTTACACCATTTTTTGGGTGATCAGGATTCCGACGTCAAAAATGCCAAATTTGTTCGTGGACATCCGTCAAGACGTTGTCTATGCATACGGTTGGCCATCACGGGTTTTCTGGGCCGTTTGGAAGGTCAAACGAGCCCCGGAGCGAGCATACGCCTCATTTTGACGATTTTCGTGTGCTATTGCACACCATTTTTTGGGTGATCGGGATTCCGATGTCAAAAATGCCAAATTTGTTCGTGGACGTCCGTCAAGACGTTGTCTATGCATACGGTTGGCCATCACGGGTTTTCTGGGCCATTTGGAAGGTCAAACGAGCCCCGGAGCGAGCATACGCCTCATTTTGACGATTTTCGTGTGCTATTGCACACCATTTTTTGGGTGATCAGGATTCCGACGTCAAAAATGCCAAATTTGTTCGTGGACGTCCGTCAAGACGTTGTCTATGCATACGGCTGGCCATCACGGGTTCTCTAGGCCGTTTGGAAGGTCAAACGAGCCCTGGAGCGAGCATACGCCTCATTTTGACGATTTTCATGTGCTATTGCACACCATTTTTTGGGTGATCGGGATTCCGACGTCAAAAATGCCAAATTTGTTCGTGGACGTCCGTCAAGACGTTGTCTATGCATACGGTTGGCCATCACGGGTTTTCTGGGCCGTTTGGAAGGTCAAACGAGCCCCGGAGCGAGCATACGCCTCATTTTGACGATTTTCGTGTGCTATTGCACACCATTTTTTGGGTGATCGGGATTCCGACGTCAAAAATGCAAAATTTGTTCGTGGACGTCCGTCAAGACGTTGTCTATGCATACGGTTGGCCATCACGGGTTTTACACCATTTTTTGGGTGATCAGGATTCCCACGTCAAAAATGCCAAATTTGTTCGTGGACATCCATCAAGACGTTGTCTATGCATACGGTTGGCCATCACGGGTTTTCTGGGCCGTTTGGAAGGTCAAACGAGCCCCGGAGCGAGCATACGCCTCATTTTGACGATTTTCGTGTGCTATTGCACACCATTTTTTGGGTGATCGGGATTCCGACGTCAAAAATGCCAAATTTGTTCGTGGACGTCCGTCAAGACGTTGTCTATGCATACGGTTGGCCATCACGGGTTTTCTGGGCCATTTGGAATGTCAAACGAGCCCCGGAGCGAGCATACGCCTCATTTTGACGATTTTCGTGTGCTATTGCACACCATTTTTTGGGTGATCAGGATTCCGACGTCAAAAATGCAAAATTTGTTCGTGGACGTCCGTCAAGACGTTGTCTATGCATACGGTTGGCCATCACGGGTTTTCTGGGCCGTTTGGAAGGTCAAACGAGCCCCGAAGCGAGCATACGCCTCATTTTGACTATTTTTGTGTGCTATTGCACACCATTTTTTGGGTGATCGGGATTCCGACGTCAAAAATGCCAAATTTGTTCGTGGACGTCAGTCAAGACGTTGTCTATGCATTCGGTTGGCCATCACGGGTTTTCTGGGCCGTTTGGAAGGTCAAACGAGCCCCGGAGCGAGCATACGCCTCATTTTGACGATTTTCGTGTGCTATTGCACACCATTTTTTGGGTGATCGGGATTCCGACGTCAAAAATGCCAAATTTGTTCGTGGACGTCCGTCAAGACGTTGTCTATGCATACGGTTGGCCATCACGGGTTTTCTGGGCCGTTTGGAAGGTCAAACGAGCCCCGGAGCGAGCATACGCCTCATTTTGACGATTTTCGTGTGCTATTGCACACCATTTTTTGGGTGATCGGGATTCCGACGTCAAAAATGCCAAATTTATTCGTGGACGTCCGTCAAGACGTTGTCTATGCATACGGCTGGCCATCACGGGTTTTCTGGGCCGTTTGGAAGGTCAAACGAGCCCCGGAGCGAGCATACGCCTCATTTTGACGATTTTCGTGTGCTATTGCACACCATTTTTTTGGTGATCGGGATTCCGACGTCAAAAATGCCAAATTTGTTCGTGGACGTCCGTCAAGACGTTGTCTATGCAAACGGTTGGCCATCACGGGTTTTCTGGGCCGTTTGGAAGGTCAAACGAGCCCCGGAGCGAGCATACGCCTCATTTTGACGACTTTCGTGTGCTATTGCACACCATTTTTTGGGTGATCGGGATTCCGACGTCAAAAATGCCAAATTTGTTCATGGACGTCCGTCAAGACGTTGTCTATGCATACGGTTGGCCATCACGGGTTTTCTGGGCTATTTGGAAGGTCAAACGAGCCCCGGAGCGAGCATACGCCTCATTTTGACGATTTTCGTGTGCTATTGCACACCATTTTTTGGGTGATCGGGATTCCGACGTCAAAAATGCCAAATTTGTTCGTGGACGTCCGTCAAAACGTTGTCTATGCATACGGTTGGCCATCACGGGTTTTCTGGGCCATTTGGAAGGTCAAACAAGCCCCGGAGCGAGCATACGCCTCATTTTGATGATTTTCGTGTTCTATTGCACACCATTTTTTGGGTGATCGGGATTCCGACGTCAAAAATGCAAAATTTGTTCGTGGACGTCCGTCAAGACGTTTTCTATGCATACGGTTGGCCATCACGGGTTTTCTGGGCCATTTGGAAGGTCAAACGAGCCCCGGAGCGAGCATACGCCTCATTTTGACGATTTTCGTGTGCTATTGCACACCATTTTTTGGGTGATCGGGATTCCGACGTCAAAAATGCCAAATTTGTTCGTGGACGTCCGTCAAGACGTTGTCTATGCATACGGTTGGCCATCACGAGTTTTCTGGGCCATTTGGAAAGTCAAACGAGCCCCGGAGCGAGCATACGCCTCATTTTGACGATTTTCGTGTGCTATTGCACACCATTTTTTGGGTGATCGGGATTCCGACGTCAAAAATGCCAAATTTGTTCGTGGACGTCCGTCAAGACGTTGTCTATGCATACGGTTGGCCATCACGGGTTTTCTGGGCCATTTGGAAGGTCAAACGAGCCCCGGAGCGAGCATACGCCTCATTTTTACGATTTTCGTGTGCTATTGCACACCATTTTTTGGGTGATCGTGATTCCGACATCAAAAATACCAAATTTGTTCGTGGACGTCCGTCAAGACGTTGTCTATGCATACGGTTGGCCATCACGGGTTTTCTGGGCCATTTGGAAGGTCAAACGAGCCCCGGAGCGAGCATACGCCTCATTTTGACGATTTTCGTGTGCTATTGCACACCATTTTTTGGGTAATCGGGATTCCGACGTCAAAAATGCCAAATTTTTTCGTGGACGTCCGTCAAGACGTTGTCTATGCATACGGTTGGCCATCACGGGTTTTCTGGGCCATTTGGAAGGTCAAACGAGCCCCGGAGCGAGCATACGCCTCATTTTGACGATTTTCGTGTGCTATTGCACACCATTTTTTGGGTGATCAGGATTCCGACGTCAAAAATGCCAAATTTGTTCGTGGACGTCCGTCAAGACGTTGTCTATGCATACGGTTGGCCATCACGGGCTTTCTGGGCCATTTGGAAGGTCAAACGTGCCCCGGAGCGAGCATACGCCTCATTTTGACAATTTTCGTGTGCTATTGCACACCATTTTTTGGGTGATCGGGATTCCGACGTCAAAAATGCCAAATTTGTTCGTGGACGTCCGTCAAGACGTTCTCTATGCATACGGTTGGCCATCACGGGTTTTCTGGGCCGTTTGGAAGGTCAAACGAGCCCCGGAGCGAGCATACGCCTCATTTTGACGATTTTCGTGTGCTATTGCACACCATTTTTTGGGTGATCGGGATTCCGACGTCAAAAATGCCAAATTTGTTCATGGACGTCCGTCAAGACGTTGTCTATGCATACGGTTGGCCATCACGGGTTTTCTGGGCCGTTTGGAAAGTCAAACGAGCCCCGGAGCGAGCATACGCCTCATTTTGACGATTTTCGTGTGCTATTGCACACCATTTTTTGGGTGATCGGGATTTCGACGTCAAAAATGCAAAATTTGTTCGTGGACGTCCGTCAAGACGTTGTCTATGCATACGGTTGGCCATCACAGGTTTTCTGGGCCGTTTGGAAGGTCAAACGAGCCCCGAAGCGAGCATACGCCTCATTTTGACGATTTTCGTGTGCTATTGCACACCATATTTTGGGTGATCGGGATTCCGATGTCAAAAATGCCAAATTTGTTCGTGGACGTCCGTCAAGACGTTGTCTATGCATACGGTTGGCCATCATGGGTTTTCTGGGCCATTTGGAAGGTCAAACGAGCCCCGGAGCGTGCATACGCCTCATTTTGACGATTTTCATGTGCTATTGCACACCATTTTTTGGGTGATCGGGATTTCGATGTCAAAATGCCAAATTTGTTCGTGGACGTCCGTCAAGACGTTGTCTATGCATACGGTTGGCCATCACGGGTTTTCTGGGCCGTTTGGAAGGTCAAACGAGCCCCGGAGCGAGCATACGCCTCATTTTGACGATTTTCGTGTGCTATTGCACACCATTTTTTGGGTGATCGGGATTCCGACGTCAAAAATGCCAAATTTGTTCGTGGACGTCCGTCAAGACGTTGTCTATGCATACGGTTGGCCATCACGGGTTTTCTGGGCCGTTTGGAAAGTCAAACGAGCCCCGGAGCGAGCATACGCCTCATTTTGACGATTTTCGTGTGCTATTGCACACCATTTTTTGGGTGATCGGGATTCCGACGTCAAAAATGCCAAATTTGTTCGTGGACGTCCGTCAAGACGTTGTCTATGCATACGGTTGGCCATCACGGGTTTTCTGGGCCATTTGGAATGTCAAACGAGCCCCGGAGCGAGCATACGCCTCATTTTGACGATTTTCGTGTGCTATTGCACACCATTTTTTGGGTGATCAGGATTCCGACGTCAAAAATGCAAAATTTGTTCGTGGACGTCCGTCAAGACGTTGTCTATGCATACGGTTGGCCATCACGGGTTTTCTGGGCCGTTTGGAAGGTCAAACGAGCCCCGAAGCGAGCATACGCCTCATTTTGACTATTTTTGTGTGCTATTGCACACCATTTTTTGGGTGATCGGGATTCCGACGTCAAAAATGCCAAATTTGTTCGTGGACGTCAGTCAAGACGTTGTCTATGCATTCGGTTGGCCATCACGGGTTTTCTGGGCCGTTTGGAAGGTCAAACGAGCCCCGGAGCGAGCATACGCCTCATTTTGACGATTTTCGTGTGCTATTGCACACCATTTTTTGGGTGATCGGGATTCCGACGTCAAAAATGCCAAATTTGTTCGTGGACGTCCATCAAGACGTTTTCTATGCATACGGTTGGCCATCACTGGTTTTCTGGACCGTTTGGAAGGTCAAACAAGCCCCGGAGCGAGCATACGCCTCATTTTGACGATTTTCGTGTGCTATTGCACACCATTTTTTGGGTGATCGGGATTCGGATGTCAAAAATGCCAAATTTGTTCGTGGACGTCCGTCAAGACGTTGTCTATGCATACGGTTGGCCATCACGGGTTTTCTGGGCCATTTGGAAGGTCAAACGAGCCTCGGAGCGAGCATACGCCTCATTTTGACGATTTTCGTGTGCTATTGCACACCATTTTTTGGGTGATCGGGATTCCGACGTCAAAAATGCCAAATTTGTTCGTGGACGTCCGTCAAGACGTTGTCTATGCATACGGTTGGCCATCACGGGTTTTCTGGGCCGTTTGGAAGGTCAAACGAGCCCCGGAGCGAGCATACGCCTCATTTTGACGATTTTCGTGTGCTATTGCACACCATTTTTTGGGTGATCGGGATTCCGACGTCAAAAATGCCAAATTTGTTCGTGGACGTCCGTCAAGACGTTGTCTATGCATACGGTTGGCCATCACGGGTTTTCTGGGTCGTTTAGAAGGTCAAACGAGCCCCGGAGCGAGCATACGCCTCATTTTGACGATTTTCGTGTGCTATTGCACACCATTTTTTGGGTGATCGGGATTCCGACGTCAAAAATGCCAAATTTGTTCGTGGACGTCCGTCAAGACGTTGTCTATGCATACGGTTGGCCATCACGGGTTTTCTGGGCCATTTGGAAGGTCAAACGAGCCCCGGAGCGAGCATACGCCTCATTTTGATGATTTTCGTGTGCTATTGCACACTATTTTTTGGGTGATCGGGATTCCGACGTCAAAAATGCCAAATTTGTTCGTGGACGTCCTTCAAGACGTTGTCTATGCATACGGTTGGCCATCACGGGTTTTCTGGGCCGTTTGGAAGGTCAAACGAGCCCCGGAGCGAGCATACGCCTCATTTTGACGATTTTCGTGTGCTATTGCACACCATTTTTTGGGTGATCGGGATTCCGACGTCAAAAATGTCAAATTTGTTCGTGGACGTCCGTCAAGACGTTGTCTATGCATACGGTTGGCCATGACGGGTTTTCTGGGCCGTTTGGAAGGTCAAACGAGCCCCGGAACGAGCATACGCCTCATTTTGACGATTTTCGTGTGCTATTGCACACCATTTTTTGGGTGATCAGGATTCCGACGTCAAAAATGCCAAATTTGTTCTTGGACTTCCGTCAAGACGTTGTCTATGCATACGATTGGCCATCACGGGTTTTCTGGGCCATTTGGAAGGTCAAACGAGCCCCGGAGCGAGCATACGCCTCATTTTGACGATTTTCGTGTGCTATTGCACACCATTTTTTGGGTGATCGGGATTCCGACGTCAAAAATGCCAAATGTTTTCGTGGACGTCCGTCAAGACGTTGTCTATGCATACGGTTGGCCATCACGGGTTTTTTGGGCCATTTGGAAGGTCAAACGAGCCCCGGAGCGAGCATACGCCTCATTTTGACGATTTTCGTGTGCTATTGCACACCATTTTTTTGGTGATCGGGATTCCGACGTCAAAAATGCCAAATTTTTTCGTGGACGTCCGTCAAGACATTGTCTAGGCATACGGTTGGCCATCACGGGTTTTCTGGGCCATTTGGAAGGTCAAACGAGCCCCGGAGCGAGCATACGCCTCATTTTGACGATTTTCGTGTGCTATTGCACACCATTTTTTGGGTGATCGGGATTCCGACGTCAAAAATGCCAAATTTGTTCTTGGATGTCCGTCAAGACGTTGTCTATGCATACGATTGGCCATCACGGGTTTTCTGGGCCATTTGGAAGGTCAAACGAGCCCCGGAGCGAGCATACGCCTCATTTTGACGATTTTCGTGTGCTATTGCACACCATTTTTTTGGTGATCGGGATTCCGACGTCAAAAATGCCAAATTTTTTCGTGGACGTCCGTCAAGACATTGTCTATGCATACGGTTGGCCATCACGGGTTTTCTGGACCGTTTGGAAGGTCAAACGAGCCCCGAAGCGAGCATACGCCTCACTTTGACGATTTTCGTGTGCTATTGCACACCATTTTTTGGGTGATCGGGATTCCGACGTCAAAAATGCCAAATTTGTTTGTGGACGTCCGTCAAGACGTTGTCTATGCATACGGTTGGCCATCACGGGTTTTCTGGGCCATTTGGAAGGTCAAACGAGCCTCGGAGCGAGCATACGCCTCATTTTGACGATTTTCGTGTGCTATTGCACACCATTTTTTGGGTGATCGGGATTCCGACGTCAAAAATGCCAAATTTGTTCATGGACGTCCGTCAAGACGTTGTCTATGCATACGGTTGGCCATCACGGGTTTTCTGGGCCGTTTGGAAGGTCAAACGAGCCCCGGAGCGAGCATACGCCTCATTTTGACGATTTTCGTGTGCTATTGCACACCATTTTTTGGGTGATCGGGATTCCGACGTCAAAAATGCCAAATGTTTTCGTGGACGTCCGTCAAGACGTTGTCTATGCATACGGTTGGCCATCACGGGTTTTTTGGGCCATTTGGAAGGTCAAACGAGCCCCGGAGCGAGCATACGCCTCATTTTGACGATTTTCGTGTGCTATTGCACACCATTTTTTTGGTGATCGGGATTCCGACGTCAAAAATGCCAAATTTTTTCGTGGACGTCCGTCAAGACATTGTCTATGCATACGGTTGGCCATCACGGGTTTTCTGGACCGTTTGGAAGGTCAAACGAGCCCCGAAGCGAGCATACGCCTCACTTTGACGATTTTCGTGTGCTATTGCACACCATTTTTTGGGTGATCGGGATTCCGACGTCAAAAATGCCAAATTTGTTTGTGGACGTCCGTCAAGACGTTGTCTATGCATACGGTTGGCCATCACGGGTTTTCTGGGCCATTTGGAAAGTCAAACGAGCCTCGGAGCGAGCATACGCCTCATTTTGACGATTTTCGTGTGCTATTGCACACCATTTTTTGGGTGATCGGGATTCCGACGTCAAAAATGCCAAATTTATTCATGGACGTCCGTCAAGACGTTGTCTATGCATACGGTTGGCCATCACGGGTTTTCTGGGCCGTTTGGAAGGTCAAACGAGCCCCGGAGCGAGCATACGCCTCATTTTGACGATTTTCGTGTGCTATTGCACACCATTTTTTGGGTGATCGGGATTCCGACGTCAAAAATGCCAAATTTGTTCGTGGACGTCCGTCAAGACGATGTCTATGCATACGGTTGGCCATCACGGGTTTTCTGGGCCATTTGGAAGGTCAAACGAGCCCCGGAGCGAGCATACGCCTCATTTTGACGATTTTCGTGTGCTATTGCACACCATTTTTTGGGTGATCGGGATTCCGGCATCAAAAATGCCAAATTTGTTTGTGGACGTCCGTCAAGACGTTGTCTATGCATACGGTTGGCCATCACGGGTTTTCTGGGCCGTTTGGAAGGTCAAACGAGCCCCGGAGCGAGCATACGCCTCATTTTGACGATTTTCGTGTGCTATTGCACACCATTTTTTTGGTGATCGGGATTCCGACGTCAAAAATGCCAAATTTTTTCGTGGACGTCCGTCAAGACATTGTCTATGCATACGGTTGGCCATCACGGGTTTTCTGGGCCATTTGGAAGGTCAAACGAGCCCCGGAGCGAGCATACGCCTCATTTTGACGATTTTCGTGTGCTATTGCGCACCATTTTTTGAGTGATCGGGATTCCGACGTCAAAAATGCCAAATTTGTTCATGGACATCCGTCAAGATGTTGTCTATGCATACGGTTGGCCATCACGGGTTTTCTGGGCCATTTGGAAGGTCAAACGAGCCCCGGAGCGAGCATACGCCTCATTTTGACGATTTTCGTGTGCTATTGCACACCATTTTTTGGGTGATCGGGATTCCGACGTCAAAAATGCCAAATTTGTTCGTGGACGTCTGTCAAGACGTTGTCTATGCATACGGTTGGCCATCACGGGTTTTCTGGGCCATTTGGAAGGTCAAACGAGCCCCGGAGCGAGCATACGCCTCATTTTGACGATTTTCGTGTGCTATTGCACACCATTTTTTGGGTGATCGGGATTCCGACGTCAAAAATGCCAAATTTGTTCGTGGACGTCTGTTAAGACGTTGTCTATGCATACGGTTGGCCATCACGGGTTTTCTGGGCCATTTGGAAGGTCAAACGAGCCCCGGAGCGAGCATACGCCTCATTTTGACGATTTTCGTGTGCTATTGCACACCATTTTTTGGGTGATCGGGATTCCGACGTCAAAAATGCCAAATTTGTTCGTGGACGTCTGTTAAGACGTTGTCTATGCATACGGTTGGCCATCACGGGTTTTCTGGGCCATTTGGAAGGTCAAACGAGCCCCGGAGCGAGCATACGCCTCATTTTAACGATTTTCATGTGCTATTACACACCATTTTTTGGGTGATCGGGATTCCGACGTCAAAAATGCCAAATTTTTTCGTGGACGTCCGTCAAGACGTTGTCTATGCATACGGTTGGCCATCACGGGTTTTCTGGGCCATTTGAAAGGTCAAACGAGCCCCGGAGCGAGCATACGCCTCATTTTGACGATTTTCGTGTGCTATTGCACACCATTTTTTGGGTGATCGGGATTCCGACGTCAAAAATGCCAAATTTGTTCGTGGACGTCCGTCAAGACGTTGTCTATGCATACGGTTGGCCATCACGGGTTTTCTGGGCCATTTGGAAGGTCAAACGAGCCCCGGAGCGAGCATACGCCTCATTTTGACGATTTTCGTGTGCTATTGCACACCATTTTTTGGGTGATCGGGATTCCGACGTCAAAAATGCCAAATTTGTTCGTGGACGTCCGTCAAGACGTTGTCTATGCATACGATTGGCCATCACGGGTTTTCTGGGCCGTTTGGAAGGTCAAACGAGCCCCGAAGCGAGCATACGCCTCACTTTGACGATTTTCGTGTGCTATTGCACACCATTTTTTGGGTGATCGGGATTCCGACGTCAAAAATGCCAAATTTTTTTGTGGACGTCCGTCAAGACGTTGTCTATGCATACGGTTGGCCATCACGGGTTTTCTGGGCCATTTGGAAGGTCAAACGAGCCTCGGAGCGAGCATACGCCTCATTTTGACGATTTTCGTGTGCTATTGCACACCATTTTTTGGGTGATCGGGATTCCGACGTCAAAAATGCCAAATTTGTTCGTGGACGTTCGTCAAGACATTGTCTATGCATACGGTTGGCCATCACGGGTTTTCTGGGCCGTTTGGAAGGTCAAACGAGCCCCGGAGCGAGCATACGCCTCATTTTGACGATTTTCGTGTGCTATTGCACACCATTTTTTGGGTGATCGGGATTCTGACGTCAAAAATGCCAAATTTGTTCGTGGACGTCCGTCAAGACGTTGTCTATGCATACGGTTGGCCATCACGGGTTTTCTGGGTCGTTTGGAAGGTCAAACGAGCCCCGGAGCGAGCATACGCCTCATTTTGACGATTTTCGTGTGCTATTGCACACCATTTTTTGGGTGATCGGGATTCCGACGTCAAAAATGCCAAATTTGTTCGTGGACGTCCGTCAAGACGTTGTCTATGCATACGGTTGGCCATCACGGGTTTTCTGGGCCATTTGGAAGGTATTACGAGCCCTGGAGCGAGCATACGCCTCATTTTGATGATTTTCGTGTGCTATTGCACACTATTTTTTGGGTGATCGGGATTCCGACGTCAAAAATGCCAAATTTGTTCGTGGACGTCCGTCAAGACGTTGTTTATGCATACGGTTGGCCATCACGGGTTTTCTGGGCCGTTTGGAAGGTCAAACGAGCCCCGAAGCGAGCATACGCCTCACTTTGACGATTTTCGTGTGCTATTGCACACCATTTTTTGGGTGATCGGGATTCCGACGTCAAAAATGCCAAATTTTTTTGTGGACGTCCGTCAAGACGTTGTCTATGCATACGGTTGGCCATCACGGGTTTTCTGGGCCATTTGGAAGGTCAAACGAGCCTCGGAGCGAGCATACGCCTCATTTTGACGATTTTCGTGTGCTATTGCACACCATTTTTTGGGTGATCGGGATTCCGACGTCAAAAATGCCAAATTTGTTCGTGGACGTCTGTTAAGACGTTGTCTATGCATACGGTTGGCCATCACGGGTTTTCTGGGCCATTTGGAAGGTCAAACGAGCCCCGGAGCGAGCATACGCCTCATTTTAACGATTTTCATGTGCTATTGCACACCATTTTTTGGGTGATCGGGATTCCGACGTCAAAAATGCCAAATTTTTTCGTGGACGTCCGTCAAGACGTTGTCTATGCATACGGTTGGCCATCACGGGTTTTCTGGGCCATTTGAAAGGTCAAACGAGCCCCGGAGCGAGCATACGCCTCATTTTGACGATTTTCGTGTGCTATTGCACACCATTTTTTGGGTGATCGGGATTCCGACGTCAAAAATGCCAAATTTGTTCGTGGACGTCCGTCAAGACGTTGTCTATGCATACGGTTGGCCATCACGGGTTTTCTGGGCCATTTGGAAGGTCAAACGAGCCCCGGAGCGAGCATACGCCTCATTTTGACGATTTTCGTGTGCTATTGCACACCATTTTTTGGGTGATCGGGATTCCGACGTCAAAAATGCCAAATTTGTTCGTGGACGTCCGTCAAGACGTTGTCTATGCATACGATTGGCCATCACGGGTTTTCTGGGCCGTTTGGAAGGTCAAACGAGCCCCGAAGCGAGCATACGCCTCACTTTGACGATTTTCGTGTGCTATTGCACACCATTTTTTGGGTGATCGGGATTCCGACGTCAAAAATGCCAAATTTTTTTGTGGACGTCCGTCAAGACGTTGTCTATGCATACGGTTGGCCATCACGGGTTTTCTGGGCCATTTGGAAGGTCAAACGAGCCTCGGAGCGAGCATACGCCTCATTTTGACGATTTTCGTGTGCTATTGCACACCATTTTTTGGGTGATCGGGATTCCGACGTCAAAAATGCCAAATTTGTTCATGGACGTTCGTCAAGACGTTGTCTATGCATACGGTTGGCCATCACGGGTTTTCTGGGCCGTTTGGAAGGTCAAACGAGCCCCGAAGCGAGCATACGCCTCATTTTGACGATTTTCGTGTGCTATTGCACACCATTTTTTGGGTGATCGGGATTCTGACGTCAAAAATTCCAAATTTGTTCGTGGACGTCCGTCAAGACGTTGTCTATGCATACGGTTGGCCATCACGGGTTTTCTGTGTCGTTTGGAAGGTCAAACGAGCCCCGGAGCGAGCATACGCCTCATTTTGACGATTTTCGTGTGCTATTGCACACCATTTTTTGGGTGATCGGGATTCCGACGTCAAAAATGCCAAATTTGTTCGTGGACGTCCGTCAAGACGTTGTCTATGCATACGGTTGGCCATCACGGGTTTTCTGGGCCATTTGGAAGGTATTACGAGCCCCGGAGCGAGCATACGCCTCATTTTGATGATTTTCGTGTGCTATTGCACACTATTTTTTGGGTGATCGGGATTCCGACGTCAAAAATGCCAAATTTGTTCGTGGACGTCCGTCAAGACGTTGTCTATGCATACGGTTGGCCATCACGGGTTTTCTGGGCCGTTTGGAAGGTCAAACGAGCCCCGGAGCGAGCATACGCCTCATTTTGACGATTTTCGTGTGCTATTGCACACCATTTTTTGGGTGATCAGGATTCCGACGTCAAAAATGCCAAATTTGTTCTTGGACGTCCGTCAAGACGTTGTCTATGCATACGATTGGCCATCACGGGTTTTCTGGGCCATTTGGAAGTTCAAACGAGCCCCGGAGCGAGCATACGCCTCATTTTGACGATTTTCGTGTGCTATGGCACACCATTTTTTGGGTGATCGGGATTCCGACGTCAAAAATGCCAAATGTTTTCGTGGACGTCCGTCAAGACGTTGTCTATGCATACGGTTGGCCATCACGGGTTTTTTGGGCCATTTGGAAGGTCAAACGAGCCCCGGAGCGAGCATACGCCTCATTTTGACGATTTTCGTGTGCTATTGCACACCATTTTTTGGGTGATCAGGATTCCGACGTCAAAAATGCCAAATTTGTTCGTGGACGTCCGTCAAGATGTTGTCTATGCATACGGTTGGCCATCACGGGTTTTCTGGGCCGTTTGGAAGGTCAAATGAGCCCCGGAGCGAGCATACGCCTCATTTTGACGATTTTCGTGTGCTATTGCACACTATTTTTTGGGTGATCGGGATTCCGACGTCAAAAATGCCAAATTTGTTCGTGGACGTCCGTCAAGACGTTGTCTATGCATACGGTTGGCCATCACGGGTTTTCTGGGCCGTTTGGAAGGTCAAACGAGCCCCGGAGCGAGCATACGCCTCATTTTGACGATTTTCGTGTGCTATTGCACACCATTTTTTGGGTGATCGGGATTCCGACGTCAAAAATGCCAAATTTGTTCGTGGACGTCCGTCAAGACGTTGTCTATGCATACGGTTGGCCATCACGGGTTTTCTGGGCCGTTTGGAAGGTCAAACGAGCCCCGGAGCGAGCATACGCCTCATTTTGACGATTTTCGTGTGCTATTGCACACCATTTTTTGGGTGATCGGGATTCCAACGTCAAAAATGCCAAATTTGTTCATGGACGTCCGTCAAGACGTTGTATATGCATACGGTTGGCCATCACGGGTTTTCTGGGCCATTTGGAAGGTCAAACGAGCCCCGGAGCGAGCATACGCCTCATTTTGACGATTTTCGTGTGCTATTGCACACCATTTTTTGGGTGATCGGGATTCCGACGTCAAAAATGCCAAATTTGTTCGTGGACGTCCGTCAAGACGTTGTCTATGCATACGGTTGGCCATCACGGGTTTTCTGGGCCGTTTGGAAGGTCAAACGAGCCCCGGAGCGAGCATACGCCTCATTTTGACGATTTTCGTGTGCTATTGCACACCATTTTTTGGGTGATCGGGATTTCGACGTCAAAAATGCCAAATTTGTTCGTGGACGTCCGTCAAGACGATGTCTATGCATACTGTTGGCCATCACGGGTTTTCTAGGCCATTTGGAAGGTCAAACGAGCCCCGGAGCGAGCATACGCCTCATTTTGACGATTTTCGTGTGCTATTGCACACCATTTTTTGGGTGATCGGGATTCCGACGTCAAAAATGCCAAATTTGTTCGTGGACGTCCGTCAAGACGATGTCTATGCATACGGTTGGCCATCACGGGTTTTCTAGGCCGTTTGGAAGGTCAAACGAGCCCCGGAGCGAGCATACGCCTCATTTTGACGATTTTCGTGTGCTATTGCACACCATTTTTTTGGTGATCGGGATTCCGACGTCAAAAATGCCAAATTTTTTCGTGGACGTCCGTCAAGACATTGTCTATGCATACGGTTGGCCATCACGGGTTTTCTAGGCCGTTTGGAAGGTCAAACGAGCCCCGGAGCGAGCATACGCCTCATTTTGACGATTTTCGTGTGCTATTGCACACCATTTTTTTGGTGATCGGGATTCTGACGTCAAAAATGCCAAATTTTTTCGTGGACGTCCGTCAAGACGTTGTCTATGCATACGGTTGGCCATTATGGGTTTTCTGGGCCATTTGGAAGGTCAAACGAGCCCCGGAGCGAGCATACGCCTCATTTTGACGATTTTCGTGTGCTATTGCGCACCATTTTTTGAGTGATCGGGATTCCGACGTCAAAAATGCTAAATTTGTTCATGGACATCCGTCAAGACGTTGTCTATGCATACGGTTGGCCATCACGGGTTTTCTGGGCCATTTGGAAGGTCAAACGAGCCCCGGAGCGAGCATACGCCTCATTTTGACGATTTTCGTGTGCTATTGCACACCATTTTTTGGGTGATCGGGATTCCGACGTCAAAAATGCCAAATTTGTTCGTGGACGTCTGTCAAGACGTTGTCTATGCATACGGTTGGCCATCACGGGTTTTCTGGGCCGTTTGGAAGGTCAAACGAGCCCCGGAGCGAGCATACGCCTCATTTTGACGATTTTCGTGTGCTATTGCACACCATTTTTTGGGTGATCGGGATTCCGACGTCAAAAATGCCAAATTTGTTCGTGGACGTCTGTTAAGACGTTGTCTATGCATACGGTTGGCCATCACGGGTTTTCTGGGCCATTTGGAAGGTCAAACGAGCCCCGGAGCGAGCATACGCCTCATTTTAACAATTTTCGTGTGCTATTGCACACCTTTTTTGGGTGATCGGGATTCCGACGTCAAAAATGCCAAATTTGTTCGTGGACGTCCGTCAAGACGTTGTCTATGCATACGGTTGGCCATCACGGGTTTTCTGGGCCGTTTGGAAGGTCAAACGAGCCCCGGAGCGAGCATACGCCTCATTTTGACGATTTTCGTGTGCTATTGCACACCATTTTTTGGGTGATCGGGATTCCGACGTCAAAAATGCCAAATTTGTTCGTGGACGTCCGTCAAGACGTTGTCTATGCATACGGTTGGCCATCACGGGTTTTCTGGGCCATTTGGAAGGTCAAACGAGCCCCGGAGCGAGCATACGCCTCATTTTGACGATTTTCGTGTGCTATTGCACACCATTTTTTGGGTGATCGGGATTCCGACGTCAAAAATGCCAAATTTGTTCGTGGACGTCCGTCAAGACGTTGTCTATGCATACGATTGGCCATCACGGGTTTTCTGGGCCGTTTGGAAGGTCAAACGAGCCCCGAAGCGAGCATACGCCTCACTTTGACGATTTTCGTGTGCTATTGCACACCATTTTTTGGGTGATCGGGATTCCGACGTCAAAAATGCCAAATTTTTTTGTGGACGTCCGTCAAGACGTTGTCTATGCATACGGTTGGCCATCACGGGTTTTCTGGGCCATTTGGAAGGTCAAACGAGCCTCGGAGCGAGCATACGCCTCATTTTGACGATTTTCGTGTGCTATTGCACACCATTTTTTGGGTGATCGGGATTCCGACGTCAAAAATGCCAAATTTGTTCGTGGACGTTCGTCAAGACATTGTCTATGCATACGGTTGGCCATCACGGGTTTTCTGGGCCGTTTGGAAGGTCAAACGAGCCCCGGAGCGAGCATACGCCTCATTTTGACGATTTTCGTGTGCTATTGCACACCATTTTTTGGGTGATCGGGATTCTGACGTCAAAAATGCCAAATTTGTTCGTGGACGTCCGTCAAGACGTTGTCTATGCATACGGTTGGCCATCACGGGTTTTCTGGGTCGTTTGGAAGGTCAAACGAGCCCCGGAGCGAGCATACGCCTCATTTTGACGATTTTCGTGTGCTATTGCACACCATTTTTTGGGTGATCGGGATTCCGACGTCAAAAATGCCAAATTTGTTCGTGGACGTCCGTCAAGACGTTGTCTATGCATACGGTTGGCCATCACGGGTTTTCTGGGCCATTTGGAAGGTATTACGAGCCCTGGAGCGAGCATACGCCTCATTTTGATGATTTTCGTGTGCTATTGCACACTATTTTTTGGGTGATCGGGATTCCGACGTCAAAAATGCCAAATTTGTTCGTGGACGTCCGTCAAGACGTTGTTTATGCATACGGTTGGCCATCACGGGTTTTCTGGGCCGTTTGGAAGGTCAAACGAGCCCCGAAGCGAGCATACGCCTCACTTTGACGATTTTCGTGTGCTATTGCACACCATTTTTTGGGTGATCGGGATTCCGACGTCAAAAATGCCAAATTTTTTTGTGGACGTCCGTCAAGACGTTGTCTATGCATACGGTTGGCCATCACGGGTTTTCTGGGCCATTTGGAAGGTCAAACGAGCCTCGGAGCGAGCATACGCCTCATTTTGACGATTTTCGTGTGCTATTGCACACCATTTTTTGGGTGATCGGGATTCCGACGTCAAAAATGCCAAATTTGTTCGTGGACGTCTGTTAAGACGTTGTCTATGCATACGGTTGGCCATCACGGGTTTTCTGGGCCATTTGGAAGGTCAAACGAGCCCCGGAGCGAGCATACGCCTCATTTTAACGATTTTCATGTGCTATTGCACACCATTTTTTGGGTGATCGGGATTCCGACGTCAAAAATGCCAAATTTTTTCGTGGACGTCCGTCAAGACGTTGTCTATGCATACGGTTGGCCATCACGGGTTTTCTGGGCCATTTGAAAGGTCAAACGAGCCCCGGAGCGAGCATACGCCTCATTTTGACGATTTTCGTGTGCTATTGCACACCATTTTTTGGGTGATCGGGATTCCGACGTCAAAAATGCCAAATTTGTTCGTGGACGTCCGTCAAGACGTTGTCTATGCATACGATTGGCCATCACGGGTTTTCTGGGCCATTTGGAAGGTCAAACGAGCCCCGGAGCGAGCATACGCCTCATTTTGACGATTTTCGTGTGCTATTGCACACCATTTTTTGGGTGATCGGGATTCCGACGTCAAAAATGCCAAATTTGTTCGTGGACGTCCGTCAAGACGTTGTCTATGCATACGATTGGCCATCACGGGTTTTCTGGGCCATTTGGAAGGTCAAACGAGCCCCGGAGCGAGCATACGCCTCACTTTGACGATTTTCGTGTGCTATTGCACACCATTTTTTGGGTGATCGGGATTCCGACGTCAAAAATGCCAAATTTGTTCGTGGACGTCTGTTAAGACGTTGTCTATGCATACGGTAGGCCATCACGGGTTTTCTGGGCCGTTTGGAAGGTCAAACGAGCCCCGGAGCGAGCATACGCCTCATTTTGACGATTTTCGTGTGCTATTGCACACCATTTTTTGGGTGATCGGGATTCCGACGTCAAAAATGCCAAATTTGTTCGTGGACGTCCGTCAAGACGATGTCTATGCATACGGTTGGCCATCACGGGTTTTCTAGGCCGTTTGGAAGGTCAAACGAGCCCCGGAGCGAGCATACGCCTCATTTTGACGATTTTCGTGTGCTATTGCACACCATTTTTTTGGTGATCGGGATTCCGACGTCAAAAATGCCAAATTTTTTCGTGGACGTCCGTCAAGACATTGTCTATGCATACGGTTGGCCATCACGGGTTTTCTAGGCCGTTTGGAAGGTCAAACGAGCCCCGGAGCGAGCATACGCCTCATTTTGACGATTTTCGTGTGCTATTGCACACCATTTTTTTGGTGATCGGGATTCTGACGTCAAAAATGCCAAATTTTTTCGTGGACGTCCGTCAAGACGTTGTCTATGCATACGGTTGGCCATTATGGGTTTTCTGGGCCATTTGGAAGGTCAAACGAGCCCCGGAGCGAGCATACGCCTCATTTTGACGATTTTCGTGTGCTATTGCGCACCATTTTTTGAGTGATCGGGATTCCGACGTCAAAAATGCTAAATTTGTTCATGGACATCCGTCAAGACGTTGTCTATGCATACGGTTGGCCATCACGGGTTTTCTGGGCCATTTGGAAGGTCAAACGAGCCCCGGAGCGAGCATACGCCTCATTTTGACGATTTTCGTGTGCTATTGCACACCATTTTTTGGGTGATCGGGATTCCGACGTCAAAAATGCCAAATTTGTTCGTGGACGTCTGTCAAGACGTTGTCTATGCATACGGTTGGCCATCACGGGTTTTCTGGGCCGTTTGGAAGGTCAAACGAGCCCCGGAGCGAGCATACGCCTCATTTTGACGATTTTCGTGTGCTATTGCACACCATTTTTTGGGTGATCGGGATTCCGACGTCAAAAATGCCAAATTTGTTCGTGGACGTCTGTTAAGACGTTGTCTATGCATACGGTTGGCCATCACGGGTTTTCTGGGCCATTTGGAAGGTCAAACGAGCCCCGGAGCGAGCATACGCCTCATTTTAACAATTTTCGTGTGCTATTGCACACCTTTTTTGGGTGATCGGGATTCCGACGTCAAAAATGCCAAATTTGTTCGTGGACGTCCGTCAAGACGTTGTCTATGCATACGGTTGGCCATCACGGGTTTTCTGGGCCGTTTGGAAGGTCAAACGAGCCCCGGAGCGAGCATACGCCTCATTTTGACGATTTTCGTGTGCTATTGCACACCATTTTTTGGGTGATCGGGATTCCGACGTCAAAAATGCCAAATTTGTTCATGGACGTCCGTCAAGACGTTGTCTATGCATACGGTTGGCCATCACGGGTTTTCTGGGCCATTTGGAAGGTCAAACGAGCCCCGGAGCGAGCATACGCCTCATTTTGACGATTTTCGTGTGCTATTGCACACCATTTTTTGGGTGATCGGGATTCCGACGTCAAAAATGCCAAATTGGTTCGTGGACGTCTGTCAAGACGTTGTCTATGCATACGGTTGGCCATCACGGGTTTTCTGGGCCGTTTGGAAGGTCAAACGAGCCCCGGAGCGAGCATACGCCTCATTTTGACGATTTTCGTGTGCTATTGCACACCATTTTTTGGGTGATCGGGATTCCGACGTCAAAAATGCCAAATTTGTTCGTGGACGTCTGTTAAGACGTTGTCTATGCATACGGTTGGCCATCACGGGTTTTCTGGGCCATTTGGAAGGTCAAACGAGCCCCGGAGCGAGCATACGCCTCATTTTAACAATTTTCGTGTGCTATTGCACACCATTTTTTGAGTGATCGGGATTCCGACGTCAAAAATGCCAAATTTTTTCGTGGACGTCCGTCAAGACGTTGTCTATGCATACGGTTGGCCATCACGGGTTTTCTGGGCCATTTGAAAGGTCAAACGAGCCCCGGAGCGAGCATACGCCTCATTTTGACGATTTTCGTGTGCTATTGCACACCATTTTTTGGGTGATCGGGATTCCGACGTCAAAAATTCAAAATTTGTTCGTGGACGTCCGTCAAGACGTTGTCTATGCATACGGTTGGCCATCACGGATTTTCTGGGCCATTTGGAAGGTCAAACGAGCCCCGGAGCGAGCATACGCCTCATTTTGACGATTTTCGTGTGCTATTGCACACCATTTTTTGGGTGATCGGGATTCCGACGTCAAAAATGCAAAATTTGTTCGTGGACGTCCATCAAGACGTTGTCTATGCATACGATTGGCCATCTAGGGTTTTCTGGGCCGTTTGGAAGGTCAAACGAGCCCCGAAGCGAGCATACGCCTCACTTTGACGATTTTCGTGTGCTATTGCACACCATTTTTTGGGTGATCGGGATTCCGACGTCAAAAATGCCAAATTTGTTTGTGGACGTCCGTCAAGACGTTGTCTATGCATACGGTTGGCCATCACGGGTTTTCTGGGCCGTTTGGAAGGTCAAACGAGCCCCGGAGCGAGCATACGCCTCATTTTGACGATTTTCGTGTGCTATTGCACACCATTTTTTGGGTGATCGGGATTCCGACGTCAAAAATGCCAAATTTGTTCGTGGACGTCCGTCAAGACGTTGTCTATGCATACGGTTGGCCATCACGGGTTTTCTGGGCCGTTTGGAAGGTCAAACGAGCCCCGGAGCGAGCATACGGCTCATTTTGATGATTTTCGTGTGCTATTGCACACCATCTTTTGGGTGATCGAGATTCCGACGTCAAAAATGCCAAATTTATTCGTGGACGTCCGTCAAGACGTTGTCTATGCATACGGTTGGCCATCACGGGTTTTCTGGGCCATTTGGAAGGTCAAACGAGCCCCGGAGCGAGCATACGCCTCATTTTGACGATTTTCGTGTGCTATTGCACACCATTTTTTGGGTGATCGAGATTCCGACGTCAAAAATGCCAAATTTGTTCGTGGACGTCCGTCAAGACATTGTCTATGCATACGGTTGGCCATCACGGGTTTTCTGGGCCGTTTGGAAGGTCAAACGAGCCCCGGAGCGAGCATACGCCTCATTTTGACGATTTTCGTGTGCTATTGCACACCAATTTTTTGGTGATCGGGATTCCGACGTCAAAAATGCCAAATTTTTTCGTGGACGTCCGTCAAGACATTGTCTATGCATACGGTTGGCCATCACGGGTTTTCTGGGCCATTTGGAAGGTCAAACGAGCCCCGGAGCGAGCATACGCCTCATTTTGACGATTTTCGTGTGCTATTGCGCACCATTTTTTGAGTGATCGGGATTCCGACGTCAAAAATGCCAAATTTGTTCATGGACATCCGTCAAGACGTTGTCTATGCATACGGTTGGCCATCACGGGTTTTCTGGGCCATTTGGAAGGTCAAACGAGCCCCGGAGCGAGCATACGCCTCATTTTGACGATTTTCGTGTGCTATTGCACACCATTTTTTGGGTGATCGGGATTCCGACGTCAAAAATGCCAAATTTGTTTGTGGACGTCTGTCAAGACGTTGTCTATGCATACGGTTGGCCATCACGGGTTTTCTGGGCCGTTTGGAAGGTCAAACGAGCCCCGGAGCTAGCATACGCCTCATTTTGACGATTTTCGTGTGCTATTGCACACCATTTTTTGGGTGATCGGGATTCCGACGTCAAAAATGTCAAATTTGTTCGTGGACGTCTGTTAAGACGTTGTCTATGCATACGGTTGGCCATCACGGGTTTTCTGGGCCATTTGGAAGGTCAAACGAGCCCCGGAGCGAGCATACGCCTCATTTTAACGATTTTCGTGTGCTATTGCACACCATTTTTTGGGTGATCGGGATTCCGACGTCAAAAATGCCAAATTTTTTCGTGGACGTCCGTCAAGACGTTGTCTATGCATACGGTTGGCCATCACGGGTTTTCTGGGCCATTTGAAAGGTCAAACGAGCCCCGGAGCGAGCATACGCCTCATTTTGACGATTTTCGTGTGCTATTGCACACCATTTTTTGGGTGATCGGGATTCCGACGTCAAAAATGCCAAATTTGTTCGTGGACGTCCGTCAAGACGTTGTCTATGCATACGGTTGGCCATCACGGGTTTTCTGGGCCATTTGGAAGGTCAAACGAGCCCCGGAGCGAGCATACGCCTCATTTTGACGATTTTCGTGTGCTATTGCACACCATTTTTTGGGTGATCGGGATTCCGACGTCAAAAATGCCAAATTTGTTCGTGGACGTCCGTCAAGACGTTGTCTATGCATACGGTTGGCCATCACGGGTTTTCTGGGCCGTTTGGAAGGTCAAACGAGCCCCGAAGCAAGCATACGCCTCACTTTGACGATTTTCGTGTGCTATTGCACACCATTTTTTGGGTGATCGGGATTCCGACGTCAAAAATGCCAAATTTGTTTGTGGACGTCCGTCAAGACGTTGTCTATGCATACGGTTGGCCATCACGGGTTTTCTGGGCCGTTTGGAAGGTCAAACGAGCCCCGGAGCGAGCATACGCCTCATTTTGACGATTTTCGTGTGCTATTGCACACCATTTTTTGGGTGATCGGGATTCCGACGTCAAAAATGCCAAATTTGTTCGTGGACGTCCGTCAAGACGTTGTCTATGCATACGGTTGGCCATCACGGGTTTTCTGGGCCGTTTGGAAGGTCAAACGAGCCCCGGAGCGAGCATACGCCTCATTTTGATGATTTTCGTGTGCTATTGCACACCATCTTTTGGGTGATCGAGATTCCGACGTCAAAAATGCCAAATTTGTTCGTGGACGTCCGTCAAGACGTTGTCTATGCATACGATTGGCCATCACGGGTTTTCTGGGTCATTTGGAAGGTCAAACGAGCCCCGGAGCGAGCATACGGCTCATTTTGACGATTTTCGTGTGCTATTGCACACCATTTTTTGGGTGATCGGGATTCCGACGTCAAAAATGCCAAATTTGTTCGTGGACGTCCGTGAAGACGTTGTCTATGCATACGGTTGGCCATCACGGGTTTTCTGGGCCATTTGGAAGGTCAAACGAGCCCCGGAGCGAGCATACGCCTCATTTTGACGATTTTCGTGTGCTATTGCACACCATTTTTTGGGTGATCGAGATTCCGACGTCAAAAATGCCAAATTTGTTCGTGGACGTCCGTCAAGACGTTGTCTATGCATACGGTTGGCCATCACGGGTTTTCTGGGCCGTTTGGAAGGTCAAACGAGCCCCGAAGCAAGCATACGCCTCACTTTGACGATTTTCGTGTGCTATTGCACACCATTTTTTGGGTGATCGGGATTCCGACGTCAAAAATGCCAAATTTGTTTGTGGACGTCCGTCAAGACGTTGTCTATGCATACGGTTGGCCATCACGGGTTTTCTGGGCCGTTTGGAAGGTCAAACGAGCCCCGGAGCGAGCATACGCCTCATTTTGACGATTTTCGTGTGCTATTGCACACCATTTTTTGGGTGATCGGGATTCCGACGTCAAAAATGCCAAATTTGTTCGTGGACGTCCGTCAAGACGTTGTCTATGCATACGGTTGGCCATCACGGGTTTTCTGGGCCATTTGGAAGGTCAAACGAGCCCCGGAGCGAGCATACGCCTCATTTTGACGATTTTCGTGTGCTATTGCACACCATTTTTTGGGTGATCGGGATTCCGACGTCAAAAATGCCAAATTTGTTCGTGGACGTCCGTCAAGACGTTGTCTATGCATACGGTTGGCCATCACGGGTTTTCTGGGCCGTTTGGAAGGTCAAACGAGCCCCGAAGCAAGCATACGCCTCACTTTGACGATTTTCGTGTGCTATTGCACACCATTTTTTGGGTGATCGGGATTCCGACGTCAAAAATGCCAAATTTGTTTGTGGACGTCCGTCAAGACGTTGTCTATGCATACGGTTGGCCATCACGGGTTTTCTGGGCCGTTTGGAAGGTCAAACGAGCCCCGGAGCGAGCATACGCCTCATTTTGACGATTTTCGTGTGCTATTGCACACCATTTTTTGGGTGATCGGGATTCCGACGTCAAAAATGCCAAATTTGTTCGTGGACGTCCGTCAAGACGTTGTCTATGCATACGGTTGGCCATCACGGGTTTTCTGGGCCGTTTGGAAGGTCAAACGAGCCCCGGAGCGAGCATACGCCTCATTTTGATGATTTTCGTGTGCTATTGCAAACCATCTTTTGGGTGATCGAGATTCCGACGTCAAAAATGCCAAATTTGTTCGTGGACGTCCGTCAAGACGTTGTCTATGCATACGATTGGCCATCACGGGTTTTCTGGGTCATTTGGAAGGTCAAACGAGCCCCGGAGCGAGCATACGGCTCATTTTGACGATTTTCGTGTGCTATTGCACACCATTTTTTGGGTGATCGGGATTCCGACGTCAAAAATGCCAAATTTGTTCGTGGACGTCCGTCAAGACGTTGTCTATGCATACGGTTGGCCATCACGGGTTTTCTGGGCCATTTGGAAGGTCAAACGAGCCCCGGAGCAAGCATACGCCTCACTTTGACGATTTTCGTGTGCTATTGCACACCATTTTTTGGGTGATCGGGATTCCGACGTCAAAAATGCCAAATTTGTTCGTGGACGTCTGTTAAGACGTTGTCTATGCATACGGTTGGCCATCACGGGTTTTCTGGGCCATTTGGAAGGTCAAACGAGCCCCGGAGCGAGCATACGCCTCATTTTAACGATTTTCGTGTGCTATTGCACACCATTTTTTGGGTGATCGGGATTCCGACGTCAAAAATGCCAAATTTTTTCGTGGACGTCCGTCAAGACGTTGTCTATGCATACGGTTGGCCATCACGGGTTTTCTGGGCCATTTGAAAGGTCAAACGAGCCCCGGAGCGAGCATACGCCTCATTTTGACGATTTTCGTGTGCTATTGCACACCATTTTTTGGGTGATCGGGATTCCGACGTCAAAAATGCCAAATTTGTTCGTGGACGTCCGTCAAGACGTTGTCTATGCATACGGTTGGCCATCACGGGTTTTCTGGGCCATTTGGAAGGTCAAACGAGCCCCGGAGCGAGCATACGCCTCATTTTGACGATTTTCGTGTGCTATTGCACACCATTTTTTGGGTGATCGGGATTCCGACGTCAAAAATGCCAAATTTGTTCGTGGACGTCCGTCAAGACGTTGTCTATGCATACGGTTGGCCATCACGGGTTTTCTGGGCCGTTTGGAAGGTCAAACGAGCCCCGAAGCAAGCATACGCCTCACTTTGACGATTTTCGTGTGCTATTGCACACCATTTTTTGGGTGATCGGGATTCCGACGTCAAAAATGCCAAATTTGTTTGTGGACGTCCGTCAAGACGTTGTCTATGCATACGGTTGGCCATCACGGGTTTTCTGGG
The DNA here is from genome assembly GCF_036512215.1 of Solanum lycopersicum. Lineage (NCBI taxonomy): Eukaryota > Viridiplantae > Streptophyta > Magnoliopsida > Solanales > Solanaceae > Solanum > Solanum lycopersicum. The sequence goes on along the minus strand of NC_090811.1, from coordinate 69,410,197 downwards.
CCGTTTGGAAGGTCAAACGAGCCCCGGAGCGAGCATACGCCTCATTTTGACGATTTTCGTGTGCTATTGCACACCATTTTTTGGGTGATCGGGATTCCGACGTCAAAAATGCCAAATTTGTTCGTGGACGTCCGTCAAGACGTTGTCTATGCATACGGTTGGCCATCACGGGTTTTCTGGGCCGTTTGGAAGGTCAAACGAGCCCCGGAGCGAGCATACGCCTCATTTTGATGATTTTCGTGTGCTATTGCACACCATCTTTTGGGTGATCGAGATTCCGACGTCAAAAATGCCAAATTTGTTCGTGGACGTCCGTCAAGACGTTGTCTATGCATACGATTGGCCATCACGGGTTTTCTGGGTCATTTGGAAGGTCAAACGAGCCCCGGAGCGAGCATACGCCTCATTTTGACGATTTTCGTGTGCTATTGCACACCATTTTTTGGGTGATCGGGATTCCGACGTCAAAAATGCCAAATTTGTTCGTGGACGTCCGTCAAGACGTTGTCTATGCATACGGTAGGCCATCACGGGTTTTCTGGGCCGTTTGGAAGGTCAAACGAGCCCCGGAGCGAGCATACGCCTCATTTTGACGATTTTCGTGTGCTATTGCACACCATTTTTTGGGTGATCGGGATTCCGACGTCAAAAATGCCAAATTTGTTCGTGGACGTCCGTCAAGACGTTGTCTATGCATACGGTTGGCCATCACGGGTTTTCTGGGCCGTTTGGAAGGTCAAACGAGCCCCGAAGCGAGCATACGCCTCATTTTGACGATTTTCGTGTGCTATTGCACACCATTTTTTGGGTGATCGGGATTCCGACGTCAAAAATGCCAAATTTGTTCGTGGACGTCCGTCAAGACGTTGTCTATGCATACGGTTGGCCATCACGGGTTTTCTGGGCCATTTGGAAGGTCAAACGAGCCCCGGAGCGAGCATACGCCTCATTTTGACGATTTTCGTGTGCTATTGCACACCATTTTTTGGGTGATCGGGATTCCGACGTCAAAAATGCCAAATTTGTTTGTGGACGTCCGTCAAGACATTATCTATGCATACGGTTGGCCATCACGGGTTTTCTGGCCCGTTTGGAAGGTCAAACGAGCCCCGGAGCGAGCATACGCCTCATTTTGACGATTTTCGTGTGCTATTGCACACCATTTTTTGGGTGATCGGGATTCTGACGTCAAAAATGCCAAATTTGTTCGTGGACGTCCGTCAAGACGTTGTCTATGCATACGGTTGGCCATCATGGGTTTTCTGGGCCGTTTGGAAGGTCAAACGAGCCCCGGAGCAAGCATACGCCTCATTTTGACGATTTTCGTGTGCTATTGCACACCATTTTTTGGGTGATCGGGATTCCAACGTCAAAAATGACAAATTTGTTCGTGGACGTCTGTCAAGACGTTGTCTATGCATACGGTTGGCCATCACGGGTTTTCTGGGCCATTTGGAAGGTCAAACGAGCCCCGGAGCGAGCATACGCCTCATTTTGACGATTTTCGTGTGCTATTGCACACCATTTTTTGGGTGATCGGGATTCCGACGTCAAAAATGCCAAATTTGTTCGTGGACGTCCGTCAAGACGTTGTCTATGCATACGTTAGGCCATCACGGGTTTTCTGGGCCGTTTGGAAGGTCAAACGAGCCCCGGAGCGAGCATACGCCTCATTTTGACGATTTTCGTGTGCTATTGCACACCATTTTTTGGGTGATCGGGATTCCGACGTCAAAAATGCCAAATTTGTTCGTGGACGTCCGTCAAGACGTTGTCTATGCATACGGTTGGCCATCACGGGTTTTCTGGGCCGTTTGGAAGGTCAAACGAGCCCCGAAGCGAGCATACGCCTCATTTTGACGATTTTCGTGTGCTATTGCACACCATTTTTTGGGTGATCGGGATTCCGACGTCAAAAATGCCAAATTTGTTCGTGGACATCCGTCAAGATGTTGTCTATGCATACGGTTGGCCATCACAAGTTTTCTGGGCCGTTTGGAAGGTCAAACGAGCCCCGGAGCGAGCATACGCCTCATTTTGACGATTTTCGTGTGCTATTGCACACCATTTTTTGGGTGATCGGGATTCCGACGTCAAAAATGCCAAATTTGTTCGTGGACGTCCGTCAAGACGTTGTCTATGCATACGGTAGGCCATCACGGGTTTTCTGGGCCGTTTGGAAGGTCAAACGAGCCCCGGAGCGAGCATACGCCTCATTTTGACGATTTTCGTGTGCTATTGCACACCATTTTTTGGGTGATCGGGATTCCGACGTCAAAAATGCCAAATTTGTTCGTGGACGTCCGTCAAGACGTTGTCTATGCATACGGTTGGCCATCACGGGTTTTCTGGGCCGTTTGGAAGGTCAAACGAGCCCCGAAGCGAGCATACGCCTCATTTTGACGATTTTCGTGTGCTATTGCACACCATTTTTTGGGTGATCGGGATTCCGACGTCAAAAATGCCAAATTTGTTCGTGGACATCCGTCAAGATGTTGTCTATGCATACGGTTGGCCATCACAAGTTTTCTGGGCCGTTTGGAAGGTCAAACGAGCCCCGGAGCGAGCATACGCCTCATTTTGACGATTTTCGTGTGCTATTGCACACCATTTTTTGGGTGATCGGGATTCCGACGTCAAAAATGCCAAATTTTTTCGTGGACGTCCGTCAAGACGTTGTCTATGCATACGGTTGGCCATCAGGGGTTTTCTGGGCCATTTGGAAGGTCAAACGAGCCCCGGAGCGAGCATACGCCTCATTTTGACGATTTTCGTGTGCTATTGCACACCATTTTTTGGGTGATCGGGATTCCGACGTCAAAAATGCCAAATTTGTTCGTGGACATCCGTCAAGACGTTGTCTATGAATACGGTTGGCCATCACGGGTTTTCTGGGCCATTTGGAAGGTCAAACGAGCCCCGGAGCGAGCATACGCCTCATTTTGACGATTTTCGTGTGCTATTGCACACCATTTTTTGGATGATCGGGATTCCAACATCTAAAATGCCAAATTTGTTCGTGGACGTCCGTCAAGACGTTGTCTATGCATACGGTTGGGCATCACGGGTTTTCTGGGCCATTTGGAAGGTCAAACGAGCCCCGGAGCGAGCATACGCCTCATTTTGACGATTTTCGTGTGCTATTGCACACCATTTTTTGGGTGATCGGGATTCCGACGTCAAAAATGCCAAATTTGTTTGTGGACGTCCGTCAAGACGTTGTCTATGCATACGGTTGGCCATCACGGGTTTTCTGGGCCGTTTGGAAGGTCAAACGAGCCTCGGAGCGAGCATACGCCTCATTTTGATGATTTTCGTGTGCTATTGCACACCATTTTTTGGGTGATCGGGATTCCGACGTCAAAAATGCCAAATTTGTTCGTGGACGTCCGTCAAGACGTTGTCTATGCATACGGTTGGCCATCACGGGTTTTCAGGGCCATTTGGAAGGTCAAACGAGCCCCGGAGCGAGCATACGCCTCATTTTGACGATTTTTGTGTGCTATTGCACACCATTTTTTGGGTGATCGGGATTCCGACGTCAAAAATGCCAAATTTGTTCGTGGACGTCCGTCAAGATGTTGTCTATGCATACGGTTGGCCATCACGGGTTTTCTGGGCCATTTGGAAGGTCAAACGAGCCCCGGAGCGAGCATACGCCTCATTTTGACGATTTTCGTGTGCTATTGCACACCATTTTTTGGGTGATCGGGATTCCGACGTCAAAAATGCCAAATTTGTTCGTGGACGTCCGTCAAGACGTTGTCTATGCATACGGTTGGCCATCACGGGTTTTCTGGGCCATTTTGAAGGTCAAACGAGCCCCGGAGCGAGCATACGCCTCATTTTGACGATTTTCGTGTGCTATTGCACACCATTTTTTGGGTGATCAGGATTCCGACGTCAAAAATGCCAAATTTGTTCGTGGACGTCCGTCAAGACGTTGTCTATGCATACGGTTGGCCATCACGGGTTTTCTGGGCCATTTGGAAGGTCAAACGAGCCCCGGAGCGAGCATACGCCTCATTTTGACGATTTTCGTGTGCTATTGCACACCATTTTTTGGGTGATCGGGATTCTGACGTCAAAAATGCCAAATTTGTTCTTGGACGTCCGTCAAAACGTTGTCTATGCATACGATTGGCCATCACGAGTTTTCTGGGCCGTTTGGAAGGTCAAACGAGCCCCGGAGCGAGCATACGCCTCATTTTGACGATTTTCGTGTGCTATTGCACACCATTTTTGGGTGATCGGGATTCCGACGTCAAAAATGCCAAATTTGTTCGTGGACGTCCGTCAAGACGTTGTCTATGCATACGGTTGGCCATCACGGGTTTTCTGGGCCATTTGGAAGGTCAAACGAGCCCCGGAGCGAGCATACGCCTCATTTTGACGATTTTCGTGTGCTATTGCACACCATTTTTTGGGTGATCGGGATTCTGACGTCAAAAATGCCAAATTTGTTCGTGGACGTCCGTCAAGACGTTGTCTATGCATACGGTTGGCCATCACGGGTTTTCTGGGCCGTTTGGAAGGTCAAACGAGCCCCGGAGCGAGCATACGCCTCATTTTGACAATTTTCGTGTGCTATTGCACACCATTTTTTGGGTGATCGGGATTCCGACGTCAAAAATGCCAAGTTTGTTCGTGGACGTCCGTCAAGACGTTGTCTATGCATACGGTTGGCCATCACGGGTTTTCTGGGCCGTTTGGAAGGTCAAACGAGCCCCGGAGCGAGCATACGCCTCATTTTGACGATTTTCGTGTGCTATTGCACACCATTTTTTGGGTGATCGGTATTCCGACGTCAAAAATGCCAAATTTGTTCGTGGACGTCCGTCAAGACGTTGTCTATGCATACTGTTGGCCATCACGGGTTTTCTGGGCCATTTGGAAGGTCAAACGAGCCCCGGAGCGAGCATACGCCTCATTTTGACGATTTTCGTGTGCTATTGCACACCATTTTTTGGGTGATCGGGATTCCGATGTCAAAATGCCAAATTTGTTCGTGTACGTCCGTCAAGACGTTGTCTATGCATACGGTTGGCCATCACGGGTTTTCTGGGCCGTTTGGAAGGTCAAACGAGCCCCGGAGCGAGCATACGCCTCATTTTGACGATTTTCGTGTGCTATTGCACACCATTTTTTAGGTGATCGGGATTCCGACGTCAAAAATGCCAAATTTGTTCGTGGACGTCCGTCAAGACGTTTTCTATGCATACGGTTGGCCATCACGGGTTTTCTGGGCCGTTTGGAAGGTCAAACGAGCCCCGGAGCGAGCATACGCGTCATTTTGATGATTTTCGTGTGCTATTGCACACCATTTTTTGGGTGATCGGGATTCCGACGTCAAAAATGCCAAATTTGTTCGTGGACGTCCGTCAAGACGTTGTCTATGCATACGGTTGGCCATCACGGGTTTTCTGGGCCATTTGGAAGGTCAAACGAGCCCCGGAGCGAGCATACGCCTCATTTTGACGATTTTCGTGTGCTATTGCACACCATTTTTTGGGTGATCGGGATTCTGACGTCAAAAATGCCAAATTTGTTCGTGGACGTCCGTCAAGACGTTGTCTATGCATACGGTTGGCCATCACGGGTTTTCTGGGCCGTTTGGAAGGTCAAACGAGCCCCGGAGCGAGCATACGCCTCATTTTGACGATTTTCGTGTGCTATTGCACACCATTTTTAAGGTGATCGGGATTCCGACGTCAAAAATGCCAAATTTGTTCGTGGACGTCCGTCAAGACGTTGTCTATGCATACGGTTGGCCATCATGGGTTTTCTGGGCCATTTGGAAGGTCAAACGAGCCCCGGAGCGAGCATACGCCTCATTTTGACGATTTTCGTGTGCTATTGAACACCATTTTTTGGGTGATCGGGATTCCGACGTCAAAAATGCCAAATTTGTTCGTGGACGTCCGTCAAGACGTTGTCTATGCATACGGTTGGCCATCACGGGTTTTCTGGGCCATTTGGAAGGTCAAACGAGCCCCGGAGCGAGCATACGCCTCATTTTGACGATTTTCGTGTGCTATTGCACACCATTTTTTGGGTGATCGGGATTCTGACGTCAAAAATGCCAAATTTGTTCGTGGACGTCCGTCAAGACGTTGTCTATGCATACGGTTGGCCATCACGGGTTTTCTGGGTCGTTTGGAAGGTCAAACGAGCCCCGGAGCGAGCATACGCCTCATTTTGACGATTTTCGTGTGCTATTGCACACCATTTTTTGAGTGATCGGGATTCCGACGTCAAAAATGCCAAATTTGTTCGTGGACGTCCGTCAAGACGTTGTCTATGCATACGGTTGGCCATCACGGGTTTTCTTGGCCTTTTGGAAGGTCAAACGAGCCCCGGAGCGAGCATACGCCTCATTTTGACGATTTTCGTGTGCTATAGCACACCATTTTTTGGGTGATCGGGATTCCGATGTTAAAAATGCCAAATTTGTTCGTGGACGTCCGTCAAGACGTTGTCTATGCATACGGTTGGCCATCACGGGTTTTCTGGGCCGTTTGGAAGGTCAAACGAGCCCCGGAGCGAGCATACGCCTCATTTTGACGATTTTCGTGTGCTATTGCACACCATTTTTTGGGTGATCGGGATTCCGACGTCAAAAATGCCAAATTTGTTCGTGGACGTCCGTCAAGACGTTGTCTATGCATACGGTTGGCCATCACGGGTTTTCTGGGCCATTTGGAAGGTCAAACGAGCCCCGGAGCGAGCATACGCCTCATTTTGACGATTTTCGTGTGCTATTGCACACCATTTTTTGGGTGATCGGGATTCTGATGTCAAAAATGCCAAATTTGTTCGTGGACGTCCGTCAAGACGTTGTCTATGCATACGGTTGGCCATCACGGGTTTTCTGGGCCGTTTGGAAGGTCAAACAAGCCCCGGAGCGAGCATACGCCTCATTTTGACGATTTTCGTGTGCTATTGCACACCATTTTTTGGGTGATCGGGATTCCGACGTCAAAAATGCCAAATTTGTTCGTGGACGTCCGTCAAGACGTTGTCTATGCATACGTTTGGCCATCACGGGTTTTCTGGGCCATTTGGAAGGTCAAACGAGCCCCGGAGCGAGCATACGCCTCATTTTGACGATTTTCGTGTGCTATTGCACACCATTTTTTGGGTGATCGGGATTCCGACGTCAAAAATGCCAAATTTGTTCGTGGTCGTCCGTCAAGACGTTGTCTATGCATACGGTTGGCCATCACGGGTTTTCTGGGCCGTTTGGAAGGTCAAACGAGCCCCGGAGCGAGCATACGCCTCATTTTGACGATTTTCGTGTGCTATTGCACACCATTTTTTGGGTGATCGGGATTCCGACGTCAAAAATGCCAAATTTGTTCGTGGAAGTCCGTCAAGACGTTGTCTATGCATACGGTTGGCCATCACGGGTTTTCTGGGCCATTTGGAAGGTCAAACGAGCCCCGGAGCGAGCATACGCCTCATTTTGACGATTTTCGTGTGCTATTGCACACCATTTTTTGGGTGATCGGGATTCCGACGTCAAAAATGCCAAATTTGTTCGTGGACGTCCGTCAAGACGTTGTCTATGCATACGGTTGGCCATCACGGGTTTTCTGGGCCATTTGGAAGGTCAAACGAGCCCCGGAGCAAGCATACGCCTCATTTTGACGATTTTCGTGTGCTATTGCACACCATTTTTTGGGTGATCGGGATTCCGACGTCAAAAATTCCAAATTTGTTCGTGGACGTCCGTCAAGACGTTGTCTATGCATACGGTTGGCCATCACGGGTTTTCTGGGCCATTTGGAAGGTCAAACGAGCCCCGGAGCGAGCATACGCCTCATTTTGACGATTTTCGTGTGCTATTGCACACCATTTTTTGGGTGATCGGGATTCTGATGTCAAAAATGCCAAATTTGTTCGTGGACGTCCGTCAAGACGTTGTCTATGCATACGGTTGGCCATCACGGGTTTTCTGGGCCGTTTGGAAGGTCAAACGAGCCCCGGAGCGAGCATACGCCTCATTTTGACGATTTTCGTGTGCTATTGCACACCATTTTTTGGGTGATCGGGATTCCGACGTCAAAAATGCCAAATTTGTTCATGGACGTCCGTCAAGACGTTGTCTATGCATACGGTTGGCCATCACGGGTTTTCTGGGCCATTTGGAAGGTCAAACGAGCCCCGGAGCGAGCATACGCCTCATTTTGACGATTTTCGTGTGCTATTGCACACCATTTTTTGGGTGATCGGGATTCCGATGTCAAAAATGCCAAATTTGTTCGTGGACGTCCGTCAAGACGTTGTCTATGCATACGGTTGGCCATCACGGGTTTTCTGGGCCGTTTGGAAGGTCAAACAAGCCCCGGAGCGAGCATACGCCTCATTTTGACGATTTTCGTGTGCTATTGCACACCATTTTTTGGGTGATCGGGATTCCGACGTCAAAAATGCCAAATTTGTTCGTGGACGTCCGTCAAGACGTTGTCTATGCATACGGTTGGCCATCACGGGTTTTCTGGGCCATTTGGAAGGACAAACGAGCCCCGGAGCGAGCATACGCCTCATTTTGACGATTTTCGTGTGCTATTGCACACCATTTTTTGGGTGATCGGGATTCTGATGTCAAAAATGCCAAATTTGTTCGTGGACGTCCGTCAAGACGTTGTCTATGCATACGGTTGGCCATCACGGGTTTTCTGGGCCGTTTGGAAGGTCAAACAAGCCCCGGAGCGAGCATACGCCTCATTTTGACGATTTTCGTGTGCTATTGCACACCATTTTTTGGGTGATCGGGATTCCGACGTCAAAAATGCCAAATTTGTTCGTGGACGTCCGTCAAGACGTTGTCTATGCATACGGTTGGCCATCACGGGTTTTCTGGGCCATTTGGAAGGTCAAACGAGCCCCGGAGCGAGCATACGCTTCATTTTGACGATTTTCGTGTGCTATTGCACACCATTTTTTGGGTGATCGGGATTCCGACGTCAAAAATGCCAAATTTGTTCGTGGACGTCCGTCAAGACGTTGTCTATGCATACGGTTGGCCATCACGGGTTTTCTGGGCCGTTTGGAAGGTCAAACGAGCCCCGGAGCGAGCATACGCCTCATTTTGACGATTTTCGTGTGCTATTGCACACCATTTTTTGGGTGATCGGGATTCCGACGTCAAAAATGCCAAATTTGTTCGTGGACGTCCGTCAAGACGTTGTTTATGCATACGGTTGGCCATCACGGGTTTTCTGGGCCGTTTGGAAGGTCAAACGAGCCCCGGAGCGAGCATACGCCTCATTTTGACGATTTTCGTGTGCTATTAAACACCATTTTTTGGGTGATCGGTATTCCAACGTCAAAAATGCCAAATTTGTTCGTGGACGTCCGTCAAGACGTCGTCTATGCATACGATTGGCCATCACGGGTTTTCTGGGCCATTTGGAAGGTCAAACGAGCCCCGGAGCGAGCATACGCCTCATTTTGACGATTTTCGTGTGCTATTGCACACCATTTTTAGGGTGATCGGGATTCCGACGTCAAAAATGCCAAATTCGTTCGTGGACGTCCGTCAAGACGTTGTCTATGCATACGGTTGGCCATCATGGGTTTTCTGGCCCATTTGGAAGGTCAAACGAGCCCCGGAGCGAGCATACGCCTCATTTTGACGATTTTCGTGTGCTATTGCACACCATTTTTTGGGTGATCGGGATTCCGACGTCAAAAATGCCAAATTTGTTCGTGGACGTCCGTCAAGACGTTGTCTATGCATACGGTTGGCCATCACGGGTTTTCTGGGCCGTTTGGAAGGTCAAACGAGCCCCGGAGCGAGCATACGCCTCATTTTGACGATTTTCGTGTGCTATTGCACACCATTTTTTAGGTGATCGGGATTCCGACATCAAAAATGCCAAATTTGTTCGTGGACGTCCGTCAAGACGTTGTCTATGCATACTGTTGGCCATCACGGGTTTTCTGGGCCATTTGGAAGGTCAAACGAGCCCCGGAGCGAGCATACGCCTCATTTTGACGATTTTCGTGTGCTATTGCACACCATTTTTTGGGTGATCGGGATTCCGATGTCAAAATGCCAAATTTGTTCGTGGACGTCCGTCAAGACGTTGTCTATGCATACGGTTGGCCATCACGGGTTTTCTGGGCCGTTTGGAAGGTCAAACGAGCCCCGGAGCGAGCATACGCCTCATTTTGACGATTTTCGTGTGCTATTGCACACCATTTTTTAGGTGATCGGGATTCCGACGTCAAAAATGCCAAATTTGTTCGTGGACGTCCGTCAAGACGTTTTCTATGCATACGGTTGGCCATCACGGGTTTTCTGGGCCATTTGGAAGGTCAAACGAGCCCCGGAGCGAGCATACGCCTCATTTTGACGATTTTCGTGTGCTATTGCACACCATTTTTTGGGTGATCGGGATTCCTACGTCAAAAATGCCAAATTTATTCGTGGACGTCCGTCAAGACGTTGTCTATGCATACGGTTGGCCATCACGGGTTTTCTGGGCCATTTGGAAGGTCAAACGAGCCCCGGAGCAAGCATACGCCTCATTTTGACGATTTTCGTGTGCTATTGCACACCATTTTTTGGGTGATCGGGATTCCGACGTCAAAAATTCCAAATTTGTTCGTGGACGTCCGTCAAGACGTTGTCTATGCATACGGTTGGCCATCACGGGTTTTCTGGGCCATTTGGAAGGTCAAACGAGCCCCGGAGCGAGCATACGCCTCATTTTGATGATTTTCGTGTGCTATTGCACACCATTTTTTGGGTGATCGGGATTCCGATGTCAAAAATGCCAAATTTGTTCGTGGACGTCCGTCAAGACGTTGTCTATGCATACGGTTGGCCATCACGGGTTTTCTGGGCCATTTGGAAGGTCAAACGAGCCCCGGAGCGAGCATACGCCTCATTTTGACGATTTTCGTGTGCTATTGAACACCATTTTTTGGGTGATCGGGATTCTGACGTCAAAAATGCCAAATTTGTTCGTGGACGTCCGTCAAGACGTTGTCTATGCATACGGTTGGCCATCACGGGTTTTCTGGGCCATTTGGAAGGTCAAACGAGCCCCGGAGCGAGCATACGCCTCATTTTGACGATTTTCGTGTGCTATTGCACACCATTTTTTGGGTGATCGGGATTCTGACGTCAAAAATGCCAAATTTGTTCGTGGACGTCCGTCAAGACGTTGTCTATGCATACGGTTGGCCATCACGGGTTTTCTGGGTCGTTTGGAAGGTCAAACGAGCCCCGGAGCGAGCATACGCCTCATTTTGACGATTTTCGTGTGCTATTGCACACCATTTTTTGAGTGATCGGGATTCCGACGTCAAAAATGCCAAATTTGTTCGTGGACGTCCGTCAAGACGTTGTCTATGCATACGGTTGGCCATCACGGGTTTTCTTGGCCTTTTGGAAGGTCAAACGAGCCCCGGAGCGAGCATACGCCTCATTTTGACGATTTTCGTGTGCTATAGCACACCATTTTTTGGGTGATCGGGATTCCGACGTTAAAAATGCCAAATTTGTTCGTGGACGTCCGTCAAGACGTTGTCTATGCATACGGTTGGCCATCACGGGTTTTCTGGGCCGTTTGGAAGGTCAAACGAGCCCCGGAGCGAGCATACGCCTCATTTTGACGATTTTCGTGTGCTATTGCACACCATTTTTTGGGTGATCGGGATTCCGACGTCAAAAATGCCAAATTTGTTCGTGGACGTCCGTCAAGACGTTGTCTATGCATACGGTTGGCCATCACGGGTTTTCTGGGCCATTTGGAAGGTCAAACGAGCCCCGGAGCGAGCATACGCCTCATTTTGACGATTTTCGTGTGCTATTGCACACCATTTTTTGGGTGATCGGGATTCTGATGTCAAAAATGCCAAATTTGTTCGTGGACGTCCGTCAAGACGTTGTCTATGCATACGGTTGGCCATCACGGGTTTTCTGGGCCGTTTGGAAGGTCAAACAAGCCCCGGAGCGAGCATACGCCTCATTTTGACGATTTTCGTGTGCTATTGCACACCATTTTTTGGGTGATCGGGATTCCGACGTCAAAAATGCCAAATTTGTTCGTGGACGTCCGTCAAGACGTTGTCTATGCATACGTTTGGCCATCACGGGTTTTCTGGGCCATTTGGAAGGTCAAACGAGCCCCGGAGCGAGCATACGCCTCATTTTGACGATTTTCGTGTGCTATTGCACACCATTTTTTGGGTGATCGGGATTCCGACGTCAAAAATGCCAAATTTGTTCGTGGACGTCCGTCAAGACGTTGTCTATGCATACGGTTGGCCATCACGAGTTTTCTGGGCCGTTTGGAAGGTCAAACGAGCCCCGGAGCGAGCATACGCCTCATTTTGACGATTTTCGTGTGCTATTGCACACCATTTTTTGGGTGATCGGGATTCCGACGTCAAAAACTCCAAATTTGTTCGTGGACGTCCGTCAAGACGTTGTCTATGCATACGGTTGGCCATCACGGGTTTTCTGGGCCATTTGGAAGGTCAAACGAGCCCCGGAGCGAGCATACGCCTCATTTTGACGATTTTCGTGTGCTATTGCACACCATTTTTGGGTGATCGGGATTCCGACGTCAAAAATGCCAAATTTGTTTGTGGACATCCGTAAAGACGTTGTCTATGCATACGGTTGGCCATCACGGGTTTTCTGGGCCGTTTGGAAGGTCAAACGAGCCCCGGAGCGAGCATACGCCTCATTTTGACGATTTTCGTGTGCTATTGCACACCATTTTTGGGTGATCGGGATTCCGACGTCAAAAATGCCAAATTTGTTCGTGGACGTCCGTCAAGACGTTGTCTATGCATACGGTTGGCCATCACGGGTTTTCTGGGCCGTTTGGAAGGTCAAACGAGCCCCGAAGCGAGCATACGCCTCATTTTGACGATTTTCGTGTGCTATTGCACACCATTTTTTGAGTGATCGGGATTCCGACGTCAAAAATGCCAAATTTGTTCGTGGACGTCTGTCAAGACGTTGTCTATGCATACGGTTGGCCATCACGGGTTTTCTGGGCCGTTTGGAAGGTCAAACGAGCCCCGGAGCGAGCATACGCCTCATTTTGACGATTTTCGTGTGCTATTGCACACCATTTTTTGGGTGATCGGGATTCCGACGTCAAAAATGCCAAATTTGTTCGTGGACGTCCGTCAAGACGTTGTCTATGCATACGGTTGGCCATCACGGGTTTTCTGGGCCATTTGGAAGGTCAAACGAGCCCCGGAGCGAGCATACGCCTCATTTTGACGATTTTCGTGTGCTATTGCACACCATTTTTTGGGTGATCGGGATTCCGACGTCAAAAATGCCAAATTTGTTCGTGGACGTCCGTCAAGACGTTGTCTATGCATACGGTTGGCCATCACGGGTTTTCTGGGCCATTTGGAAGGTCAAACGAGCCCCGGAGCGAGCATACGCCTCATTTTGACGATTTTCGTGTGCTATTGCACACCATTTTTTGGGTGATCGAGATTCCGACGTCAAAAATGCCAAATTTGTTCGTGGACGTCCGTCAAGACGTTGTCTATGCATACGGTTGGCCATCACGGGTTTTCTGGGCCGTTTGGAAGGTCAAACGAGCCCCGGAGCGAGCATACGCCTCATTTTGACGATTTTCGTGTGCACCATTTTTTGGGTGATCGGGATTCCGACGTCAAAAATGCCAAATTTGTTCGTGGACATCCGTCAAGACGTTGTCTATGCATACGGTTGGCCATCACGGCTTTTCTGGGCCATTTGGAAGGTCAAACGAGCCCCGAAGCGAGCATACGCCTAGTTTCGACGATTTTCGTGTGCTATTGCACACCGTTTTTTGGGTGATCGGGATTCCGACGTCAAAAATGCCAAATTTGTTCGTGGACGTCCGTCAAGACGTTGTCTATGCATATGGTTGGCCATCACGGCTTTTCTGGGCCATTTGGAAGGTCAAACGAGCCCCGAAGCGAGCATACGCCTCATTTTGACGATTTTCGTGTGCTATTGCACACCATTTTTTGGGTGATCGAGATTCCGACGTCAAAAATGCCAAATTTGTTCGTGGACGTCCGTCAAGACGTTGTCTATGCATACGGTTGGCCATCACGGCTTTTCTGGGCCATTTGGAAGGTCAAACGAGCCCCAGAGCGAGCATACGCCTCATTTTGACGATTTTCGTGTGCTATTGCACACCATTTTTTGGGTGATCGGGATTCCGACGTCAAAAATGCCAAATTTGTTCGTGGACGTCCGTCAAGATGTTGTCTATGCATACGGTTGGCCATCACGGCTTTTCTGGGCCATTTGAAGGTCAAACGAGCCCCGGAGCGAGCATACGCCTCATTTTGACGATTTTCGTGTGCTATTGCACACCATTTTTTGGGTGATCGGGAATCCGACGTCAAAAATGCCAAATTTGTTCGTGGACGTCCGTCAAGACGGTTTCTATGCATACGGTTGGCCATCACGGGTTTTCTGGGCCATTTGGAAGGTCAAACGAGCCCCGGAGCGAGCATACGCCTCATTTTGACAATTTTCGTGTTCTATTGCACACCATTTTTTGGGTGATCGGGATTCCGACGTCAAAAATGCCAAATATGTTCGTGGACGTCCGTCAAGACGTTGTCTATGCATACGGTTGGCCATCACGGCTTTTCTGGGCCATTTGGAAGGTCAAACAAGCCCCGAAGCGAGCATACGCCTCATTTTGACGATTTTCGTGTGCACCATTTTTTGGGTGATCGAGATTCCGACGTCAAAAATGCCAAATTTGTTCGTGGACATCCGTCAAGACGTTGTCTATGCATACGGTTGGCCATCACGGCTTTTCTGGGCCATTTGGAAGGTCAAACGAGCCCCGAAGCGAGCATACGCCTAGTTTCGACGATTTTCGTGTGCTATTGCACACCGTTTTTTGGGTGATCGGGATTCCGACGTCAAAAATGCCAAATTTGTTCGTGGACGTCCGTCAAGACGTTGTCTATGCATATGGTTGGCCATCACGGCTTTTCTGGGCCATTTGGAAGGTCAAACGAGCCCCGAAGCGAGCATACGCCTCATTTTGACGATTTTCGTGTGCTATTGCACACCATTTTTTGGGTGATCGAGATTCCGACGTCAAAAATGCCAAATTTGTTCGTGGACGTCCGTCAAGACGTTGTCTATGCATACGGTTGGCCATCACGGCTTTTCTGGGCCATTTGGAAGGTCAAACGAGCCCCAGAGCGAGCATACGCCTCATTTTGACGATTTTCGTGTGCTATTGCACACCATTTTTTGGGTGATCGGGATTCCGACGTCAAAAATGCCAAATTTGTTCGTGGACGTCCGTCAAGATGTTGTCTATGCATACGGTTGGCCATCACGGCTTTTCTGGGCCATTTGAAGGTCAAACGAGCCCCGGAGCGAGCATACGCCTCATTTTGACGATTTTCGTGTGCTATTGCACACCATTTTTTGGGTGATCGGGAATCCGACGTCAAAAATGCCAAATTTGTTCGTGGACGTCCGTCAAGACGGTTTCTATGCATACGGTTGGCCATCACGGGTTTTCTGGGCCATTTGGAAGGTCAAACGAGCCCCGGAGCGAGCATACGCCTCATTTTGACAATTTTCGTGTGCTATTGCACACCATTTTTTGGGTGATCGGGATTCCGACGTCAAAAATGCCAAATTTGTTCGTGGACGTCCGTCAAGACGTTGTCTATGCATACGGTTGGCAATCACGGCTTTTCTGGGCCATTTGGAAGGTCAAACGAGCCCCGAAGCGAGCATACGCCTAGTTTCGACGATTTTCGTGTGCTATTGCACACCATTTTTTGGGTGATCGAGATTCCGACGTCAAAAATGCCAAATTTGTTCGTGGACGTCCGTCAAGACGTTGTCTATGCATACGGTTGGCCATCACGGCTTTTCTGGGCCATTTGGAAGGTCAAACGAGCCCCGAAGCGAGCATACGCCTCATTTTGACGATTTTCGTGTGCTATTGCACACCATTTTTTGGGTGATCGGGATTCCGACGTCAAAAATGCCAAATTTGTTCGTGGACGTCCGTCAAGACGTTGTCTATGCATACGGTTGGCCATCACGGCTTTTCTGGGCCATTTGGAAGGTCAAACGAGCCCCGAAGCAAGCATACGCCTCATTTTGACGATTTTCGTGTGCTATTGCACACCATTTTTTGGGTGATCGAGATTCCGACGTCAAAAATGCCAAATTTGTTCGTGGACGTCCGTCAAGACGTTGTCTATGCATACGGTTGGCCATCACGGCTTTTCTGGGCCATTTGGAAGGTCAAACGAGCCCCGAAGCGAGCATACGCCTCATTTTGACGATTTTCGTGTGCTATTGCACACCATTTTTTGGGTGATCGAGATTCCGACGTCAAAAATGCCAAATTTGTTTGTGGACGTCCGTCAAGACGTTGTCTATGCATACGGTTGGCCATCACGGCTTTTCTGGGCCATTTGGAAGGTCAAACGAGCCCCGAAGCGAGCATACGCCTCATTTTGATGATTTTCGTGTGCTATTGCACACCATTTTTTGGGTTATCGGGATTCCGACGTCAAAAATGTCAAATTTGTTCGTGGACGTCCGTCAAGACGTTGTCTATGCATACGATTGGCCATCACGGCTTTTCTGGGCCATTTGGAAGGTCAAACGAGCCCCGAAGCAAGCATACGCCTCATTTTGACGATTTTCGTGTGCTATTGCACACCATTTTTTGGGTGATCGGGATTCCGACGTCAAAAATGCCAAATTTGTTCGTGGACGTCCGTCAAGACGTTGTCTATGCATACGGTTGGCCATCACGGCTTTTCTGGGCCATTTTGAAGGTCAAACGAGCCCCAAAGCGAGCATACGCCTCATTTTGACGATTTTCGTGTGCTATTGCACACCATTTTTTGGGTGATCGGGATTCCGACGTCAAAAATGCCAAATTTGTTCGTGGACGTCTGTCAAGACGTTGTCTATGCATACGGTTGGCCATCACGGCTTTTCTGGGCCATTTGGAAGGTCAAACGAGCCCCGAAGCGAGCATACGCCTCATTTTGACGATTTTCGTGTGCTATTGCACACCATTTTTTGGGTGATCGGGATTCCGACGTCAAAAATGCCAAATTTGTTCGTGGACGTCCGTCAAGACGTTGTCTATGCATACGGTTGGCCATCACGGCTTTTCCGGGCCATTTGGAAGGTCAAACGAGCCGCGAAGCGAGCATACGCCTCATTTTGACGATTTTCGTGTGCTATTGCACACCATTTTTTGGGTGATCGGGATTCCGACGTCAAAATGCCAAATTTGTTCGTGGACGTCCGTCAAGACGTTGTCTATGCATACGGTTGGCCATCACGGCTTTTCTAGGCCATTTGGAAGGTCAAACGAGCCCCGAAGCGAGCATACGCCTCATTTTGACGATTTTCGTGTGCTATTGCACACCATTTTTTGGGTGATGGGGATTCCGACGTCAAAAATGCCAAATTTGTTCGTGGACGTCCGTCAAGACGTTGTCTATGCATACGATTTGCCATCACGGCTTTTCTGGGCCATTTGGAAGGTCAAACGAGCCCCGAAGCGAGCATACGCCTCATTTTGACGATTTTCGTGTGCTATTGCACACCATTTTTTGGGTGATCAGGATTTCGACGTCAAAAATGCCAAATTTGTTCGTGGACGTCCGTCAAGACGTTGTCTATGCATACGGTTGGCCATCACGGCTTTTCTGGGCCATTTGGAAGGTCAAACGAGCCCCGAAGTGAGCATACGCCTCATTTTGTCGATTTTCGTGTGCACCATTTTTTGGGTGATCGGGATTTCGACGTCAAAAATGCCAAATTTGTTCGTGGACGTCCGTCAAGACGTTGTCTATGCATACGGTTGGCCATCACGGCTTTTCTGGGCCATTTGGAAGGTCAAACGAGCCCCGAAGCAAGCATACGCCTCATTTTGACGATTTTCGTGTGCTATTGCACACCATTTTTTGGGTGATCGAGATTCCGACGTCAAAAATGCCAAATTTGTTCGTGGACGTCCGTCAAGACGTTGTCTATGCATACGGTTGGCCATCACAGCTTTTCTGGGCCATTTGGAAGGTCAAACACGCCCCGAAGCGAGCATACGCCTCATTTTGACGATTTTCGTGTGCACCATTTTTTGGGTGATTGGGATTTCGACGTCAAAAATGCCAAATTTGTTCGTGGACCTCCGTCAAGACGTTGTCTATGCATACGGTTGGCCATCACGGCTTTTCTGGGCCATTTGGAAGGTCAAACGAGCCCCGAAGCGAGCATACGCCTAATTTTGACGATTTTCGTGTGCACCATTTTTTGGGTGATCGGGATTCCGATGTCAAAAATTCCAAATTTATTCGTGGACGTCCGTCAAGACGTTGTCTATGCATACGGTTGGCCATCACGGCTTTTCTGGGCCATTTGGAAGGTCAAACGAGCCCCGAAGCGAGCATACGCCTCATTTTGACGATTTTCGTGTGCTATTGCACACCATTTTTTGGGTGATCGGGATTCCGACGTCAAAAATGCCAAATTTGTTCGTGGACGTCCGTCAAGACGTTGTCTATGCATACGGTTGGCCATCACGGCTTTTCTGGGCCATTTGGAAGGTCAAACGAGCCCCGAAGCGAGCATACGCCTCATTTTGACGATTTTCGTGTGCTATTGCACACCATTTTTTGGGTGATCGGGATTCCGACGTCAAAAATGCCAAATTTATTCGTGGACGTCCGTCAAGACGTTGTCTATGCATACGGTTGGCCATCACGGCTTTTCCGACCCATTTGGAAGGTCAAACGAGCCCCGAAGCGAGCATTCGCCTCATTTTGACAATTTTCGTGTGCTATTGCACATTATGTTTTGGGTGATCGAGATTCCGACGTCAAAAATGCCAAATTTATTCGTGGACGTTCGTCAAGACGTTTTCTATGCATACGGTTGGCCATCACGGCTTTTCCGACCAATTTGGAAGGTCAAACGAGCCCCGAAGCGAGCATACGCCTCATTTTGACGATTTTCGTGTGCTATTGCACACCATTTTTTGGGTGATCGGGATTCCGACGTCAAAAATGCCAAATTTATTCGTGGACGTCCGTCAAGACGTTGTCTATGCATACGGTTGGCCATCACGGCTTTTCCGACCCATTTGGAAGGTCAAACGAGCCCCGAAGCGAGCATACGCCTCATTTTGACGATTTTCGTGTGCTATTGCACACCATTTATTGGGTGATAGGGATTCCGACGTCCAAAATGCCAAATTTGTTCGTGGACGTCCGTCAAGACGTTGTATATGCATACGGTTGGCCATCACGGCTTTTCCGACCCATTTGGAAGGTCAAACGAGCCCCGAAGCGAGCATACGCCTCATTTTGACGATTTTCGTGTGCTATTGCACACCATTTTTTGGGTGATCGGGATTCCGACGTCAAAAATGCCAAAATTTGTTCGTGGACGTCCGTCAAGACGTTGTCTATGCATACGGTTGGCCATCACGGCTTTTCCGACCCATTTGGAAGGTCAAACGAGCCCTGAAGCGAGCATACGCCTCATTTTGACGATTTTCGTGTGCTATTGCAAACCATTTTTGGGGTGATCGGGATTCCGACGTCAAAAATGTCAAATTTGTTCGTGGACGTCCGTCAAGACGTTGTCTATGCATACGGTTGGCCATCACGGCTTTTCCGACCCATTTGGAAGGTCAAACGAGCCCCGAAGCGAGCATACGCCTCATTTTGATGATTTTCGTGTGCTATTGCACACCATTTTTTGGGTGATCGGGATTCTGACGTCAAAAATGCCAAATTTGTTCGTGGACGTCTGTAAAGATGTTGTCTATGCATACGGTTGGCCGTCACGGCTTTTCCCACCCATTTGGAAGGTCAAACAAGCCCCGAAGCGAGCATACACCTCATTTTGACGATTTTCGTGTGCGATTGCACACCATTTTTTGGGTGATCGGGATTCCGACGTCAAAAATGCCAAATTTGTTCGTGGACGTCCGTCAAGACGTTGTCTATGCATAAGGTTGGCCATCACAGCTTTTCCGGGCCATTTGGAAGGTCAAACGAGCCCCGAAGCGAGCATTCGCCTCATTTTGACAATTTTCGTGTGCTATTGCACATTATGTTTTGGGTGATCGAGATTCCGACGTCAAAAATGCCAAATTTATTCGTGGACGTTCGTCAAGACGTTGTCTATGCATACGGTTGGCCATGACGGCTTTTCCAACCCATTTGGAAGGTCAAACGAGCCCTGAAGCGAGCATACGCCTCATTTTGATGATTTTCGTGTGCTATTGCACACCATTTTTTGGGTTATCGGGATTCCGACGTCAAAATGTCAAATTTGTTCGTGGACGTCCGTCAAGACGTTGTCTATGCATACGGTTGGCCATGACGGCTTTTCCGACCCATTTGGAAGGTCAAACGAGCCCCGAAGCGAGCATACGCCTCATTTTGACGATTTTCGTGTGCTATTGCACACCATTTTTTGGGTGATCGGGATTCCGACGTCAAAAATGCAAAATTTGTTCGTGGACGTCCGTCAAGACGTTGTCTATGCATAGGGTTGGCAATCACGGCTTTTCCGACCCATTTAGAAGGTCAAACGAGTCCCGAAGCGAGCATACGCCTCATTTTGACGATTTTCGTGTGCTATTGCACACCATTTTTTGGGTGATCGGGATTCCGACGTCAAAAATGTCATATTTGTTCGTGGACGTCCACAAGACGTTGTCTATGCATACGGTTGGCCGTCACGGCTTTTCCGACCCATTTGGAAGGTCAAACGACCCCGAAGCGAGCATACGCCTCATTTTGACGATTTTCGTGTGCTATTGCACACCATTTTTTGGGTGATTGGGATTCCGATGTCAAAAATGCCAAATTTGTTCGTGGACGTCCGTCAAGACGTTGTCTATGCATACGGTTGGCCGTCACGGCTTTTCCCACCCATTTGGAAGGTCAAACGAGCCCCGAAGCGAGCATACACCTCATTTTGACGATTTCCGTGTGCTATTGCACACCATTTTTTGGGTGATCGGGATTCCAACGTAAAAAATGCCAAATTTGTTCGTGGACGTCCGTCAAGACGTTGTCTATGCATCTGGTTGGCCATCACGGATTTTCCGACCCATTTAGAAGGTCAAACGAGCCTCGAAGCGAGCATACGCCTCATTTTGACGATTTTCGTGTGCTATTGCACACCATTTTTTGGGTGATCGGGATTCCAACGTCAAAAATGTCAAATTTGTTCGTGGACATCCGTCAAGACGTTGTCTATGCATACGATTGGCCATCACGGCTTTTCCGACCCATTTGGAAGGTTAAACGAGCCCGAAGCGAGCATACGCCTCATTTTGACGATTTTAATGCGCTATTGCACACCATTTTTTGGGTGATTGGGATTCCGACGTTAAAAATTCCAAATTTGTTCGTGGACGTTCGTCAACATGTTGTCTATGCATATGGTTGGCCATCATGGCTTTTCTGACCCATTTGGAAGGTCAAACGAGCCTCGAAGCGAGCATACGATTGGCCATCACGGCTTTTCTGGGCCATTTAGAAGGTCAAACGAGCCCCGAAGCGAGCAAACGCCTCATTTTGACGATTTTCGTGTGCTTTTGCACACCATTTTTTGGGTGATCGGGATTCCGACGTCAAAAATTCCAAATTTGTTCGTGGACGTCCGTCAAGACATTGTCTATTCATACGGTTGGCCATCACGGCTTTTCCGACCCATTTGGAACGTCAAACGAGCCCCGAAGCGAGCATACGCCTCATTTTGACGATTTTCGTGTGCTATTGCACACCATTTTTTGGATGATCGGGATTCCGACGTCAAAAATGCCAAATTTGTTCGTGGACGTCCGTCAAGACGTTGTCTATGCATACGGTTGGCCATCGTGGCTTTTCCGACCCATTTGGAAAGTCAAACGAGCCCCGGAGTGAGCATACGCCTCATTTTGACGATTTTCGTGTGCTATTGCACACCATTTTTTGGATGATCGGGATTCCGACGTTAAAAATGCAGAATTTGTTCGTGGACGTCCTTCAAGACGTTGTCTATGCATACGGTTGGCCATCACGGCTTTTCCGACCCATTTGGAACGTCAAACGAGCCCCGAAGCGAGCATACGCCTCATTTTGACGATTTTCGTGTGCTATTGCACACCATTTTTTGGATGATCGGGATTCCGACGTCAAAAATGCCAAATTTGTTCGTGGACGTCCGTCAAGACGTTGTCTATGCATACGGTTGGCCATCGTGGCTTTTCCGACCCATTTGGAAAGTCAAACGAGCCCCGAAGCGAGCAAACGCCTCATTTTGACGATTTTCGTGTGCTTTTGCACACCATTTTTTGGGTGATCGGGATTCCGACGTCAAAAATTCCAAATTTGTTCGTGGACGTCCGTCAAGACATTGTCTATTCATACGGTTGGCCATCACGGCTTTTCCGACCCATTTGGAAGGTCAAACGAGCCCCGAAGCGAGCATACGCCTCATTTTGACGATTTTCGTGTGCTATTGCAAGCCATTTTTTGGGTGATCGGGATTCCGACGTCAAAAATGCCAAATTTTTTCGTGGACGTCCCTCAAGACCTTGTCTATGCATACGGTTGGCCATCACGGCTTGTCCGACCTATTTGGAAGGTCAAACGAGCCCCGAAGCTAGCATACCCCTCATTTCGACGATTTTCGTGTGCTATAGCACACCATTTTTTGGGTGATCCGGATTCCGATATCAAAAATGCCAATTTTTTCGTGGACGTCCGACAAGACGTTGTCTATGCATACGGTTGGCCATCACGGCTTTTCCGACCCATTTCGAAGGTCAAACGAGCCCCAAAGCGAGCATACGCCTCATTTTCACGATTTTCGTGTGCTATTGCACACCATTTTTTGGGTGATCGAGATTCCGACGTCAAAAATGCCAAATTTGTTCTTGGACGTCCGTCAAGACGTTGTCTATGCATACGGTTGGCCATCACGACTTTTCTGACCCATTTGGAAGGTCAAACGAGCCCCGAAGCGAGCATACGCCTCATTTTGACGATTTTCGTGTGCTATTGCACACCATTTTTGGGTGATCAGGAATCCGACGTTAAAAATGCAGAATTTGTTCGTGGACGTCCTTCAAGACGTTGTCTATGCATACGGTTGGCAATCACGGCTTTTCCGACCCATTTGAAAGGTCAACGAGCCCCGAAGCGAGCATACGCCTCATTTTGACGATTTTCGTGTGCTATTGCACACCATTTTTTGGGTGATCGGGATTCCGACGTCAAAAATGCCAAATTTGTTCGTGGACGTCCATCAAGACGTTGTCTATGCATGCGGTTGGCCATCACGGCTTTTTCGACCCATTTGGAAGGTCAAACGAGCCCCGAAGCGATCATACGCCTCTTTTTGACGATATTCGTGTGCTATTGCACACCATTTTTTGGGTGATCGGGATTCCGACGTCAAAAATGCCAAATTTTTTCGTGGACGTCCGTCAAGACGTTGTCTATGCATACGGTTGTCCATCACTGCTTTTCCGACCCATTTCGAAGGTCAAACAAGCCCCGAAACGAGCATACGCCTAATTTTCACGATTTTCGTGTGCTATTGCACACCATTTTTTAGGTGATCGGGATTCGGACGTCAAAAATTCCAAACTTGTTCGTGGACGTCCGCCAAGACGTTGTCTATGCATACGGTTGGCCATCACGGCTTTTCTGACCCATTTGGAAGGTCAAACGAGCCCCGAAGCGAGCATACGCCTCATTTTGACGATTTTCGTGTGCTATTGCACACCATTTTCGGGTGATCAGGATTCCGACGTCAAAAATGCCAAATTTGTTTGTGGACATCCGTCAAGACGTTGTCTATGCATACGGTTGGCCATCACGGCTTTTCCGACCCATTTGGAAGGTCAAACGAGCCCCGAAGCGAGCATACGCCTCATTTTGACGATTTTCGTGTGCTATTGCACACCATTTTTTGGGTGATCGGGACGTCCGTCAAGACGTTGTCTATGCATACGGTTGGCCATCACGGCTTTTCCGACCCATTTGTAAGGTCAAACGAGCCCCGAAGCGAGCATACGCCTCATTTTGACGATTTTTGTGTGCTATTGCACACCATTTTTTGGGTGATCGGGATTCCGACGTCAAAAATGCCAAATTTGTTCGTGGACGTCCGTCAAGACGTTGTCTATGCATACGGTTGGCCATCACGGCTTTTTCGACCCATTTGGAAGGTCAAACGAGCCCCGAAGCGAGCATACGCCTCATTTTGACGATTTTCGTGTGCTATTGCACACCATTTTTTGGGTGATCGGGACTCCGACGTCAAAAATGCCAAATTTGTTCGTGGACGTCCGTGAAGACGTTGTCTATGCATACGGTTGGCCATCACGGCTTTTCCGACCCATTTGGTAGGTCAAACGAGCCCCGAAGCGAGCATACGCCTTATTTTGACGATTTTCGTGTGCTATTGCACACCATTTTTTGGGTGATCGGGATTCCGATGTCAAAAATGCCATATTTGTTCCTAGACGTCCGTCAAGACGTTGTCTATGCATACGGTTGGCCATCACGGCTTTTCCGACCCATTTGGAAGGTCAAACGAGCCCCGAAGTGAGCATACGCCTAATTTCGACGATTTTTGTGTGCTATTGCACACCATTTTTTGGGTGATCAGGATTCCGACGTCAAAAATGTTAAATTTGTTCATGGACGTCCGTCAGGACGTTGTCTATGCATATGGTTGGCCATCACGGCTTTTCCGACCCATTTGGAAGGTCAAACGAGCCCCGAAGCGAGCATACGCCTCATTTCGACGATTTTCGTGTGCTATTGCACACCATTTTTTGGGTGATCGGGATTCTGACGTCAAAAATGCCAAATTTGTTCGTGGACGTCCGTCAAGACGTTGTCTATGCATACGGTTGGCCATCACGGCTTTTACGACCCATTTGGAAGGTCAAACGAGCCCCGAAGCGAGCATACGCCTCATTTCGACGATTTTCGTGTGCTATTGCACACCATTTTTTGGGTGATCGGGATTCCGACGTCAAAAATGCCAAATTTGTTCGTGGACGTCCGTCAAGACGTTGTCTATGCATACGATTGGCCATCATGGCTTTTCCGACCCATTTGGAAGGTCAAACGAGCCCCGAAGCGAGCATACGCCTCTTTTCGACGATTTTTGTGTGCTATTGCACACCATTTTTTTGGTGATCAGGATTCCGATGTCAAAAATGCCAAATTTGTTCATGGATGTCCGTCAAGACGGCTTCTATGCATACGGTTGGCCATCACGGCTTTTCCGACCCATTTGGAAGGTCAAACGAGCACCGAAGCGAGCATACGCCTCATTTCGACGATTTTCGTGTGCTATTGCACACCATATTTTGGGTTATGAGGATTCCGACGTCAAAAATGCCAAATTTGTTCGTGGAAGTCCGTCAAGATGTTCTCTATGCATACGGTTGGCCATCACGGCTTTTCCGACCCATTTGGAAGGTCAAACGAGCCCCGAAGCGAGCATACGCCTCATTTCGACGATTTTTGTGTGCTATTGCACACCATTTTTAGGGTGATCAGGATTCCGACGTCAAAAATGCCAAATTTGTTCATGGTCGTCCATCAAGACGTTTTCTATGCATACGGTTGGCCATCACGGCTTTTCCGACCCATTTGGAAGGTCAAATGAGCCCCGAAGCGAGCTTACGCCTCATTTCGACGATTTTCGTGTGCTATTGCACACCAGTTTTTGGGTGATCGGGATTCCGACGTCAAAAATGCCAAATTTGTTCGTGGACATCTGTCAAGACGTTGTCTATGCATACGGTTGGCCATCATGGCTTTTCCGACCCATTTGGAAGGTCAAACGAGCCCTGAAGCGAGCATACGCCTTATTTCGGCGATTTTTGTATGCTATTGCACACCATTTTTTGGGTGATCAGGATTCCGACGTCAAAAATGCCAAATTTGTTCATGGACGTCCGTCAGGACGTTGTCTATGCATATGGTTGGCCATCACGGCTTTTCCGACCCATTTGGAAGGTCAAACGAGCCCCGAAGCGAGCCTACGCCTCATTTAGACGATTTTCGTGTGCTATTGCACACCATTTTTTGGGTGATCGGGATTCCGACGTCAAAAATGCCAAATTTGTTCGTGGACGTCCGTCATGACGTTGTCTATGCATACGGTTGGCCATCACGGCTTTTCCGACCCATTTGGAAGGTCAAACGAGCCCCGAAGCGAGCATACGCCTCATTTCGACGATTTTCGTGTGCTATTGCACACCATTTTTCGGGTGATCGGGATTCCGACGTCAAAAATGCCAAATTTGTTCGTGGACGTTTTTCAAGACGTTTTCTATGCATACGGTGTGCCTTCACGGCTTTTCCGACCCATTTGGAAGGTCAAACGAGCCCCGAAGCGAGCATACGCCTCATTTCGACGATTTTTGTGTGCTATTGCACACCATTTTTTGGGTGATCGGGATTCCGACGTCAAAAATGCCAAATTTGTTCATGGACGTCCGTCAGGACGTTGTCTATGCATATGGTTGGCCATCACGGCTTTTCCGACCCATTTGGAAGGTCAAACGAGCCCCGAAGCGAGCATACGCCTCATTTCGACGATTTTCGTGTGCTATTGCACACCATTTTTTGGGTGATCGGGATTGTGACGTCAAAAATGCCAAATTTGTTCGTGGACGTCCGTCAAGACATTGTCTATGCATACGGTTGTCCATCACGGCTTTTTCGACCCATTTGGAAGGTCAAACGAGCCCCGAAGCGAGCATACGCCTCTTTTCGACGATTTTTGTGTGCTATTGCACACCATTTTTTGGGTGATCAGGATTCCGACGTCAAAAATGCCAAATTTGTTCATGGACGTCCGTCAGGACGTTGTCTATGCATATGGTTGGCCATCACGGCTTTTCCGACCCATTTGGAAGGTCAAACGAGCCCCGAAGCGAGCATACGCCTCATTTCGACGATTTTCGTGTGCTATTGCACACCATTTTTTGGGTGATCGGGATTCTGACGTCAAAAATGCCAAATTTGTTCGTGGACGTTCGTCAAGACGTTGTCTATGCATACGGTTGGCCATCACGGCTTTTTCGACCCATTTGGAAGGTCAAACGAGCCCCGAAGCGAGCATACGCCTCATTTTGACGATTTTTGTGTGCTATTGCACACCATTTTTTGGGTGATCGGGATTCCGACGTCAAAAATGCGAAATTTGTTCGTGGACGTCCGTCAAGACGTTGTCTATGCATACGGTTGGCCATCACGGCTTTTACGACCCATTTGGAAGGTCAAACGAGCCCCGAAGCGAGCATACGCCTCATTTCAACGATTTTCGTGTGCTATTGCACACCATTTTTTGGGTGATCGGGATTCCGACGTCAAAAATGCCAAATTTTTTCGTGGACGTCCGTCAAGACGTTGTCTATGCATACGGTTGGCCATCACGGCTTTTCCGACCCATTTGGAATGTCAAACGAGCCCCGAAGCGAGCATACGCCTTTTTTCGACGATTTTTGTGTGCTATTGCACACCATTTTTTTGGTGATAAGGATTCCGATGTCAAAAATGCCAAATTTGTTCATGGACGTCCGTCAAGACGGCTTCTATGCATACGGTTGGCCATCACGGCTTTTCCGACCCATTTGGAAGGTCAAACGAGCCCCGAAGCGAGCATACGCCTCATTTCGACGATTTTCGTGTGCTATTGCACACCATTTTTTGGGTTATGAGGATTCCGACGTCAAAAATGCCAAATTTGTTCGTGGACGTCCATCAAGATGTTGTCTATGCATACGGTTGGCCATCACGGCTTTTCCGACCCATTTGGAAGGTCAAACGAGCCCCGAAGCGAGCATACGCCTCATTTCGACGATTTTTGTGTGCTATTGCACACCATTTTTAGGGTGATCAGGATTCCGACGTCAAAAATGCCAAATTTGTTCATGGACGTCCGTCAAGACGTTTTCTATGCATACGGTTGGCCATCACGGCTTTTCCGACCCATTTGGAAGGTCAAATGAGCCCCGAAGCGAGCATACGCCTCATTTCGACGATTTTCGTGTGCTATTGCACACCATTTTTTGGGTGATCGGGATTCCGACGTCAAAAATGCCAAATTTGTTCGTGGACATCTGTCAAGACGTTGTCTATGCAAACGGTTGGCCATCATGGCTTTTCCGACCCATTTGGAAGGTCAAACGAGCCTCGAAGCGAGCATACGCCTCATTTCGACGATTTTTGTGTGCTATTGCACACCATTTTTTGGGTGATCAGAATTCCGATGTCAAAAATGCCAAATTTGTTCATGGACGTCCGTCAAGACGTTGTCTATGCATACGGTTGGCCATCACGGCTTTTCCGATAGATTTGGAAGGTCAAACGAGCCCCGAAGCGAGCATATGCCTCATTTCGACGATTTTTGTGTGCTATTGCACACCATTTTTTGGGTGATCAGGATTCCGACGTCAAAAATGCCAAATTTGTTCGTGGACGTCCGTCAAGACGTTGTCTATGCATACGGTTGGCCATCACGGCTTTTCCGACCCATTTGGAAGGTCAAACGAGCCCCGAAGCGAGCATACGCCTCATTTTGATGATTTTCGTGTGCTATTGCACACCATTTTTTGGGTGATCAGGATTCCAACGTCAAAAATGCCAAATTTGTTCGTGGACGTCCGTCAAGACGTTGTCTATGCATACGGTTGGCCATCACGGCTTTTCCGACCCATTTGGAAGGTCAAACGAGCCCTGAAGTGAGCATACGCCTCATTTCGACGATTTTTGTGTGCTATTGCACACCATTTTTTGGGTGATAAGATTCTGATGTCAAAAATGCCAAATTTGTTCATGGACGTCCGTCAAGACGGCTTCTATGCATACAGTTGGCCATCACGGCTTTTCCGACCCATTTAGAAGGTCAAACGAGCCCCGAAGCGAGCATACGCCTCATTTCGATGATTTTCGTGTGCTATTGCACACCATTTTTTGGGTTAT
Organism: Solanum lycopersicum; assembly: GCF_036512215.1. Lineage (NCBI taxonomy): Eukaryota > Viridiplantae > Streptophyta > Magnoliopsida > Solanales > Solanaceae > Solanum > Solanum lycopersicum. Next base: position 69,381,175 of record NC_090811.1, on the reverse strand, counting down.
GGGGATTCCGACGTCAAAAATGCCAAATTTGTTCGTGGATGTCCGTCAAGATGTTGTTTATGCATACGGTTGGACATCACGGCTTTTCCGACCCAGTTGGAAGGTCAAACGAGCCCCGAAGCGAGCATACGCCTCATTTCGACGATTTTTGTATGCTATTGCACACCATTTTTTGGGTGATCAGGATTCCGACGTCAAAAATGCCAAATTTGTTCATGGACGTCCGTCAAGACGTTGTCTATGCATACGGTTGGCCATCACGGTTTTTCCGACCCATTTGGAAGGTCAAACGAGCCCCGAAGCGAGCATACGCCTCATTTCGACGATTTTCGTGTGCTATTGCACACCATTTTTTGGGTGATCGGGATTCCGACGTCAAAAATTCCAAATTTGTTCATGGACATCTGTCAAGACGTTGTCTATGCATATGGTTGGCCATCACGGCTTTTCCGACCCATTTGGAAGGTCAAACGAGCCCCGAAGCGAGCATACGCCTCATTTCGACGATTTTCGTGTGCTATTGCACACCATTTTTTGGGTGATCGAGATTCCGACGTCAAAAATGCCAAATTTGTTCGTGGACGTCCGTCAAGACGTTGTCTATGCATACGGTTGGCCATCACGGCTTTTCTGGGCCATTTGGAAGGTCAAACGAGCCCCGAAGCGAGCATACGCCTCATTTTGACGATTTTCGTGTGCTATTGCACACCATTTTTTGGGTGATCGGGATTCCGACGTCAAAAATGCCAAATTTGTTCGTGGACGTCCGTCAAGACGTTGTCTATGCATACGGTTGGCCATCACGGCTTTTCTGGGCCATTTGGAAGGTCAAACGAGCCCCGAAGCAAGCATACGCCTCATTTTGACGATTTTCGTGTGCTATTGCACACCATTTTTTGGGTGATCGAGATTCCGACGTCAAAAATGCCAAATTTGTTCGTGGACGTCCGTCAAGACGTTGTCTATGCATACGGTTGGCCATCACGGCTTTTCTGGGCCATTTGGAAGGTCAAACGAGCCCCGAAGCGAGCATACGCCTCATTTTGACGATTTTCGTGTGCTATTGCACACCATTTTTTGGGTGATCGAGATTCCGACGTCAAAAATGACAAATTTGTTTGTGGACGTCCGTCAAGACGTTGTCTATGCATACGGTTGGCCATCACGGCTTTTCTGGGCCATTTGGAAGGTCAAACGAGCCTCGAAGCGAGCATACGCCTCATTTTGATGATTTTCGTGTGCTATTGCACACCATTTTTTGGGTTATCGGGATTCCGACGTCAAAAATGTCAAATTTGTTCGTGGACATCCGTCAAGACGTTGTCTATGCATACGATTGGCCATCACGGCTTTTCTGGGCCATTTGGAAGGTCAAACGAGCCCCGAAGCAAGCATACGCCTCATTTTGACGATTTTCGTGTGCTATTGCACACCATTTTTTGGGTGATCGGGATTCCGACGTCAAAAATGCCAAATTTGTTCGTGGACGTCCGTCAAGACGTTGTCTATGCATACGGTTGGCCATCACGGCTTTTCTGGGCCATTTTGAAGGTCAAACGAGCCCCAAAGCGAGCATACGCCTCATTTTGACGATTTTCGTGTGCTATTGCACACCATTTTTTGGGTGATCGGGATTCCGACGTCAAAAATGCCAAATTTGTTCGTGGACGTCTGTCAAGACGTTGTCTATGCATACGGTTGGCCATCACGGCTTTTCTGGGCCATTTGGAAGGTCAAACGAGCCCCGAAGCGAGCATACGCCTCATTTTGACGATTTTCGTGTGCTATTGCACACCATTTTTTGGGTGATCAGGATTTCGACGTCAAAAATGCCAAATTTGTTCGTGGACGTCCGTCAAGACGTTGTCTATGCATACGGTTGGCCATCACGGCTTTTCTGGGCCATTTGGAAGGTCAAACGAGCCCCGAAGTGAGCATACGCCTCATTTTGTCGATTTTCGTGTGCACCATTTTTTGGGTGATCGGGATTTCGACGTCAAAAATGCCAAATTTGTTCGTGGACGTCCGTCAAGACGTTGTCTATGCATACGGTTGGCCATCACGGCTTTTCTGGGCCATTTGGAAGGTCAAACGAGCCCCGAAGCAAGCATACGCCTCATTTTGACGATTTTCGTGTGCTATTGCACACCATTTTTTGGGTGATCGAGATTCCGACGTCAAAAATGCCAAATTTGTTCGTGGACGTCCGTCAAGACGTTGTCTATGCATACGGTTGGCCATCACAGCTTTTCTGGGCCATTTGGAAGGTCAAACACGCCCCGAAGCGAGCATACGCCTCATTTTGACGATTTTCGTGTGCACCATTTTTTGGGTGATTGGGATTTCGACGTCAAAAATGCCAAATTTGTTCGTGGACCTCCGTCAAGACGTTGTCTATGCATACGGTTGGCCATCACGGCTTTTCTGGGCCATTTGGAAGGTCAAACGAGCCCCGAAGCGAGCATACGCCTCATTTTGACGATTTTCGTGTGCACCATTTTTTGGGTGATCGGGATTCCGATGTCAAAAATTCCAAATTTATTCGTGGACGTCCGTCAAGACGTTGTCTATGCATACGGTTGGCCATCACGGCTTTTCTGGGCCATTTGGAAGGTCAAACGAGCCCCGAAGCGAGCATACGCCTCATTTTGACGATTTTCGTGTGCTATTGCACACCATTTTTTGGGTGATCGGGATTCCGACGTCAAAAATGCCAAATTTGTTCGTGGACGTCCGTCAAGACGTTGTCTATGCATACGGTTGGCCATCACGGCTTTTCTGGGCCATTTGGAAGGTCAAACGAGCCCCGAAGCGAGCATACGCCTCATTTTGACGATTTTCGTGTGCTATTGCACACCATTTTTTGGGTGATCGGGATTCCAACGTCAAAAATGCCAAATTTATTCGTGGACGTCCGTCAAGACGTTGTCTATGCATACGGTTGGCCATCACGGCTTTTCCGACCCATTTGGAAGGTCAAACGAGCCCCGAAGCGAGCATTCGCCTCATTTTGACAATTTTCGTGTGCTATTGCACATTATGTTTTGGGTGATCGAGATTCCGACGTCAAAAATGCCAAATTTATTCGTGGACGTTCGTCAAGACGTTTTCTATGCATACGGTTGGCCATCACGGCTTTTCCGACCAATTTGGAAGGTCAAACGAGCCCCGAAGCGAGCATACGCCTCATTTTGACGATTTTCGTGTGCTATTGCACACCATTTTTTGGGTGATCGGGATTCCGACGTCAAAAATGCCAAATTTATTCGTGGACGTCCGTCAAGACGTTGTCTATGCATACGGTTGGCCATCACGGCTTTTCCGACCCATTTGGAAGGTCAAACGAGCCCCGAAGCGAGCATACGCCTCATTTTGACGATTTTCGTGTGCTATTGCACACCATTTATTGGGTGATAGGGATTCCGACGTCCAAAATGCCAAATTTGTTCGTGGACGTCCGTCAAGACGTTGTATATGCATACGGTTGGCCATCACGGCTTTTCCGACCCATTTGGAAGGTCAAACGAGCCCCGAAGCGAGCATACGCCTCATTTTGACGATTTTCGTGTGCTATTGCACACCATTTTTTGGGTGATCGGGATTCCGACGTCAAAAATGCCAAATTTGTTCGTGGACGTCCGTCAAGACGTTGTCTATGCATACGGTTGGCCATCACGGCTTTTCCGACCCATTTGGAAGGTCAAACGAGCCCTGAAGCGAGCATACGCCTCATTTTGACGATTTTCGTGTGCTATTGCAAACCATTTTTGGGGTGATCGGGATTCCGACGTCAAAAATGTCAAATTTGTTCGTGGACGTCCGTCAAGACGTTGTCTATGCATACGGTTGGCCATCACGGCTTTTCCGACCCATTTGGAAGGTCAAACGAGCCCCGAAGCGAGCATACGCCTCATTTTGATGATTTTCGTGTGCTATTGCACACCATTTTTTGGGTGATCGGGATTCTGACGTCAAAAATGCCAAATTTGTTCGTGGACGTCTGTAAAGATGTTGTCTATGCATACGGTTGGCCGTCACGGCTTTTCCCACCCATTTGGAAGGTCAAACAAGCCCCGAAGCGAGCATACACCTCATTTTGACGATTTTCGTGTGCGATTGCACACCATTTTTTGGGTGATCGGGATTCCGACGTCAAAAATGCCAAATTTGTTCGTGGACGTCCGTCAAGACGTTGTCTATGCATAAGGTTGGCCATCACAGCTTTTCCGGGCCATTTGGAAGGTCAAACGAGCCCCGAAGCGAGCATTCGCCTCATTTTGACAATTTTCGTGTGCTATTGCACATTATGTTTTGGGTGATCGAGATTCCGACGTCAAAAATGCCAAATTTATTCGTGGACGTTCGTCAAGACGTTGTCTATGCATACGGTTGGCCATGACGGCTTTTCCGACCCATTTGGAAGGTCAAACGAGCCCTGAAGCGAGCATACGCCTCATTTTGATGATTTTCGTGTGCTATTGCACACCATTTTTTGGGTTATCGGGATTCCGACGTCAAAATGTCAAATTTGTTCGTGGACGTCCGTCAAGACGTTGTCTATGCATACGGTTGGCCATGACGGCTTTTCCGACCCATTTGGAAGGTCAAACGAGCCCCGAAGCGAGCATACGCCTCATTTTGACGATTTTCGTGTGCTATTGCACACCATTTTTTGGGTGATCGGGATTCCGACGTCAAAAATGCAAAATTTGTTCGTGGACGTCCGTCAAGACGTTGTCTATGCATAGGGTTGGCAATCACGGCTTTTCCGACCCATTTAGAAGGTCAAACGAGTCCCGAAGCGAGCATACGCCTCATTTTGACGATTTTCGTGTGCTATTGCACACCATTTTTTGGGTGATCGGGATTCCGACGTCAAAAATGTCATATTTGTTCGTGGACGTCCACAAGACGTTGTCTATGCATACGGTTGGCCGTCACGGCTTTTCCGACCCATTTGGAAGGTCAAACGACCCCGAAGCGAGCATACGCCTCATTTTGACGATTTTCGTGTGCTATTGCACACCATTTTTTGGGTGATTGGGATTCCGATGTCAAAAATGCCAAATTTGTTCGTGGACGTCCGTCAAGACGTTGTCTATGCATACGGTTGGCCGTCACGGCTTTTCCCACCCATTTGGAAGGTCAAACGAGCCCCGAAGCGAGCATACACCTCATTTTGACGATTTCCGTGTGCTATTGCACACCATTTTTTGGGTGATCGGGATTCCAACGTAAAAAATGCCAAATTTGTTCGTGGACGTCCGTCAAGACGTTGTCTATGCATCTGGTTGGCCATCACGGATTTTCCGACCCATTTAGAAGGTCAAACGAGCCTCGAAGCGAGCATACGCCTCATTTTGACGATTTTCGTGTGCTATTGCACACCATTTTTTGGGTGATCGGGATTCCAACGTCAAAAATGTCAAATTTGTTCGTGAACATCCGTCAAGACGTTGTCTATGCATACGATTGGCCATCACGGCTTTTCCGACCCATTTGGAAGGTTAAACGAGCCCGAAGCGAGCATACGCCTCATTTTGACGATTTTAATGTGCTATTGCACACCATTTTTTGGGTGATTGGGATTCCGACGTTAAAAATTCCAAATTTGTTCGTGGACGTTCGTCAACATGTTGTCTATGCATATGGTTGGCCATCATGGCTTTTCTGACCCATTTGGAAGGTCAAACGAGCCTCGAAGCGAGCATACGATTGGCCATCACGGCTTTTCTGGGCCATTTAGAAGGTCAAACGAGCCCCGAAGCGAGCAAACGCCTCATTTTGACGATTTTCGTGTGCTTTTGCACACCATTTTTTGGGTGATCGGGATTCCGACGTCAAAAATTCCAAATTTGTTCGTGGACGTCCGTCAAGACATTGTCTATTCATACGGTTGGCCATCACGGCTTTTCCGACCCATTTGGAACGTCAAACGAGCCCCGAAGCGAGCATACGCCTCATTTTGACGATTTTCGTGTGCTATTGCACACCATTTTTTGGATGATCGGGATTCCGACGTCAAAAATGCCAAATTTGTTCGTGGACGTCCGTCAAGACGTTGTCTATGCATACGGTTGGCCATCGTGGCTTTTCCGACCCATTTGGAAAGTCAAACGAGCCCCGGAGTGAGCATACGCCTCATTTTGACGATTTTCGTGTGCTATTGCACACCATTTTTTGGATGATCGGGATTCCGACGTTAAAAATGCAGAATTTGTTCGTGGACGTCCTTCAAGACGTTGTCTATGCATACGGTTGGCCATCACGGCTTTTCCGACCCATTTGGAACGTCAAACGAGCCCCGAAGCGAGCATACGCCTCATTTTGACGATTTTCGTGTGCTATTGCACACCATTTTTTGGATGATCGGGATTCCGACGTCAAAAATGCCAAATTTGTTCGTGGACGTCCGTCAAGACGTTGTCTATGCATACGGTTGGCCATCGTGGCTTTTCCGACCCATTTGGAAAGTCAAACGAGCCCCGAAGCGAGCAAACGCCTCATTTTGACGATTTTCGTGTGCTTTTGCACACCATTTTTTGGGTGATCGGGATTCCGACGTCAAAAATTCCAAATTTGTTCGTGGACGTCCGTCAAGACATTGTCTATTCATACGGTTGGCCATCACGGCTTTTCCGACCCATTTGGAAGGTCAAACGAGCCCCGAAGCGAGCATACGCCTCATTTTGACGATTTTCGTGTGCTATTGCAAGCCATTTTTTGGGTGATCGGGATTCCGACGTCAAAAATGCCAAATTTTTTCGTGGACGTCCCTCAAGACCTTGTCTATGCATACGGTTGGCCATCACGGCTTGTCCGACCTATTTGGAAGGTCAAACGAGCCCCGAAGCTAGCATACCCCTCATTTCGACGATTTTCGTGTGCTATAGCACACCATTTTTTGGGTGATCCGGATTCCGATATCAAAAATGCCAATTTTTTCGTGGACGTCCGACAAGACGTTGTCTATGCATACGGTTGGCCATCACGGCTTTTCCGACCCATTTCGAAGGTCAAACGAGCCCCAAAGCGAGCATACGCCTCATTTTCACGATTTTCGTGTGCTATTGCACACCATTTTTTGGGTGATCGAGATTCCGACGTCAAAAATGCCAAATTTGTTCTTGGACGTCCGTCAAGACGTTGTCTATGCATACGGTTGGCCATCACGACTTTTCTGACCCATTTGGAAGGTCAAACGAGCCCCGAAGCGAGCATACGCCTCATTTTGACGATTTTCGTGTGCTATTGCACACCATTTTTGGGTGATCAGGAATCCGACGTTAAAAATGCAGAATTTGTTCGTGGACGTCCTTCAAGACGTTGTCTATGCATACGGTTGGCAATCACGGCTTTTCCGACCCATTTGAAAGGTCAACGAGCCCCGAAGCGAGCATACGCCTCATTTTGACGATTTTCGTGTGCTATTGCACACCATTTTTTGGGTGATCGGGATTCCGACGTCAAAAATGCCAAATTTGTTCGTGGACGTCCATCAACACGTTGTCTATGCATGCGGTTGGCCATCACGGCTTTTTCGACCCATTTGGAAGGTCAAACGAGCCCCGAAGCGATCATACGCCTCTTTTTGACGATATTCGTGTGCTATTGCACACCATTTTTTGGGTGATCGGGATTCCGACGTCAAAAATGCCAAATTTTTTCGTGGACGTCCGTCAAGACGTTGTCTATGCATACGGTTGGCCATCACTGCTTTTCCGACCCATTTCGAAGGTCAAACAAGCCCCGAAACGAGCATACGCCTAATTTTCACGATTTTCGTGTGCTATTGCACACCATTTTTTAGGTGATCGGGATTCGGACGTCAAAAATTCCAAACTTGTTCGTGGACGTCCGCCAAGACGTTGTCTATGCATACGGTTGGCCATCACGGCTTTTCTGACCCATTTGGAAGGTCAAACGAGCCCCGAAGCGAGCATACGCCTAATTTTGACGATTTTCGTGTGCTATTGCACACCATTTTCGGGTGATCAGGATTCCGACGTCAAAAATGCCAAATTTGTTTGTGGACATCCGTCAAGACGTTGTCTATGCATACGGTTGGCCATCACGGCTTTTCCGACCCATTTGGAAGGTCAAACGAGCCCCGAAGCGAGCATACGCCTCATTTTGACGATTTTCGTGTGCTATTGCACACCATTTTTTGGGTGATCGGGACGTCCGTCAAGACGTTGTCTATGCATACGGTTGGCCATCACGGCTTTTCCGACCCATTTGTAAGGTCAAACGAGCCCCGAAGCGAGCATACGCCTCATTTTGACGATTTTTGTGTGCTATTGCACACCATTTTTTGGGTGATCGGGATTCCGACGTCAAAAATGCCAAATTTGTTCGTGGACGTCCGTCAAGACGTTGTCTATGCATACGGTTGGCCATCACGGCTTTTTCGACCCATTTGGAAGGTCAAACGAGCCCCGAAGCGAGCATACGCCTCATTTTGACGATTTTCGTGTGCTATTGCACACCATTTTTTGGGTGATCGGGACTCCGACGTCAAAAATGCCAAATTTGTTCGTGGACGTCCGTGAAGACGTTGTCTATGCATACGGTTGGCCATCACGGCTTTTCCGACCCATTTGGTAGGTCAAACGAGCCCCGAAGCGAGCATACGCCTTATTTTGACGATTTTCGTGTGCTATTGCACACCATTTTTTGGGTGATCGGGATTCCGATGTCAAAAATGCCATATTTGTTCCTAGACGTCCGTCAAGACGTTGTCTATGCATACGGTTGGCCATCACGGCTTTTCCGACCCATTTGGAAGGTCAAACGAGCCTCGAAGCGAGCATACCCCTCATTTCGAAGATTTTCGTGTGCTATGGCACACTATTTTTTGGGTGATCCAGATTCCAACGTCAAAAATGCCAAATTTTTTCGTGGGCATCCTTCAAGACCTTGTCTATGCATACGGTTGGCCATCACGGCTTGTCCAACCCATTTGGAAGGTCAAACGAGCCCCGAAGCGAGCATACCCCTTATTTCGACGATTTTCATGTGCTATAGCACACCATTTTTTGGGTGATCCGGATTCCGACGTCAAAAAAACCAAATGTTTTCGTGGACGTCCGTCAAGACCTTGTCTATGCATACGGTTGGCCAACACGGCTTGTCCGACCCATTTGAAAGGTCAAACGAGCCCAGAAGCGAGCATACCCCTCATTTCAACGATTTTCGTGTGCTATAGCACTCCATTTTTTGGGTGAACCGTATTCCGACGTCAAAAATGCCAAATTTTTTTGTGGACGTCCGTCAAGTCCTTGTCTATGCATACGGTTGGTCATCACGGCTTGTCCGACCCATTTGGAAGGTTAAACGAGCCCCGAAGCGAGCATACGCCTCATTTTGACGATTTTTGTGTGCTATTGCACACCATTTTTTGGGTGATCGGGATTCCGACGTCAAAAATGCCAAATTTGTTCGTGGTTGTCCGTCAAGACGTTGTCTATGCATACGGTTGGCCATCACGGCTTTTCCAACCCATTTGGAAGGTCAAACGAGCCCCGAAGCGAGCATACGCCTCATTTTGACGATTTTCGTGTGCTATTGCACACCATTTTTTGGGTGATCGGGATGCCGACGTCAAAAATGCCAAATTTGTTCGTGGACGTCCCTCAAGACGTTTTCTATGCATACGGTTGGCCATCACGGCTTTTCCGACCCATTTGGAAGGTCAAACGAGCCCCGAAGCGAGCATACGCCTCATTTTGACGATTTTCGTGTGCTATTGCACACCATTTTTTTGGTGATCGGGATTCCGACGTCAAAAATGCCAAATTTTTTCGTGGACGTCCATCAAGACATTGTCTATGCATACGGTTGGCCATCAGGGCTTTTCCGACCCATTTGGAAGGTCAAACAAGCCCCGAAGCGAGCATACGCCTCATTTTGACGATTTTCGTGTGCTATTGCACACCATTTCTTGGGTGATCGGGATTCCGACGTCAAAATTGCCAAATTTGTTCGTGGACGTCCGTCAAGACGTTGTCTATGCATACGGTTAGCCATCACGGCTTTTCCCACCCATTTTGAAGGTCAAACGAGCCCCGAAGCGAGCATACGCCTCATTTTGATGATTTTCGTGTGCTATTGCACACTATTTTTTGGGTGATCGGGATTCCGATGTCAAAAATGCCAAATTTTTTCGTGGACGTCCGTCAAGACGTTGTCTATGCATACGGTTGGTCATCACGGCTTTTCCGACCCAATTGGAAGGTCAAACGAGCCCCGAAGTGAGCATACGCCTCATTTTGACGATTTTCGTGTGCTATTGCACACCATTTTTTGGGTGATCGAGATTCCGACGTCAAAAATGCCAAATTTGTTCATGGACGTCCGCCAAGATGTTGTCTATGCATACGGTTGGCGATCACGGCTTTTCCGACCCGTTTGGAAGGTCAAACGAGCACCGAAGCGAGCATACGCCTCATTTTGACGATTTTCGTGTGCTATTGCACACCATTTTTTGGGTGATCGAGATTCCGACGTCAAAAATGCCAAATTTGTTCGTGGACGTCCGTCAAGACGTTGTCTATGCATACGGTTGGCCATCACGGCTTTTCTGGGCCATTTGGAAGGTCAAACGAGCCCCGAAGCGAGCATACGCCTCATTTTGACGATTTTCGTGTGCTATTGCACACCATTTTTTGGGTAATCGGGATTCCGACGTCAAAAATGCCAAATTTGTTCGTGGACGTCCGTCAAGACGTTGTCTATGCATACGGTTGGCCATCACGGCTTTTCTGGGCCATTTGGAAGGTCAAACGAGCCCCGAAGCAAGCATACGCCTCATTTTGACGATTTTCGTGTGCTATTGCACACCATTTTTTGGGTGATCGAGATTCCGACGTCAAAAATTCCAAATTTGTTCGTGGACGTCCGTCAAGACGTTGTCTATGCATACGGTTGGCCATCACGGCTTTTCCGACCCATTTGGAAGGTCAAACGAGCCCCGAAGCGAGCATGCGCCTCATTTTGACGATTTTCGTGTGCTATTGCACACCATTTTTTGGGTGATCGGGACGTCCGTCAAGACGTTGTCTATGCATACGGTTGGCCATCACGGCTTTTCCGACCCATTTGTAAGGTCAAACGAGCCCCGAAGCGAGCATACGCCTCATTTTGACGATTTTCATGTGCTATTGCACACCATTTTTTGGGTGATCGGGATTCCGACGTCAAAAATGCCAAATTTGTTCGTGGACGTCCGTCAAGACGTTTTCTATGCATACGGTTGGCCATCACGGCTTTTTCGACCCATTTGGAAGGTCAAACGAGCCCTTAAGCGAGCATACGCCTCATTTTGACGATTTTCGTGTGCTATTGCACACCATTTTTTGGGTGATCGGGATTCCGATGTCAAAAATGCCAAATTTGTTCGTGGACGTCCGTCAAGACGTTGTCTATGCATACGGTTGGCCATCACGGCTTTTCCGACCCATTTGGAAGGTCAAACGAGCCCCGAAGCGAGCATACGCCTCATTTTGACGATTTTCGTGTGCTATTGCACACCATTTTTTGGGTGATCGGAATTCCGACGTCAAAAATGCCAAATTTGTTCGTGGACGTCCGTCAAGACGTTGTCTATGCATACGGTTTGCCATCACGGCTTTTCCGACCCATTTGGAAGGTCAAACGAGCCCCGAAGCGAGCATACGCCTCATTTTGACGATTTTCGTGTGCTATTGCACACCATTTTTGGGGTGATCGGGATTCCGACGTCAAAAATGCCAAATTTGTTCGTGGACGTCCGTCAAGACGTTGTCTATGCATACGGTTGGCCATCGCGGCTTTTCCGACCCATTTGGAAGGTCAAACGAGCCCCGAAGCGAGCATACGCCTCATTTTGACGATTTTCGTGTGCTATTGCACATCATTTTTTGGGTGATCGGGATTCCGACGTCAAAAATTCCAAATTTGTTCGTGGACGTCCGTCAAGACGTTGTCTATGCATACGGTTGGCCATCATGGCTTTTCCGACCCATTTGGAAGGTCAAACGAGCCCCGAAGCGAGCATACGCCTCATTTTGACGATTTTCGTGTGCTATTGCACACCATTTTTTGGGTGATCGGGATTCCGACGTCAAAAATGCCAAATTTTTTCGTGGACGTCCCTCAAGACCTTGTCTATGCATACGGTTGGCCATCACGGCTTGTCCGACCTATTTGGAAGGTCAAACGAGCCCCGAAGCTAGCATACCCCTCATTTCGACGATTTTCGTGTGCTATAGCACACCATTTTTTGGGTGATCCGGATTCCGATATCAAAAATGCCAATTTTTTCGTGGACGTCCGTCAAGACCTTGTCTATGCATATGGTTGGCCATGACGGATTGTCCGACCCATTTGGAAGGTCAAACGAGCCTCGAAGCGAGCATACCCCTCATTTCGAAGATTTTCGTGTGCTATGGCACACTATTTTTTGGGTGATCCGGATTCCAACGTCAAAAATGCCAAATTTTTTCGTGGACATCCGTCAAGACCTTGTCTATGCATACGGTTGGCCATCACGGCTTGTCCAACCCATTTGGAAGGTCAAACGAGCCCCGAAGCGAGCATACCCCTTATTTCGACGATTTTCATGTGCTATAGCACACCATTTTTTGGGTGATCCGGATTTCGACGTCAAAAATACCAAATGTTTTCGTGGACGTCCGTCAAGACCTTGTCTATGCATACGGTTGGCCATCACGGCTTGTCCGACCCATTTGAAAGGTCAAACGAGCCCAGAAGCGAGCATACCCCTCATTTCAACGATTTTCGTGTGCTATAGCACTCCATTTTTTGGGTGAACCGTATTCCGACGTCAAAAATGCCAAATTTTTTTGTGGACGTCCGTCAAGTCCTTGTCTATGCATACGGTTGGTCATCACGGCTTGTCCGACCCATTTGGAAGGTCAAACGAGCCCCGAAGCGAGCATACCCCTCATTTCGACGATTTTCGTGTGCTATAGCACACCATTTTTTGGGTGATTCAGATTCCGACGTTAAAAATACCAAATTTTTTCGTGGATGTCCGTCAAGACCTTGTCTATGCATACGGTTGGGCATCACGGCTTGTCCGACCCATTTGGAAGGTCAAACGAACCCCGAAGCGAGCATACCCCTCATTCCGACCCATTGGAGCTCTATAGCACACCATTTGTTGGGTAATCTGGATTCCAACTTCAAAAATGCAAAAAGTTTTTGTGGACGTCTGTCAAGACCTTGGTTATGCAGCCAGTTGGCCATCACGGCCAGTCCGGCCAATTTTCAAGGTCAAACGAGCCTGAAGTGCACATACCCCCATTTAGACGATTTTCGTGTGCTATAGCAAATCATTTTTTGGGTGATCTGAATTTCGACGTAAAAATGTCAATTATTTATGTGGACGTCCGTCTAGACATTGGCTATGTATTTGGTTGGACCTCATGGTCACTCCAACCCATTTTCAAGGTCAAACGAGCCCCGAAGCGAGCATACCCCTATCTCGACGATTTTCGTGTGCCATAGCGAACCATTTTTGAGGTTATCCGAATTCCGATGTCAAAAACGCCAAATTCATTCGTGACAATCTAGTGAACATAAATGATGCGCCTCTTTTTCTAAATTTATGAGCCACGGAACAAAAAATACAAAATCATTTCAACTTCCTAGTGCATTTAATATGATTGACCCACTTTATTTGAGGCCAAACTTTTTTAAGTCCACTCATGACAGCGTAGCAAACAATCCTGACTGCCTTCCTAACAAAAATAAAAAATATTACCGCTATCGTACTTCCAAGGACTCTCTTGTCAAGGAGCAACCAGTTCCTTGTTTCGTTGTTACTTCCCACCGTAAGTTCACAAAACACTACTGAAGATTGTACATAGAGGATAATTAATTCTATTAATGATAAAAATGTTCCCTTTTTACAATTAATGAGATGATGTCTACAAGTAGTTCAAAACTGATGCTGAACTTCAGTTAATCTTTCAGCCATATCCAACACGCTGAACTATAACCCATCCAACAGGGCATTCCTAACATCTATCCCCCCCCCCCAAAAAAAAAATCTATTCCTTTTTGTTAATCCTCATTTACATAACTAAATCCTATCTTCTTACATCTACTCATGTACAGTGTCTAATCCCCGAGAACCCTCTTTCTAGACCACGTGAAGACTAGAATCAATGGACCATCCATCTTCCTTCTATTGGCTTAGAGACTTCCAGCCACCATGCATGAATGAGATTTAGCAAGCATGGGTCCCCAGAACAAAGCAGAGCTTGCTTCATTCATTTGCAAAGGACAGAACATCCTTTCTCCTCTTTCTATACCTGTTAATGGTTGAGGGGGAAAAATTAGGTATGCCTACCAATCCAAACATCACAAGATTAGACAGAATCTTAGAGAATGAAATGCATCAGACAATTTCTTGCCCATGGAAAAAGGGGAGTGCACTAGGTTAAATGAAGGAACTTACCGAGCATTTCAACTGCAACTTTATCACTCAACCAGCTCTTAGACAGATATGAAGTCCACACAGAATCTTTTTGGGGAGATGCTTGGGACCCACAAGTAATGATCAAGAGCTCAAACCCAAACTGGGCCATCAATGCAAAATTATAAAGTTTCAAGACTTATCGAAGCTTTAGTAAAAACAGAGAGAACAAAAGGTGCCTCTTCACCAGGATGTATTGTAGTAGGCACTATTGTGTAACCCTTTGGGTCGGGATCTAGGACCATCTCACATGATATTTCACGAGAATTGACATAGTCTGTCCCACCAACAGATTCATGTAAATAGATGTTATATGCAGCACGTCTACCACGAGTTTTCAGTATCCTCATCCCAATATAGAACATCATTGAATCATGGCTTGATTGATAATTCCTGAAACCAGCTGTTGTCCTTGAGAAACTCACACCCTAAAATAGCGTTCTGATTAGTTTATTTGATCAACAAAAAGTTAATGTCAATATGCAACAACTCTATTCCAGATTAATCACAATACTGAACCTGAGTTAAGGTGATAAAAACGTGAATGGGTAAGGAAGCATCAGGACCACTTGCTCTTAGACGATATTGGGGATTCTGATGCCATGTGTCATAGTCCTGGCAGCCTCCAGCACTGTAACCTCTCCACTGACCATGGATAGAGTAGCGCATCTCTGGTGGGTAGACACGACAAACATATATAGACCTAAAATGTATTTGGAAATCTTGCCAAGACATCCAGAAAATTCCATCGTTTGCCTGTTTACAACAAAACAGGAAAAATAAGCAACATCCAGTAAAAAGCTGTATAAGCATAACCCTTCAGTCCTTGTCTTGATGAACAAAAGGACCAGAATGTGGAAAACCCAAGGAAACAGAATCAGATAAGTGGGTTCTCTCGTCCCTCCAGAAGCAATTGTAAAAGGTGATTATTAACACAACCGGAAACTTCCACATACAAGAGATCTACCAAAAAAACAGAGAGCATACAAAATGAATGGTCCTCTACAAAAAAATAAAACCAATTTCCAGTACAAATAGGAATCTTATGGGTGCACCAAAATGAAATTAAAGGTAACAGACTATTCTTCACATGTACAACATCAAAAGTTTGTTTCCTTCAAAAGCTCTCCTATTTCATCATGAAACTACCTATATAAGAGTAATTGGAGCAAAATCCCACCATGTTTCTCCTCTTCCATCTTCCAACGGCCCAGCTGAATAGAACATCCTTCACTGTTCCTTACATTCCATCATTGATCCTCCCATTCAACCCTGTCTAGCGATTGGTATTCCACTAATAATATTTTTTCTGCCACAATATCTCAAGCTATTTTCTACAATAATGGAGGGTGGCAAAGAATTACTATTCACAGAACAGTGTGATAGCAGTTTCGCTGTTTGCAAAGCAGTATAGCAATTCTTTAGTGGTACCATAAATTAGATTATTAGTTTTGTCATGTCACTTTAACTACTCCATTTATATAATTGGGTTGATAATTATTACTTAACTGTAGATACCTATCAACTCAAAAATATTAATGGAAACTGACCAGAAATAACTTACAAAAAAATCTATATTCTCACCATTTAATTTGCAAATAAATAACTTACCGTGAAAAGAACAAACAGATTCTAGTCTTATTCTGGTCCCAGAAACCATGTGAACTACACTTCTTTCACATCAAGCATGCCTTTTCTTTGCAATCATATAATCTCTTGTTCAACTCCTTCAAGCTCTATCCTATTTCACTCGTTCCAAAAAATCCACCTAATAGATAAAGGGGCAAGATTGCAGGATTCAAACCTATGTAGAAAAACTTCAACAGATTTACAGTCACTCGGCCACTCTTCTCTTCCGGGGCCGAGGCCCCCCTCAATAGGTTCTAGTTCTAAGAAGGGAGTGGGGAGCTGAATCAAACAAAAAGCATCCCCCTTAGCGGCTTGGACTTCTCTTCCTCCTTCAGTGTGCACAACATCACCCAGTGCAACCCAAACCAGTTAAGAACCACCCTCCACAATCGATTGGTTCTTGACAATGCAATAGGAGATGATCTGCATTTTGCTCGAACTTTTGCACATAAAACATGACCAACAGTGAGGGATTGTGCAAAGCAAGAAACTAGGGAAAATGGGCTACCAAGAGAAAGGGCATACAATTGGCTGAGCAACAAATGGGAATTAAAAAAACAAGTTAATTGTTATAAAGTAAAAAATCGCGTATAAAAATTATTGATCATAGAAACATATATGCTTTTGTTTGAAACAAACGCATTAGTCAAGACATACCTCCTGAAACAAATAGTAATAAATATATGTAGAGAGAGAGTAATCTTCATAATTTTCTTTACTCATTTCCTTTTTTGAGAATCAAAAAAATGAACAACAATGAAGATGATTTTCTTACTCTTCACTCTCAATTAACTTACTTCTACCTCCCCACCCAAACCACCCCCAAAAAAACAAATAAGATGGGGTCTCTAGATAAACTATCAGGAGTTACTCAATCCAGAGGTATCCCAAAAGTGAAATTAGGCAGAAGAATCTTTATCCTTTTCCCTAAACTCTGGTTCTTACACGAAAATTCACTAGGTAAAATCTCAGTCAATGTCAAAAAACAGTAATTTGGAAGAGGGGGGGGGACAGGAGCAACCTGTGGGACATGCTTAAGCTTGTGTTTCATCCTGTCGGTCCACTCAGGTGATGGATCAGACCAAGGGCCGTTCCATTCAACTTCATTGGCCCATGGATTCCGGATCTGAACAAGCTTGTGACCATCAACTTCTCGTACCTGAGCAGTAAAACATACAAAAGATGAATGTGTGGCTGAAATTTTCTTGGCAGGTGGATAAGTCATAAGAAGAAGGATTGAATTTCTACCTGTAATATTGAATAGGCATGACCTTGGACAATACCACTGGAGGAGATATGCACATCTGAACCAGAAGGACTACCAGCGCCCAGTAGGAAACCCTCTTGTTTGAAGCGCAGCAGCTGAGACCAGAGTCTTCCACTAGCAAGATCAATCTGTGCCTCAGAACTTCTCATGTCAATCTCCTCACCAGCACCTCCGGTGAGGTCTACAAGAGCATCTTGCACAAGCCCACCCTCTAATGCCTCATATGATCCATGAAGCTTTGCATAAGCTTTTTCTAACAAGGAGACCCACATTTCATTACCCTTCCGACTGGTGGCAAATGCTGGTTTACCAGGTGACTCGCATGGAATCCAATCATCTACCACAACAGGGACCCATTCCCCCTAAATAAATAGAGTGACAAGGATTAACTTGATTTAGTGATCTTTTCAGAAAAGGCAACCATGTTTTTTTGTTTCTCATAGGAACAAGTATATAAATCAACTAAGATACTCTCATCAGTTTAGGATACAACATCCAAGGAGATTAACATAGAAAGGTAGCATCATCCCATGTGGAAGTCAAATGGACCATGTCTTTGATGTCAACATGCAAAAGGTACAAAATTCAAGGAAAGGTACTGTATACATGGATTCATTGCACCATTGATGGGAGAAGTGAGACTCTGGGAATAGTTGTGCTTTTCCCCAAGCCCGGCAGCAGTAATAAATAACAGTTGCAGTATTAGTAAACACTAATTAGTTACATATGTGCATAAGGAAAAAAATGTTTTTTTCACATAGGTTTACAATGTGAGCAAGGAAAAAGGAAATTTAGGGCAATGACCAGATTGAGGCCCTTATCCACACTTGCTCCCTTGATGGGCCACTCTGATCCAGGAGAAGAAGAAGACACAAAATTCCCAATTGACTGACAGTTTTCCTTTCTTTATCCAAAAAGGGAAAGGTCTGTGTACACTCTACCCTCACTCTACCCTCCCCAGATCCCATATTGTGAGACTACACTAGGTATGTTGTTGTTGTACCCAAAAAAGGAGAGGAAGAGGTTAAACTTCAAAACACCATAATATTGACTAACAAAAGATCAAAACATAGATGACATAAATCAACTCAAAGGGGAAGGATGAATATTAGCAGTCTTGCTTCAGCTTCTACATCACATTTTGTGGCTGAAACTTGCACCCAAAGGACCCTATGCCCATAATATTATATCGTAAGCACACCAGTAAAATAGAGCCAATATGGAAAATCTTAGATCAATCAGAGAAAATACCAATATGCACTACACTTTTTGGTGCAGATGTCTACTGATCTTGGAATTTTTCATGATCTACTAGAAAAAAGCTAATTAATGAAAAAGTTCAAGGTCTCACACTCTCCACTTCCAAATGTTCTCTTTCTTTTTTCTTCAGATGATCTATCCCTCCAAATCTATAATCCTAGTTGCTAGTGGGTCATCTCTATGAACTCAGAGATCCCAAATTTTGAACACAGGAAATGTATCGCTTCCAGAGTGTTGTTCTAGTTTTCTTCTGTTCAGAGTTCAAGAGACATGTTAAAACAACTTAGAATTAAATCAATTGAAAAAATCCAGCACGTTCAAGTCTGGTGGGCACTATGATGATTCTATGCTTCTTTTTTTTTTTTTTTGAAATTATGATTCTATGCTATTTTTCAGAACACATTACAGGCACAGCAACAGCAGTCTAACCTGAATGCAGAAGCGAACTGTATATATTCCTTCTTGGTTGTATTCTGGTGTAATTATGACTTCTGATATTCGTGAAACCTCAGTTAGCACAGCAACAGCACTTAGAAACCAGCAATCACCCAGACGCCCCTGATTAAATAGTACAGCATCACAGTGAGCAACTGATCTATAAAAACAATACTAGCAACCTACTTGAGATCTGCCTCCCGAAAAAGAAAAAGAAAAGAGGAGGCAGGAGGGGATACTTTGAGTAAACAGTGTGAAACAAGAGTATCAGAACCTGGCAAACATCTGAAGAACTTGCTACTCCAGAAAATAAGCATGGGTGAGAATCCATATGCTTCTCTTTCACTATATCAGTAGGCCTCATCCATTCAGAAACAACCTGGGATGAACTAATATCAGCTAACACACCACACATCATAATCGAACCTAGAAAATCAGAAAACCAATATAACTATGAGCAAAGTGCTGCCAATGCACTCACCTGCAATTTAGATGGAGGATGGTCTGGATCCACAAATAATGAGCGGTCATTGGGAGGAAACTCTTGATCAGTGAAATGTGATTCTCCTCTTGCTAAAAGAGCCTCCTTCACAGCTATTTCCACTGAAAGCATGTGTTGATTGATTTCCTTCTGTGAGTCTACTCGAGTCTTCCTCAACCTTCGAGTAAACGAATCCACATCCAACACAACTCCATCACGATCTGACCTTCTCTTCCTCCCACTTGAATACTGCCCATCCCAATCTACATCATCTCTGTCATAAAGATCTACATCCGCAGGATCACTGTCCCAACCATCAACCTAAGCAAGAAGAACCAAGTGGCAGCCATGAGACAAATTCCAAAAGACAGGCAATTCCTTTTAAGTTTACCTGATATGTTGAAATTAGCAACAGCAAAAATATCAATCAACTCCACCAGTCTGGTTTCTTAAAGAGTTCGATCGTAAGAATAAAATACTTCAAATATCTAGACCTTGAGTATCTACAAAATAAAGCGACGGAGACCTACGGACCATTTTATCAACAAATAATAGCAATTAGATGTATTGCTGGAAACAAATCATTTGCACTGAAAAACACAAACCCTAGTTGGAGAATCTGCCCATTGCCAATTATCATCCGGCAGATCAATCATGCTGTACTCAGCAGAACCCATGGCCGCAGGAAGAGCCGCAATCTCATCTTCTGTCAAGCACCTTCCCCAAAGAAATACATCCATTATGTGCACCTTTGATTCGACTCCTTCACTATCTGACCTCCCAAATGAATCAACATCAATGGGCGGCCTTATGCCCACCCAGACATCCGTTCCAAGATCCCATATGCAACTAGCCACTCTAAGTGGTAGCCCCGTCTGGTAGCCATCAAAATATCCATCCAGGTAGCAAGTTGCTTCACCCAAATCAGCATCAATAGTCAAAGTTATGATATGCCACCTGGAAAATAATGCTTTTACATGTAAGACAGCCATCTGAGTGTACTCAAGACTCAAGAATGAAGGGAACAAGAAAGAAAAAAGTATCGCGCCTCCATTTTTAATTTAGGGAATTTATGTACTGTATCTTGTATATTTAGCACCACCTTGGTGTGTTCAAATAAAATTCATTGAATTATCAGAAAATAATACAAGACAGAAGTCCTAAGCAATTCCAACAACCATCTTTACACAGCAATTCACATGACAACAAAGCGGAAAAGCTTGCGAACCTTCCATCTGCTATACTGGTGGCACTTATACTCCATTCCTTTACAGTAGTTTGCTTGTCAGTTTTAGTAATTAATCTAAGCCCAACTTGTCCTGCTTCAATGCCTTGCTCAGACCCAGCCACAAGAAATTCCCAGCAAATATTCTTCTGGAACTCAGTGCCGAACAAACAAACAGGTCCAGATTCAGGCTGGACCATAACAGCAAGGGAGCAACTAATTTTTTGACACTGACACACAGAAGGATCAATCTGACCGCACAGTCGGCCACTAGTGGTGGGTTCATCATCAAGTATACACACAGCACCAGCAAGTCCAGTCTGCAACAGGAAAGATTTAAAAACAAGAAAATCAACATACAGGAATGTGGTTAAGTACCTAATCAGAAAAAAAAATTGGGGATAAGCTTGTGATTGCTTTGATGTATTATCGTAAAAAGAGTGACAGGAAGAAGATAAATTCAGTTTCAGACCTATTCTAACAAATGGTAGTGAGGGTTTCATAACTTTCGATGGTGAACCCAGACTAGAGTTGTGGAGGTTTACCTTGTCATTTTCTTCCGTCATTATCACATATAAGGTTATTTCCCATTTCTATATATGTAATGTATCTCATTGAAGCTCCACGGACTCACTGTGGATAAGTATATATAGTTTCAGAAAGTAAGGATGACTTAGGTAGATACTCATCTTAGACATGTTATGTCTTTGGTCTTTTGCATGGGTATTTGACTTTTGTTATCAAAGCACTGAATGATGACAAAGGGATGCTTGGGGGGCCCAATACATATTTTATTGATGGTTGTTACGACAGAGTCAGGGCCCATGGCGGATGCCGGCACAACTCCCTAGTTTAGGTCGTGACATACTTGTGAAGGCATAAAGTAGAATTTCAGCATCACATTTTGTTATCTTAGTTGCGCTTTAAGTTGAGGGTAGGGATGACCTGAAGTGCTCGACGAGATAGCTGAGCAGCACGAATACGACGTGCAATGCTTGAAACTCTTTCCCTTGCAAAAGAGTCGTCAAGAACAGAATCTCCTCCCACTGCACGAACTGCAGCTGCCATTGCTGCTGCCTCTCTATTACCAGCATTAGGAATAGATGATATAAGTGATGCCTCTATTTCCTTCCATTTTCGTTCCTCCTTCTCAAGGAGAGCTTTCCTCCTTTCTTTACCCCTTCCTTCCTCTTCACGTCTCTG
The DNA here is from genome assembly GCF_036512215.1 of Solanum lycopersicum. Lineage (NCBI taxonomy): Eukaryota > Viridiplantae > Streptophyta > Magnoliopsida > Solanales > Solanaceae > Solanum > Solanum lycopersicum. The sequence goes on along the minus strand of NC_090811.1, from coordinate 69,359,190 downwards.
CATCAGGATTTCCTCTTCCATCTCTTTCTCCCTCATGTAACTGCAAACACCAGTTAAGCAAAATTGGAAGAAGTCTTAACTCTACAAGTGCAGCAGAATTACCAGAACAGTCTGAGAACACTTTTACCTCTCCTGTATGATTTCAAATCGCCTACGATCTTCTGGGAGCCATTTCTTTATGTCTTTGGCACTGAGATCTGAAAACCCTATGTTGTCAAGGAAAAGTCGCAGACGAACCTCGTCCTGGCAAAGCATACTATGTTCAGCATAAAAGGGGAAAGGGAAACGAGAAGAAGAAGATAGAGAAGCTAAAATGCAGACAAGTAGTTTGCAACAAATAGTTACCTGTACCCTCTCAGCTTTAGCAGTCAAACCAAGCAAGAGAAGCAAGTAACCACCAAACTTATCCCACATGTATACCCATTCAGTATCAATAGCTTCCTCTAAAGCCAGAATTCGAGCATGGGCACACATTTCTCTTCGGTGACCTACATCACTAGTTGCTTCATGCCTAAGTGTTCTATTTCTTAACCTGCAGAAAATTGAGCCAGCAGCCAGTTCTTCATTTATAAGACGGTCTCTTAATTTCATGACATCTGCTCGTGGAAGCACGAAATTGCCTCCCCTATCCCTCATCATTGTTGGATCACCAACCAATAGAGCAGCTGAGCTGGCAGACCTCTGGGGGGCAGAGTATGTTCCGGATAAAGCATTTCTGGTCTGAGCAAACCATTAACAGAATTGACATTCAGCAAGAAAATTAAAAACAAAACAAGAGGTTTATCTAGAATTTACAGGTACAAGAGTCAGAAGACACCAATCACCGTGAAGGTTTCATTATATATATATCATTATTACTCTCAAGACAAACTAAAAGTATCACCAAAAAAGCAACCTTGTGTTAATGCTTATACTAAGCACATCAAAGTTCAAGCAGAGTGTAGACGATATTCATATCTCAACAGGCAGACTTCTATGGATCCATTGTGACCATTTGATATTTATAAATGGTACCAACCAAATAACACAATTTTAACAACAACTAATTGATAACTAAAATACAAAATCAATGAAATCAAAACCTGTAGAGCACTGATGCACTCAAGCAAGATTAAATAGAACCATCCCAGAACACCCATCAAACTGAAATACATAACACATTGATGACATCAATAATGGTACATAAGCAAATTGCAAATTAGAGATTCAAATCAAGAACAAAAAAGAAATCACCAAAAATTTCAAGATTTAGGTTCAAATAAGTTCATCAATCTAACAGCACCATATTGTTTTTAACCCAGTTTAGGGACATCCCCATCCAAATCTCATGCAATAAGGTGGGACCATTACGATAAAACAAATCAATGAACTATTTAATGGCAAAAAGTTCTTTGTTTTCAATTGAAAACAAGGATCACCTTCATATAGGATTGAGACCAAAAACAACAATAGCACAAAGAACACTAAGTAACACCTAGGAGAAAAAAAAAGAATGAAAGAGCTTTTACTGTAATAAAAAATGGTGGTACCTTCGTAGCAGATCGAGCAATTGCCTGGACCATGGTTTCTTTGCTAAGAAAATGAACAGCATCTTCCACCATCTAATATTATAGAAATGTTAGACAGCAAAAACCAGGATACTAAAGGAAGTAGATCAAGCTGAAGTTCTTTTATGAAAACTCATCTCCATGGTTACCATGTTGAGTATAGTATAAAAGAGTTCATGATAAAAACACCAAACACACAAAAAAAGGAAGTCTATATAGCTCATTCAGTACAGTTATTCCAAGATATAGAAGCAAACCTCGAGTGTTAAACATGGACGAGAGACAGCAAAGCCAAAGGCCACAACGAGTGTAATTGCTGATACAGCAGCACCAGCAAATGGTGGATAAATTTTCAAACTGGCAACCACACCCCAGCCCTCAATAGCCAATGCAATGACATAGAGCACAAGAAATGCAGCACTGTCAACAAATGATTTCAGGTAGAATTAGCTGTCAAATCGTGCAATTTTGATAGCAACTTGAGTGAAGAAATACTTGGTAACAAAAATTCATAGGAAGAAACTGGGGTACCTCTAAAGTTAAGAGTTCACAATTTACTTTAACTATGCATTTCAAGCTGCTATACACAATGTAAATCTTAAACAAGTAGAGGAAATTGACAAACCTGACATTTTTCCCAGAGTCTGCATGAGCATCATAAACATAAACAGGCAACACCCTTGGGGAGTAGACTACTATAGGAGGTGAAAGAAGGACCTGAAAGAAAAAGGGTTTTGGGAACAAAAGCCAATTCACAAGCAAGAAAGACCACAAGGCAAGATAAACAACTCTAACAAGCAAACGATAAAAATAAATAACACGACTGGGAGGATTGCAGTTTTGATCCCCGAGTCATTAGTTCATTATGATTTATCCTTGTAATATTTCACTAAGCATATTTAACCTTGAGCTAACAGAAATGTGTCTTTAATCCATCTTTGAAAATATTTTATACAATTAATTACAGAATTCTCTTGCCCTCAAATGGTTTAACAATTAATAATTTGTTAAATTTGTAGACTCACGTGTAGAAGGATCAAAAGTGTATCTTTCAATTAATTGAAGGCTAAATGTGCTTAACCAGATTGATATTGTAACCTCCCTTAAATGAACTAGGTTGAACTAGAGCTTCGCATGTGTCTCATGAGTTAATTTTGTGTTAAAATGGTCAATAATGATGTTTTGAGGCAGTGTTTAAAGGTCAAACGTCCATGACGTTCGGAAGATGTGCCTTAAAAAGTGCTTGTGTGTCTTAGTATGTTTTGGCAAGTTTTACGTGTGCGTTTTGGTTGAAAATGATGTGAGGGGACCCTAGGACCTAGATGACCATGTATAGGGGTTTCACGTCCGGGTACAACTCCACCTAGGACCCAACAAGGGATCCTAGAAGAGGACCCAAGACTTGGCAACAAAGCTGCCAAAACTGGGCAATCGACGCCCCCTAACCTACTGACCGTGCATGGAACGACGCCCCATCGTCCTGGTCGTAGGTCCATGCTTAGTGGTGGGGAGCTTTGCCCCACAATCCAAGTCTTTAAACCAAACGACGGCCTAGCAGGACGGGCCGTCGATCAGACGACGCCCCGTTGCTATGGCCCGTCATTGGTCACCTGTGAAATTGTCTAGTGAATCGGCCAAGACTTGGGGTGTTTACTAAATTCACCCCAAAGTCTTCTATGAAACATGGCTGATATTTTTAGGGTATTTTAAGAGGGTTCAAACACTAAGACCAAATTTTAGACTTCATTTTCAAAAATCCAAAACCTCTCCATCAAGAAAGACTCTCTCAAACTCCATAGAAGCGAGAACTCAAGGGCGGGCTAAAAGGGCTGGTAGTGGACGTTTTCTTCATCAAAAATTTGTGGGTTTCTTGTCATTGAGGTATGGTAATCATCCTTGAAATTCCTTTCATTCAAGGAGCCACTTCCAAATGATTTCAAAAAGGGCTTTCAAACTCCAACTTTCTCTATCTTTGACTGACTCCAAGCATGGGTCTTTGCATGAAAACGTTTTAAGAATTCAAATAGGTTGTTTTTAGTGTTAGTTGGTGACTTTAATGTCGAAACTTCAATGAAACCATGTTTATGTTTTTTATCAACTTTTAGCTTATGAAATGGGTTTAATATGCATGATTAGAAAATGATAGAGTTATGGTTTCTTATGGTTAAATTGTGATTTAGCTACTGCCCTAAAAGCTATTTTATGATGAATTATTGGAGAAATTGTGAATAGGTGGTGAAAGCTTGGATGAGTAAGTTGGTTATATTTGTTTAGTTCTTATCGTGAAATGCTCTTGTGTGGTATGGTCCACCTTTGGTGGCGGTGTTTACTTTAAGTATATGAATATAAATGTACAAGTGTATTGTGAATAGGGCCATGAAGGCATAGCATGTCAAGTAAAATGATAATGATGATGTTATTGTTGATGCGCTTTATGAAGCTCGTTGTGTGAAGTATGTTAGAGACTAGGTCTAAGTGAAGTATATGTTTATGTGAAGTATGCTAGTATGTGATATATGATATATAATGAATGAAGTTATAAATACGTTTAGGAGTCAATGTTATGAAAATGGTGATTATATGAAAGGTGCGCTCACACACACACTTGAATGAATGAATGAATTTAATGAATGTGAATGGGGAAGATTTGGGGTAACACTCTGCGTGAGTTGAGATGAAGTGTTTAGTTGCAACCTCACTATTTCCCAAGAGTTTTCGAATGTAGGTTGGAGGATGGATACCCTTCCCAAGTTGAGATGTGGTGTCCAATGTTCCTCTTGAGATCAGTACTCCTCGTTAGTAGAGAATTTGTTCCTTAGAAGCAATCTCCTTATCCCTTAACTATGCGCCCGCATAGGTGTAGCTATTGGAGAATAAAGGCTAAGAGGATGACCTTACCCTAGGCAAGTAGGGATCCCTCATCCGATAGGGGTTAATGTCGGGATTCCATGTCTAGCTCTCATGGTCTATGTCAGTTAAAGCTATCCCCCACAAAAGAATGTAATGAACTAAGTCTTCTAAACAGTGTACTACTTAGGGTAGGTGGTGGTATGAGACGCTATTTATCCATTGAACAAGTAGACACTTGAAAGGGGAGTCTTGGTGTGTCTTTATATTTAATGTATGAATGTGTCATTATGAAATGAAAGTGAAGTTACGTGATTTAATGTCTAATGTTAAGAAAGCATCTTAAGATTATGTCTTGTGTAATGAAGTTTAAGAATGATGAATGTGGTGTACCTAATCTCATGGAATCCTCAAGGAGCACATTGTGGGAGTAGTAGTATGGGATTGCAAGTCCACTTGGAGAGGGGCACCTATGTGAAGTTCTAAATGCAAGTATATTTCTCCAATGTCTAGTTATAAGATAAGGACTTGTTCCCCAAACGAATTAAGCCTATAATGGATAGTCTTGAGGATCACTTAGGTGTGCATTGAAGGAATTGTATGGGCGGTTCCTTCATGTACCTTAGTGATTCTTAGGATAACCTTGGTTAGGGAAACTTCAAAGGAATGAGTTCATTGTGAGTTGGCTTGAAATGAGTTCACTATATGTTTCTTGAGTTCACTGTAAAGTGGTCCTTTGTGTTAAAATTTTGGAAGTCTTATTCTATGTGCTAAATTATGACTTGTATGTTATTTTACTTCTATATTCATGAAGGATTTACTTATTTAGCATGAAAGCTTACTTCTATTAAACCGTGTTTGTACTAACCCCATACTTTTCTATACGTTATAACTATATCTATAAGTATAGGTTGGAGGCAAGTTGAAGAGCTGAAGGCAAGCTTGGGAATCGACTCTCTCAAGTCTAAATATGTCCCCATATATTCGAGGCCATGGTCTTTACTTCTTTAGTTCTTTTTTGAAGACTTATTATGTATTTTCTTTCAATGTAACTCCCTAACATATTTACGTTGTCTTTAAGTTGGCTTGTGACGATGAAACTACTCTTTAGTATTTATAAAAGATATTTCCTTATTATTATTACATCGTGAAAAGTTTTAATTCCGCACTACTTTTCATGTCTTAGGTAACGAATGATAGCAAAAGGCTAGTACAAGACCTCCGAAAGGTCAAGTACGCAATTGTTTCCGACCTAAGGGTTGCCCTAACTGCTAGGGGGTACTTTCGGGTCGTGACAGATACATGGACCAAAATCAGAATTTGTCAATATTTAGGGACTAAAAGCACAAATTATCCAACACACTTAAATACTTTATTTGTTGTTATTAAGTGTAAGTGTACAACTTACTGTTAATGCCCTTCCAGCTACGAGAAAAAGAAATGAGAAGTAACCAACAGACGCACCAACAAAAGCCTTGTCTGAAACAGAAAGATGCATTTGCCATCAATTATCAAGTACCACAAAACATTAGATTAACTATATTGAGCATCTTAAGACAGGAGAAGTGTATTTACCCTGAAACCATCCAACAAGAAATGCTGCAAGAGCTAAAAGGAATGCAAGAAAACAAACAAGTAACATTTGTATCCTTGTCAAATAGAAGTTATTTGACGCCCAATAGTGAATAACACCAATAGCTAGAACAAGAAGGAGAAGCACCAGAAGGAATGCAGCACCTATCTGTTAAAATACAAAAAGGAAAATAAAAACATACAATGTCAAATAACTGTTCGAAACATGAAAACTACAGCAAATAGGATTGATCACTTACTGCCCAGGGTTTAATTGTAACTATAATAGCTGAAATGGCTCCAAGCAAAAGAAGAAGACCAATAATTATGAACATATAAGCACCTCGAGAGAGCTTCCAATTGTCATCTTTCCTGAAGATGTTACAGATATTATGACTCCGGAGTGAAAATCACTATCATCTTTAAGATAGCATTTCTAATAATGTAAGCACATTCTAAATAAATATCACATACCACTTGAACAAACCAGCACCAAGAGACAATACTGCTGGAATGCATATCAATGGAAGCAAAGAAGCGAGGAAATCAGCTTTTGTTGGAATCTGGTCGGTTCTAGACCCAACAACTTCAAAGTAGGATACGCTACAGAAGGCCACAATAACAGCTTCGGGGATGAAAGAAAATAAATTATGAGTAAAAGGCTTTTCAAAGAGAATAAAATGAACTACCAAACAAAAGGTTTTAAACCAGAGAGGCTATTACAGTATTTCTTAGTTTAAAAAAGAGAAGAGGATAGATTACAGTGGAAGGATTACCTGCAAATAAGCCAATACAAATAGCAGATGAGAGAGAGAACCGATAAGTTGCGAACCAGGATATAATTGGCAGCACACCAGTAACTACCAAAGCAATTGCAGAAGCCATTGCCCAGCCAAGGAAAACAGATGATGCATAAGGGGATGTAACACTGTTCCGACCACCAGTCCACCCCTTATAATCTAAATCATCCAAAGGCTTTGCAGACACTATTGCTCCAAGAGCTAAAATTGACCCAGCAAATAAGGAGATGGAAATGAAAAGAACAGCTCCCTGGAAACAGAATTGGCAATTATGATTCTTATAGAAAGTCATATAAGAATGTATAAGCGTGAATTCTTTGCAAGTAATGGCATATCCCACGCATAGATTGAGATTCTAGAGAAGGAGGATGAAACAATAATAACTACTACTACTACGCCACAGTCCCAAATAAGTTGAGATCAGTTATATAAATCCTTATTTCGTCGTGTAAGTTCTTTCATATCATCATCATAATAAATGAAATAAAAGTATGTTGAATATATACACATTAATACACACATGATAATAACAATAATCTTTTTTAGCTTGGTAGCTTATAACAATAAAAAAAATTTAAAGTCTCATACGAGTTTAAAAACCTATCGTCAACTAGTAGCTATCACCCCTTCCATATAATTTTAGGTGTACTTTTTTAACACTCGCTTGCCACAATTCTACACCTACTGACCTGTGCATTTATAGGTCGACGCAGAACATGTTCAAACCATCTCAAGTGTCCCTCTAGCACTTTCTCCTCATGTGTGCTACTTGCACCTTCCGGTGAATGTAATCTTCACTAATCTTGTATCACCGCACATCCAACTTAGCATCCAAATCTCCACAGCCCTCATCTTGGGGACATGTTGGACTAATGAACTTACCTTTCATTTTGGTAGGTAAAATTCTATCAGATGACACCCCTGTAGCACCTATCCATTTCAACCATCCCATTTTAATCTATGAGTAACATCTTCCTCTATCAATCAATTATCTTGAAACGACTAGCCCAAATATCTAAATTTTTTGCACTTTGGCACCACAATCCAAAGGAGATCCACCAGACAAACAGAAATTGGTTCTCTTCACTCTTGTGTTCATACGCCTAGGCTCTTTCACTCTATCCCAAAGTTTCAATGCATGACTCATACGTCAAATGCCACAATAGTTCGCATAGCTTTGAATATCTCTTTTGTTCTTGCAAATCATAACCATGGTACTCTTCCTCCAATCATTGGGCATCCTACCAATTCTTAGTACAGCATTGAATATCTAGGTGAGCCATTCCACGGCACTTTCAAACTCTATGGGGATACTATTTGGGCCACAAGCTTTTCCAGTACGCATGTTTTTCATGGCATCATTTACCTCTAACCTCCCAACTTACGAGTATAGCTAAAATTTCTATCTTTCACATACATGTGTAGATCTTAAGTTGTTATTCTCCTTGTTCTTGTTGAACAATTAATCAAAGTAGTCTCTTTGTTTCTCCTTGATCTCATCATCTCCCGTCAACACATGTTGAGCACTGTCCTTAAAACACCTTCATCTAGTTTATGTCCTTGCCCTTCTTCGCTTTAGTCTTGCTAATTTAAACAATTCTCTCTCTACTTCTTGTGTCCCTAGCTTTTGATACAAGTCATCTAGCGCATCCCCTCGGTCTTTACTAATAGCCTTCTTAGGCACCCACTTAGTAGTATTGAAATTGTATTCTTCAAAAAGCTTCTTTGTCGGTTGCTTTTGTAACTTCCAATAACTCTCTTTTAGCTTTAATAATTATTTGTACCTCCATTCCCTGCCATTATTTTATGTGGTCAAGGTCATAAACATTTAGACACATCTAACACTTCTGCAACTGATTTTTTAATCCAACCTAACACTTTCTTCCTAAGGTGTCTATGTTTCCCTCTATATACAATGCTCCCTTCTCTCGAAGTTTTTTCCTGAAACGCGAACGGTTTATCACTCTTTAATGCCCACTACTTCTACATCATCACTTTTCTCACTTTACTCCTAAACTTTACATCGAAGACTACTAACAAATGTTGGGAGGTCACTGATTCTCTTGGAATAACCTTACAATCATTGCATGTATTTCGATCTCCCCTTCTTACAAAGATAAAGTCTATTTGACTATGGTTAGCCCCATTTTATGAGAAATTAAGTGAGAATCCCTCTTATTAAAATAGTCTTCCATTTGTCATTCTGACCTATACAAGAGTTTTGGTTCATACATCAACAACCAGTAATAAAATAAGAAAGTTATTTGATTGACTAAAAAAAACGATAGACAAACATCTCCTCAAACATAGAAGTGTACAGCTCAGTGAATCAAACACCTCAATTCAAACTAGTTGGAATTTGCTGCCACCAAAAAAATGATCTGTAAAGGTAATACTAACAAAAATTTAAGAAAACCCAATCCAAATACACAGCAAAAGTGCAGAGGACCACAGCAATATTAACAGCATATAAATAGAAGGGAATTGCTAAACACACTAACCTCTTTCATCCCCAGTGTTAGATGGTTTCCTGCACGGCTTGCATTTTCAGCTCTTGAAGACCAAAACTGGTACCCATTACGAATCCATATAGGAATTGCAATAGAGAGGCATGCTACCATTAAGGGTACAGTCAATGATAATCCCAGAAGAACTGATGATTTGCTGCAAATCCAATGTGTACAACAGAAGTATCAACCAAAAGATACAGCCAAAAGCATATCATATCTTCTTGAAAACTATGTATTTATACTCCATGTGTACCGTATTAGTTGCCCACTTTCCCCTTTACATGGCCCTTTAGAAATCATATAAGACGGATAGTTTTACTTATACCCCTTAAGAAACTCTATTGGAACTTCGCGAAAAACTTGTTTTCACTTTAAAAAGAATTAATTATCAAGGTGAAATAGGAAAAACGTAATTAATTATATCTTGGTTTCGTAAATTGAAAAGTAATTTGGGACAACTATTTATAGTAAGGTGGACAACTAATATGGGACGAAGGAAGTGTTTTACCATTGTATTTTTTTGGTCACCATAATGTCTTGATATTGTGGTTGATTTAGATTGGTTCACCTGACGGGTAGAGTAAGGTGTCATCGGGACTTGGGAGATTTGGGTCGGGACAATCACAAACTGGACTTGATGTGCCTAAAGATAGTGTCTTCGCACACGAGTTAAGTGTCATCAGGACTAAGGACTTAATGCTGCCTAAAATATGCAATATAAGTTGGTTCTGTAACTTAACAGTGACTGGGACAAAGTTAATTTAAAAAAAGGGTTTACCTTAAGAACGAAAGCAGCAGACCAACACAAGTGCTCAGCATCCAAGCGATAAAGCCATACTGCAACAACATAGCAAAATTTTACCCAAAAGTTAGTTTTAAAATTGAACCTCTAATTCAAGGTGACAAGAGTCAGACTGCCTTCTGAAAGTATTATGCTAAAGTGCATCTCAATTTTTGAAGAACTACACTGGTAAACCCATCATTAAGTCAAAAATGAATGTCCATTCAAAAGACAGCTATACTAGAGAGGACATATTTATGTGGCCTGAGAGAGAGGTCACTGTAAGAATATCAAGTGTCCTGTGTTAGATACCAATGAACATGACCAACATCAATCATCAAATTAACAAAGCATCTTCTCTTCTCTTCTTTCACCTAACCTCTTTTAGGAATAACATCAGCTGTCCTTGAACATCTATTTTGGAGCTAGCCATAATTAAATTGCTTAACAGGTCTAGCATAGCTGAGCACGCAAAGCATACCATGTTAACTGGATTCAACAGATTGGCTGGTACAAAAACCTTTTGTCTGGATTTCATTACAGGTTAACATATAAAGATGAGTATTTAGAGAGCAAGAGAGAAAGAGGGAGAAGAGCCTGGACTAGTGCTGAAACCATAGTAGCTAAAGACAATCCCTCTTGCGAAAGAAAAGAACCATAGAAACCAATGTAAATAGCATCAAAATATAGTAGAGCTTTAGAAATCGACATCAACCCACATTAGAGCACGGCATGGAGATAATAATACACTTAAAAACAAAATTTCCAGGCAAACAAGTGATGATATGATGATATGACAAAGTTTCAGTAGTAACAACGGCGCAAAGTTATCCCAACCAAAACCTCAAATAGCAACAAGATGCTTGGTGGGAAAACAAATAAAAACAGATACTTGTAGGCAAAGAACCAAAAATATAAATACCTTCCGAGGCTTTGAAGTCATGGACAAATCTTCAGCTTGTAGTGACCGAAGGAAGGCCAAAATAGAACAGACAACAGGAGACATAAGGAGAACCGCAATGCCAAATTCAAACTACAGACACCAATTTTTGTTAGAAAATGGTAAATAGAACTATACGGAGTTCAAATTAGCTGTGCCGTACTCCAAATACGCTTTAAGCTGAACATTTGAAGTAGCAATGCATTTCTTACCTGTTGGTGTGTAGCATTTAGAAGTTTTATTGTCTTTGGTCGGAAGATGGCCACAATGACGGTTTCAAGAATGAAAATTAAACTGAAAAGAAGCCATGCTCGTTCTGGAGTTCCAGCTATATGGTGCAACATTACTCTAAAACGTTGAAGCCACCTTCCTAATCCTTGGAGTCTAAGTTCTTCCGAGAATGAAATTTGATTATGTAACACATCGTCAACACCATTTGAATCAGTGACAGGAGGGTTATTGTCACGATGTTCTCGATCAGCATCCAAACTACTTCTCTGCAACAAGGCTAGAATCATTGGGTCCAATCCATTCTCCTTCAGCATCACAGCAAAATTAGGATCAAGCCCTTTATCTTGCAATAAATTAGCTAATTCACGATCTGTGTGTCTTCCTTTCCTCTTTAACATAGATGTAATCCTGGGATCACTCAACTTTTCTTGAAATGCAAGTGCCAAATTCAAGTCCAGTATCTGTTGATTTGCGGAAGTGGATGTACTAGAATCACCGCCTTGGCTATCAAGGCCACTACTAGAACAAACAACCAACGAACTATTATGCTCTAAATTTCTGTCAACATAAGATGATCCTACTTCAGGCTCTTGAACTACTGAACGACAAGAACTACTACATAGAGCTAGACTGGGCCTTCCACTGTCTACGCTCTTATCACTATTAATCCCCTCGATGTTATTCCAGGTACTGCCATCACCAGTGCAAGGCACAGTTGCATTACCAAGATGACCAGCATCAGCACTACTACTGCGCTTAACACTTGAGCCACAACCCTCAGAAGAGCTTGCAGAGCTATTTTGGTCTTTTCTGCGGAATCCTTCTCTAAGGCGGATAACTGTGCTCTGCAAGGCATCTCGTCTAGCTGCTAATGGGTCTGTAACTGATAAATGCCGTGAAACAGCCGCGCCCAACAGCACAGATGCTACAACTGCATAACTAATACAATGCCCAAAGTACCTGAAACAAATTTTTTGCAGTAAAAGATTAGAAGTTTCTATTCTAAAAATAATATAAAAGGGATGTATGTGCCCACGAGCACAAGAAAACTTAATAATGGAAGGAAATTAATTAGCATGGGTTAACAACAAACCAGTAATGAACTCCAAAACAGATCAGGAACACCCGAGATGTACCAGCAACAAAAAGTACGACAACTCGACTTTTCAGAAGCTTAAAGCCATACAAGCATGCTCCCAAGTTCCAATCTGATTAGAATGAAATGCTAGTGAATTAATTACTTACCAACAAGGGAAATCAGAAATGATTTCCAAATACAAGTCAGAAAAGGAGATATATGCTTGAAATGAACTACCAAGGATTATCACGGCAGCTGATGTTGTAGCCCCAAGCCAGTTTGATTCCTTTGCTGTCAGACCATACAGGATGGAATACACAAGAAGTACTACAAGTGAACCAACATAGAGAAGTCCAAGATGCAAAGCCCTGCAAAGCCCAAGTTCAGCATGATGATGACGAAATTATAGACTTCAGAGAAAATTTCGAAAAGATAGTTCTGGAAATATGATGAGTAGTATAGATAAGAACTACTGAACACATGATATAACAGGGTAACGTTCTAATCTAAAGTAGCATTTAAATTGATTTGTTTAGCTGTGAATTTTTAGATCTACTGCATTTACTGGAGTGTGCGCTTTGTTTTCTCAGAGTTGGTATTCCTTTATTCAAAGAGATTCAAGTTACACCCATTATTTAGAGTTCTTAGGCTCTTTATTTTCAAATCCTGTTAGCTGAGAACATCTTGGCCTCTCTTCATATTCTTTCATCTCTAATAACAATGATGCACCCAAAAAAGGAGTTGTAATATTTGTCATCCCCATCCTTTTAATGGAGACCTTCCAATATTGTTCAAAAAATCCCTAGCCAACAAGAATGATGTTCCCCTTCAACAAGTATTACAACTTACATTTTACTCTGTCTTTCTATTGCCTATAAACAGTCCAGCACATCAAAGATGTATTCTGTTTGAGCTAATAAATTATATCTTCTGCAAATTGTTCTGCACATCCTCAAAACACCTCTTGTTGTTTCTTTCTGTCCAAACTGCCCACCCATATACATGTTTGGACAATATTCCATCTCTTATCCTTCTCTGATACATTTCCATCCCTGTTCCACCTGCTTAGTAATCCTTTAATGCTCCCAGGTTTTACCCACCTGATCTCCTTCAGGCTGATGAACATTCTCCACAGCTCCCCTATCCTTTTGCAATGTAAGAAAATATGGTTGATCACAAAAAGCATCTAGAAACCAACTGTTAACCTCTCTTGTTTAGGTTTTCATGTGTCAAGACTGTCTATATGGCAAGCAGCCTCAACACTTCTTTGCACTATTTTTTTCCATCCTTATTTGGTAGACTCGAATCTATCTCGCACGCAATTTCTTTGCCTAAATTTTGGTTGATTTGTTTCCACTCTATATTTCAAAAGAATATCACATCAAACTTCACCAATTTTCCTCAGAAATCACTAGGCTATTTGTGTGTGAAAACACATTTGTTTTATTAAGAATGACCTGTGGAATCAGATGAATCATTAACTTTTGAGCAGTTGCTTCGTGACTTATGTAGAAACAGATGTATTTAAAAATATTTCTAATAATGCTATTGTAAAACATTTCAACAGATATAACCTTGTCAAGAACGGTTGTGAAAATGTAATTACTTTCTGCTTTCAATTAGTAATATTTATTTTATTGGCTCTTTCGTATGTTTTTCCTATATTTTGACACCCTTTAATGAAAATCATGACCGGGGGGGGGGGGCGGGGGGGGGGGGGGGGGGGGGGGGGGACTCTGGATTTTTCCTTTCATGCAAAGTGGTCTACAAAACGAAAGTTTAAAGGGTAAGACCCTGAAGGTTATTCAGAGAGAAAATAATGGAGATAGTCAAGGTCTCCTACTGATTTTCATTGTTGAGAGTTGTTCTCGTGATCTGGGATGGAAGGACCTGAGATGTGTGAAAGCTGACCTAGACACCATGGTAATCAAAATGGAACAATAGTAATAATAATAAATAACCGGGCTCCACTTAAGGTGGAGTATTTCATTTGGACGATGTTGAAGGAAGCTGCTTCTTTTACTACCAGAAGGAAGTTGTTTTAACACATAAGATCTCCAAAAGAAGGCCTAAGTGTATGTACTAGATGTGCTCTTTGTGAAGACAACAGTGAAGATGTCAATCCTCTTTTTTTGGATTGCAGCCTCGCTTCACAGCTTTGGAATCATCTCTAAAATATTACCAGTCAGCTGGACAATTCCGCAATTAACTTATTACAAATATTGGCACAGGAAGGACCTAAGAAAAACAACATGAAGGTATGGAACTCTATAGTCTATCCAGCAGCGATCAGCTGGTCCATAAAAAATACTACAACTATTGAGAACCAAAAAAGATTCTGTAACTAATTGCAAATACAAATGTATTGCATTGTAAGTTTTCGGATGCAATATGGTATATTTTGGAGGTAAATACCTACTAGCATTCTCTTGTTGCTGATAATCAATAAATTATCCCAAACTTTTGTGAGTGTGTTCTTTTTTTTTCTTTTTTCTTTTTTTTTTGGGGGGGGGGGGGGGGGGGTGGGGGGGCATGGGCAATAGCATGACTTTATAGCAAGCAATGTATAGCTTACCTTCTAGATTGTCGAGGATACAACTCATTGGGATCAGGTGGCTCTTGTAAGCAAGCAACAGGACCCACTTCAATACAGTCAGAATAAGCAAATTTATATGCCCTCCGTACGTACTCATCGACGTCTAAGCCATTCCCTGCCAGGATCGGTAGACAGAGAATTCACAAAGGAGAAAAAAACACAAAAGGAGAACAAGAATTTTGTAAACATTTCAATGGACCCCTAACAAAATTCCCTAAATAAACAACAAAATTCCCTAAATATTTGACCTACTTTGTGCAAAAAAATAAAGCAAAGATGCTCACGACAAGTTACTGATTAACCTTCAAAAAACACATACATAGATCATGACAAAGACACACATCATAACATACCATTGAAGACCATCCTGCAAATAAATAGCATATTGATTGCCAGGGAGATTGCTGACACACCAAAGAAGAACCCTGAAGGTGAGTATCTTTCAGATGCCCTAACACCTGCTGTGACATACACAGCACAAAGTTCATATGCACAAAGCAAACCGACAGCTAGTAGGAGGAGAACAGCTACAGCCCCTGCAGAACACATTAACAAACAATTGTGAAGTGAAGGGAGTGAAAGAACTTCAAGATAAGCACCAAAAAAAAAACAGATGTAAAAAGAAAGTTGTTTAATTGCTTATGTACAAAACAATGACCAAAAAATTCAATTTAATTGCTAAAATTTATCATCCTTCAACAAGAAATTATCAGTGATCTGGCTTAAACTTTATTATAAGGTAAAAGATCATAAAACCATAAAAACATAATATAACAACTTAAACTTTACTAAAAGGTAAAAGATCATAAAACCACAAAAATTAATATAACATCTATAAAGCACAGAGACCAAAATTAAATGCATATATTCGAGTTGAATTTCAATCCAACAGTAACACCAGTTGCGCGAAACTTTAGCAACTTCATAGAGCACAGTCCACAAATACAAGAACTGGAATCAGATGAGGGCAGCCATAGTGAACAAAACTTCAATCCAAGGAAGGTCTGTTTCCATCTCTCGGAATAACGGGACTGGAGGTAATTGTTCATAAATTCAAATATGAAGGATGAGAAGACATTGCTAAGAGAATTTAAAGATATGTTTATTTGTTTACAAGGTAAATAATTATATTAACAATTAGGGAAAATCCCATATACCAAAGAAAAAACTCTACATTAAGATATCGCTCTCAATGAAAGAAACCCAATCTATACATATTATAGTTGTGCTCTATAGCATAATGATGTGGCATAGTTCTTTGGACAAGGATTAATTCTTTTGGACTCTTTTATTTTGAGAATGTTATCCACAGGTATTTTGGACTCTTTTTAGAAAGGTAACCGTTCGTATAATCTATATAAACTCAACATCGCAACTGGTGCTGAATTTAGAACTTTATATCAACAAAAGAGCAAAACAAAGAGAGAAAAACTCCTATCGAGACAGAGATATAGATTTTGTGGATCAAGGCCGGGGACAAAAAAAGCACCAAATTCTTTCACAAGATCGCAAATGCCAACATACGATATAATTCGACTAAATAGCTCGAAAATCAATGGAAATAGGATCACAAAGCAATCAAAAGGGAAATTTTGAAGTTCAAAAATAATGTTTTAAGGGAAAGTGAAAAATAGAGACCAGCCTTCAAAACTAACTGACCAACTTTTGACTTTTGACTTTTTGGGTACTTATCCAAACACTTCAAAAACTAAAAAATAGCTTAAAAGCCAAAAGACACTAAAAATAAGTCAATCCACAAACCCACTTAGACATATAATGGTAGTTGAAATATTATGTAAATGTATGAGTGTGTATGAATGTATGTGTTTAGCCAACACGATTAAGTACATTCATTTTTCTTCCTCCCAGCAAGTATAAGAGGAGTAATACATACTTGAACTTTGCCACTGTGTTCTCCACCAAAGCATTATTGAGTAGAATGCCAAAAGAAGAGCACTTCCAGCCATTATTACAGCTAGACCAACTATATCTCGTCCCAATATCAACATTAACCAACCTCCCCATGTAACAAGAACCACCACTGGAGAGATCACAGTTATCCAGGCAAACAGAGAGAGAAAACTACATATAATTCCCAGCTGGGGCCCTTGTAAGAATCCCGGCCATTTTCGAGCAAAGATCCAACTGAAAGGCCAAAAAATAGAGATATTAACCACAAAGAACATATTTCATCCATAAAAAGGAAAATATTGATATATATGAACAGATACATGAACTATATTTATGGTATAGAAGTAGCTAGAAAGAACTGTCAAATCAAACAAAAAAAAAAGAAATATAGTTGGACAGCAAATTGGGGAAACGGACAGTCTCGTGGATGAGGTACCAAAGATAACTAAAGGAAGCACCAATTGCTGTGGTTAAACCGGCATATTTTTGTTTTGAAGTCTTTAATATGTACTGCTCTTATTAGAAAGCATCATAGATCACATCCCATGTAAGCCAGAGAAACACAAATGGCCACAGAGGTCCTCTATTTTTTCTTTTTCTTTTTTTCTTTTCTTTTTTTTTTTTTTGATGAAATAAGATTCTGTATAGCTTGCATCAGGAAGATGCAAAGGTACAAAAGATATGTTAGATCCAACAACAGTAGGTCTTTTAGCATAAGGAGCTAATCAAAAGCAAAAGAGGGCTATTAAGCCCACAGAGAACCAAAGAAATCTAAAAAGAACTAACATCATTTCCAGGAGCATAAGTAGTCCAACTAAAAAGCAGTAACAGACATCTACAGTTAATAACTGAGGTAGGAGTTAAAATACCATCAAAACATCTTCTATTCCTTTCTATCCAAAAACACCAAAGTTACAGCTTTGGGATTTTTTCCACATTTTCTTGATGGCTTCGCTGATTCTCCAAGAATTCCAGCTATCAACTGCTTTCTTTATAGTCAAATGTAGTGCCCAAGAGAGGTCAAAAACTAATAGGAACATGTGCCAGCTGTCAGCATCCACTGCGCAGTGCAAAAAGAGATGATTTACAGTTTCTAAGTTTTTCTGGCACATGTAGCATCTATTTCTAGTTGGGACTTTCTTCTACACAGGTGGTCTTGAGTCAGTGTGGCCCCTTGCAGTGCTATCCAGGTAAACAACTGATCTCTGGGGAATTTTTTTTTGGGGGGAAACAGGTAACTTTTTGTATTCCTCAGCAGTAAGGGCTGTGCTGGCCACCTCCAAAAAACTGTTACAAGAAATGATCTCTGGGGAGGTTTTGCTCGCCAGATTAACTTCCATGGCCGGAGATGAATTGACTTCATTTAATGAGCACATTTTGTGATGCCTTTACACTGTATGCACCCTCCTTGGAGCTGCCTCATCTCATTGTATCCATGCTTTGGCCATCTTTAATGAAGTTGTTTAATCTTCCCAGTAGGTATAGAACATCTTGTAATTCTCAATCTTGAATACTCCTTCTGAATTGGACATCCCATAGGTTGCCTTCTCTGTTTTTCTCTATTGTAACGTTTGAGTTAGTGGCTATTAAAAAGAGAGTTGGGAATCTGGTTTGCAATGTGGAATCACCAAGCCGTTTGTCCTTCCAAAACTTCACCAAAAGCCATTACCAGCTTTGAAGGACATGTCCTGCTAAAAATAATCTTTTGAATTGTTATTGTGTTTCCAAGGTCCCACCCCATGTGGTACTCATGGTGCTCCAGTTGTCCTGAGGATCATACTTGGCTCTCACAATATCTTTCCACAGACTATTAACCTCGTGTCCATACATCCATAGTCCTTTAAGGAGTTTTTGGCCAAAAACATCCTTAAACTACACCCTCAACTTAAACTACATCCTTAAATTATTTTTCTTAATGGAAAATATCCCCCAATTATTTAAAATTTGACAACTTTCATCCTTTTGTTAAAATTTGTCAAAAATTAACAAATTCTTCACAACATCATGTACGGTTCACACTACTCTCAACAAATTAAACTCCCTAAATCACCCCCAATAAAGCAATTCTGTTCATTCTACATGCATCTAAAATAATATTATAACTTTTTTTAGTGACAACGTTTTGCATTGTCTTCCTTTAATTAGCAATTATATTTTTTTTACTATTCATTTGATTTGATATCAAAGAAATCAATGGAAATGTTTTTTACATTGAATCTGCAAAAAGTGGTGTCGATCGGAGACTTTTACTTGTAATAATGGAAAAAGAAACTTAGTAGAGATTCAAAATTAGTTGAAAATTGATCACCTCAATAATCAATTTGCCCCAAATCTAAAGACATTTGACTTTGCAAGGTGAAGATGATGCGAAATTAAGCTCCAACTCCATTCAGTTGGTAAAGAAGAAGAGCAAATCATGTCTCCTCGTAGACTAACACCGTCCTAACATTGTTTTTTTAAAACAGCAAACACGAGTCTCAATTTTATTCTATTTTTGAATGTTTTTTCCAACATGTAATAATATTGTTGATTATTTTTTTTTGGGAATAGTATGAATTGCATATGTTTTGTGTGAAATTCCCTAATTTTTGACAATTTTTAACAGAGGGGTGAAAGTTGTTAAGTTTTAAACACTTAAAGGATGTTTTTTGTTTTTTTTAAGAAGGATAATTTAAGGATATAAGCATATTAGCCAAAAACTCGTCCTTTAAGCAACAGACACTTGTTGTGCTTAGCCAAGTCCCTGATTCCCAGTCCATCATTTTAGGTTGAATTACTATAGGCCATTCAAGTGCATCTTGTGGTCTTCATTGTTCCCTTCTCAAAGGAAGACTTGTCGAATTATTCTAAGACATTATTTGGCATTGGAATGAGAAACATGATGTATGCGGGAATGGTGTCAAGAACATTGTTGATTCAGGTAACCCTTCCAAGTGAGAGGTATTGTATTTTCCATGTATCCATGCTCTTCTCCAACTTTTCAGTTACTCCATACCAAACTTCCTCCGACTTATATTGAGCTCCTGGAGGCATTCTTGGGTAAGTAATAGGGAAATGAGCCAATGCCACAACACATAATGTTAGCCAATTCTTCCAAGTTTGGCACTTCATTCACCGGAAAGCATGTCAATATGTAAACCTGAAATAGATTCGAAAATAAGAAGGATTAGGCTGAGGTATTCCAACTGCAACTTGTCTGCCCCACAGAATATTAGTGTCATCTGCATACAATAGGTGGGACACTGATGCAGAGACTCTAATACTACTAGAATGGTAAATCCTTCAATCCATTAGATGAGGTTAGCTTTGTCTAGCTTAACTTGGGCCTTCCATGGCTGTGATGAACAAGAATGGTGAGAGTGCTCATCTTGGTCTCCACTGCTCATCTTCTGTGTTTAGCCCCCCCCCCCCCCCCCCCCCAACAAAACCAACCAACCAAATCCCTAAAAGCTTAGGATCTCTTCTTTGATGGTATCTTTATCTTCAATGATCTCTTCCGCTGATTTTTTTAAGGTTGTCAATACAATAGTACCTCCAACTAGAGTTGGCCATTAATTGAAAGATTTGGTGTTTTTGTCGTCTTCTTTTAGCCAAAGACATATAGATTTCTATCCCCAAGATATCTTTTCTGCTTTGGCCATTATTTGTAGTTCCAACCTAAGGTGCTTCAGTTTATTTTTCTTCTCTTGTTATTGGACTCTTTCTTTTGTTGCTTGTTTTAGCGAAGTAAGCTCATTCAATAACACAAGTCCTTTTTTGTTCAAATCGACCAAACTCTTCTCTATTCCACTTAGTGATGTCTTTTTTCAGATTCTTCAATTTCTGCACAAGCATAAAATCTGGCCTACCACTAATTAAGTAGCCCTGTCACCAGCGATTTTTGTCAGATGCCACATATTTTCAAACTTGAATAAGACAGTGGCTTCCCAATCCATACATTCAAGAAGAATAGGATGTGATCTGATATCAATCAAAGCATCCCTATTTGTTTGATTGGTTTGAACCTATCACACCATTCTTGGAAGATTAGGAACCTGTCAATTCTTGATGTTTGCAACAAATTCTCCCCCTTAAAACCATGTGAAATGAGCCCATAATTAGTTGATAGTGATATACTAGAAACAGGAAAAAAGCTCCCAGACACAAAAAGACGAGGAATGTCCTAACCCAGTAGGGTCCTACGCCTCCGGAAATCCTTCTGATCACCGAATTCCACTCTTTTTTTCTTTCTTTCCTCTGTCCCCTTTGCACTCGTTCCAAAATGGAAGACGCTATTTATTTTGCAATTGAATTCAAGGCCTACAACATCTCAAGAACACTTGGTACGGCGGGAGCTGGGTATGACTGGACAGAGAGAAATTGGAACTCCATTAAGAGAATAACTTCCAATGAGAGGACAACGGAATGGATCGTGCATACATTGCGGAAGCATCACTGACAAAGGGGAACACGGTGAAGAGATGGAAGAAGAAAGACAGCTTCTCAGAAGTTTTCTGCTCTAGGAACTACAATAAATTTTATTTTTTTTGAAAATGGTAAATTGTATTCATCAGCATTAATATATGCTGGCCACCTTCAAAAATGAGCAATTACAAGCTTCCTATCAACTCTACAATCTGATCTACATCTTCTATACAAAGTAGTTTACACCAAAGAAGTAGAGCTTCAATACAATTCCATTTTACTTTATATATGGAATTGGACCTATCTTTAAAGCATCTCTCATATCTTTCCTACCATATTGACCACCATATACAGGATGGTATTAATCTCCACCATCTCTTTTAACTTCAACTTCCTCCCTTCTAATCCAGCAACTCAAAAGATCTGATGTGTGATCTGGCATTGTCCAGCTAGAAACTACAATAAATACGGCCGCTACATCAGTCTAAAAATGTGAGAGGCAGGAGGAGGGGAGTGATTATCATCCTTGAGCTAGCATTCGATTCAGGGTGGTTGAGCATTACGGAAAAGGTGGGGAGATTCATTAAAAGTCGCAAAAAGTTAATGAATTTGGGGAATCATAGACTGGTGAGCAGGGACATTCCATATGCTACAGTACTAAGAAGCAGTAAATAGGCTAACAAGGGGTCAAAAGTTGCTGAAAGGAGAAGGCAGTTCTAAAGGGAAATAGGATCTTTGTTAAAGATGATCCAGAGGAGCACAGTGAAGTGCTAAAGAGGAGTCTAGTGGGTGCATTTGAATACAGAGTCGGAGAAACAACGACTCTTGCAGAAATCAGGGGATAGGCCAACCGACTATGGAAACAAACAAAGGGCTGAACATTTATTAATTGGCCAATGGGCTTTTTTTATTTGAGTTTGCATGTACAGTTACAGCAGAGGAAGTGATCGAAGGGGACTGCGAGTGGAGGAAGTAGTGGACTGTTCTATGATGTCTTTTTGTGAGAAATTTTTGGCTAGGTGGAGGTTGAGTTCCCATGTAATGCAATATGGGATCCAAGTGTGCTGAGGAAGACGTGTTTTTTTTCACTTGTAGCCACTAGAGGGGTGATTCTGGCAGCAAAAAAACTTGGAGCAGAAGGTTGCCAGCATTAGTTGGTCTTGCGTGTACAAGGAGAAGGGCGAGGAGGTGAATCACCTTCTTCTACATTGTGGACTTACCATGAGATTATGGTGGAATATGTTAGGTGGTTTTGCATTCCTTGGACAATGCCAAGGACTTTGAAAGATTTGGCGCTCAGATGAAAGAGAGGGAGAAAGAGGAGAGAAAGAAAGGCTTGGAACGTGTTTCCGGTTGCATTAAGGTAGGTCATTTGGAGACAGAGAACTAGGAGAGTTTTTTAAGGTGTAGAGTCGAGTTTCTTGCAGTAGAGGAGTATTCTCCGCTCCCTTATTTTCTTTTTGTACAAAGAGAAAGCTTTATGTTGTACCAAGGATTGGATGGAATTTGCAGAGAATCATATTTTGTAGTCTTTGGTCTTTTGTATAACCTTTGTATATGACAATTTTAGTTATGTTTCTACATGGAAGTACTTTACTTGATCAAAAAAAAATGTATAGCTCTAACACCTGTATAGATGACCTTCGTTACTCACATTTGAACCACATTTAAGATAAGCAAAAAGATAAAACTCTATGGAGAGAACAATCAAAATGGTCCTTGATGTACAGGTGTTACTTTATTTTGTTCCTTAATACATCTCACTTGATTGAAATGGTTTTTAATGCATACTAAGAGCTGTTCATTTGGGTCCTTTACCCTAAACTTAACAGATTTATCAAAAAAATGTGTTAAGTTTAACTATAGGCCACCGTGACTAACAAAATCCACCATTTTCTCATTTGTTAACTCCAAAAAAGAGCTTCATAATATCCAACACCACCTTCTCTACCTTCTCTAACAAAATACACTATTTTCTCTTCCCTTTTTCTGGCCCAAAATTCTCTACTATCTCTAGCAAATTTTGCAGCTTCACTCTTATTTTTCATTGTCCTAAATCGATTTCCTTGTGCAGCATTTGACAGGGAATCTACATGAATTTCCAAATTCAACTTAATTCTCTAGTTCTCTACCTATCTATGCTGAAAATGGGGGAAACATACAAGCAAAGCCCCATATTCGCAGGAGTCGGAAAAAATCACTATTTGAGCTCACAAAAACATATCCTCATTTAAAATTTAGCGAGAAAAATATCATGTAAATTCAAGATTATTGGAATCAACATGCTTGTGAGCTTATATGACTCAAAATCAATTAAAAGTTTCAGTCTTTATTCAAATTCTAAGAGTACCAGGATACAATTTATTGCTTACTAAATAGCATATGAGAAAAGGAATCAGATATGAAAAATTTGGAAGTAAAAAATTACCTGTAAATCCGCCATGGCCTCCAATTAACTGCCCAAAGTAAAGCAAAAGAGGCAGAACCTACCACAGAGAAAAGGGTCCCCGAAATCACACATGCCAACATTAATTCATGCTCATTTCCTTCCATTTTCCTCCTTTATCCCCCCTTTCTCTGTCAACTGCATCCAAAAATGTGATATTTATTACAAAAATAGAAAACACACAAAATTTTCTGTAAGTTGAAGGTTTTACATACCTAGCTCAACAAAAACCTCCCAGACTAAAACTGAGACATTCCCAAACAGAATAGGGTTTTTGCCAGACCATAGTCAAGAGTAAAGCTTGGATTTAGAGAGAGAGAGAGAGAAAAGCATATCGTGTGGTGCGGGTCAATAGAAAATTGTTGAAGAAAAATCAAAACCCTAACCAGGCTCGGAAGGAGACTAGAGAGGAGAGAAGAATAAAGTAAAAGTACAAGTGAGTGTGGATATAAAATTCTGAAACGTCAGTGCTTGCTTGTAAATATTAATTAAAATAACAGCTGCGTTTTCCTGTCTTAGCTTCTAATATCACAAATTCATTCTCATTTTGTTGTTCATCTGTTTTTATATTATTATTATTATTACTAAAATTTCACTTAATTAATAAGAGTTCTGTTGACACTTTCAAGTAGTAAGAGAGCTCTTGACAATCAATCAAGCAGTAAGAGTTCAAGGTGATGTTAATGGTAGTGAAGATTGGAAGGAATATGGATATATCTATAGAACCCGAAGATTTCAAGTTTTCACGTCTTGAAGAATTTTAAATTATCTTTAAATCGATCAGCAGCCATGTGCTTGCTTCTGTGCTATCAAGGCGTTCCAATTTATGGGGAGTATTTTAAACTAGTTAACATATCCGCGCTTCTCATTAGGTTTATGAATAATTTTTTTGATTTAAATATTTTGAGTCAAATATTATTATCATTAAACCCAATAACTTATATTTTTCAACTTGTTGTTCACTATCTATGCTTGTAGTATTTTAAATATAGTTGATTTCGTATAATCTATTTGGTATGTTATCTTTAGAAACATGTAAAGAAAGAAAATAATTTCATGGAAATTTTCTTTTTGTTTATGCGGCTGTAGTAAATTCTAAATTATATTTTAGGATGGAGTTAAATCATACACTCTTCATAAAAAAAATATTATGAAAAAAATTACTCTAAATAAATTGATAACCAATAATTTAATAAATTAGAAAACATATTATATATATATATATATATGAATGAAATTCCTAAAGTGGAAATATACAACTAATTTCAAGTCATGCTTATCATATTACTAGTTCTCGAATACGTGTGTTGCACGTATATTTCACGTTAAGTAATTTTTTAAAGAAAATAATATGAGTTGTATAGATTTGAAAGGGCAGATTACTTTGTGTCTGATTTAAACTTTTGAGTCATTTCTTTTTTGAGTTCAACATACATAATTAGTAAAATATATGTATATTGAATGTAACATGACAAACTATTAAAATCAATGTTTTTCATGCATTGCACCACCATATTAAACTAATAACTTCAAATTTTTGATTAAACCTCTAAAGTATATAATTTCATATATAACATTTTTTTTCTATAGTAATACATGCACTTACATATATTAAAGTGTAAGATAAATTAAAGAATAACAAAATAAAGACACAACAATTTTAACTAATTAATCAACATCACCTGATAGGTAAACTACCACGAAATGGCTATTTGACATTGTTGCCTCAAATATGCAATCGGCTATAAGAATCTCAAGTTTTCAATCGTATGATATAATTTGAATAGTAATACACTTATCTAAATTACTGTGCAAATCAATTGGAACTGCATCCTACGCTTTTTTAAAAAAAATGTTATGTGTATTTATATAAAACTTAATAGAGTACATGAAAAGTTTTCTAACGGATGAAAATTAAAAGAAATAACAAATTTAAAATTAATGAGATAAATGCATATATAATTATATAGTAAAAGATAAATTATACTAAGAGTTTGATAGATTCATGAACTTCACATTAATGTTTCATAATTTCCGGAAGTTGAAACGAAATTAAAATATTGAATAGAGGACAATTTTAGGAAGATGAAAAAGCTAGCAATTCGAAAACATTGAATATAGATTCCAAAACATTGAATATAGGTTGTTGTAATTTGAGTGATAAATTAAAATATTACTCCTATTTAATTAGATTGTGTAACAATTTAAGTAATACTACTAATTAGATTAGTTATTTTTGTTTATTAAATATTTTTATTAAGTGGCAAAAAAGTAATTCAACTTTGATAATCAAAATTCATTGAATCCCGAAATAAATATTAAACGAAAAAAATAATATTTTAAATAATTTCAAGAAAATAAATTAAGTTAGATATTTTAATTAAAAATTATTCTAAAGAAGTGGAAAAGTCATTAACATTTTGATTAAAATAATATAATTTAATATTTAAATTAAATAGTTAAATATCTTTATAACATTTAAATTTATAATAAGGGTAAAATCGTAATTCAACTTTAAACTTTTTTTGTTCCCTCTTATAATAATATATGATTTTATCTAAAATAGTTATATCTTTTAGAATCTATTGCTTGTAAAATAATAAAAGGTTGACTTTTATTTTGGTGAAAATCGTCTTCGGTATATTGAGAAATCATGTCAACACTACATAAGTAATTCAATGGGAGTATCATATTTGCATTATTCGGCTAACAATATACTCTACTTATTCTTTTTTAATTTAACATGAACCTAATATGAAAAGCAAACATTCAATATTAAAAAAAAATAGCAACACAATAATTATTATTACAAAACGAAAAAAAACAACAGTTGCAATATATCAAAACTGTTAATAAACACTTACAAATGTATAATATATATATAAAAAAATTAAAAATACTAATAAAATACCAAAAACTCTATAGAAAATCTCTTTAAAATTGTTACTTGTAGCAACTAAGTAAGACAAGAAAAACTATATAACTTGCACATTAATTACTTTAGGGGGTTATCCACATGAAAGGTTTTGAAGTCATGAATATTATTAATTAACAATTAAAAATAAAAGCTACATATATATAAAAAAAATGTCAATTATGCAGAATAATACTATTAAGTAATTATTTGAAGAGGAAATTTTGAAAATATATTTTACAATATCACACCGGTGAAGAAAAAATAAAAAACATGCTAAATAATTTAGAGAAAAGGTAAATGTGATCGGAGGTGATAGAAATATACCACATCATCTTATTTATTTCTAACATTCTAACTCTATATATAAATAGATATATTAGTGACTTAAGTCATCTACGGCCCCCTAAAGTTGTCCGCATAATTCACTTAGACACCTCAACTATGGCTTATACCTATTGAACACCTAAATTATTCAAAACACAGTCTATTAAGCATAAAATGTTGATATGGCAAAATAAGTGCATCTCACTGCACGGAAGCGCGTGAACAAGTCTAAATTTTTATTTTTTATTAATAATAATCTTCTACCTTTTTTTTCTTATAATGACACTTGGCATTGCATTAATAAAAATAACTAAAAAAAAATATTTTGCGTTATAATATCCAAAAAGAAAACAAATCCCCCCACCCCCTTCCCTATAAGCTATATCAACAGTTGTCTTCTTCTCTACCCATTTTCATTGTTGTAAACTCTGTGTTGATTTTTTTTTTCTCTTCATCAAAAGAAAAACTGAATCTTCTAAGTGTTAAATCGAACTTGCAAGAATGAAAAAAATAATCGGACATCAGAGTTTTAAAGGCAACTCCGTTCATTTCTATTTCCGACTTCGATCAACAAACATCAACACATTAAGTTGTAACATAATATCAGAAAATTTGATATAATACTTTAAAATCCTCAAGATTTCTCTTGGTAATTAATTTTAAAATAATTTATCAAAGTTAATTTATTTTTCACAAAAATTACAATATTCACTCCATTAATTTATAATAATGGGTAACAACTAATGAAGAAGAAGAAGAAAGCACATATAACTAAATGGCTGGGGAGTGATTTGTTTCTTTCCTTCTTTTTCATTGTCGCAGGAGGTGTCCATGGACATTAAGGGATGAAGAAGAAAGATGGGTAGTTCCTGTGGGGGAGGAATGACTTTTTCTTTTCTTTTTTAATCATTTTTTTTTAAAAAAATTAAAGATTGGAATTAACAAAAATGAAAATTCAATAAATTGGGTCCATGTGACAAGTGTTGGAGTATTATTGGTTATTTTTCAAGACAATGTGCGTGAATTACACACACAATATTTTAAAAGCTTTATTATCATTTTGTGTTCAATAAGTACATATCCATTAATATTAGAATGTTCAATAGGTACAAGCCATAGTTAAGGTATCTAAGTGAATTATGCGGACAACTTTAGGGGGCCGTAGATGACTTAAGCCTATATTAGTTGTAAGTATATAATAAAGAGAAAGTACTTAAAATATTTTTTTAAAATTGTTATACTGAAATTATAATCAGAAGAAGGTCAAAAAAAAAGGAAAAGAAAGTGGAAAATTAATCTATTAGGATTGAAAATTAGAAAGATATGAATTATGGATGATTATTATGTACTCCTAATAAAGTAGTATGTGAAAAGTTTTTGTTATAAATGTTCCTGTGTTAATAAAAATTATTTTTAATTAATTGAGTAAACTACTTTTATCCAAAATCAATTAATTTAAATAGGAAAAAAGGTCAAAAAAAAGAGAAGATAAATGTCACAACACTTTTTTTTTATGTATCTCATTTTCAATAATTAAGAGAAGTAAAATATATTACACTTTTTAGTTTTAATATAATT
Organism: Solanum lycopersicum; assembly: GCF_036512215.1. Lineage (NCBI taxonomy): Eukaryota > Viridiplantae > Streptophyta > Magnoliopsida > Solanales > Solanaceae > Solanum > Solanum lycopersicum. The sequence goes on along the minus strand of NC_090811.1, from coordinate 69,330,708 downwards.
CATGTGACTAAGGGGAAATTTTTTCTTCATTCTTTTCATTAAATTTTTTAAAAGTACTAAAAAATAATTAATTTATTTTTTGTTTTGTCTATGACTATTTTTTAATATGATAAACTATATCATATATATTTTTAGTGGCATCAATATGCAATAGCTATAAGAAATGTATCATGTGCAATATTATATTTTTCAACTGTGAGGAAAATTGAAATATTAATTAGAACTTGACGAAAAAATTACATAAAAATAAAACTATATAACTTTTCATCTTCATTCATTCACATAATAATAATAATAATAATAATAATAATAATAATAATAATAATAATAAGAAGAAGAAGAAGAAGAAGAAGAAGAAGAGCAAAGTAAAATGAAGAAAATAATGTTAATTGAGATTTCTTTGTGTTGATTAGTAGAGTTTTATAATTTAATTTTTGTTGAATAATATGAAATTATATATCTAATAAAAAAAATATAATCAAAACAATACATGAATAAATTGATCTTCAAAATATTTGGAAATCATTCAAACTTTTTTACTAATATGATCATTTTCTTGATGAAACCTTGAAATAATTATGATTCCTTCTTCATTTTCATAAACTTGTACCAAACTAATGCAAACATCAATTTGATGAATCTTGAAGAATATATCTATGATCTTTATCAATATGAAGATCATATGGTGAACTTATTAAGTACAATGATGAAAAAGATGAAGAAAAAAAAATGTAAAAGAGGAAAAAACTATACTATTAAAAAGAAAGAATGAGAAAATGAGAATGATCATTGAACATAGATAGTTGTTATTTATAGTTTGTGTAAACCATAAGAACAATTAAAAATAAGTTGAAGAGACATATTATTTAAGTAAGGAATGTAAATAGATGGAGGTTTTGTTGTAACTTATTAGGTATAATTAGAATAATAAATATGAATGAATTTTTTAATTAATAAACAAATTATATAATGAAAAGAAATTTTTTTAAAAAAAAGAGGAAAAAAAGAAATTGAAATTGAGGTCATAGAAAGGTGTCACATCAGCTCCTCTATGATCCTCCTTTATATATATATATATATATATATATATATATATATATATATATTGTTTTGTTGTTTTCAGGCTGTTTGAGAATATTGGAAGTATTTAGGCGAGTCACTTATTACTGCACACTTTTTTCTCTTAGAAAGTAATTTGGTTTTGACTCCAAATATATTGGTTTTTATTTTAGTTGTTGGGGTGAGTTTACCCGTTAGAGGTTCCTTACAATTCTGAAACTCAAACTTGCTCCTGTCGTTATTCTAAGTTTCTAACTAAGATATTCAAATAGCCCTGGAGTGTTGTAGCTTGGATTAACACCCACTCGCTGATTTGTATTGTAATTTAATTATGTCGTTAACATATTTTCTTGTGTTCCCTCTTTTCTTGCTTGTCCTTTCTCTTTTACTTCACAGTGGACCACATGGTTTTGGATTTATCCAATATGTGGATCCTGCTGATGCAGCAGAAGCTAAGTATCAGATGGATGGTCAGGCTTCCCAAGGTCGACAACTGAAAATAGTTTTTGGTGAGGAGAGCAGGAAAAAGGCTCAAAAAATGAGAGCATGGAACGTGGAAGGTAGTTCTTTCTACTATGTTTGATTATTCTTGAATTCTTTAGTTTACATGTGTCTTACTTGAACAGTAGTTTCATGTGGTTTAGTTCCGAAAATTGGTTGTGGGAATTACTATTTGAAAGGATGTATTTGTTTTTGTCTAAAAAGTAAAAGATTAATTTGTTTGTGTTTTGGATGTTCTCTTTTAGCCAGTCATTTTTGTTGTGCTCTATCAAATATTTGGACAATAGAGTTGTAAAGCCTCTATTACATTCTGTATTTTTCTCATTATTAAGTCCTTATTTTTTTAAATCATGGATTTCAATGAAAATCGATGTTTAAGTTTTCCAAATGGCTAGTTTCTTAGTCACAAATTTGTATGTTTATTCTATTTTAGTGCCTATAAGGATTGTCATATTTCTTCTTTCTTGAGATGTTAACACTATGATGTACCATCTTGCAGTGATAGGGGTGGCCGCAACTATGATCGAAGAGTTACTCCCCCTAGGTACCATAACTCTCCTCGGTATTCATGATCTCCACCTCCCCGCGACCATGATTATTACTCTCCACCTAAGAGAAGGCAATACTCAAGGTATGCTTATTAGACACTAGTGTGATATAATCGCAATTTGGGGTGATTGATGAAAAATGAATCTTGCTTGCATTAGATCATTGTGAATGACAGGCTAGGTCTTAAAGCATCTCTCCTAGGAATCAATATTCTGGTTTGTGAAGATATGTTGCTTTCGATTTCTTCTTACACTGTGATTTCTTTTGATTTTACTTTTTACTCAAACCTTATGCATATTTGACTCTAGGATGTTGATTTGATAGCAAGATAGATCAAAGTGAGGGTAAATTTGAAAGCTTCAACATTTCTCTAGTCTGCTACAGCTAAGCTTGAACTCAAGCATTAAAACCCCTTCCAGCTCTCAATTTGTCAGCAGTTTGAAGGGAATAGCCTTTGAGTATTGAGAATGAGAATGTTGGAAACATTGTCTATAGTAAGTGAAACCTGTTTTATTGATTTCTTAGGTAGGATCAATTACTTTCTAAAAAGTTTTCAGAACTCACTCACCTTTTTTTCTTATCTTCTGAATTTTATTTGAGCGTTTGGGCAAATTCTCTGCTTCTCTTATCCATAGAATAGAAACTTGTTGAAACTGAGTCGTATTAGTATCTTCTGAGCATGTGACATTTCATATAAATACTGAATCTTCTTTGTTAATTATAAGGTCTGGATGTAGTTGCTCTGATTTGTGATATGAATATTTATCTCCTTCTCTTGCAGGTCTGTTTTGCCTGAAGAGAAAAAATACAGTCATGAGAGATCTTATTCTCCTCGTGGTGGCCAGGGAAGCTCATACTTCACACATAAGGTTCCTTTGTAGAGAATAAAATGGTTCGATCAACTTCATTTCTGATAGTTGACTCTTCAAATTCTTTTGCCAAACATAAGTATGATGGTTGAATACAGATTGCAGATGATAGACTCAAAAAACTCAAATTCTTTTTCCATATTTAATGGGACAAGTTGAGTAGCTTTTAAGTAACTTGATCACTTTCATTGTGTCCCCCACAACAACTAAGAAGACATGGTGATATCCTAAAACGAACTATTGGAGGTTATCTTGTTGTTAACGGCAGAGCTGATGACACTATGAATCTTGGAGGCATAAAGGTACTACCACTTTAAGTTTGATGGTTTGAGTTGCTAGTAGACAACACTAGAAGAAATTGTGCACTCTGCGGCAATGAAATGTTGTTTTGTTTATGTGCAGACAAGTTCAATAAAAATTGAGCGTGTATGTAATGGTGCTGATGAGAGTGTCATTGAAAGTGTTGCATTCAGTGCTGCCCCACCCAATGGAGGTCCAGAAGAGTTATCTATATTTGTGGTTGTCAAAGAGGGGATGAATATTATTTCACCAGACACACTGAAGAAAAGATTTTCAAGAGCCCTTCAAAGCAATCTTAATCCTTTATTTGAGGTTTGTACCAAATTTGTTGTTAAATTATTAGATATACAAATTAACAATAACTTGATTTTGTTTGTATATGTATCAGGTGAGATGGGTGAAGATAGTTGAAATGTTGCCTCGAACAGCTTCAAATAAATTATTGAGGAGAGTTTTAAGAGAGCAGTGGAAGCAACATGTTCAGATACACAGTAAACTTTAGCTCAAATTTGCAAAAACATGTCAAGTATATTATATTATTATGTAATAATACTTTACTAGATTAGAAAAAACTCACGACATAAATAAAATATGAAGAGAAGTATTCTCTCTCTTTTTTCCGTCCTCTTTCACCTCTTGTACTAATGGGTGGACACAAAAACTTGCAAATTATATTTTATTCAAAACACAAACCATGCAATCAAGACGACTCCTAAGTTGAAATACTATTTCGCCCCTACACTAAATTAAACATTATTATAAATATTTAGTTAATTACATATTTAAATATTAGTGACAATAATAAATTGTTACATTTAAGTAAATGAAGAGTTCATGTGTTCAAAGGAGGAATGAAAAATTATATATCGATTTTGTATTTCTTTTTTCATTTATATAATGTTATGATTAAGGATGCGTATGTTATTTTTTTCTTTAATTTAATTTATAAAATCGATTGTTATATTTTAGTAGTCATGACAAACATGTTCTCATTGTCCTAATGAATATTACATGGGACACCATAAACTAGTCACATATATAAATAAGAATTAAAGATTTTCTTGTTGGACTCTGGAGTGATATTGTTAGTATATATGGGGAGCTGCATATATATATATATATATATATATATATATATATATATAGAGAGAGAGAGAGAGAGAGAGAGAGAGAGAGAGAGAAGAGTGAAGTGGGAGGACGACCAAGGATAAAAATGTAATTTTACGCTAACAAAATCTATGAAGAAATATAATAACAAAAATCTATCAAGAATGATAACAAAAAAATTAAATAGCTCTAGAAACATTTTAAGTTATTGTCATTACCATTAATTCATTTGGTTATTACTTTACTTCTTTTTCTTTTCTTTTGTGAGTTATTGTGATATTCATTATGCTTATAAAAAAGCCTACTTTTTATATAAAAATATCATGAATTAATTATTTCAATCTTTATTTCGGCTCTAATTAATATACTTGCAAATAAATTAGTGTGGTAAAATTAAATATACTCTATTAGATTGAAATTAAAGAAAAAGATGTTAAAAAGTAATTTTACAAATAAAAATGAATAGGATGATATATTTGTACTAAAGATGACCAAGAATAAAAATGTAATTTCATTCTAACAAAAATCTATCAAGAATAAGTAATTCTAGAAACATCTTTCTATATTGAAGTGAATGATGATCAAAGGTAAAAATGTAAGCAAAAATCTACCAAGAATGATAACAAAAAGCTTAAATAGTTCTAGAAACATCTTTAGTTATTATTATTAGTATTACCTCGGTTTTGTTATTTCTTCATTTTTTCATGAGTTATTGTGATATCTATTTATTATATGAAAGTAAATAAATAATGATTACACTTAGCTCTTAATAATTATATATCAAGTATAATATTAGGTGGAGCCTATCAAAATCAAAAATAAAATTTATATGTATATATAAATTTTGTGTATTGAAATATTTTTAAATTTTGTGATAATACATATATAAAAAATTAAATTTAGAAGTTATTTTCTTTTTGAAAAGAAATAAAAAGTAAGTTTATATAAATCGAAAAATAGGGAGTCATATATTAAAAATGAAATATATATGTGTTACTATTGAAATGAGCTTTCATATATTATTTTTTTTTTAAAATCGTTTGGCTTCCTTCAATTAATTTGTGCATAAATGTGGAGTTTTAAAGATTTGAACATTTTAATATAGAAATATAATGATTTGAAAACTTTAATTCTTTGTTTTAATTTCTAATTTGTTACATTTTTTAAAATTACATTAAAAAAAAAGCTTAAAAACGCAATATAACGATTTAAGATATTTTTAGAAAAAGCATAGTTAAAAAACATTATGAAAATTGGTTGACTCCCTTATTTTTATTGAAACAAAAAAAAAAGTTGCATATATTGTTTGAAAATAACGTAAGAACTAAAAAGTACTATGAATTACACTAAAATGACAGCTAAAAATATGTGAGAATTATATAAGAAATTTCGTTTATTTTCTTAAAATTGCTTGTATCTCATAAAATAAAAAAAATACAGTAACATATATTAATCCTAAATAACATAAAAGTTACATAATTAACAATTTAAAATATTTTTTTAGAAAACACATAAAAAAATTTAGTTCACTTATTCAAATTTCATTTGTGTCACATAAATTGAAAGAAAAAAGCAGACTAACATATATTGAGCTTGCGCTAATACGGACGCGAACACATAATATATATATATATATATATATATATATATATATATATATATATATATATATATTAAAATCAAGCAGGCATGGCAGACCAAAACTTTGAAACCATCTTTCTTACCTTGAGTTTTAGAAGAATGAGGCAAGGTTCAACACTTCCAATTAAGTGTCTAGACCGTCACAGGGCCACCCCATCCAAAATCAACCGTCCAATCTGTAAATGCACTCAGTCTATTACCTGATGTGATTTATGCGGCTCCCTCGATCTAATGTTTTGATAGATTATATTGTTATATAATAATATCTGAATGATAAATGTAAGGTCAAAAATAGAATTATTATCTATAAAAAAGATATTATTAAATATAATTAATAAAGATAAAATTAAATGAGAAGAAAATATTAATTGATTAAAATAAATAGTAACAAAATCATTATTCAAGTTATATTATTTTTATACAAGTAATTAAAATATTTTTTAATTTATTGATTTAAATAAATATTTATAAGTAGGTGGCGAAAGAGCGAGAAAGCAAGCATGTTGTTGATGAGGTTCAAGTCTTTGGTCTTTGTCCATATATAGCTAACTTCAAATCAAATCTCTCCTCTTCGTATAATCCTTCATATCACGAATTCAATTAGCTAAATCAAACATTATTTATACAATTATTGAATTTATTTCACTAATCCAATAGATATGTCTAGGAACACAAACCATACTAAAATAATCACACTCGATGATACCATATTTATACTTTTGAGTAAAAATCTTTCCTTTTATAAGAATTTGAGTAAAAGGTGTTTTCTTTCTAAGAATTTGAGTAAGGTGTTTTCTTTCTATCGTTTATTTAATGTTATGAAGAATTAAGTGTGGAGTTTGACAGACTCGTATTTTTAATATCATCGATCAATGATTTAACGAGTTCCTAATCTTTGGATACTTTTCCTATCTCTCTCTCTCTCTCTCTCTATATATATATATATATATATATATATATATATTATATGAGTTGCTCCATCTAATCTTTTTCGTGGTTGATAATATTATTGCATATCATGATGAGAGTAGTTGCACTTGTATGTATTCTTTTTTTTATAATTAACATAAATGTTGTAGTGTTAAGAGCTAGTTACATTATTTCATCATTCTTTTTAAATTAATTACAAAAATTTGTTTAAAATTTATGGATTTCATACACATCACTGGACGTTCGAATACATCAACAACCGGATACACAAGAGAGAAGGAGGAATGTACCAAAAAGGGATAGAGATGTATCCGAGAGGAAGATAGAGATGTATAAGAGAGAAAAGACTAATACATCCGATTTTTTTTTAAAAAAAAAAGTATAACAAAATTTAAAAATTATAATAAAATACTATACGTATTTAAATAATTTTTCCTAAATCTATCGGCACATATTATCGATCCCCAAAAGCAAAAGATAGAAATGAGACAAACTAGCTGGTAGCTAGCTACCTATATTTAATTTATCTTTTCTATTATGCCATCAATTAATAAAGTCTTGTTAAGAAAATAGACCGAATGCCTAATTCAACCTTTTAGTTGGAAAAGTGAGAATTTTCCAAATCGTGTAAGAAGTTCTTTGTGGAAAACTTTCAACCTTAATTACAATAAGGATTACTTATAAAATCTTTCACTTAATTTATCCTCCGTAAAAACTTAATTAGACAATATGATGACAAAATATTGTCGGTTTTATTCGATAGATTTACTATAAATTCTAATTTTAAATTGCGATCAGAGACAGAGTTAGGTGGGAGTTCATGGGTTCGAACGAACCCATTAGCTTTTTCGTGAATTCCCTAATTTGTTCTAGAAAATAATTAAATATTTATGTAAATTAATTTGTGAACCTCTAGCAAAGTTAATTGACAGTTACTAACGAAATTTAGAACCGCGGAACTCTTAATTCTCGTTTCGCCTCTGACTGCGATCAGTGTAATTAATTTTCTTTTATAGCAATAGTGTGAAAATTTTCTCTTGGAAATTAATGAGAAAGAATATCATAGTTGGCAGCCAAGGAAGAACAAAACTAGGTTAGGTTTTGATTGGAAATCATATGAATAATTCAACGTAGTTTCAATTTTGATGCCTCCTATGTATGTACTTTAATCATTATTAATATTAAAATTGGATCAAATTTAAATTTGTATTAAAAAATAAAAAATATTTTTTTTATTGAAAATAAAACGCTTCATAATAAAGAGTTATGATGATATTACAAATAAATCGTATGCTAATAGTTAATTATATATACATATCTCATATCCCTATTCTTTTTTTAAATTACAAAAATTCAATTAAATTATAGGATCTCGGATACATCAATAATACGTGGATGCATAACTCTCGGATTGTGAATGATATGGGAGGAAATATACAAAAGGAGAGAGATAGAAATGTATCAGTAATTTTTTTAAAAAAAATAAAAATCGCATGCCGATTTTATGATTTATGTCCTTTGCTAGTTAAAAGTCTTGCTCTTGATGGGAGTTGTGCATTATGTCAATTCAAACGTTGAAATATTATGTTAATTACTCCCTCCAATATGGAGTAAAATAGTACTCTAATTGATATATTTTGGATTTGGCTAATTTTGATTTTCTTTGCATTTTACTTTTTAGGTTTGACAATAAATATCACTAAGTTTGTACATTAAATGAGGATTGTATCCAAGGAGTAGATTTTGTGAAACATAGGCACTAATAAATGATTATGATAATCTTAAGCTTAAAATTTAACAGTGACCATCAAACATTAATATATCATCAAACTTTATATTTCCTCACACATACACTAGTACTGAATTGATTTGGGAAGACATCCTTGCAACTCATTCTTGCTTATATCAACACCGACTAGTACTGAATTGCTTAAGTTGACGAGAGAAGTGGTTATTGCTCAAGTCTAGTTCCATCCAGTATGGGAGGGATGGTATTTCTCCATTCAGGGAGTTATTTGATAGCTTAAGTGTGTTCAGATTCTGCACTCCACTTGTAAACTGAGGCAATGTCGGTTCCGAGAAATTGCAGGAACTAAGTACCAATCTTTGCAGTGAAGTTAGATAGCCAACCAAGAGAGATGCACGGCTATTCCATTTGGTCTTTGGAAAATAACCATTTACCTGATCATTGTTACTTAAGTGTTTCCAGGTTAAACATACTCTCAGGTATTATCCCATACAATCTTCCCAACAAGTTGGCTCAATCACATGACCAGTCATCTCATCACATATTATTCCAACAATCTTTGTTCATGTTCCATGAACTCGTTTTAGGATAAGACAGCTTGTCACAAAGTAAAGATGCAGATGCAGATGCATCAACAACAAAAGACTGATTGAATTCTACAAGGGCAAGACTTTTTATCTCTGGGGCATATTGCGAATGAGGACAAAACAAGTTGACAAAGAAAGAAAGATGCAAGTAGAAACAAGAGACTCATTTTGCAAGAAAAATGGTTGGTAATGAAGAAAGAAACTTGTGCTTTGTGTTATATTCCCAAATCAAAATTCATGATATGTATATATATATACACACACAACATCGGTCGGAGTTGAATCTTGTTGGTCTTCTTAAGCCACCAGTCCTTTACAAGTTGATTTTGGTCAACTTTCTACTTCCTATGTCTAAATTAAATGTATCGTTTCAGTGGAGAAAAGGACAGTTCCAACGACATATATCAAGTGAACACACAAGTCTTTCCGTCGAAATTTAAAATAAAACTTTATATAGTTCGTTGGCTATAGTTGGCCAACGACCTTAGTTTCCACTTTGATTTTTGTCATTGTTCAACAGAACATATATACACCTTACTTCAATCCCTGTGAATTGGGGTAAATATTTCCTTCCCATTTCTACATCAACTTTAGCAATTATACTGGAGAAACAAGAAACAAAGGGAAAGTTCCTAATGAATGAAACAGCAGTTCCTCAGAAAGACTTGTGTGTTCACTTGATAATCAAGTCTTCTGGTGGTAAAGGTAGTAGTGTGACTATACAAGTTGGAGGGCATAGATGTCTACTATAATCAAGTTTAAGGGCATATAAGAGAAGCAGTAGCATTTAAGGATCCGTGGAACTAAGAGATTAAGACCCCTCTATTCCAACTGAAAAAAAATACAAGTTACAGCTCCTATTTCTTGAAGACCAACTTGGACATGGGTTGGTGAAATTAAATTTCCTTAGTGAAGTTACACAGATGCCAAATATAATGTGTCTAAATGTTTTCTCACAGTTTACAACTTGAAATGTTACATGAAATTGAATGCTCAAAATACATTTTCTGGGAACTAGAATAGAACATGACACACGTTCACCTTGCTATTACATAAACCCACGCCTTCACCAGCTTCAACATTGGCATGATTGTATTGTGAAACAATGTCTGAAGGCAAATTAATCAATAAAACTAAGATCCTAAAAATAATCATCCCCCATACAGAGGGTGAAAGATAGTTTGGTAATCTCAATTAGTTAATGTTTAAATTATTGTGACACTTCATTACAATTCTGATCCTCATGAGAAGGGAAATTTTTTGGCAAGGTGAACAATGGTGTTTCTCCAGATAATCCCTTTATTGACATGGCCAAAGAATAGCCCAATGCTCGGGCAACTGGAACTGCAACTGCATTACCTACTTGCATGTACCTGAGTGTCATATAACAATGAAAATATGTCACAGCAAGCAACAAAATGTTGTTTCAAATATCAAAGAAACTCAGATGAAGAAGGCAAGTGACTTATTCCATTCATAGGAAGCTTCTACTAAAAAATAATAACAGATCTCCAAAGCTTCTTCTAGGTTGGTTTAGTATATTAATAACCATAACAGCCATTATAAGAAAACAAAAGCCAAGTAACTTTTTCCATTCATAAATATCTCCCAAATACTGGCAGCTCTGGCAAGTTTCCTAATTCTCTTGTTAGTTTAAGCTCACGGTAGCATGATATTTTAAGTGAAAACAATAAAAACATGTCCCCTTCCCTCAGTCGCCAGCCTATTGGTGATATAGAGCAAAGCAGGGATTTAATAAAAGAAATACTGAAATCTCAGATTTTAGTCATAGCAATACCTTTCTTTTATTGGACCTATCAACTTGTAGTAGTCAGGAAAACCTTGGAGCCTTGCATTTTCACGAATTGTGAGCACTCTATCTTGTAGTGGATGTACTATGGTCTGGAAGAAACATGAGAATAAAGAACAATGCATCAGGATGAAACAAGATAAATAATTTTATGAATTAACATAGATGGCAAAGGTTAAAGCTACCTGATTATGGGGTTCAGCTCTCGTCACAACTGTTGGGACAGTTTCATCCCACCACAAACGACCAAATGGTCTGCATGATGTCACAATTAAAAATAGTATTTAGCATTATGGAGAGGGAGGTGGAAATAAATAAAGATACCAACTCAACAAGGGGGGGAAAGAGATTTATCATTACTTTGAGGAACTACCACCAACGAAGCTCATCGCATAGTCAGGGACCTGTTAATTTTAAGCATCATCAGATCCTGAAAATGAACACAATATCTACATCACTCCAACAAAATCATACCAAAGGCTTCCCAGAAGGTAGCTTTACTCTCTCCACGTCTGGGTCCCATTCAACTTTATTATCTGGCCGAACACGAACTCCGGGCAAGTCCCTGAAGTTTGCACCCTACAATCACAGAAGGTCAAGAACTCAACATTTCAAGTAGCTCATCACTTAGTACCACAAATGGCATGACAGAAACAATTTAATTACCTTCCGCTTTGGAATTTGACATACACGCTGATGATCATCTTCGTTCAACTGAAGAGGACGATGATCATATAGTACGCTTCCCAACAACCCTACAAAATGACCAGAATGCATTAGCAAAACTCATCAATGCAGAACCCATTTCAAGCTCAGCCCTAGTTACAACATTAAACTTTTCAAAATAATAATTAAGAGTTGTGTTTGCTGATACTTCTCTGATGCAAATGTGGAACAACAAAACCTAATTGCTCTACAAGCAAAATATGTGGACTCACCATCCCTCCCCATTCTTATAAAATGCTGGAAATCAGATTTAGGCTCATCAGTGTAAGGCATTTCATCTCTTGGCTCATTGTTCTCCACCTAAAGAGAAAATCATATGCAAAAAAGAGTAACTAGTTTATGTTTAAGTAATTGGAGGTGCATCCAAAACAACTTTAATATCTCATACATACCAAAGGGAGATCAGAAAGTGCATCACCAAGAAAGAGTTCTTTCTTTAACTCGAGATCCCTGACTGAATCATACGCAACTGTGTTTGACTGCATTAGCACACAGATAGACATTTAGTCAATTATCAATTGATACAGCATTCATGACATTTTAAAAAATCAAAAGCCTACCTCAAATTCTACGGGAATAACACCCCTCACAATAACTTTATGTGTGGGCAATGGATATTGTGGCAACTTCTGCAACATGACAAGATTTAAGCAGAGTGAGGATGATGGATAGGTGCATTGAATTCAATTTTGGAAAAATATTAACTTAAAAATCAAAATCATTATTACCTCTGATGAAAGAGCTCCAAACATGAAAACACGCATACGAAATTGTGGAAGACCATACGCACCAGCTGCCATCATTCCCATCCGTGCTTGGTAGTTCATCCCTACAAGTCTGCTCAATGCATATCGCCCAAGGAAACCATTGGAGAATTTGACAAGGTCCACCACATTCTCCATTAATACAAACCTGGGTTTCAAGAAATCCACAATGTCCATGTAGACATCAAGTTGTTTATTTTTGGGATCCTGCATCGGATTTTCTTTATTCCTAAAACGATTGAACCCACTGATTCCTTGGCAAGGTGGTCCACCGCATACAACATCAACATCACCCTAGAAAATAACCAACAGAAAATTCAATCAGTATGGTCAGCATTACAAATCGTTAGCAAGTTGATAACCTAGAAGTGGTTCAGATCTTTTAACCCCAAAGCCAGTAGGACTGAAAGAGGGATTTACTTACAGGCAACGGCAAAAGATTTGCTTTGAAGCCTTTCACCACAAACTCACTGATTTTCTTCGGGCAGTCACTATACAAATGTCAACTAGTTAGAAACAATGTTTTTAAACAAATAAACATAAAAATTTCAGAATAAATTGTTTCATGTGTATACCTTAAGCCATCTATTGGCTCCCAGGTGTCTTCCTCTGGACCATAACCTCTCCAGCGAACCTAGGCACAAAGTAATCAAAGTGATTTCAGAAAATGACAAGTGCCAGAAACACACAGAAAAAAAAACATAAAATGACTTCAGCTTTTCCACATAATAAATCTGTGTTCTACCAAAGAATTAAAGAATTCCAAGCTCAATGGTCAAGTACCTTGAAGTAAAGTCCAGGTTTGTTATTCTCTTTTGGATCTCCATAACAAACTTCTAGGAGTTCTTCGACCTCAAAAATTTCACCTTCTTTATCATCACCAGAATCTTCACCTTCATCATCATTTTCTTCATCTTCATCAACTTCATCTGTTACTTTCAAATGAGGGTGTGGAGGAACACTGCCTTTTATCAAGGAACAAGAGACACAGAGCTGTACCCACTCCTTCAGAAGTGATAGGAAATCACTGGCATACTCATTCCTCACCTGAGTCTCAGGGTGGTTCAATCTCAAACTGTCACATGCATGTTTGTTAAGGTCAACAGCCCATTTCTGCATCCAAGATTTTGTATTAACAGGACTAAAGGTCTTATCAAATATCAAGAAAGTAAGTCATATTCTGCTGGTTCAAATTGGCAAAACATAGAATAAGTTGAAGGAAAGAACATACAGTAACAAGTTTAACGCCTTTGCTATTGGCACCCAAGCATAACCCTGTGGACATTGCTCCACATCCTGAATATAGATCCAAGAGCTTCTTTTCCAGATTGTGTTCTTTGACCTCACCAGCATCAATGTCACTTGATATAGTAGAAGATGAACTAACTGGACTTGTAGTATCTAAAAAGAATTGACCTCTCAATTAGGCATGTTTAAGCTTGAATACTAACACAAAAGGACCAACACTGTTGGACAATAATTGAAAAGAGTCGACAAAAAATAAATACCAGGAGGCAAGCTAATGAAGGAAGAGTATGGAAGCAAGTACTTCATGTCATAGTAGAAATCACAATTTGATTTTACATTTTCCTTGAACTGTGAAGTTGCCTGCAGCAATATTCTGCATTTTTAGTTCAACCACTCAATACCAATTCACAGTACTCACCAGCAAGGTAACAAAGACATACATTTGAGGGCACAGGAACAATCTTTAGTTTGGTCACAAGGCAATCAAGAGGATTGTCATCCTTGATTTCAGAAAGGAATACACGTTTTTTGTCAATGAACTGATCATGGCTTTTAATAACCTAGCAGGGAAAAAGAGATGTGAGACCATGATAGCATCACAGGGGGCAAGAACCTTTCAGATTATAGAGTTGGCATTTCTTACAGTATCCTTAGCTCTGTAAAACCACTGAGCTGTAAAATACTGCACTCCGTCAACTGCTTCAAAGAATTCAACAATCTTGCAAATGTAATCGTCCTCACCATCAGCAGCCTAGTTACATGATAGATAATAAAAATTAGTCAATACATGGATACATTTTATGGCCATAAGTAAAATAACAAACCTCAACTTACAGTAATTGGGCTATGATAAATGGAGAAAAATTTCAACCAACTGTAAAATATGAACCTTGGGCCTAACTCAAACCAAAACTAGCTCATGAGGGAGTATAGCTCAAATATAAACTAGGAGACCATCAATCCATTCCCCAATAAGTGTAGGACTCTAACGAACTCTAACACCTCCACAACCACCACACACCTAAACTCACCAAGACCACCAATTAGATTGTGGACAACATCACCATAGGTACCTAAACAGTGACAGATCTAGCTCTGATACCATAAAAGGTGTGAACCTTGTGTTTAAATAACCCCAAAAGCCAAGTCATAAGGAGAAAACTACCAAATCTATACAAGCAGTTTCATGGTAAGTTGAGAGTCCAATGTCAACACAAACAACGGCAACTCTTTTAATTTTAACTTTAATCCTGGGATGTTCAAACCCAATACTAAAGGACTTTTAAGTACTTTATGCATATCTTAAATTTAAAACCACAACATTAAAAAGTATTTATTTACTTACATTAACTTTGTGTCATGTCAAAACCAATCAAACAAATTGAAACAGAATTTTTTTTAATGCTATCTAAGAAAACACATATCAAAGTAGATGTAAAGATAGGGCATCCATGCTAACACAAACCCAAAAACTAGCTCAAGAGGGAGAATTGCACAAGTCTGTATAAGCAATTCACCAACCAAGGTGACGCTAACACCTATTTACACAAAGGTCCAACTAGAGTATGAACCACAAATCCAAGGAGGATAAATCTGGCTCTAATACCATGTATATATCAAATAAGAAGAAAAGCTGACATAAAATTACATGAAGTGACACGATTATATACATATAGATCTTTCTAACTATGGAAGTAATTAAAAGGAAAGTCCTACAGATTTGCTATGAACCCCTAGAATTAAGTTGTCCACATATATTACAAGGAATATGACTATATTCATTCCTTAACAGTAAGCAAACATACTAGATCCCCAATTATCATCTCCACCCATTATCTGTAAAAAGCTCCACTTGCCACAAATAAGGCCCAGATACAATTTAACATTAAGTTAATAATTAAGACTACATAAAAAGTACCCACATTCCTATCAAACCTATTGTAAAGAGTATATCAACACAATGAAAGGACCTGAATAATGTATGTTTATGGTTAATTTACACTTTACCTTCACATGTGCATCATCCTCGAGATAATATATCTGACCATCAACATCTGCTCGACTAAAATGGCACTTAGCTTGAATTAACTGGTCCGGATCATCTTGACTGTAACATGAAAGTACCAAAAACACATAAATCCTTGAACTAATTTATATATAACAAAAATGATGTTGGAGTGGAAAGTGGTTCAAGACTTACCCATTTAAGCTCTTGGTACCATTTTCTTTCCCTTTATTCTGTTTACAAAAAGAAATAGCCATGTAAGTAAAATATTGAATAAAGACAAATGATGCCAAATAAAAACGGATTGATAGACTATCAACAACAGTCCCTTAAATTATGCTTCTTATTTCAGATAGCATCAAGTTTGGCAGCAGAATATCAGATATACCATATAGAAAGCATAATTTCATGCCATTTAAAATTATATTAAACGTTTTTGCAACTAAATTGCAAATATTTCAAAGTAAAGAATATTTAAAATCTCAAAGTAAGAATCTTTCTTACATAGCGATGAGGCCACTTCAGTCTAGCTTCTGCATCCGGAACAGGGTCACCGGCAAGTACACACTCTTCATCTTTAACTTTCTCAGCCCTCTTAGGCTTCCTTTTGGAAGGTGAAATCGACAAGCTCTTCTTCAGACTCCCTAGCTCCATTCCATCTACTTCTTCCTCTTCCACAAAATCACTCCCAGCTACAGAATCCACCAAAGGTTCCACCTTTACTGCAGCTCGCCTCGTGGATTTCTTGCTCGGCGTCTCCGAATCAGACTCAGATACGAAATCTCTATCAGCTGGTGAAGCTACACCAGATTCTGCCTTTTCAACAGTTGGCTTCTTCAACTTCTTGTTATTGCTTTCCGATTGACAAGCTACCACTGAACTTTCAGCTGTTGTTCGTCTCGTGGATTTCTTCTTTGATGATAAAACAGGTTCCGGTTCAAAATCGGAATCAGATGGTTGAGCTACTACTGGATCTGGTCTTTCAACTACAAGTCTCTTCGACTTCCTGCTGCCGGATGAAGACTCTGGCTTTGTAGCCGGAGAAGATTTCCGTTTGCTTGGCATTGGGATATCTGAAAAGATGAAGTAGTAGGTCGCAGCGGCGGCGGCGAACGTGCAGTGTGTACAGTGGCGGGAGGATGAGGGAATATAAGAGAGAGCAAAAAAACAGGAGAGCTGTATTTGGCTTTTATAATCTCTTGTTTTTTTGGGCTTAGCGAAAATATTTGAAATTAGTAAAAAGGCGGGACTGGCGGAATTATTGGACAATTTCAAAAGCCAATTGAAATATGGACTCAGTTACATTAAAAAGCCCATATTTTTTAAAAAAAAATTATAATTCTAAATTAAAGTTACTGTATCAATCATACTACAAACTGAAATTAAAGTATTGCTATAAAAATAATAAATTATCCTTTTTTAAGCCAATAAAAAAGGAAAATAAGTCATTTAATGAAAAAAATAATTTTAAAATAAATATTTATTTATTTCATTCGTGTGGATTGAGAAAAAAAAATATATGCCAAAAATTCATAATAAAACATGGCTTAAAAGAAGAGTAGTAATATTTCGTATAATCAAATATTGATTGACATTACTTGTGAAATGTTTTTAGTCAAGCTTGACTTAATAAATGTAGACATATTATGTTCTCAACTTACATTCATGCTACTACATTATTTTAAAGTGTCCGATTACACGGAAGAAAGTGCATTTAATTTACTTAATTATAATGTGACAATAATTAATTTTGCTATCACATGTTATTTAAAGTACTTGTTTTAACATGCATAAAGTTATATAAATATTATTGCAAAACGAATGTAGACTATGTAAATATAACTATTGCCCTGGTTATTGTATTTCTATACCTTTTTAGGATATTATTATATTTTTTTTCCATACTTGAAAAAAAAAACGTGCTAAATATAGCTTTTTAAGAAATTACATTAAACTCAAATATAATGTTTATTCATAATCCACGATAAAGTATTAGATTGTTGTCTGAAATTTGAATAGTTATAGCATAGCCTAACATTTTCTCATTTTGATACTATTTAGTTTTTACCAACAAAATATTACAAGTTTACACATGTGATTTTCAGTTGTAAAAGGTTCATAATTGTTTTGGTTATTTACTAAAAGAGTTTTTGAGGCCCATGTTAAAGCAAAAGAATCGGGGGCCCAATCCTCTTCTAGTGTTAGATGAACAAAGAAAAAGTCGGAAGCTCGAGTATTTCGTCTCCCATGGCTGCCAACTCTTTCTCTCTATCAATTTGTAGGTATGTTTATGGTTTGTTCGTTCATTTTTTAAAAAATATACTCTTCAACTTTTTATTTTTAAACTTAATTGGAATGGAATGTTCTGTTTGGATAGTGTTCTTTTGGTAAAATATATCTGTTTGATTGCTCACTCTATGTGCAAGTTTACATGTTTCTCGATTGAGATCTTTAAAGGAAATGAAGCAAACACTATTCCAATTCACAGTAAACAAGATTCATTGATTGTATTATTACTCTAATAAACTGAAATAAGGAATATAAGCATTACTATTATTTATTGATTGGAAGGATACAAGGATAAAGAAATTAGATTAGAAAGAACATGAAAATCCCAAAACCTTTGTCACGTGCTTCCGTACTCAACCTGGATCCCAAGTAAGTCCCTAGTACGAATAACTGGTCAATAAGAATTATGTGAGTTGTCCATGTCATTTATATACAAAAATTAAACTGGGAAAGGGATTTCTGAGATCCCCTGATGAAGATATCAGCGATGGGAATTCGGCAACAATTTTGTTGGGCGTGCAAACAAAGTGGTAGCTTAAAAAGACTGGAAAGCTACATATGAGGTGTGTGAGGCCTTTTGAAAAAAAACCATGCGGATTTGGCCCAAAGCGGACAATATTACACCATGTTAAAAGCTTCATTCAGTTGATTTAGCCAACAAAACTTAAGGTGGCTATGGCTTTGATCTTCTTCCCTAACTGCATCTCCTTGACTCGTACTGCCAACACAGCTGCTTTTCCTTTTAGCTACATATACCACTCTTCATCATCTTTCCCTGCCTCACTGAATGTTGATCTGGTTGTTTTGCTTCTGTTTGTTTCTACCTGAAGTCCTCTGAGTGAAGCGCTCAACAGTAATACATACCTCTATGCATAGAAATGAATAACATTCTGAAATGATTTAAAGATTACATGAAAATGCTTTTAATGCTTATTGTTTTTATTTATTGATCTTATGAAATGTAACACTTATCGTATATCATGAATTTTATGTATCCCTTAAAGTATCGTTCCAACCTTATCGAAAGGAGACAGCGATACTTAGGGGGGTACAATTTTTTATATTGTACCCAGCCCCTTCTTCCCGCGGGCATATACATATGATTATCAGTTTATTCAGTCCCCTGCAGTTTATGTCACTTGGCATGATTCCATGAAGTATGAGCCCCTTGTGTTGGGAGAACTTCTAGATACTCGTGATATAGACACTTTGTGGTGTTTGAATTTGGGATGTTTTCCAATGAAGTTTTTTTCCAAAACAACTCTCATGTCTATTTCAAAAACCAAACTTGTTATTGGAAGACAATCCAAAAACGTTGATGGAGTACCAGTAGCAAAAAATTCTGTTTCTCAAAAACAACTTCTTTATCTTAAATGATTTATGTACAATTGTTTTCCTTACATTTTATCAAAAACATACCCAACAATCTATACAGAATACCAAAAGTTTGAAAAGTTCCTTATCCAAATGTCCTTGTTGCAGATGCATTTACTGGTGATGATATCAATTCAGCCTTGAGAAAACTACTTTGAGTATCCTGATATTGGTTTCGTCTCTTCAGGACCCAAAATTGTGAACAAACAAAACTGCCTATATGACAGCACCAGAACGACCGCAACCAGAAGTGCCATCAATCGACCTCAGGGAGTACTCTGCATCATGACAGCACCAGGACGACCACAACCAGAAGTGCCATCAATCGACCTCGAGGAGTACTCTGCATCAAAGACTCTGATTCCTTTTGACCGACCAGTCCCTCTTCTTCGAGGTCCCATCAAGGCTGGCCCACAAGAAGAAACAGTTGGGCAATTCATCCTCGCATTTAAAGACCCTATCTCCTGGGCCTCTGCATACAAGGCTTGTGAATCTCAAGTCACTCAACAATGTGAATCTGGAGCTAGGATTGGTTGCTCTATCGCAGCCTCAGACAAATGTAAAACTCCTTGGTGGAAATCATTCACTGGCAGTGCTTCCAATCAAGACTTTGCAGAGAGGGCGAGATGCGAAGAACGTGAAATGGAGGCTTGCCTTGAAGCAGCAAATGGGAAGTGCCATGAATTTGCAAAGCAGAAGTGCTTCCCAGCATTTCGTGATGCATGGATTGGTGTAAAAGGATTGAGTCCCAAAGTGAAGAAAAAAGAGTTATCCAGGCTTATTTCTTGGGTGAAGTTAGGGGAGAATTGTCAGATAGCTGATCTTTGGAGATTAGAGAGGCCTTGGCTCGAGTTTAAGGCACAACTACAAGTGTCTTATTGCAAAGGGAGTGATATATTAGGTTGAGATGACACACAAAATTATGAGAACTAATGTTTGATTTGTAACTGAAGTTCAATATGACAGCACATGTTCTTGTCTTGTTGATTCCTTGAAGAAATCTTTCTTTTTGATTCTTGTATTTCATAGTGCTCATAAATGTGGTGACTTTGATCAAGAAACACCCATGCTTTGTTAGAACAACTGAAGAGTCTGATTCAATCAGGTCGGTTTGTGAAGTTACAGACAATAGACCCAACTAGTTTACACTTAACATCAAGAATGAGCTCATACCACATGAGGGAGCAATACTGAAACAAATGGGAGTAAGTTATCAACATACATATATATATTCTCTTCAATTCATCTTTAATAATTTCCTTGCGACAAATCACATGAATTCAATACAAACGTTTTTCTCGGAATTAACACTCCCAGTATCATCTTTTCACATGCAAAGAAAAAAAAATTGTTTTTACAAAATTATGATAATAATAATTTAACATATCCTGTTTTTTCTCGAAATTAACACTCCCAATATCATCTTTTCACATGCAAAGAAAAAAAATTTGTTTTTACAAAATTATGATAATAATAATTTAACATATCCTGCTTTCACAACTCAAATCGATATAGAATTAAGTCAAGCTCAAAATCACAAACAATTTTAACTCGTCTTATTTTTTGCAGAAAATAATATATAAGCAATGAAAAATATATGAATAATTACCAATAATATTATCTTGAATTGTATAATATTCGGTAATTTTCTTTTTGGGTCAAATTATCATTGTTTTATTTATTTTTATGTTTTGAATAGTTAAATTTTTAGTTATGGTTTGAAGAGGTTTAATTTAAAACTCCCAACTGGCTTGATATTAAACTTTCACTTGACAACTTGTCATGCTTCTGCCCTTACTTTAATATAGATATGAAGATTAAGAGGTTGACTATGGTCAAATACAAGTACATGTAGAAACAAAAAAAAAATGTAGGGAGGAGATATGATTAGATGAATATGATATATGTAATTTAAGATTACATGATATTAGATATGAAGATACTGAAATTGAAGGGCTAGTATTTAATCGGACGTCGTCTAGTTTCTTTATTTTTACGTTCATACTAACTTATTTTAGATCTTAGTATTATTTATTGTATTATTCGCTTCATTGTCATATTATTTATTATTGCTTGTTATTATTCTCTTTTCTATGATTTTTTCACTATTATAATTACTTTACAAGCTTGATTTTGATACGCGTAACTCCATATGTTTATAAACTTAACATAAACAAAATAAAAATACAATTTCTCTCATACATCACTTATAAAATCATAGTTGATACATATTATTGTTATAGCCGAAATACGTCATTAAACCACAAAATTTCACTATATTTATGCTATAACAAAGTTGTATTCATATTGCCTCAAAATAATATAACTGAGTTCATCTATTACTTTAAAATATTATATATTTTTATTTTTATAGTTACATGATATCTGAGAAACAATAAGATACAAATATTTTATTGAATCAGTTCGAATACACAAAAATTGATGAATATCACATAATTAATAATAGAAAATAAATAAATAAAATATATTGAGAAACTTGATTAATAATTTTTAAGAGAACTAAATATGTTTAGTCATATGGCACCAAACTCAAAATTGCAAAAGTTAAGGTAGCAAAAAGTATTTCCAAATACAATTTCGAAAACCAAAAACGCATGAATAGACGCCTCTCTCTAATAATATCAACATATTATACACCCAAAAACCCAACAGTCGCCTACACTTTTGTTGATATTTCTTTTGGATGTTTCTTCAACAAACCCTAGCATCAAGACCTCTTTAATCTTACTACTCATTCATCTTTCTATTTGTTTCGATCGCTGTTGAAAACTTGTTGAAGAATTCAAACGATCAATTTTGTATTGATGATGGTCACTTTGGGTTTTGTTCTACTTGCATTGTTTGTAAAGAACGCTAATGCCTGTAGGTGTTGAAAAACCAGCAGCCAGCGGGAAGGGAAGAAGTTTCGTAAAGACCTGTGCTGCTAAGGCAAAAGCAGAAGAGTTGAAGAGGAAATGGGGGATCAGAGCGGTGGGTTGAGTGCTAATAACAAAGGAACTGAGCAAGATGATGATGGTAAAAACTCTCCTATCCCTAAAAAGGTGGGTTCTTTGTGATTTCATTGTTTTTTTGTATACATGCTTAAAGCCATCAACCATAAGGTGTAAACCTGAACAGAGCTGAGGCAATGGCCGCTGTCGATGATACAAGATTTCAATCTAGGGGTTCCGAAAAAAAAAGTTGTAGTCCTTGGTATTTGAACTTAGGAACCCCTAAACCACTAAGCCATCCGCTAGTCTATCAGAAGATTCAAAATCTATATGATACGTAAATAAAAAATAACCACTGTGCAAATGTTGAGGGAATTCGGATGAACACCCTCACGCCCTTGGCTACCTCCTACCAATATAGGTACATGATGACTTTGCTTTTACCAAGACTTAGACAAATGAGAAGAAGTCAAGTAGCTTTTTCGTATATTTGAACCTTGGTCTCCAAGTTTTTAGTCCACTTCATTGACCTCTTTATGACAAGCTTGGGTGCTAAATTCTTAATGTTGTCGACTCGTGGCACGTGACGTGTAATATAGCTTGTCAAAATTATTTTATCGTTCGAAACTTTATAAATTAATTAACTATGCCTCATTCCATAATTAGCAGGAACCAGCTAATGATACATTGGTGTCCGTTGGTTAGTTAAAGTTTGACTATTTGTATGATGGCTGTCAACCTATTGCAACCCTCCTCCTACATGTGAATCTCAAATAGACCGATTAATTATTTTATTTAGCATGTTCTTTTATATGATTGAGTGGTCAAAGAAAAAACTTTTCCAATTAGGAATCATTATCATCAAATTCCAAACATAGTATTATGTCGTTCTCTTGTGCATTGTTTTGATTATATTAGCCACTCTAGTTAGATTAGTTATAAGCTTGTGATTCCCTGCCTGGATTAAGTGTATACCTGTATTGGTAGCTCATTCTTTAGAGTGGTCATTCTAGTTAATTTTGTGATTTTATGAACTTAAGGAATGAAGATAGAAGCATCATATTTGTATGAAGGTTACTTATGAATTGAATTGCTTGCATTTGGATTTGCTGTAATTGCAACTTTAACCATTTTCTGCTTTGATGAATCCAGCAGGGATTTAACTTGTAAAGTGAACTTATCTTTTGTTTCTGGTTGAATTTGACTTTCAGGTGAAAGTAGGAATGTCGCCAGTTTATCAGGTTGAAAGGAAGTTAGGTAAAGGTGGGTTTGGTCAGGTCTTTTTGGGTCGTCGTCTTTCTGGTGGAAATGAATCTTCAAATGGTCAAGGGGCTGTTGAGGTATGTGCTTGGTCTCCCCCTTCCCCTCTCACTGCCTATGCTAGACAATTTGTTTTCCACAAGTAATATTAGGGGATTTTACTCTCACTGGTTTATCTTTATGGCTCCAGGTTGCACTGAAATTTGAGCATATGAAAAGCAAAGGCTGTAACTATGGTCCTCCACATGAGTGGCAAGTTTACAAGTATGGATATGGACCTCTTTTGGAGTGAATGGGTGCTCATTTTAGAATATGATTCTAACTAGACTAAACTTGTTTTGTTGAGCAGTACTCTTGGAGGCAGCCATGGAGTGCCTAGCGTGCATTATAAAGGGAGGGTAGGAGACTATTACGTAATGGTATGTGTAGTAAAGTTATGTTTTTTTCCATTAAGTGTGTAGCAGAATTATGCTTCTGCCATTAATATTAATTGGTATAACCATTAAGATTGGTAAACTATAACTTTTAACAGTTAAGTTGGCGTTTGAGTCAAAAAGTCAAATTAGCTGTTTACTGGTGGATATCAATGTCGCATCCCAAATGGATTATGCGTCCGGCACTAGTGCCTACCAACTTGCACTGAGCGCACTATTGTAGCATAATGCGTACCCCATCTTGTATCACATAATTCATTTCATTAAATTAATAACAACATTAATTATGGGAGAAATATAGTGAACTGCATTAACGATCAAGGTGGATCAAAGCGTAAACTAGACGTAAGTTGAAATGTCATTCACTATTCTGTATGAGTATCCATCACTCAGAAGTAATACAAATCGTTTATGGGGCCTTTATGATGCTACAAATGAATAATTAAGTTGCAAGGTTTGCCAGGGCTGCAAAAATATAGAACTAAAATTTAGTGATCCCACTAGTCCAAAAGTGGGTTCACCAAAAGAATTAAGTTGAACTCTAGCCTGTACGCTGGAAACCTTGCACTCGACTGTTTCCTAAACCTAAACAAATGATGCCTA
Organism: Solanum lycopersicum; assembly: GCF_036512215.1. NCBI lineage: Eukaryota > Viridiplantae > Streptophyta > Magnoliopsida > Solanales > Solanaceae > Solanum > Solanum lycopersicum. The sequence continues at coordinate 69,305,954 of NC_090811.1, read as the reverse complement.
AGTATTGAAATACTTAGATATGCGTCATAGCCAAACCAGTCATGGTTGGTCAAGAGTTATGCAAACAAAATGTATAATAAATGCATAAAAGGAAATAAGTCAAATTGGGATTAGCTCATCAATTCATTTAGTAAAAACATTTCTATTATCAATCAGTGAATAAAATCATTTCAATTGACATAACAATTTATAAAAGCATCAATTATGTATCAAGACATCTATAGGACCATTTAGTGTGGCAACTACATCTTTGTTTAGAATGTGAATTTAACAAAGAGACATGAACAAAGACTTCTATTCTTTGAGAATATGTTTATGACACAAGAATTTAAATTTTATGTTGAGTCCCACTTAATGAGAATATGCTGATTTTTTAAATTTCCCTTTCTTGACCAAATTAAAATTTTATAAGCGCAAGTCTTGTCATCCCCAATTTTCATCCTCCTTGCCGTAACTCTCTTTGCATAACCCCATTTTCTTTTTAGCTTATATAACATTGTATTATTGGCATAAAATTCGTCTCATGCTTGTATGTGCCTATAACTTTGCCAATTCATTTGCAATTTTGGTGTCATGGGGTTCGGCCCCTGCACCCCATAAATTTCCAATTCTTTGCCCCTTTTTTGTTTCCATTTCCATTTTCAATACAAGTAAATTTTCAGACTCCATATATGTACTCCTGGCCAATTATATCAGTATTAACATGTCCGTTATAATGTTTTTCTCAAGCATCGTCGTTGCGCAAACAATAATTCAAATATTTATTAGCGCGCTTCAAGGTATTGCAACTTGGTTGACTTTTTAGAAGTGCTATACTCAGGAAGGTTTCTGCATTGAAATGTTGAACTAGAAGGGAGTTGTTTTGAAATATGACGATCTGTGTGGGAGGTCAGTGGAGTTGACCCACATTATTTTGGTTTCAATGGAGACCCTCAGGTGCTTTTTTGACTGGTTGGTATGTTACTGAATGCCCTTTCAGGGATGATTGGTAAGAGTGGTTTCTTGAACTGTGACTTGGACAGTTTCTTTGCTATGAGAAGTCATAGGTTCTTGGATAGACTGATTCTTTCTTTTTAATATTTTTTTTTGGATGAGATACTTGTTTTGGACTGAGCCTTTGCTTTGCTTGCAGTTAGTACTGCTACTGTTAGATTATTTTGAAGATTGTGATACTGGTTCATGCATTTTTTATGTTGTGTTCATGTAAGGATGGATGACACCTATTGACCACATTAGTCTATGCAGGTTATGGACATGCTAGGGCCTAGCTTATGGGATGTATGGAATTCCTCTGGGCAGGCGTAAGTGTCTAAATGTTTAGTTCCTCAGCAAGCTCATTTTTCCTCCATTATCATGCATGCCATTAACTTTTCTTTGTATAGAGAATATTCAGATGTGATGTTGGACTTCAAGCAATAGAAGGTAAGATCTTAACTATGCTTTTCTATTATTGCAGGATGTCTGCAGAAATGGTAGCATGTATTGCAGTTGAGTCTCTGTCAATTTTAAGCATAATGCATGCACAAGGGTATGGAATGCTCTCTTCTTGTTACTACTACTGTTATTATGTCCAATCTAGTTGTCCGGCTGCTGGTTTAATAATTTATGTTACTGCTTTTGAACTTTACTGATAGATGCTAGTATCTTTTCTATTGATTGTTGTTCTCGGCCACAGTTATGTGCATGGAGATGTAAAGCCAGAGAACTTTTTGCTTGGTCAGCCATCAACTCTGCAGGAGAAGAAGTTGTTCCTTGTCGACTTGGGACTAGGTAATAGCATTTATTTTACTATAATATCGTAGTGATTATAGATTCAGTATTCCGTTAATCTTTTCCAAACTACCAAATTACAGCAACAAAGTGGAGAGAGAATGTGAAGGGTCCGCATGTGGTATATGATCAGCGACCTGACATGTTTAGGTCAGTTCTATATAGTGTTATCCTTAACCATAATTTTGATCATTGCCACTTGTTCTGCTTATCAACCTTTTGTGAATGGCTTCTAGAGGGACTGTTCGGTATGCAAGTGCTCATGCACACTTGGGAAGGACTGCCAGTAGAAGAGATGATCTGGAATCACTTGCATATACACTCATTTTTCTTCACAGAGGCAGGTTGCCATGGCAAGGATTTCAGGTATCTGTACTAGCTTTTCTCGAGTTTTATGAACTGCAGTGCAGTCAAGTTGTTCCTGTCAACTTCCATGTCATCCTATTCTCACAATTTTTTGTTCTGAACATCTTAGGGAGATAACAAATCGTTTTTGGTCTGCAAAAAGAAGATGGCAACATCTCCAGAAATGCTTTGCTGTTTCTGTCCATCACCTCTGAGAGAATTTCTCGATATAGTAATAAACATGAAATTTGATGAAGAACCTAATTATTCGAAGTTAATCTCCTTATTTGGGAGCTTGCTTGGACCTGATCCTGCTATAAGGCCAATCAACACTGATGGTGCCCAAAAGGTGGTATTTTACATGTCTCACCAACTTGCTTATTTACTTCGACTTCCATGTGTTGGCTATATATAATCTCATCATGCTATTATTGCAGATTCTTCAAGTTGGCCAAAAGCGGGGGAGATTAAATGTAGAGGAGGGGGAAGAGCAGCCTAGAAAGAAGGTTCGCATCGGAGTTCCTGCATCACAGTGGATTTCGATTTACAATGCTAGGAAGCCCATGAAACAGAGGTGGAAATTTCGTTTCATATTACATCTTCTCTTTGCAAAGCAATTAAATTGTGATCTACATGCTGAAATTACATTATTCGGCGGATTCTATATTTTTCTTTCTGTTAGTCCTTTTGTTACAAGATAATTGTAACTTCATTAAAGCTAGTACCAAGAAGGTACTGCAAGACAGTACAATGAGAAAATTAATCTAGCTCATTACATCTTTTTGACATAACGGAGTCCAAAAAAAATGTTCCACATTTCCTACCTACCCTCCTTGCACCATGAAGACAGACTATGGATACAATTGGATATAAGTCTAGTTCGATGTTGTTTTCTTTCTTCAAATTATCTCTTCTTCCTCTAGCCAAATACTCCACATGATGTGCAATTGGATGTTCTTACCTTTTGCTTATTGTTGTTCCTTTAGTGGTAACATCTTCAATGTACATCTTTGGAATTTTTTCTCTGATTTCCTCTTTTCTGCAAATTGGGGGTAGGGCTACTTCATGGGTGGTGCGGTATGAAGACGGTTATCGATTTTGGCATTGCGAATTTCATTTTGGCAATGCGAATTTCATATTGTTTGGACAAGTCATTTAAATTTTGTTTTTTATTTGAAAAAATTTAAATTTTGTTTTTTACTTGAAAAAATTCAATGGAACACAGAGATTCACTATGATGTCGCACATCGTATTGGAGTGGAGTGGATGAAATGGAGGCTTGTGTCTGTGATGCTGTGTGATAAGAATGTGCCACAAAGGCTTAAATGTTAAGTTTTATAGAATGGTGGTTAGACCTAAAATGTTGTATGAGGTAGTGCGCTTAGCCAATCAAGAATGCTCAAATGGTGAGTATGGTCGGATGGATGTGTGAGCATACTATGAGAGATAGAAGTAGGAACAAAGTTATATAGGACAAGGTGAGAGTCGCCACCGTGGTTGGCCGAATAAGAATTGGGGTAGGTGGTTAGATAGAACATGACATACATCTTCAGTAAGGTACGGAGGTTGAGGATTAAGGTAGAAGGGTAGGAGGTAGTTGAGTGCTGTCGTACTTCTGTGTGGTAGAGGCAGGAGACTAGTCTCCTCTGCTCATCTTTTCCTTATTCAGTAGTGTTAGTTGGTATATTGTTATTATTTGGAAAAATTATTGACATTTTATGCATAAATTTTGTTGTACTTGGAACTAAGCTTTGCAGTCTTCAGGTTCTCTAGTTTAAGTTCAGTTATTCAGCACAGATGCAATTGGAAATTCTTTTTTGATTGTTGAAGGTTGTTTTTGTGAATTTTTTCCGTTAAATTTTTTGTACATCCTGCGCGTAAGCTCATTATTCAGCACATATGCGATTTGGTATATTGTTTTTGATTGTTAAAGGTTGAAATTTTGAAGATCTAGCAATCAGAAGGTGCTGCAGATTGTGCAATTAGGCTCCTTTCCTTTGCTTCAATTATCGTACTATTTGCTGTTTTTGTTGTTCTTTTCTTCATTATTTTCATCATAGTTTCTTGCTACCATTTTCCCTTTTCGTACCTGCTTTGGAATGCTTTACTTGAGCTGTGGGTCTTCGGAAACAACCTCTACCTTCATGAGATAGGAATAAGCTTTGCGTACACACCACCCTTCCCAGGCCCCACAAGATTACACTGGGCATGCTGTTGTTGTTATCCTGCTCTGCTCTGACCATATATGTTAAGTAATTGAGGCAGATTTGTAATAGTTCATATTGTATTTTCTATGTCACTTGAATCTTGGGTGGTTTGCATTGTGTAAAGTCGTGAGATTGTTCTCTATTTCAGAGATGAAGATAGTTGTATTAGGAAATTTGGTAGATTTTCTGGAATCAGGGAGCCTACTGTAGCTTGTATAGAGTCAATGTATCCAAGAGTTGTATTATCGATTTCCAAGAGCTTCTATAAACCTAGATAATTCTTTTGGTGTTCTGGGGTACTTTTTTGTTGCTAGTGATTCAGTGTAATATTTTGAGAGAGTCGTATTTTATCTTTCCTTGACTTGTAGTTATGTCTTCCTTTCAGCTTTCAACAATTCCAAAGAAGAAAAGTAAAGAAAAGACTTTCCTTCAGCTTTAGAAATTTTATGTATAGTAGCACTCGGTTTCATCGTAATATGCCACTTCGCATAAACTTGTCTCTCCAGAATATTTTTTGTTTTGGCCTTTGGAAAAAGATTAGGGAAATTTTTAATTATTTTAGGAATGTCTTTATATGAATTTTGTCGTGGAGAAGCTTATTGATCTTGTGCTGGATTTCTTTGGTACATAAACTTGAGCAGTAAATGTTTTTTCATTACTTTTAAAAACAATTTCCCCTAGAAGTGTAAAGTATCATGATTGGGAAAACTATATGACTTACTGGGCTATTTAGGTGACATGCCACTTTATTCTATTATTACAAATGTACAGTATTCCTGATAAAAAAGAATTAAGAAATTAACTGGCTGCCACTATATGTGTATAAGAGGCTAGTTATGGTTACTAGATAATATTGTAGCTACCTTAAAGGCATATTTACTTGGTAAATTCACATCAGCATCTTTGTTCAAAATGAGTGCATCACTTTGTCCTTTATCTCGTGACTGGTAATCAGGAGTGTCCCAGGATGTATAGACTAAAGAAGATTGGGTGGCTTTTGTGGAGAAACATATTCTTTTGTAGGTTCTGATTTATGAAATGAAATTGTTTACCTGACCAAAACAACATGGTTAGACATTTTCAAGGATGACATGTGGTAAGGACTTCTCCAATGCTATTATTTTCATGGATAACTTTTCCCCGTTGTTTTCAGCATGACTTCTCCACTATTGTATTTCCTTCCCAATAATTGTTACTTGAGCTGAGGGCTCATTGGAAACAACCTCTCTACCTTCACAAGGTATGGGAAGGCTACATACACACCACCCTCCCAATTCTAACTTCTACACCAAGTATGTTGTTGTTATATCTTGTGGTTATGCTGCTTGCTTTCAGTAGAGAGTCCTTTTCTGTTCAGTATGTGGTGGTAAATGGGAATTATCTTGAGCCAAGGGTCTATCGGAAACAACTTTCTCTACCTTTGAGGTAGTGGTAAGGTTTGTGTACATTCTACCTTCCCTAGACCCTACTTTGTGGGATTATACTGGGTTTGTTGTTGTTTTATGTGGTGGTTATTATAGATAATGTACTTTCTGAGTTTGTGTAGGCAAGTACACTACATAATGCAATGTATCTTGTCTTTAGGTACCATTATAATGTAACAGATACAAGGCTAGCAGAGCATGTGGAGAAAGGGACTGAAGATGGATTATACATAAGTTGTGTGGCATCTTGTTCCGACTTCTGGGCTATTATCATGGATGCTGGAACCAATTTCACTAGCCAAGTTTATGAGCTATCACAATCATTCTTGCACAAGGTAAATGTGAAGTCCCATTCATTCCACTATACTAAGGAATCATTCATTTGCCATGTACCTCAGTGTATGGTACTTGCATATGTTCATGAAAATACAATAAATTTTTGCCAAAATCGGCACACACTCCTACCAAATACTTCCACACAACTGTAATCTGTGTATATTGTATCCGAGTACATGTATGATGTAATATAGTTCTTAATGCACTTCACTGTCGCTTCAACCTGATATTTTAACTATCTTAGTTCTTGTAATGCATTATTTACAGGAGTGGGTTATGGAACAGTGGGAGAAGAACTATTATATTAGTTCTCTTGCTGGTGCTACCAATGGAAGCTCTCTTGTTGTAATGTCAAAAGGTGTGTTCTCTAGTTTCATAGTTGAGCGTGTGCAAGTACACACAATGAGTAAACATTGTAACCTGAATGGTTTGAAGGCCTTCCCCCCATCTCAGTGGCAAAATGAGAACCCTGTTGTTGAAGGCTTTACCTTTATGCCTTTCGTCTCCAGGTAATGGACTTCCTTTAAGAAAGAATGTTAAAATTATTATTTTGTATTTGCAGGCACACAGTTCAGTCAGCAGTCTTATAAAGTAAGTGAGTCATTCCCATTCAAGTGGATAAGCAAGAAGTGGAAAGAAGGGTTCAATGTAACCTCCATGGCAACTGCTGGAAGTAGGTGGGCGGTTGTTATGTCTCGTAATTCAGGTGTCAGTAACCAGGTTGGTCCTCTTTCTTTGTCTGCATGTTTGTGATCATCTCTTCTGCCCAGTTCGTCTTATTTTCATTAATACTTTATTGTAACAATATAAGCCTAGGCTAAGAGTCCATATCTTATTTTTTTTTCTTTGGACAGTTGTTGGAAGATTGTTGAATTATAAGAGATCTATTATGGAAATTTGCTAGAGCTAAATAGTAATGTCATGGAACTTATATTTGGTACAAGGAAGTAAAGGAGTAATTGTTACTCAATGGTTGAGTTAAAACAACAAATGAGTGATGGGGCCTACAGGGCTTTAAGCATAAAGCGAGTCATAAAGGGTTTCTCTGAAATGAAGTGCCTAATTTATCCATATACAGAAGTTGCAAAACATGTCGGTACTTATGACATCCAGCTGGAACTACAATTACCTCTTCTTTTTTATTTAAGGAATTAAAATTTCTAGCTTTGTATCCATATAGTATAGGCATATGTAGCAACTCAAGTTGAGTTATCACTGGAAGTATCTTGAGAAGAGGGCCAGAGAAAGATGATTTTAATGGCAAAATTGATAATCAATTTTCAATTAGTAAACCATAAGAAACAATTAGTACCTTTCATCATTTAATTTCATGATTATCGCCTTTAGTAACTCTACTTATTGAGTTGTTGAGAGAAACAGAAAAGAAGTCCTAAACAAAACTCATCATCGTGTTATTTTTGCTCTTTTTAGTAGGTGCTAACATTTTGTCCCTCCCGTTTTTATCAGAAGCGCATGTGTCTCTATGATGTTCCTTCTAGCTTGGTTTCATCTGTCTCTCCTCCTACCTTGGTTTTATCATGCACTCATACTATCTTAAGATAAAGTTGCTTTTTTTCCTGATAGGTAGTGGAGCTTGATTTTCTTTATCCAAGTGAAGGCATTCATAAACGATGGGACAATGGTTATCGTATTACAGCAACAGCTGCTACATTAGATCAAGCTGCTCTTATCCTGAGTGTGCCTCGACGAAGGCCTGGCGATGAGACTCAGGAGACATTGAGAACATCTCAGTTTCCAAGCACACATGTTAAGGTAATATAGGCAACTTGTGATGTGGAATGGTGTCTTCATCTGATTTAGCTTGAATATGTCTAGTAGAGCTTAGGTACATATAGTGAGAGGAAATTCTTTATCTTGTATTTAATATCTTTCATAAGCTTATTTTTTCGTGGTTGTATTATGAATAATATTTGGAGTCTCCAATCCATGTGGGGAAACCTCCAGTTTAAAGAGTTATTACATGTTGGTTATTTAGATGAGAGTAAGTAATGCACCTTTTTTTTTGTGCCAGGAAAAATGGGCAAAAAATCTCTATCTTTCCTGTCTCTGCTATGGACGAACTGTATCTTGAGAGGATGGAAAATCTGATGTTGGACATTTTTCCTTCACCCCTTTTATTTTCTCATTGTCAGTCAATTGTAAAAAGTGAGGAAATCTTAATTATGGTGGCACTTGCTTCTTTTAGCTTGTTTGGATAGTGGCAAACTTTCTCGTCTCTTGTGTACATACAATTAACAGCACAAAATTACAAATCTATGAATCTTTTATATCTGTTGTGTTCGGTGTTAGTTTTTTCTCCATTATTTTTAGGAAATGGATGGAGAAACGAGAGCTTGGTGTAGTGGCTTTATTCATAACCCAAAACAGACAGTCAGTTTGATCCCACAATGAAAGTGAGAAATTTTACAGCTAGAAAAGATATTTAAGATGTTCAATCATTACTGTGTCGTATGGTGTGAAGGCTGGAGAAATGGGTGAGAAAGAAAAGGGGAGCGGGTGTATAAAATAAAATCAAAATGATGATAGATTTCATTGCTCAAACTACCGTTGGCTCCCCTTGCAGGAGAAATGTTTGATACACAAAATTATTCAACAAGTATTTGTTGAGGTCCCAATAAAAGTAATCTCTCTGGTATGATGGAAAACACACTTTAAGGTTCACTGTTAGGAATCCTGCTGGGGACAGAGTGCTCTGGCTTGTGTTCACATTCAAAATCAATATGAACAAATGCACGTTCAACTTGAGGAAGTTTCTCCAGCTTTATTTGTAGACCCTCTCCGATAACATGTGCTTCTTTCAATGGCAAATCTTCTGGGAGTTCAATATCAACCTATGAGGAATTAAGCCACATTGCAAAGTCAGTCGAGTTGGTTCATACTCTACATATCATGCTACTGGAGACTGACTGACCTCAACAAAGTACAAAACACCAAAGGTGTATGCTCGAACTGTATCAACACGTTTCACTTGAGGGTGTCTCATAACAAGATACGTTAACTTCTGCAGAACTTCAGGAGGGGCTGACTGTCCCACTAGTGACACTGCATCAACAACTTCATTTTGATGTATTCATATATGTATATATCTATATATATCAGAGTTTTTTTCACTCAAAAGGGTAAGTGGGAAAACAAGTACGAATTGAACAAGCACACATTTTCATTAGGAACAGACCTGCATTCTCTATCACAGCGCCTGACCAATTTGTGATTGTGTAAATAGCAAGGATGAGAGCACCAACAGGATCAATCCACCAGTACAACTTATCACCAAGTACAGCTGCTATCAATCCCACTACATTAGTAACCACGTCGAAATAGTGATCCTGACAATTTAGGTAAATCAATCATCACGACAAGTCACCAGGTAAAAAGATACGTCACACATGAGACACACACACCTTTGCATATGCACGAACAATGTCGTTTCCTGAGCTTCTGCAGTAAAGCCACAGGGCAAGTTTTACCACTGTGGCAGTTAACATTACTGAATATAACCATGCAAGCTGATTCAAAGCCATCTTTTCAGGAGGCTTATTTTCAACTAGTTGTTCCACAGCCTGGATCAACACCTGAAAGCCTAAAAAGGAAAGCACACGATTATATAACAACTCACATGACTGGTGCTAATTCCCTTGTATACAACTTTCTAGTCTTGTTTGGCTTTTTCCTTAGGAATTAGGATCAAGAATTAACATACATACCAAGTGTAGCCATAATAGCAGCAAACACAATAATTCCAACAGGCTGCACTCTCAATTTTCCTATAGGATATTTATAGACATTAATATTTTTCATCGACAGATGAGTGAACCATAGTATGCCACCAGCCATGAGGTCAAGCAATGAATCCAACGTAGATGCAGCGATAGCTAAGGAGCCACTCTTCACTGTGGCATAGATCTGCTTTGTGTCACATTTACAATTGCATAAAAATGTTGCAGGACAAATAATAGATACTAGTTTAATTTCTCATACAAGTAATTTCTGGTCACACCTTAAGAGCCAGAAGTATAATATTTGCACCATTGGACACTGTCATTGCTCTCTCATGTTGAGCTTCTTCTTCAAGATCATCTTCATCAATTTCATCAGACGTGACTGCAATATCAACTTCCTCGAATGACTTCAATGTCTCAAACTGTCTTTCATAGTATTCCTTTTCTCCTAAAAAAAATAGTCAAAAGAGGATATGATAGCAGATATGAGTCCTAATTTAACATCAAACAGTAGTACTTAGTCTATACACCAATTTAATTAATTAAAAATAGCAAATTCTGGAATATACTTAACTAACAATATAATCCCCCAACACACAATGACAATAAATGATAAATTACCTTTGGTTAATCCAGAGATATTATAATTAATGATGGATGAAGCTTCTGAATCAATAACACAAGACTTGATCACCTTATCTGGAAGCCTTAACAAAAAATCATGCCGGAGTCCACTTCCTGTAAGCTTCCATCCCTCCAACAATGGCATTTTAGTACTCTCTAATTCTCCCTCCATTATAACAATTTCTTCATGTACGTAATAATTTGCTATTCATCAGTATTATATATACACACACACTTTTTAACAATAGATGAGTATTTTTTTTAATTATTATACATAGAAACACAAAGTCACACTTAATTTTCATATGGGGTATGTATTTTTCATTTTTGAAAACAAAGTATTATAAAATATTTTTTGTAAGCAAAGAAAATGTCTCTGACTTAATTCTCAACAGCCATCTTTCTAAGATTCCAAAAATTATTCTGTTTTCAAAACTTCTCTAATGTAAGAATAAATTAAGAAATTATGTTAGTAAGAACGGAATATTATTGCAAATTAAACAAGCGTACATACATTGACTAAATATAAATAATTTTTTTAAATAAGGTACCCAAGTTATATAATATACATTTGTTTTGCTTACTGATGAAATATAATCAATTATAGCAAGGTTGTTGCTGTTTTTATCAGGTTACTATTTAATGATTGTAATTAAAAAAAAAAAGACAAGTTAACAATGACGATAATAAATGAACAAATAAAAACTGAAGCATGGAATAAGCCAATAATTAATTATTCACATTATCATATTATTCTCTTTCAAGGAGACTTCTGCATATCATAGAAAAGTTGACATGGACTAAATTATTACAGCACCACACGAGTGAGATTTCAAAAGTATATTGTGCACATTATTCATAATATTTTTATAAAAAACAAGGAGACTGGTCTTATTTTTATTGAAATTGTCCAAGTACCCATTTTTTCATTTTTCATGTCCAATAATTCATGGATTTTGGGTGATATGTGATTACAATGATTATTTGGTCAAATTTTTTGTGGGCGTCCATGATGATTTTATTAATGACGTGTGTTGGTCTGGAAGGACAAACGTTGGATTTTGGGTGATATAGTCAATGATGTGTTTTGGTGAACAATTGTCCAATATTTTATGGACGTCCCTTAAGACGTTAACTATGAAGCCAGTTGGTCCTGACAGCCAAAATGACTCATTTTGGAGGTCAAATGAGCCCAAAGCAAGTACACCCTCCATTTTTTGATTTTCGTATGCTATAATCTATGAATTTTTGGTGATCCAGAATTCCGACGTCCTTTGTCAAAAAATTTTGTGGACGTCTGTTAAGATGTTAACTATGAAGCCAATTGACCCTAACAGACAAAACTATCCATTTTCAAGGTCAAATGAGCCCCAAAGTAGGTAAATCCCATTTAGCTAATTTTCATGTACTATAGTCCTGTTTTTTTTGTGATCCAGAATTTCGATGTCTTTTTTGCCCAATTTTTTTGTGGACATCCTTTAAGATGTTTACTATAGATTAGTTGTCCCTCACGGCCAAAACGATCCATTTTGAAGGTCAAGTGATCCCCGGAGAAGGTAAGCCCCTTATTTTGTCATTTTTCATGTGTTATATCCATGATCTGTTTCGGTGATACGAAATTCCAATGTTTGTTTGCCAAATTTTCCGTAGACGTTCTAAGACAACCAAAACGGTCTAATTTGAAGGTCAAACAAGCCCAGAGTAGGTAAACCCAGTATTTTGCCAATTTTCTTGTGCTATAGTCCATGAATTTTTGGTGATCAAGAATTGTGACATCTTTTTTGTCCAAATATTTTCGTGGACGTCCTTAGTTATGGAGTGAATTGGCCCTGATGGCCAAGATGACCCATTTTGAAGGTAAAACGAGTTTCGAAGTAGGTAAACCCCTTATTTAACCAATTTTCATGTGCTACAGTCCACGATCTTTTTTTGGTGATCCAGAATTCCTACGTCCTTTTTTCTCCAAATTCGTTGTGGATGTATGTTATGACGTTAACTATTGAGCCAGTTGGACCTGACAGCCAAAACGATCCATTTTAATGGTCAAACGAGCCCTGGGCTGGTAAACACTCCATTTTGTCAATTTTCGTGTGCTATCTAGTTTATGGATTTTTTGTGATCCATAATTTCGATGTCTATTTTGCCCAAAATTTTTGTGGACATTCTTTAAGAAGTTAAATATGGAGTCAGTTGGCTCTGACGTCCAAAACGATCCATTTTGAAGCTCAAACGAGCCCCAAAGCAGGTAAACCCCTTAATTTTGCCAATTTTAGTGTGCTATAATACATATTTTTTTTGGATGATCCAAAAATTTCGACGTATGCTTTCTCTACCTTTTTTGTGAACGTCCATTATGACGTTATCTATGGATATAGTTGGACATGACGACTAAAATGACCTATTTTGAAAGTCAAACGAGCAGAGCATATAAACCCCATATTTTGCCGATTTTCATGTGCTATAGTCCATAAATTTTTGGTGATCAGGAATTTCAACGTCTTTTTTGTCTAATTTTTTTGTGGACATCCGTTAAGACGTTATTTATGGAGTCAATTGACCTTAACAGCCAAAACGGTCCATTTTCAAGGTCAAACGATCCTTGAAGTAGGTAGAATCCATTTTGTTGATTTTCGTGTTTTATAGTATCCATCGATTTTTTGTGATCCAAAATTCCGACGTCTTTTTCGCCCAAATTTTTGATGGACATTCGCTAAGATGTTATCTATGGATCCAGGTTGCCTTGACAACCAAAATGATCCATTTTGAAGATCAAATAAGCCCCAGAACAGGTGAACCCCTCATTTTATCGATTTTCGTGTGCTGTAGTCTATGATATTTTTTGGTGATCCACAATTCCGACGTCTTTTTTTTCTAAATTTTTTGTGAACATACGTTGAAGGTCGAACGAGCCTTGGAGCAGGTAAACCCTCTCCATTTTCAAGGTCAAACAAGACTCAAAGCATGTAAACTTCATTTTGTTGCTTTCATGTAATACAATCCATAGATTTTTGGTGATTCAGAATTCTGACGTATTTTTTGTTTAAATTCTTTGTGGACATCTATTAAGACTTTATCTATGGAGTCAGTTGATCTTGAAAGCCAAAACAACTTTGTTGGTAAAACGAGTCCCAGAGCAGATAAATCCTTTGTTTTACCATTTTTTTTTCATGTCCACGATCTTTTTTGGTGATCCAAATTTTTGACGTCTTTTTTGCCCGTTTTTTCGTGGATGTCCGTTAAGACGTTACTTATGGAACCAGTTGGCCTTAACAACCAAACTAACCCATTGTGAAGGTCAAACGAGCTCCGAAGTAGGTAAACCCCCATCTCCATTTTGTCGATTTTTGTGTGCTAGTCCATGAATTTTTGGTGATCCAAAATTCTGACATCTTCCTTGCTCAAATTTTTTGTGGACGTCGCTTAAGACGTTATCGATAGATCCGATAGGCCTTGATGGCAAAAAAATCCATTTTCAAGGTCAAACAAGCCCCAAAGCAAGTAAACCTATTTTGTCGATTTTTGTATAATATAGTCCATGAATTTTTTGTGATCTAGAATTTCGATGTCTTTTTTTTACTGAATTATTTTGTGAACGTCCGTTAAGACTTTATCTATTAACCTAGTTGTCCCTGACGACCAAGACGACCCATTTTGAAGGTCAAATGAGTTCGGAGCAAGTAAACATCTCATTTTGTCAATTTTTATTTGCTATAGTTCACAAACATTTTTAGTTATCTAGAATTCCAATGTCTTTTTTGTTCTTTTTTTACTAGACGTTCGCTAAGACGTTATCTATGGAGCCAGTTGTCCTTGAGGGCCAAAACGATCCATTATGAAAGTGAAACGAGTCCCTAACGACCAAAACAATCTAATTTGAAGGTCAAATGAGCGTAGAGCAGGTAAACCCCTAATTTTGCCAATTTTCAAGTGTTAGTCCACGATCTTTTTTAGTGATCCAAAATTTTGACGTCTTTTTTTCCCAATTTTTTTGTGTACGTGTGTTAAGACATTAGCTATGGAGCCCATTGGCTTTGACAGCGGAAATGACCCATTTTGAAAGTTAAACAAGCCCCGAAGCAGGTAAGCCCCCCATTTTGCCAATTTTCATGTGTTACAGTCCATGAATTTAGTGATCTAGAATTTTGATGACTTTTTTGCCCAAATTTTTCATTGTAGTCTATTAAGACGTTAACTATGGATTCAGTTGTCCGTGACTGTCAAAAAACCCATTTTCAAGGTCAACGAGTCCCAAAGCAGGTAAACCCCATTTTGACAATTTTCATGTACAGTTCATGGATTTTTGGTGATCCAGAATTTCGACGTGTTTTTTCTCAAATTATTCGTCAACGTCCATTAATACGTTATCTATGGAGCCGGTTGACCCTGATACCCGAAACGACCCATTTTGAAGGACAAACGAGCCTCAAAAAGGTAAATATCTCATTTTGTTATATTTCATGTGCTATAATCCACAATCTTTTTTGGTGATCTAGAATTCTGAAGTCTTTTTTTCTCAAATTTTTTGTGGACGTCCATTAAGACGTTAGCTATGGAGCCAGTTGGCCTAACGGCCCAAAAGACCCATCTTGAAGGTCAAACAAGTTCAAGAGCAGGTAAATTTTACTTTGGTCAGGAGTGTCAAACATTAAAATTTTCAAGGTAAATGAGGCCTGGAACACGAAAACTATTTTTTCTATTTTTCGTGTGATATAATTCATGAATTTCTGTGATATATGATCTGTTATTTTTTTGGATGAATTCTTTTGTGCGCATCTGTGATGAACTATAAAATGGTGTGTGTAGGTCCGAATGGGTAAACTTCCACATTTTGAAGTTCAAATGATGCCTAGAGCAGAAAATATCGATTTTTTTCGTGTTTTAGTCCATGAACTTTGGGTTATATGTGACCCTGACGATTTCTTGGCCGATTTCTTTGCCGGCGTTCGAGACAACCTTATTAATGGTGTGCATTTGTCTGGGGGAAAAACATCGATATTTCAAGATCAAATGAGGCCCATAACGGAAAATATCAATTTTCTATTTTTCGTGTGCTATAGTCCATGAATTTGGTTGATATGTGATTTTGATAGTTTTTGGCCAATTTTTTTGAGGGTGTCTCTCACAACCTATTTAATTGCGTATGTTGGTTCGGGGAAAAACATAGAAAATTTCAATTTGAAACGAGGCCTGGAATGAGAATTACTGCTTTTTCTATTTTTCTTGTGCGCAGTTCATGAAGTTTTGGTAATATGTGATTCCGACGTTTTTTTGGTCAAAATTTTTGTGGGCACAACATTTTCAACTTCAAAAGAGGATCAAAATGGAAATACTATTTTCCCCATCTTTTGTGTGTTATACTCCATGTATTTGTGGTGATATATGATGCCGATGATTTTTAGGTCCAATATTTTTGTGGGCATCAGTGACAACTTCATTTAATGACATGAGTTGGTCTAGAAGGGAAAATGTTAGAATTTTCAAGTTCAAACGAGTAATGGAACGAGAAATATGAATTTTTCCTTTTTTTCGTGTATAGTCCATTGATTTTAGGTGATATGTGATCCTGATAATTTTTTGCTCGTGGACGTTTGTGACGACCTTATTAATGGTGTGCATTGCTTTATAGGGGTTAACACTTGAAATTTCAAGTGCAAACAACGTCTAAACGAAAATTACTGATTTTTTCATTTTTCATGTGGTATAATCCATGGATTTTTGGTTATATGACTATATTTTTATCAAACTTTTTTATGGGTGTCAATAACGACCAATGTAATGACCTATGATTATAGTTACCACATATGAAAATGTACTTTTTGCGGTGCCTTTATAATAATTAGAGGAGGTTATAGTTTCCATTTATTCTATTTTTAGCGGCTAATTTATATGATTTAGTAGCGGTTTTAGTTTCCATTCATCCCTTTTTAGCTGCTAATTTATATGATTTAGTGGACAACTAATAGTAATTTTAGCGACCAGATTCTTCACTTTTAGCGACCAGATTCATCACTTTTCGCGACCAGATTATATCTTTTAGCGACCAGATTCATGACTTTTAGCGACCAGATTCATATCTTTTAGCGACCAGATAACTTTTAACGACCAGATTCATAACTTTTAGCGACCAGATTCATATCTTTTAGCGACCAGATTCATAACTTTTAACGACCAGATTCATCACTTTTAACGACCAGATTCATATCTTTTAGCGACTAGATTCATAACTTTTAACGACCACATTCATGACTTTTAGCGACTATGTTCATCACTTTTAGCGACCAGATTCATATCTTTCAGCGACCAGATTCATGACTTTTAGCGACTACATTCATCACTTTTAGCGGTCGGATTCATAACTTTTAACGACCACAATCATAACTTTTACTGACCAGATTCACATCTTTTAGCGACCAGATTTAATCAATTTTAACGACCAGATTCATGACTTTTAGCGACTACATTTATCACTTTTGGCGACCAGATTCATATCTTTTAGCGACCAGATTCATATCTTTTAGCGACCAGATTTCATATCTTTTAGCAACCAGATACTAGCGACTAGGTTCATATCTTTTCGCGACCAGGTTAATCACTTTCCGCAACCAGATTCATGACTTTTAGCGGCCATTTAGTCGCCAATAATGGTGACATTTAGCAACCAGATAGTCAGCCTCCAAAGTACCATACTCATGATGCTTACTTTGGCTTGGAAGTACAAAGGTTTCCTATAGTGATCAAGCCAATTACAATACCATTTGATATTTTGACAAAGAAGCATGATTAGTGAGACAGCATAAAGAATTGTTTATGATACACTTTAGGTGCATTTGCTATGCTACATTGTAAAGAATGTTTCTATCTTTTGTTTAATGCTTATATCATCAGAAATTGCAGCATTATTACTAAAAAGCTGTAAAATGAAACTTATACATTTGGTACAACATGGACATTCGATGTTGCGGATCTGGACACAATGACATCCTCTAGAGCATCTCCTTGTCCTCACTGCTAATACCTGCACAACAATAGGTCAGTCTGTAACCACATAAAGCTCTCTTTGGGATAACAGTTTTAAGGAAACACATAATAATCTGGGTATCCCAACTGAACAGAGTTTTGTATTCTGTAGACAAATGCATTTATCTTCTCCTCATTAGCTCTCAATCTATCAATGATACTTGTCATGACGCTTTGCACAAACAGTTAAGAAGCTTACCATGATACTTGAAGGTTCTAGCAAGGAACATAATTTAGCTTAACATAATTGGCAATCCTGTCTCTCGAGGGTCACTTGTTAAGATAGTTAATTTAGTGAATCAAGCTTTGTAGGAAAGATAGTTGAAAGTGTAAATGAAAGCAAGCATGACAAGAAGGGCACTGAGGCACGAATTTACCTAAATATGCTTTTTAGTTTGATACAACTACTGGACAATGCCATTTCTGTATAGATGTTGGTTCAGGAAAGCCACTGAAGGGACATGTTAAGATGACTGATAATTAGAATGTCACCACAGAGACTAGATAGTAGGTTTTTGTCTATGAGAAAGATCCATTGTGGAATCACCAGGAAATGAATTTGGAGGTTAAGAAACTAGCTGGGCTGTGTTTGATTGTCTTCTGACTCCACAATTGCTTGAAATAGTACAGAAGAGGTAAGCACACATAAACTGATCACTCAACATCTAAAGTTCTGAGAAAATGATTTAAAAATGTTCTGAGCAGTTGATGCCTTTTTTTCCCGAAGTATATCTTCCCGCATTCAGTAGTTAACATAGGCAGAGCTGCAAAGTACACAGAAGTGAGATATTTGATATATGTATCTGGAGTTTGATCACCATAAGCATGTCTTAAGAGTTCGTGATCAAACTTGGACACAAGATCAAAGAAATTGATGAAAAGGTACCAAGGAGATACGAATGCCACTTCACGTCCTGCCCCACCCTTTTCTCATATGGTCCTTTTCAGGGAAGAGGTTGGGAAGCCAGGTAGTAACTTCAGAATTCAACTTCATATGATTAGTTATTTTTAAAACACAGAAGAACCACAGTGAAATCAATCATTTTCTAGCTTCAAGTATATTCCCGTAAATGCTCACGGCCAGCTTTCAGTGAATTAATTACTATAATTTCTTTCACTAACATCACATGGACACCTCTCTTATTGAGGACCACTTCAAAATAAAAAAATATTTTTTTCCAGGAATTTCCACTACACTAATTAAACAGGAAAGGAAACAGAACTCAAACAAAGAGATCATACATGTAATAATTTCAAAATTTTGAATTTTGCTTACCCGATTACTCAAGAAAGTTACAGAATTCCCAATCTTCTTTTGACAGGTCAAGGTACTGAACACAGCCATCTTCAAACATGATCTGTTAGGAGATGGGGAGGTTAAAACAGAAATCATCAGCCAAACAAGTCCATTATACAACAACAAAAAAAAATACAGCTTCCTTACAAAATGTTTTTTGGTGATGGCATCAAACCGTTTTACAATTCCAAAGGACCTGGGGAACACAGAGTATATAGAAGTCCTTAGCAATGGGATCTGAAAGAAGTTAAAATTGAACAAGCAAAAAAAAAAAAAAAGAAGCCCAAAGAAAAGTGGCCAACTGAAGAAAGGGTTTCCTGTGAGAAACTTCATTAGAATCTTAGCTACTCCACCCGTTTCAATTTGTTTGACTTCTTTTTTTTAACTCTTTAGTTCTAAGTATCCACATAACATGTTTAAAACCACAAGAATAAAAGACATTTTGGTACAAATTACATACCTTTAGTTCAAAACCACAAGATTCAAAAGTCATTTTTTTATTTTCTTAAACTCCATTTCAAGTCAAAACCAAACAAAGTGATCTGATCTCATCCCATAACCATAAAGAAGGACCTCTCTTTCAGGATCAGTCCCGTCTCTCTTGAAAAGGATGTCAGACACTTTTGTTTTTGGACATGAGATTTTCCAGATGGATCAAAAAAGACTTGTGGAGTAAGAAAGAGAAACTATTTTGCCTACTAAAATTAAATTTGGACCTAAATCAACCCAAAAACTAAACCAAAAGAGGCAAGGATCGTCAAAAATCTTTATAGGAAACAACAATACACTCCCTCAACCAATTGGGACATACTAACACTCCCCCTACGTCCAGGCAAGACATTTAGAGCATGAAATAACATAACTTAGAGGCTCACAATTGGATAATTTCAGCAATAGGACGTATCTTACTTTAATACCATGTTAAAAAATGAAATTTGACCTAACTCAACCTCAAAAGTTAATTCAAGAAGTGAGAATTGTCTAAAATAAGAAGACAACGACCCACTTTCATCATCAATATGGAACACTCTGAATGCCCCTATAAATCAAATTTGCAGAAGTATCACATACCTTGTTTTAGAGGAGCGAATTATTCTTATAACTTGGCCAATGCAACTACGAGGTCGCCTTATTTTTATGTCAGAATCATAAACTGAGCTTCCTGAATAAGGAGGATACAAGTTAAATAGAAGATAAACTAAGGTCACCAATGTAAAAGTCAAGTAAGTTGCAAACAAGAGTAGCCTACCTATTCGTGGAACTCCAGTTTGATAAACCTGGTGAAAAGATTAAATAATGTTATCATGTTCATTATTGAAAAGCAAAATGTTCAAGATTCGAACACATAGTGATGAATAAATATAAACCAATATGTTTTGTATTACATGTATTTAAGGGGTTTATTACTTTCATTTAAAATTTCCTATTTAAGGAACATAGCAGATGCAACTCCTTTGATCCTTATGACATACTGCAAATAATGGCAGAAAAGCAGAGAGACTAATAAAAAGGAAAGAACAAGTAGCTATATTATTTCCTTCAACTATGTTCTCATTTCTTTTAATCAATTTTAGATACGAGATGACTAGTTAATTAGGAGCTTTTTTATTACACTGTAACTAAGAATAAGCACTAAAGTTGCCCAAATCATATCTCCTGACTGGTGAAGCTATAGATCGTGGTTCCTCAGGAATCCAGGTCTACACCTTTATCATCTAAGTTTGTAAAACTGAGACACATCTACAATCTTAACTCAGTAATGGAAAATCTGAGTCTATGAGGATACCAGCCACTGCCAAACAAAATTAGACTCTGTTGATCATCCAACTCAGAACACACTTTATGTGCTATCCTGCAGCCCTTGCCCTTCTACCAAAAAAAAAACACCCAAACCCCACCCAACAGACACGCGCATTTACCCTCATGATCCAAGCTATTCCTCTCCCTTGAGACTAGGGTCTACCAGAAATAGCCTCTCTATCTGCCAAGGTCTGGGGTAAGGTCTGCGTACACTCTACCTCCCCCAGACCCCACCCGTGGGACTATATTGGGTGTGTTGTTGTTGATGATCCAAACTATTCCTCTTAGTATAAGTATTTATGACATTTCAATTCAGAAAAAATCTTGTCATATGCATAGGAAGATTAATCTTCATGGTCTCATTATTAGGCATCAGAATAGGGTTCTTCTACGGGTCTGTCCAACTGGCTAGAAAAATCAAGGACACTACTTTTTCTTAGATTGTAACTTAGGAGAACTTCTTGTCTACCTTCAAACTAAACACAGGAACTGAAGAAAGATAATTGAGTGAATAGAAGTACAATAGCCACCTCCTTTATCAATTGAATCACAGGAAACCAGTAAAAATAAGTTCTCATACACGGAAATATGCATCTAGTCAAGAAACTTCCAAGCCAATAATAACTATTATTGGTAAAAATTCCAAAGCAAATTACTGAAGCTCATCAAGAATCACACAAATGTTTCCAAATCTCTCAAGACTCAAGTTACAGATATTGTAAGAGATACATACATGACGTGTAGATAGAAGTGCTTTCAATTTGGGAGAGGTGGCAGCCACCTGACATGCCACTATCTTTAATGCGGTATCTGAAGCAGGGAGTTTTGGTTTGTTAGGTTTAACGCCCAGCTTTCGCCTACATCTTACAGCACCACAGTGGCAATCTTGATCTGCACCAAACTGAACAAACCTGCTACACTTGTTAGATTCAAATGCAATGTACATTCCAAGAAGGTTTATTTAATCTCTCAGAAGAATAACACACTGCACACCTTACAGGTGGAAAAGAAATAAGTAAAATTAAAGAGCAGCTTCATACTGGTAATCATAGGTCAGATGCTCGCCCCTTTTAATGTCTCGTGTTGCAAATATGCCAATTCTTGTTTCACCATCAATCATCCTAAAAGAAAAAGGCGGACATGGAAATGAAATGTAATATAGAGTTGAATCTCTGGGAATGGAGGTTGAGAATATAGAAGTACGATTAATTATTTAGCTATTTCTATACCATTTCTGCATCTCAGTATTTGGACAACAACTATGATTAATGTATCGGGATTTGTTGCCCTTGTAAGTGGCATCAATCACCATATCCCGATTGATTTCACACAAGTAGAAGTTTGTTTCTCCACTATGCTTCATTTTCCAAAGCCTCTCTTCACATGTTTTGTCATCAATAACTGCAGTGGTAAGCATATTTCCTTGCTAAATGAAGTTCAGAATGCACAAAACATAAATTATTCCTCAAAATATAATCAAAAAGTGAAATAACTCACCTTCTCCAACATACTCTATAACAAAGTCTCCTCGTTTGATATCTTCATCTGCCACAATTCCAGAGCCACATTTTTCAGTCTGCATGTTACATGTCAACAAACTTGACCAACCATGTATATAATGACCAAAAGTTTGAGGAAGAATATGATCGTTGTACACTTTTTAAAAGAAAGCAAAGAAATAAAGATGATAATGTAACCTCTTCTAATTTCTTTCAAAATACATGAGAGACACAAAATGACACAATAAACAGATTAAACAATCACTCCCCTCTGGACGTCCTTTTTCTTAATGTAACAACTCTAAGACTGCTCTACAGATATTCTCTACAAATAATCAGACATCAGGTTCATCTATGCAGTGTTTAACATTGATTTTTTCACTCATGCTCAGGGTCTAAAAGTTAATGAGACCAAGTTAGAATGGTATTCACTGTTTAGGTCAAAAACAGATGTAGGATGAGTGTCTCTATCTTGATGACAAGGAAAGTCATAATTCTCTAGGTGACTAATTTTAGGCAGTATTTTCCTGGTAATAAAATTGGCAGTAGACAAACTTAAGCAGAAGTAAACCAAAATGAAGGAATAAGGGAATTGCAACCGTCACATGGATAATTCAGCAACCCTTAAAGAAATAAACCACAAACAAGAACATTGATAGAACTTCCTTCATTTTCTCTTGTTTTTCATGAAAGTAATTGATTTCATTGATGGCATCCAATAGATGCAGAAAATGAAGAGTACAAAGTGCTAGAAAATTGGTGAAACTTCTATTCATTCTATCTTTAAGAATTTCTAGACAACACTTTGATGAAAATTGAAATGGGGAACTCAAGAGCTTCTTTACTTGGTGAAACAACTGTCAAGAAAGGAATAGAAAGAGACTATTCACTAGGATGAAAATTTATCCAAGTCCAAAATATTTTTTTTTTAACTTGGTAACTTTGTATTATACCACAAAACAACAAATGGGTTGTATTGAAACCTTAAATACAAGTGTACTCCAATTTTCTCTGCTCTATGATCAAATTGAGTCTAGAACATCAATAATAAGAGATAGTTTCATTTGAGTATAACTGATTACACCAAAAAACTAAAAAAGTAGTAGTTAAGTTTAACTTTCTGCACATTGTTCAGTATGCTCTCAACACATGTTGAATTCCTCTCTTTCCAGATAACCCACCATATAGCACTAGGGATAATTCTCCATCTACTTCTGTCTTTTGCAGGGACCCCCTCTTCCTCCCAGCTCATTAAGGCCTCAGTCACTTTCCTAGGCATGATCCAGAAAATGCCTTTTGAGGCTGATAAAATCCTCCATAATTGTTGGGTGTACTTGCAAGTCTAGAATACTTTTGTTAAAGTTAATTGCAATTTTGGTATTTGTCTTTGGACGGTTCGTTCGATCTCAAATCAAAACTACGTATTTTTTCCCAGATTCAAAAAGCTCCGAATGTGTGTTAAATAAAGACCTCCTCCTAACGGTATTGTTTCAGCGAAGAAAAAGTGCAAGTTTTGTTATTGCACTTCATCTTCTTCATTCGTATGGTTTATGCATTTTTTGTCCTAGGTTTTCATGTTCTGTTCATAATGTTCTAAACTTTCTGAATACATGTGAAATTGACATTCTTATTCAAAACTTAAAACTAGAATCATGCATTAGATATGTGTGGTAATATACTTCAATATTAATCAATACTAAATAATTGTGAACACATTATTTTCCGGTTATAAATCAAACAATTTAGATACTAAACAAAACATATACTAAAACCAGTCATTTAGACATTAAAAGATACATCATTGTAAAAAAAGATATTCAAAGAAACATTTCGCAATGAGTATGGATTTCCTCCCAAAGTTATAACCATTTTACCTTATTCCATTCTATTTGCCAGCTATAGAAATTCTCAGCCAGTGTGAAATTTACAAATATATATTGAGTCTGACACACTATAATCAACAATAACCCACATCGGACAATTATCATATGTGTTGGTAGTAATCACATAAAAAAGTATAATTCAATTGAGAAATACAAGGAAGTGAAAGTCTATGCTATGGCAAAATCACAGCTCAAGGTCAATGGTCAACTTTCTAGTCCAACAAAGGTTCTTCTTTTGAGAAAGATAAATATCAAAGGTTCCAAAGAAGTTTAAAACAATTTTATTTGGGTAATTTAAGTAAAATTTATTGAAGCGAGTACCAATGAGGTACTGCAAAATAGAACAATTCAGAATTACAAAAGTCACCACAAGGCATCACAAACAGTCATCTCAATGAGAAGTAGTTAAAAACAATCAAGTAGTTAAAATGCATCCATCAGGGGATATTTGTTCAACTATCTGAAGCAGCTCGAAGTTCTTTAAGTGTCTACCTTCACTAATTTCATCTTCTTCACAGGACGTTGATGGAATGGCTTATTCAGACAAGAACTCCCACATTTACAACCCGAGGAGCAGCTAGACAACATTATGCTGTAAAATTTACGAAAAGTCAAACAAATTACACACTTCTCTAAAGCTGTATCAAATTTCCCAAATAAAATGCTGAAATAAAATCTTTAAGCTGATTATCCTTTTATCAAGCAAATATATATAACACGTCTAAAAGAACTGCCAAAGAGATCTAGAACAATATAAGAGTAACCAAAAAATAAATAAAACCATAACGATCTAAAATGTAAGAAAATGAATGCCTAGACTAGTCACATGTAGGGGTGTGCTTCGGTCGGTTCGGTTTATCAATTTTCAGTTTGTGAACAGGCTAAACCGGTAACCAAACCAATAAGATATTTATTGTCGATTTTCAGTAAATCCGTGTTTGGTGTTTAGCAGTTAAATTTTAGATTTAACTGATAAGAAATTGTTCATATATACATTTTTTCATGCCAAACATAACATATGATCATATAATACATGATGTTCATAAAATAGAAATAGTAGCAAGACTAGAAGTGACACAAATTAGAACACTATCCAAAACTAAAAGAGTTTCAATGGGACAGGGCACAAATCTAAGAAACTCGAAAGAAGAATTTTGGTCTACGAGATGTGTCACATCTCCTACCAATATACAAGGTTAGTTGAATCGCCTAATACAAGAGGAACTCTTTGTGTATGAATGAAGATACTTCGAAAGTTGCTTTAGATTATAAGTTTGAATCTCGATTACTACACTTCCATTTATCTTTTTTAAAATTTTCTAGTTAGAGTTCCTACTCCATCTAGTTAAAGCATTAGAAGACTTGTAGTAGTATGATTGTCAACTCATCCATGGCCTTTTGATCCCTTTTGACAATTAGTACTTTTGTATGGTGTGGAATTTTATATTTCTAGTACAACATGCATCTCAAGTCAGTGCATGTGTGAACCTAGAGGGGAAAGAAAACTAAGGTTTAATCGTTATTTACGAGTTCAAGTCTTATGCATTAATAATACGTAATTTGTTAAGTAATTACAAGTAAAGTTTTATGACAAATATTAAGTAATAACATGATAATACAAAAAGGGACATGTTATAATAAGCTAAACTACACTGCAAAAAGATTTTGTATGTTAAGCGTATATAACTTCAATCCTTCTTTATACACGCATAAGTCTAGCTAGTTGCATGGAAAAGAACATTCCACGTAATAAATACTACAGTTCTTCTTCCTAATTGTAGACCCCAATGTCCATTAATTTGACTTATAATAACAAATCAAATGAAGAAGATATATTAGTGGCTAAGATCAATAGACAAACATATAAATGAAGTTGTTGTGAAATTCAGTAATAACATAGCAAGTATAATTTCATAAGTAGAATCTGAGAAAAATCGTGTATGCAAATCTTATTCTTATCTTGAGAGGTAGAAATACTATTTTCGATAGGAACAAAATTATTTTTCTTATATATATAAAGTGAATTAATTTATGTATATAAAGAATATATTGAAACAAACCTTTCTCTTTTCGTTATATTTATTTTTACACATTTTAAATTGATTAAGAGTATTTAAAGGTCATGAATCACTAAAGCATTAGAATATGTCAAATGCATGTGTATGAAATTAAGAATACAAAAAGCTAGGGTGTTTATAGTTTTTATATATAGTCTTGATTATGTTTTTATTTGGGTTAGATACAATGCACCAACCTATCCGGCTAGGAAATGAGACAATGCTCAACTATCTAATCACCTTCTACCCTAATTAACGACCTCCACAACTCTAAGATCATGTCCTCGGAAAGATAGAGTTGAACCATGTCTTGTTTAATCACCTCTCCCAAATACGTCTTTGGCCTACCTCTACCTCTCCTAAAACCCACTCTGGCCAACCTTTCACACCTCCTCACTGGGCCTCTGTGCACTTCCTCTTCGAATGCCCAAACCTTCTCAGTCTCACTTCCCTCATCTTATCCACAAAACCTAAACCTTTTATGTTGCCTCCTCTAGGTCTGCAGCTAGAAATTACACCATGGAGCTAATGAACGACTAGAAGACTAACACAAGAATATAAGCAAAAATGTCACTGGGATTTATATTAAAAGTATAAACGCCTAAGAACCTAAAACATGCTATATATAATATATTCACACAAGACTTTAACGGAAAAGGGAATGCACGTAACAGCAGGAAGCTATCAGCTAAAGAACCATCCAGAATAATTAATGTATAGAGCTGATATTTCCACAAATGTATGTAACACTTCTCCAGTTTACTGACAGCCAACGGAACTTAATCAAAATCATCCTCACCCACAGAGACAATCCTTGCCACACACAACAGAAGTTTCTGCCGTTGAGCTGCAGGAACAAAATATACCATCATCTTCCAGACGTCGCTTTACCTTCTTAGTGAGGTATATATCTTCAAGTAGTTAATACCAACAGAAGAGGAAAAAAAAGAGGATACAAAGAAAGATCACAAAGATAAAGGACTATGAAGGTCAGACAGAAAACCTTAATGAAAAAGGAAATGAGATGAAGCACAAAGATCTTATCCAAGAGATGCAGAAGTGAACAGTGTACGTGTAAGATGTAAACTATCACAATATGAAAGAACATCTAATAGATAGGTGAAGAATATCATAGGTCACAAATATCAAGACCATCAAATGAAAGGATACTGCGCTTAATAAAGGTATAGGGCATTGACTGCCATTTATTTAACCAATCTGGAAGTTCAAAGTCAACAGGATCACCAATCTCCTTTATTAGTTTGCTGAATACGTGCCCAATCCCACCATGAATAGCAGTCTGGCCACGGAAAGAAAAAGGCATATTAACAAGATGATATATTTTTTTGCATTCTAAAGTAATCTCTTCCCAATCAATTGATTGAGACGATCGGAATCAGCAATGGCATTCCCAACTTTTTATATATGTCAATAAGTAAAAGAAGCTCAAGAACTAAATCATAGAGAACCATTTTTTCTTAAATACAATCCAACATCCAAAAAAACAAAAGGAATGGGCTTTGTAATTACATTAAGTGGATCTTTCTAGCTACAATATATTATCAAAATAATTACAAATATAATAATCAAATAAAAACTACTACAAAATTTAACTCAAAAAATGTTCCAACAAACATTGTCGGCACTACGGGCAAAAAAATTTCACAATCAGCATAAGGACATGGCCCAAGGCACGTGCCACATAACCAAATGGAAAGAAATTGCCCCATGTTTTTTGCATCCACTAGGATTTTAACCCAAGATCTCATGGTTTTTCAACCACTTCATTAACCACTAAGCCACACACCCCCTTGGGTGCATCTCAGGCCAACATAAAATGCAAGGATCTTTCACTAAAATAAATAGGAAAAAGGAAAATGGAACCATCACATAGGACTGGAAGTTTGTAGTGGATGGATTGAAATCAAGGATTACATATCCACTATGTTCGCCTATATTAGCTAGTCATGCAAATAACATAAAAGAGTATCTCAATTTCCTATATATTTAAATCGAACAGGATTAAAAATCATTAAACTCTCTTCTTCACATTTCGCAAACATGAAGGACGAATGTGGAGACAAAAGCAAATGCCTAAATCAGACAAACCAGCCAGCAGAATAAGAAATTATATGTTCTAAAAGCTACTGAATCACCAACTTGAAAAAGTTTCAGACTTCTTGAATTGGAGTAGAACTACAAGGAAAATATATTGCAATGGAACCCCTAATTATTAACCGGGAAAAAAGGAATCCCTAATTAGCTTCGGAGGAAAGTTTTGTTTCCTCGATTGTCCACTAGGAATGCTCGTATTTGACTCTTTCTGGTCTTCAACACTCGGATGCCCAATTCTATTATTTAAGTGGACATCACCATGTCCAAGGGAGTGGGCATTTTATGATTTAAAGCTGTGAAAAATGCATTTTGACAAATTGGAGTTCCAATCGAAACCTGCAAACACCACCCACCCCTAACCCATGGAAAGTAGAAAAAGCGAACTCGTCCCCACCGCGGTAATGAAGAAACTAATGCTTCCAAAATAAATATTCCCACTTTTATCCTCGATAGGAACTGAACTCAGACTTGAATTCAAGTCACTGGCTAGCTGCTAGCTAGTCTTTTGGCTTTACTGGAGTCACTACAGCAGCTGTCAATTTATTATTTAATTTGCAGTATATCAAAACGTCCTGACTTTACCAAATGCCTCGCACCAAATCTTCTCCTTTAGAGGTCTAGTTATGTTGCTTCATTGATTACAAAAATACCAAGAGGGAGCAGAAATTATTGAGATTCAAATATGTAGAACAAAAAATGTAACTTGTATAGCACATAATATAATTATTATAAGTATATAGCACAGCATATGATATCACTCGACATAATATCTCTGTAAGTTAAATTGATATAGACAACATGCAGACAAAGAGTATGAACCAGAAAAAGTTAGTATCTGAACCTTCATAGCAGGCATCACCTTGACTGGCACTGGATATAACACTGATTGACTATAACCTAATAATGGTAAAACAAGGAATCAATTGATGTGCAGAGAAGCTGATATACAAAGTAGAAAATTGCAGATTAAGATTTACAAAATACCACATCAATCAGTATAAAATTGCAGACTAAAAAGAAGTTCATGAAAATAAAATGCATAAATTAAGGACTTCAGCAGTTTTATTTATGCCATTGCTGGGACAATGAAGTTTCTGATAATGCAACCACAAAATTACCACTTCCTTTCACATGCTACTCTCATTTAATGGATAATCTTAAGACAAGTATAGAATTTCGACTCTTCAGTTTTCTCCGCCATACGTTATCCACCACTTCATCTATATTCATAGTATTTCTTGAGTGTACCTGAAAAGCTGATCTGAGCTAATGACCATTTAGCCTGTTATTGCTCATCCCAGTTAAATTTCAACCTTGACCTAGGCAGTTCAAGAAAACAAGAACAAGTAACTTTTCAAATTGCAGAAACTAATAACGGTTGCTCCAGTACCAAACTGTATTGAAGGCAATTAAAGGGAGAAGCAAGCAGGCCCTTCTTATTAAGATGGTCAATTCAGAGTTTATACTTACTATATGGAAGGAAAGGAATGCTATGATTTTTGAAGGGAAGGTGAAACAATGTAAACAAATAGCAAAAGAGATAGCTTGAATATGTAATGTCCATGCTTCTGACGCCATGAGGAGAAAGCTGATAAATTGCAGCTTCTGAACAGCAATTAGGATGAACTCTGATGTCTCAAGCAGTAGCTTTTCTTATTGCGTATTATTGGATAGCTCTTTTCCTTGTTTTGTTTGGTGTTCAAAGAGTTTCCTTTCAGATTAGTAGACTAAGTTATAGACTTGCTGGTTCGTAAATACTTGCTTGGTAATTAATACAATCCAGTTACCAAAAAAAGGATATGTTCTTAGTGCATGTTTACATCAAAGTGGGCGATGATAGAAAAAAATATTTTTAAAAGGAAGATGTGTTAGGGCATAGACCCCTCAAAGATCAGTTTCCCGCCTATTCAGCATAGTAAATAATCTCAATGCTGTTGTAGAAGATTACTGGTTTAAGTCAACGATGGAGTATTTCCCTTAGAAAAAGGTGCAATGATTAGGGGAGTGGGTGAAGTAATTGGAAATGGAGGAAATGAGAAGCAATGTGTAGATAACAGATAGCTTCTACGGTCAACATTTACAACCAGATAGAATAGTAGGGAAGGAACGTAAATGCAGTTGGTGCACTAAGCTACCACAATACTCGCGTTCCAAGGAAGGGATGGATCATAAGGGTATATTGTATGTAGCCTAACCTTGCATTGCTGCAAGAGGCTATTTCCACGACTCGAAGCTACATTGCATTTCTGAAAGAGACTATTTTCACGCCTCAAACCCATCTGGTCACATGGAGGCAAATTTACACATTACGCCAAGTCTCTCCTTCAATATAGACCATAAGTATGGCCAGTGACAGTTCAAGACTAGGGAATTCGAGAAATAAAAGCGTAGTGTTTGGAATTAACTTGGAACCTCAAGGTGAATTTTGATCCCCCTAACCACTAAGCTAACCTCTAGTCTTGTATTCAGGGTATTCAAAATCTCTATATATATACACTAAAACCTAAATAAGCAAAAAGTAAAAGGAAGATCCAAAAATCTGAACATGTATTCAACTACCGCTCATAAAAAAAAATCAAATTTTCATTATCTGATGCAGAATAAAGAACCTTTTAAGCCAAACATGAAGAACAAAGCAATTAACAGCAGAATTGTATAATCTAAACAAACAATTCAACCATAATTAACAGCAGAATTCACCATTTCAGTATTATTATTTTTTAGCAAAGAGAATCACACGAAGAATGAAAAAAACTAAGTAAATTTCGGATGAAGTAACCAAACTGAAAACAATTTTCATCCAAAACCCTAGTGAAACAACGCACTCGGCCAAAGCAATTAGAGTAACTGTTTGGTTAATTCATGAATATGAAGCAATGAAAAGAAATGAAAATGAAAGGAGAAGCCCAAATAAGAAACCAGAAAGACAGAGAGAAGAGGTAAACCGGTTCCCGGCGGGAAAGTCTGCGGCGGCGACGCTCGTCGGAGGAGAGTTGAATATGTGAGTGAGAAACAGGGAGCAACGCGGGAGGTTAGAATATATCGTTGGATATTTAATTTACAAAATTACCCCTACGTTTTGGCGCAGACAGTTGAGCAGTTTTGATAATTAACAAACTTCCATTTTCTACCGACGCAATTTAATTTGTATATAGACATTGATGGACATACATATATATAAATAAATTTTAACTTATTATTCTAAATTAACGCTTCAATGTACGAATACATAATAATAATAAGTAAAATTATATATCTCATAATTTTTGTGAGAGAAAAATTTATCCTACTATTACTAATAATTTATTACTTTTACTTATATAATAATAGTCATGTAATAATCTTAACTAAAAACTTTAATATAAAATGATGATAATAAATATCAAATGTCAATCATGAAAATATATATATATTTTTTAAAAAATAGAGTGGGCTTGTGAGGGTCTATGGGCTTCAAATAGAGTCCAATATAA
Source organism: Solanum lycopersicum (assembly GCF_036512215.1). Classification (NCBI taxonomy): domain Eukaryota; kingdom Viridiplantae; phylum Streptophyta; class Magnoliopsida; order Solanales; family Solanaceae; genus Solanum; species Solanum lycopersicum. Next base: position 69,274,367 of record NC_090811.1, on the reverse strand, counting down.
GTTTTTTGCTTGAAGCCGCCATATGGCCCATATGTATGTTAGTCACAAATAGTACCCATCTCAAACTATCCGAATAATCCATAAACATATAATTTTCCCTAATAAAAATAATATCAATTCATAAAAAAGTGTATATATAATATGAAGTTATAACAAACAGTAAGAAGTGTTTTTTGTTTCTTTAGGTTTAGGACAATTTTTACGTGGGTAAATTTTAAGCTTTAGATTTTGGATTCTTTCAACAATATAATGTAAGTTAATTTTCACATTTAGAATAAGAATAAAAATGGTAACATTAATTGATTATATTATTATTTACTATAATAATAGATATTTTGAAGCAATTATTTTCATAAATCGTAACCGCGAAACCTTAAAAAAAAAATAGGAAGTAGTATTAGTTACGCATAACATATTTGACTAATCAAAGTTTGTTTTTCCTATTGATATCAAATCACTTTGAGTTTAATTTCTTTGTAAAACAACTAAGTAGTTCATTATTTTTAACAACACATGTACTTAAAATACATTTTTTTTAACGAAATGACTAGGTACGTAAAATTTGTTTTAAATTACATATTGATCTCCTTTTAAGCTAGTGCAAGAAAAAGGGTGATTTTAAAAAAATTATTTTTATATATTCAAATATTTCGTGTATTATTTATCACTCCATATATCAGCAATCATTAAAATAAAGATCTATTGGAAACTCTTAGATTTATGTACGCACTACTCTTCATAGACCCTACTTATAATCTAACCAAATATGTTATTATTGTTATGGACGAAGATTATAAAAGGTAACTTAAATAACTCAAAAAATAAAGGAGTCCACTTTGAATCTACGGTACCATATTATTATATTACACTATTTAGACTACAAAGGAAAATATTAGGTTTAGGGCTCCTTCCTTAACTTCTAAAATTACTTAAATTGATTTTCTAGAATATAACCCTTATACTAATATAATTAAGGGAGTTTAATTAAGTGAGATGTTGAAATTGTTGTATACTTGTCACATAATTACAATTCTAATTATATGGAGATTGTAACATAATTATGAAAGTCGTTTACCTTTGCTAGGCAACATGCACCTATGATATATAATTACACACAATTATCTCCTAAACATTGGGCAAAAACAAGTAAATAATCATCAATGATTTGTCACATAATAACATTAACCAAATGATGCATGTTGTGTTATATAAAAAAAAATAATAATAATATCAATCCATATATATATAATTAAATATATCGTTTTCTTTATGGTCTTTTGGAGTTTGTTATCATGGAGGATGTAGCAGGCTTCATATAGATCCCAATACTCTCAATGTGCGTCTTTCTTTTGGTGCCATGAAATCCACCAAAATCTCCCATGTGAACAATAGATCTTATCGATACCAAAAGAACGATCATCTCCGATATGAACCTCGACTTTTGGATGGATCTAATCGCTGGCGTGCCATAGGGGCCATGGACACCTTCGTTTGTTATAAATTTAATCGATCTCAACCCATTAAAATAATACGTACCTTGTATCCCAATAAGAAATTCAGATGGATAATCCAACACAATCTTCAATATAAACGATCATCATCAGAATAACAACAAAAAGCTAAGATTGTAAGTATATATTAAAAAAAAGAAAAAAACTTACTGTAGTAAAGTTTGTATTCCAAGTTTGGAAATACCGCATATTAATTGATTACATTAATTTAATACCTAACTGCATATAAGAAGTAAATTATAGACTCAAACCTCTAATGAATGCATAACAAAACCAAATGTACGTGGACCAACAAGCAAGCAAAAACGATAGTGCACAATTAATAAGTAGACACTTTGTTTGCCTCATCTTGAGTTGATACAGGTTTTAAAAACTAAAGATTTGTTGAAAAGTTTCATTAGAGTTGGGCGTTTGGCCAACAACTTAGATCTGGTCCCATATTATTGGGTACACTACTCAGCTAGCTCTTTCACAAATTTTTGCCAACAACTTAGATCTGGTCCCATATTATTGGGTACACTAGTCAGCTAGCTCTTTCACAAAAATAACAGGCTTAATTTCAATCTTCATGTTGTTATATATGTTTTTTCTGTTTGACATTATCACATAACTTAATGGAGCCGTGGAAGGACCTTACCGGGAAAGTAGTGATGGTGACAGGGGCATCCTCTGGAATCGGGCTTGAGTTTTGTCTGGACTTGGCCAAAGCTGGTTGCAGCATAATTGCTGCTGCTCGTCGTATTGACAGGCTGGAATCTCTCTGCAACGACATGAATTCAGAGGGTATTCGGCGAGCATTTGCCCTCAAGCTTGATGTCATGTCCAATGGTGCCACCATGGAGGCCGCTGTAGAAAGAGCTTGGGATGCCTTTGGACATATCAATGTCTTGATTAACAATGCTGGCATAAGAGGTAAAAAGTATGATCACATATTTAAATTTCTAAAGAGTATCATCATTAATATATGATATATATATATATATATATATAGGTCCTGTGAGCTCTCCACTGGAATTGTCAGAGGAGGAATGGGAACATACCTTTAACACAAATCTTAGAGGGGCATGGTTGCTGTCCAAATATGTGTGTAGACGCATGCGTGATGCCAAATTACAGGGCGGAGGATCTGTTATTAATATCTCTTCAGTTTCTGGTCTGAATCGAGTACTAGTACCCGGGGGTCTTGCTTACGCTTGTTCAAAGATGGCTCTGGACATGCTCACTAGGGTACGTACTGGCTATTGTCTTAAAACGTGCAAGGTCATCACTTGATAAAATGTACATTTATTTTCTTCTCAAATAATGGCAGATGATGGCACTTGAATTGGGAGTACACAATATCAGAGTGAACTCAGTAGCACCAGGAGTTTTCAAATCTCAGATAACAGAGAGCCTTGTGCAAAAGGAAGGGTTCAATAATGTTATTTTGCAAACCGTGCCTCTGAGATATCTTGGAATGACAGATCCCGCTCTAACATCACTCGTCAAGTATTTGATCCATGATTCTTCAGAATATGTATCCGGTAATATTTTCATTGTTGACAGCGGAGGTACCTTAACAGGTGTCCCCATTTTCTCATCACTCTAGAACAAACGCATTCATGGTTTAAGTTCGACCAAATCCAAATTATGCTTTTCTACAATTTAAGATACAATAATAGTATTACCAAATACTTCAAATTATGTACTATTTTTTAGGCCAAATGTGTAATGTTTGTTGTATAAGCTGAACTTTTTGATATGATTCTCTTTAGAGTTTAGACTGTCAAAGAAATCAGACAGTTTAGAGGATTGCACCAGCACATACACACTACACTGTTAATTAGAAGACTTTCACCTGACCTATGCATGCTGCTCTCACAATCAAAAGAAATTGCAACAGAATCATAAATAAAAAGCAGCGTAATCTGAATCTGAATCTGAATCTACGTAGATACCCCTGAAATGGATATTAACATCAAAAGGTAGAGGGAATAAATTCAAACGCATACAAGAAGTAAATTCTGAAAAATTCTCGCATGAAAATTCTTCCAGTTAATGTGTATATACACAAATCTACAAAGAGGATGAAGAGGCTTCGAGAGAAAACGGTAACTTCACTAATTTGCATTACTGATAACACCATATATTAATGACAGTATAATAATAGTTGGCTAACTCTACAACCACTGGACCTTCATCTATTAAGTCATACACATGTTCTTTTATGTACCTTTTATTTTCTCACGATCTCATCAAAATATAGAGTATAAATTATCACTTATTGGTTGTTTGAAAGTTTTGCGATTTTTCGGTTGAAAAATTATGTGACTTCAGTGAAAGAAAAAGTCAGAGTTATATGAGCATTTACTGCTAAAGATAAAAGGCTAAAAGTCTTAACTAGAGTTGGCCATTTTCACAAATGCTAGATAGGTTGGCCAACTTACAACTTAGATCTGGTGCCAACATTAGCCAGCAGTAATATTGGTAATGTTATAAAACATTCATATTTTCTATATAACTTTCTTCATTATTATCACATTATACTAGCTCCATATACCAAATAAAAATGGAAATACCGGAGTGGAAAAGTAGTAATGGTGACATTGTGAATCGATCTGCCTCGACTTGGCAAAAGCTGGTTGCAGCATCATTTTGATAACATTGAACTGAAGATTGCACCAATATTAATTAGAAGAGTTTCACCTATCTGGTTCTTTCACAATCAACCATTGCAAATAATTAATCAGGGATAAAATTAGTGTAGTCAAAATCTTGCAACTGCCAATGCAAATGAGGACAAAAAGCAGTAACCATCACCTCAATATTAATATCTGTAAATAGCACAATACAGAACGTGGAGGCAAGATCTTACCAGAGAATTAGCCTACAGACTCTTAATCATTTTTTACAAAAGTTGGATACTGATGTAACATAAACCAAGCAACAGAAGAAACACTGCATGAGATGAGATGGAAACAACAAATAAATAGTATTTCCAATAAACATGTGTTCCATCAGTCCCAGTATGTGCTCCAAGAAGTTCCTGAATTGATATTAACATCAGAGGGTTGAGGGAATGCATTTCTTTTAGATCACAAGTTTCAAAAGTCTCTTTTTTCTTTTATAATTTCATGTTGAAAAAAACAACATCACATAAAATTGGACAAACAGAGTATATATATCAATGAAGAGAATTAATATTATTTCTATTTAAATATCTAAAAAGGCAACAACTAAACATGAGAGTTGTGCATTCTCTATGGAGTTAATTCAAAAAAACTTACAACACAATCTAATGGCACAATGCACCACCTTTATTTGCATTCCTGAGAGCACCCTTCTCTTCCGGAAGATTCACACAAAGTACATCATAGATATTTATATCTTATTAAATAGAAATTCAGAAATAGAAACTTGGGTTTTTTTGAGAAATAAAAGAAACTTAGATTTTCACTCAAGCTTCTAGTAAGACTCAAGTCAACTATACATTCAATCTATAAGTAGGAATAGCCTTGAGATGTTGAGCTCGAGATGTCACTAAACCGAATTTCTCAGTCATGTCTATATGGTTTGGCATCATACCATTTGGAAGCTCCCAATCAAAGCAATGAACCAATTGTGCTAGCACTAGGCGAACGATGGTGAGCCCTAGTTGTAATCCAGGGCAACTTCTTCTGCCAGAGCCAAATGGTAAAAGTTGAAAGTCACGCCCACGAAGATCAATGTTGCTATCAACAAACCTTTCTGGCATGAACTTCTCGGGCTCAGGCCAAGCTTCTGGATCTCTTCCAATCGCCCAAACATTTACAAGAAGTCTTGAACCTTTAGGTATATCAAAACCATCAACAATGCAATCTTCAATTGATTCATGAGGTGTCATTAGTGGTGAAGGGGGGTGCAGCCTAAGACCTTCTTTTATAACCATGTCTAAGTACTCTAGTCTTTCCAAGTCTGACTCTTCCACCATTCTATTTATGCCAACTGCTTCTTCCAACTCATTTCGTAGTTTCTTCATAACCTTAGGGTGTCTTAAAAGTTCAGAAAAAATCCAGTCAATTGCAGTTGATGTAGTGTCTGTTGAAGCTATTAGCAAGTCCTGCATTTAGGCGGAGATCTTTTTTTCAGTTTGCTAAAGCAATAACAATATTGATCACGAGCATGCAAAGTGCAATACTATGAATTAATCTTTATCTATTCGCTCTCAAAATTGACAAAATCTTTTGCCTTTAGGGGAGTTATTCACGATGGAATATTAAAGGAATAAAGTTCTAGCATACTTATAAATAGGACTCAATTAAGAAATAAACTTCAGATATGGAAGAAATAGCATATTCGTGCACATTCCCTTTTCTTTATTTGAAATTTTCAATTGAGAGAAATTCTCAACAAGTGATATGCTGGGATAGATGAAATACACCGATCATTAATTGAAGGTCTCAGTTTCGAGTCTGAAGAATGAAGAAATGAATGGTAGAGAGTGATTCCCCTATATATAATGGTGCTGCACAATATCTGAGCTTATCCGGCTACTGAGTACCGAATACTAGATGTGTAAAAATGATTTATGGAGTGATCTCCAATAACGTTACCAGCAAGACAGCTTTGACATGGCGACGATCAAATTTGAATTCAGCTTCTCCAGGTTGCATTATAGTCATCATAGTATCAATAATATCCTTAGCCTTCTTTTGGTCCTTGGATTGAACATGCTCATCAATAACTTTCTCAAAAAAATCATCAAAAATCTTTGCCAATTCCTTCATGCGAGCAATAAATCCCTGCAAATCAAACACACTAAGGAAAGGAAAAAAGTCATCAATATTTGGTGATGCTGCTATAACTACAGTCTCTTCCATTATATTTTTAAAACCGCTTTCATCAAACTCCTCATCCATATACTTCTTCCCAAGTACCATTAAACACGACATATTTGTGCTTAGAGAGGCATGTTTAGCACTAAGATCAACCTCAATACGATTAGAAGCTGCTTGTTTGAGAGAATTCACAAATGTTCCAAGCTCTTCTTTTCTCATGGATTGAAATGAATTGACCCTGATGTTACTAAGCAATTCTAACGTGCATAATTTTCGCATATTTCTCCAATGAGGTCCATATTTTGCGAAAACCAAATCTCTTTGATTATATGCAATGTACTGAGCAGCTTCATTATATGGTCTACTAGCAAAAACATTATCATGTTTTTTCAAGAATTGTTCAGCTGCATGAGGAGATGAAGCAACAATTACAGGAACAAGACCAAATCGCATACTCATTATGGGACCATGTTTTTTTGCTATATGATGAAGAGCTTGATGGAGATTTTTGCCTAATACCATATGGAGATTTCCTATAATTGGAAACCCTTTAGGGCCTGGAGGAAGTTTCTTTCTTTTTTTCATGAATATGTTGTGCAATGCTTGAACGAGGTATAGCACTGCAACTACCGCTGCAACAACTTCCCAAATAGAAACCATTGATGTGTTTGCTTCCTAACTTACAAATAGTTCTTTCTATATAGAAATTAATGTGATGACACTTAACTAAGTTCAACATATATTTATATACCTACCTAATCATAACATACATAGAAGGTAAATAACAATTTCTACCCCATATTATGCATATAGGGGGAAGTAAGTAGGCGAATTGATTGAAATTTGACAAAGAGTGAAAAAATGTATTTGGAAATTGAAATTGCTGTATTTACTAGAAAAGAAGAAAACTTTCTAAGTAAGAAACCATTTTCAACTTGAAAATTTTCTAACAGTAACATCCTTTGTATACAACAACAACAACAAATAGCACTCGTTCTAATAATAATAGTATGAGGCCTAGGTATTGTAGGACCATTAGAGCTCCATCTATTAAATAGGCTCTAGTAACACGTTTTCTAATAGCACTCGTTCACCAGCCAATCCGAACAAGTAGAGTATATAAATGGCAAAGCATACACCATCTGTTCCACTTTGATTCTCAAGATGATAATTTTTCTTCTCCTCCCACCCCCAAAGGGACCCTAGGATGGTGTGTTAAATTCATGGTCTTCCTTACTAAATTGGCAGTTAGGCCATTTTGACAAAAGCAATATAACTGATGTGTTACGTATGCACACTTCCCCTGTATGTTTATAACTTATATATACTAATAGTTTGTGAGTTAGGGTACATTTGAACCCCCCTTGTGTGAGAAAATTATACTAACATACGTTTGGATGTAAATTCTGAAATTTCCGCCATTGCAGATGACTGACCAAAAGCTGATGTGTTTTCCTCTTATTATTAATACTTTGATTCCTATTCCAAAATGCTTCACCGCAAACAACTTTTGTGCATTACTCTGGAATCTGTATTACTAACATATGCAAACTCTTCAGTACACAAGGCTGGTAATAATTTAATGGCACAATTTTCAGGTGAATTAAAAACAACAATGCAAAGGAAAAAGAGATACCTTCACATTCAAAAAAAAAAAACAACAGAAAGCTCTCTCTTCTTTACAGAAACAGAGAAATACATTCTTTGCTTAGCCGACCCGATCCATGAACTCAGAGAGGATTATTATAGTTGATTTTTTTAATGAAAAATGGATCCTTATATGTTGTGTTTAGGTAATAATGGTCTTTTAAATTTGTCAAAAGTTATTTATTACATATAGTACAGGCCATTGAGTTGGTAGGAATTATTAACCATTATTACAAGCTTATAACTGTGATCTTACAAAATAAAAATCTACATTATTTCTACATCTAATGGTGAAAAACCATGATCAAGACTAGCTTTCCATACTTTGTCAATATCAAACATCATGTCACCACACTCGTGCTCGTTCCAACCTTCAAACGCGTGCAAAATTCCAGCTATTCTCGATGCACTCATCACTCTTCTTGGCAGCCAGTTCTTCAATTAAAAGACAAAAAATCAATCGTCAATTAACAAACAAAACTTGAAAAAAAGAATTTACTATGAATAATCCTTTCTGACCTCACAAGAGTCTACATTTTGAACATGTTTTGGACAAATCATGGCTGGTGTGCTCAAGTAGAAGCAATCCTCACGAACTTTCTTTGGTGGAAATGGTGAATAAGGAATAAACAATGTTCCTTTTGGTGCTTTCAATTGTTCATCTTCACTCAATCCATCATCTACTAACCACGTCTGCAATATATCGCGTCAAAATCAATCAACAACTTGCTAATTCTTGAATTATATCACGATTATTATATGTTATAGTACTACCTTTGAAACACAAGTTTTTTTCAACAAGACCAAATTAGCTGCAGCCTCAGGGGTAAACCTTGCTTTAAGTCCCTTGTACTCTTCTTCGTCTAACGTGATAACCTATATATGTGTACAAAATTTACGATGGATTGGAGAAATTAAAGGAAAAACCAAAGTCAAGGGAGCTAGGACAGTGTAAGAAGATTATTAATACCTGAATTCCTCGTTGACACAAGGCGAGGGCAATAGCATTAGCAACTTTGGACAAACGACCAGCTTGTAATACCACTTGGGAAGTTCCTTTAGGAATGGAGTTGAGAACCACAGCAACAACTAGGCTACTTCCATCTACCAATTTAACTTTCAGCTCAGGATGCTTCCTTATGTAAATTTCACCATTGTTATTCAACTTCTCGTCCTATAAAGTAAGTTCCATTCGTGCTCGTTAGATCTTTAAAAAGATCAAAGATTCTATATCTGAAACTAGATAGTTTGGCCTTTGAACTTGAATCGTCTCACATAAAGAGGGGGCAAACAGAGTCATTAAGTTTACTTGCCTGATTTAAGAGTCCGAGGCTCAAAACCTTTACGCCTTTCTGATCTGCTTCCGTGATGGCTTCCTTGATCAAATTATTAATACTCTTTCTTTGCCATTGACTAAAGTACTGTTAAAAAAAATAATAATAATCATGATAAATGATACCAGATCCAAAACAATGTTGAATAAGATATAGATTATTACTTGTTTGCGAAACTTTGGAATAGCCCAAGTTTGTAATTTGAGATCCTTGAACAAATTCCTCTCGATAACAAATGTGTGACTATAAATCCAAGTAATGAGTATTGACCATAGCGTGACAGGCCACATTAACCACAAATACCACTTAGAGCTAGTCATGTGAGGCTTTGAGGCCAACGATGAAAATCCTAGACGGAGATGATAGATGGATTGTAAGGTTGTTAGATGTGTAAGGTGAACCACATGAGGCAGTTCCGCTTTTTTCTCAAGTGACTTTTCATACAATGTGTCACTGGACTTGTCCATTGTACCAAAAATATAGTCATATATTGGCATGAAAAGAGAATAATTAGTTCTGAATTGCGTGTGATGTAGTGAGTGGTACCTGCAGTGACATCGACAGGTTGTGATAGTGTAAAAATTCGTCAGAGAGTATATGTGTAGGGAGAGATAAGAAGATTACTCACGAGGACGTATATATCAAGTACTTGAGAGGTGGAAACAGAGAGAAGATCCACTTTGGAATCACCTCAAAGTTACAATGGCCCAAGTTGTTCATGAAATCAGTAAAGATAACATAAAGAGTGATTGTAGCTACAGAAGTAGTCCCAGTGAGTTCAGTTGCGATTACAGGAACAGCAAAGATGGCATAATATGATGCGACCTCAGCAAACGGATGAATAAATGCTGTCAAAATACATCACTTTTAGTTCATGAAATAAAAGGTCTTTACTAGCTAGTTAAAAGACGGACTTACCACTGATAGGTTGAGTAACAATAGAGGAGTGATGATGAGAATGATAACGCGAATAGAGAAAATGGTGATGCAGAGCTCTATGAAACCAATAATAGATAAACTCAACAGGACCAATATGGGCCAATGCAGTTACAATGAATCCACCACTTCTCCATAGAGGCAAGTGATGAACTTGTTCCATTCTCAGGTATCCAACATAGTATAATAGCCCGTTAAATATAATTTGATCATCCCTACATAAAAATTCAACCTTTCACTTAAATCCTTTGTATACATAAGGGTTTCAAAATTAAAAGTACAGTATATATCATGAGTTACCAGTTGTTTTCTCTATCAACTTGATCAAACTCAATGCTTCTATCAACAATTCTATTATTACCCTTAGCAGTCCTGTGGCGCGATAACGATATCCATATCTGGTTGTGAATAAATCTGAAGAGTAGAAATGGAAGTATGGCTATGTATCCAATATCTCCATCCCTCAAGAATGAGTACATGCTATGACCAACAAATGGTGCCAACACCAAGTACTTCATACCAAAAAACAACAACATAATTAATTAGCTAACATAAATAAACTACTGACTTAAACTTTTAGATGACATAGAAGTTATGATCGATATAATGCATTAATTATATTAGAAACACAACAATAAGAAAAAGTTTTTGATGTGTACTGCAAAACAACATATATGTACCTTAAAGTTGCCAAGGTTTGCCCATGGCCATTCTGAGAGAATTCCAGGTTTAGAAGCCATGTCCGTTTGCTCTTTCCTAGTAAAATTAGCCTACTACTTATAGCTAGTAGCTCAGTCCAACTTTCTTATAATAATAATAATACAGTCTTACTGATGACGTGATATTGTCCGTTTTGAATTAAACTTATACACGATCATTTTCCCCCGAAAGGTCATACACCATTAAGAGTGTTTAGTTTATATTTAGATTTATTAACACACACCCAATAATAAAAAGTGTCTCACAACTAGTATCGGATTCAAACAATTCAAAGTCTATGTTTAACTTAATATTTCGATTTTTTGTCCAATAGTTAAGTGGTCCAAATTTCACCTCTTAAATATTCTATCTTTGGTAGGTGTTGAATCTAAATTAAAGCACACGAACAATATAATTATAATTCTTTAGTAGAAATCTATACTTTTAATTACTCTATTAAACAACTCTCGTTTTGGTTGTTAGTTCAAAAGCTCAATGATTCTAATAATTTGATCTTTATAACAATAATAACTTATTCTACATAATTTTATGTAGTGGATTATTGATTGAATATAAATCTTATTCATACCAGTATAAAATATAAAGATTGTTTTTTTGATAAATTTTCAATTCAAAAAAATGTTTTGAAAAAGTAAAAGCTATAATGACTATACAGTACTGTAGAAAAGAAAAGAATTACTGACTAGTGTAAGAGTAGCCAAATTTGACCTCTTTAAATTTAATATTTCCTCTTTGCTAGGTGTTAAAATTAGACCATGGATTGGTGCATAATGAATCGTCCTTTAAATGTATTATTTGATTTTAACATATTTGGAATAATATTATTATTGTCATTATTGATTGTTGAGATGATTGTTCTATTAAGTGAACAAGATCAATTCTTGATCGTCTATCTTGTTGGAAAATAATTAATAAATACAACAATCAATAAATTATATTACATTTTAAATATAATAAACAAATTTAAATTATAACTATAATCAATAAAAATCAATTAGGAACTGGATAAGTACCAATTTGATATTTATTACTATAAACGTTTATCTCAAAAGGTACTACATGCATAATGACAAATCCTTATATTCAATAGCCATGCAATTCTTTATTTTCAATTTGGTTAGTCTCGAGTGGGACATAGTTTTTTCTTTTTTAAATCAACAGTCCACTATGGTGGCTTCTTCTCTATAATATTGATGACGGTAAACTGCCCCCCAAACAAAAAATAAAAAATAATTTCTTGGTCAGATGAACTCAAACTCAAAATCAAAATTTTTGATTAAAAATAAAGAAGTATTTATCGCTCTACTTCATAGATTTTATTGTCTTAATAGTCTTTATTCCTCACTTTTTATCGACATTTAAATCCATAGGCTTTAAGTTTAATAACCTTTGCAACCTCTTTAATTTTATCTCTTTATTTTCCTAATGCCCTTTTTTACTTTATGAGATGATGTTTACACGTATCGTATACGTAGAAGGGGATTATAAGATGAAGAATGAATCCTCAACTTATTAATAAGATAAAGTTTTAAATACTCAATCAACTAAACTACGTATAATTGGATGAATGTAGATTTTCTACTATCACAGTCAAATAATTCAGTATCTAATTAATAGTGCATGAAATAGTCAATTATAGTAAGCACGTGGCTTTGAATTTCGTTCAGTACTACGTTAACAATTTAGTCCAAACTAGGACTACATAAATGTACAATTATTTTTTAAATAATTTGATCCTTGTCTATCTGTAGTACTTGGTCAAAATGTGTGGGTAAATTAAAAGATTACGAATCCAGTTTATATTGCAAACTACTTCATTGTTTAATTGTCTAGGTCGAACGACAATTATTAAAAGGCAAATGTTTGGTCATGTCAGCATGAGAAATCCACAAGATATAGTATAGTATGTCGATAAATAGTATAAAGGTATATATGCTTTAGTTTTTTTTATAGCAAAAGCACAAATATTTCAAAAATATAACAGGGGATATTTGCATCTCATTTACGATAATTCAGACCCTTAGATTTATACCTTGATCAAATAGTATTTGCTTGCTATTTTATTTCCTAGTACATTAGGTACATTGGACTAATAATAATAATAACAAACATATATATAAGCAATGATACATTTATTATTAGAATTAGGTATATACTCTCTCCGTCCAAAATTGTTTGTCATATTGGCTTTTCCAAAGTCAATTTGACTAATTTTTAAAATTAAATTAGATCACAGTAATTCGATATTTTAAACAAAATAATTAGATATTCTAAAACTATATCAAAGTACTATAAATTGCAATTTTTTGCATATTAATATGATGAAAAATTACATCTTAAAATGTTAGTCAAAATTTTTATAGTTTGACTCTAAAATTAGAAATAATGACAAATAATTCCGGACGAAGAGAGTATCATGTTGGTGGAAAAAAAAATACTCTTTAAACTATTGCAATTTGCTTTAGGTACTCATCATTTATATATATTGTTTACCATGTAAATTATAATTCAAAGACATTCATTCAAATTTTACCTCTAGATGCTTTAATTTTGAGAGTACATATTTAGATAAACTCAACTCGTTTCTATTACAACTTACAAAAATGATCGTCTAAAGTACACTAGAAAAAGTTATTTAAATTATTTTTCTTGATTATTTAAATTGACGTTTAATCTTCTACATCTATTTTTAGTATATTTGCCAAACAATTATAGACGAAGGGAGTATATAATTGAAAAAATCATTTTAAATTTTACAAAAATATTCAACTTTCAGGATCACTACGGTGCTCCCATAAATGCTCAATTAATACATTACGTAGTTCAAAATGAATTTTTTTGTCCTTTTATTTTTTATATCGTGCTAGAAACTGTTGAAATTGTTAATTTTTGTTAATGATAGTTGTAGTTATATCCAATTATAATTTATAGTAGAATTAACATAAATTTATTTATTTTTAAAAAGTGATATATAGAAAAATTAATTTATAAAAAGTGGAATTTTATATCTAAAATTAATATTATAAATATATAAAATAATAAAATATACAAGAAATTTAATTAAAACATACAACTTATATAATGTTTAATTAAAAGTCTATATAATAAAATAATATTAAAATATTCAAAAAGTGAATTGATACGATGAATAGTGTAACTCTAATCAAACACCAAAATTTGGTGTAAAAATTGACGTGGGTTGGAGCTCAGATTTAGTCAGGGTTGGCTCAATGCCATAAAAAATGAGACATATGCTTTTGGCCCCCAAAATAAAAAGGCCTACTTTTTTTAGTAATAATAAATCTTAAACTTTTTTTGAATTAAAAAAATTAATAAAGAATATTTAATTTGTTTCGAAACATTAAAGAAGGTTTTTGTTATGAATCTATTTTTAAATTTAACTTTCACATGATGTGTTTAAGACTATAAGATTAAAAAATATTTTAGTATATATATAGTTTAAGATCATACAAGAATAAAAAAAAATTTATTAAAAAGAAAAAAATAACTTGAATCTCAAATATAAAAAATAAATAAAATTTAGATCTTCAACTTATTTTTAGCTTTAGACCACTAAAATTAGCTTGAGTAATCACTTAATTTGGTGTTATACACTAACCTTCTACTGGATTTGCATGCATGGTCAAAAGCAAATATCAGTAGTCATTCACACCAAAATAATTGTTACATATAAGTAGATATTTATTTTATTGCATAATGACGGATTTAACAATACAATAGTAACAACTAAAACCAACATTTAACAATAAAATACAACAAAAACACACATAATTATTCAAAATACTTGCATCTTCTTATTAGGTTAAAACATTTAACCAATTACTTGGTATTCTACTTTCAAAGCTTGTTTTTATACCAATAAACACCTCTACCTTGAGATCCTTCATCCTTCTCTACATAGATGCACTCCTTTGTATCCCTCCACATTGCCTTTAAAATTGGGGTATCATCAACTTGGTAATAATCTCCTAGCAATGGCTTAATCGCGTTGGTCGCCTCCATTGCATGGTAATGTGATATGTATGAGAATATATGATGCAAGACATGAGTATCAGTAACATTATGGAACACCTTATTTAGTATACCATAGTCTCTATCTACGGTAGCTAAAGCTCCTCTTAGATAATCCCACTCCGATGAATCATAATGTGGCAATGAAGCATGAGTGTGGTGCATAAGAGTGATCAACACTATAAATCCATTCACGATAAGGAGAGGCACTCCGTACATACATAGAACCCAAGTTAGCCCTTGTGTCATAGCAAGGCGGTATAATACATAAGTAGCTGCAATCACACCTGCATCTGAAATGTAGATTTGCATTCTCTCGCGGTTAGAATAGATTGGGCTATTTGGATCATAGTGACATGCAAAACGTTCATATTTTTTGCCTGAGATATTGAACATCAAGTATAAAGGCCAGGCAAAGGTGAGGGTGAAGGCAAGTACGAATACTCGTCCTAATGGATTGTTCAAGTATTTGTAGTACCATCTCAGTTTGGATTTAAACCTAGGTATGTACACTTCATCATTCTCAAGGGAACCAGTGTTGGCATGATGACGCCGATGACTATGCTTCCATGCAAAGTATGGTGTTAAAAGTGCAGAATGTAGGATGAGACCAACAGTGTCATCTACCCATTGGTAATCACTGAAGCCATGATGACCACATTCGTGTCCAATGACCCATATCCCAGTGGAAACACAACCTTGCGCGATCCAATAAGCAGGCCAGGCAAGGTAAGTTAATGGAGATGGAAGGAGATGGAAGTAAGTGTTGGCAATATAATAGAAGACGGAGACAAGTATGAGATCTTGAATAAGATAAGAGAAGGATCGAATAAGAGAACGTTGGAAGCAGTGAGGAGGAATGGCCTTCTTCACATCGCCAAGTGTAAAAGGGGGCTTCGAAGATGGAACTCTTTGGAGATGACTTTTTTTAGTTGTTGGAGTAGACATATTTCCACCAGCTCCCATGGTCTCTTGATCAATCCTAAAATAGATCTGCACCAATTAAGTTTGGATTTTGGTTTACTATGATAGTTATAATATAAAAAGTAATATGAAATTAATATTATTAAACAGAAGTTAGAATACAATTCAACCATGCATGGCAAATCAAACTTAAATATTTCATTATTAGGAAAAGAAAATGTTAAAGTTAAAATGTTTTTTGATATAATGATAAGCGCTTAATCTAAATTAAAGCAAAGCAAAAAGCAAAGATCAAAAGAGAATTCTTTTAGCCTTACTCTTTTGTATAAGTTAAAGAGAGATGAGATATATGTCTTAACTCTGATGGGTGGTTTGCTCACTTAGTGTGTATATATAATGGCTATACATGGGACCCACTAGCCATCCTCTTTTGACCAATACATGCACACCATCAATTTTCTTAGCGGATAAATTTAGTTCACTTCTATAAATATTTTGAATTTATCGGTGAAAAAAGAAAAAATAATAATATTTTTATAGAAAAAAAAGTAAAAATTTCCTAAGTATAATTTAGTGAGACTCTATATTTCGTCATGCATTTTTTTTTAGAATGAAAAATGAGAGGGGGATTCATATTCTAACACAACTTGTTTTAGTGATTCACATTTTTGATAATGACACCAGAAGAGCCATTTTCTTAGCAATTTCATGCATATTATTTTAGTGTAAAGATTCCAATTTTTATGATAGTTATAACTTAATTAGTGCAGTTGTATGATTAACAAATGTAATTTGTGGGACTCATATATATGTTTTGGCTAATTTTTGTTTGTCTGCTTTGGGAAAGGTCGGATGAGGCTACCTTGGTGTATTTTGGCTTAATTGGTTTGCCACCAATAAGGAATCGAACATTTATTAGATAAAAATATATCAGCTAAATAATTTCATTTTTGTCTATTTAATCTTCGGATTATCAGAATATTTTGTTTCACGATCAAAAAATTCCAAAAGGATGAATCAAACATGTACAAAATGTAATTCCCTTCTTTCAAAATTCATCAATTGTAAAACTCTTTCTTTTATAGTAACATGTATAGGAGATTTCAATTTTAATGTTCATCAAATTTATTAATTAATACGTACATGTATTATTTTTCATCGTTCAATTATGACTAGTTAATCTATTCTCACCTTTTATCTTATATTGGTTCTAATTATATATATTTCACATCTTGACTATTAGTAGACAATTATATATATAAATTATTTAAGAAGTTAGTACATTTATATAGTCCAAATTTTTCATAAAGTAGTTAACGTAGTATTGAACAAAATTCAAAGGCACGTGCTTGACTATTCGTGCCTCAAATAGCAACCAAATACTACTAATTTATTAATCTACAACTATACATTAAATTAAATCAAATAAATCTTACTTTATATCCACTAGGAATGTTTTTTATTTTTTATTTTTATAATCAATATGTATTGGGTAGGTATTGAACCATTTTGTCGTAAATAAGTTTTCATAATTTTAAAACACAAACATGCGATTAAACTTAACCCCAACTATTAACTTGACACACAAACTTATATATTGATGAACTAATTAAATGCGCCAACTTGGCACAGGTGTATCATATTTGTCTTTCAATAATTGCATGACATGTTCTTATATTTTCGCTGGAATATGTGTTAATGTATCTTATAATTTAGATAGATAGATTAAAAATTGTTGTTAGCACCTACTACATATACCTTAAAAGTACATTTTTTGAGTAGTCGACTATATTGACTAAAAGATCAAACAAACAAGTAATTGTGCCAATTATCAAATATATATATATATATATATATATATATATATTGCGTAAGATTACGGAAACTAAAACGTTTTTACATTGAAAGTGTCATTTGAATTATTTTTTTTAAAAAGACAAATTAAAGTTTCATTTACCATAATTTAACTAAGGGGTAAGTACTATAGCTCATAAACATAAATAATGGACATGATTGGAGTAAAGCTTATTAATAGAAACAAAAAAAAAATGATATTGAGCCTTAGGTTCATCAAGTTTAGGTAGAGTTTGAAATTTTCACTTGTGTTTAATTCTAACAAGTGATATCAAAGTTAAAATTATGATCAGTTCGGTTATGAAGAGCAATATGATGAACACAATTCTAACAAGTGGTATCAAAGTTAAGATTATGATCAGTTCGGTTATGAAGAGGAATATGATGCATGAGACAATTATTTGGAAGGAAAAAATTGGGTAACGTTAACATGTTAGAGTTCGTGACCGGCAATATTGACGAAACCTTAACCTCGAATAATAAATTGAATGCCGGTCAAGTTGATCTTGTGAACTTAATAGCACTATCAGCTCAACAATCAAATAACAACAATTAATCAATATGTATCACAAAGTGAGAATTTTGAAAATCTAATAAAGGTTCATTTTATATGGGACAAACTAAGGATGACAAAGTTGAAAAAAAGAGGTTACTTCAATTTTAATTGTGAATAATATTTTATAGTCAAATTTTTAGTACAACTTTGTAGAAGAGAAAATTAAGTAACTTTCCCTTTATTATTCATACAATACAAAAAAGAAAGGACTTTTAAGAGTATTCCAATTAGAAAAGTAACACTCCCTTGTCCCGACTTACGTTTAGTTTCAAAAAGAATGACATATTTTTATAATAAGTATTTCATAATTTAATTATAAAATGTCTTTTATGAAATAATTTACAAATAAATAAATTTATATCATTCATTTTGGATCATATATTTTAAAAATCTTTATTTTTTTCTTAAATTTATACCGAGTCAGACTACCTTATAGGCACTGACAAGAGAGAGTAGAAATTACAAGTGATCTTAATAAACCTGTTTTGGGGGATTTAACTTTCACTTTCACTTTGACTAAGATTTATTTTAAGGAATAATCAATGATAGATTAATTAAATTGGAAATGTTTGACTGAAATTGAGCACGGGGGCTTGACAATGATCTCTTTATGAATAAAAATCTAAACGATAAATACATAATTAAAACATTAATGAATATTTACATCTCTTCAAGTGTGACCAAGACTAGGAATTAAGCTTTACTTTCAAGCATAAGAAAAAACTACAAGATACTACTAGTCTATTAATAATAAATTAATGATTCCATTTACCCAACGAACATGCAATTACTGACAATATAATTTTATGCCCACCTTTGTTTACTTTTAGGATATCAAATCTAACATGTTTGAACAAATTAAAGTATTCGCCAAATCAATCAACCAGGACAGTGACAGATCTAGAATTATAGTTTGTTAAAACATTAATCTTGAATTTTTACGTATAAATTTATCTTTTATATTAAAAATACTAAATTCAGATGAAAGAACAATATTACATCTACATTTTATTTTAAAAAAATAAAAAAATAGAAGGGTTATGGCCAGACCATTAGGCTCTCGTTTTCTACGTCTATAAAAACCAAGAGAAGGAAGGAGATTGAAATATCCAACTTTTAGGTAATTAAAAAGATCGATCTGTTTTGAACTTTGAGGTATTTAAATTAATTTCTTTCTTTTCATAACAAAAAATTTACCAATTTTAATTATGAAGCATGATGATTTAAATTTGATTATTGCAGATTTAGGATATAGCAAAAGCAAAAATGGGAGGTGGTGGTAATTCTATGAGTAATCCAACAACTAAAAATCGAGTTCCAAGTTCAAAGCCCCCTTTTACGATTGGTGATATCAAGAAGGCTATCCCTCCTTATTGCTTTCAACGCTCTCTCGTTCGCTCCTCTTCCTATCTTATTTACGATCTCATACTTGTCTTCATCTTCTATTACATCGCCTCTACTTACTTCCACGTCCTTCCAAAACCGTATTATCCATACCTAGCATGGCCTATTTATTGGATCGTTCAAGGATGTGTTTGCACCGCACTATGGGTCATTGCCCATGAATGTGGCCACCAATCCTTTAGTGATTACCAATGGATGAATGACACTATCGGTTTTATCCTCCACTCTGCACTTTTAACACCATACTTCTCATGGAAATATAGTCATCGTCGTCATCACTCCAATACTAATTCCCTTGAGCATGATGAAAATCATGTGCCCAAACTTGAAGTCAAACTAAAATGGTACACTAAATTATACGTGAATAATCCACTTGGACGATTATTATTAATTGTCTTCACACTCACTGCTGGCTTACCTTTATACTATGCCATCAACATAGCCGGTAGACCTTATGATCGTTTTGCAAGTCATTATGATCCATATAGCCCTATCTACAATGACCGTGAGAGACTACAAATTTACATCTCAGATGCAGGTGTGATTGCAACTATTTATTTATTATATCGCGTTGCTCTAACACAAGGCCTAACTTGGGTTATATGCATCTATGGAGTACCCCTTGTAATTGTGAATGGGTTCATAGTGTTAATAACTTTACTGCATCACACTCATGCTTCATTGCCACATTATGATTCATCAGAGTGGAGTTGGCTAAAAGGAGCTCTAGCTACGGTAGATAGAGACTATGGTGTCCTAAATAAGGTGTTTCATCATATCGTAGATACACACGTTCTACATCATCTATTTTCAAGTATACCACATTATCATGCTGTCGAGGCAACCAAGGCCATCAAGCCGTTACTAGGAGAATACTACCAATTTGATGCAACTCCATTTTACAAAGCAATATGGAGGGATTTTAATGAGTGTCAATATGTGGAGAAAGATGAAGCATCTCAACATCAGGGTATTTTCTGGTATACAAATTACAACACATAATATTCATTAATAACAACTGGCTTACGAATGTGTTAGCCAATGCATGAGTTGTTGTTGTTATTTGTATTTTGGATGGTGTGTTATCATAATAATAATAATATTGTTACTTTAATTTTATTGTACAAACATTGTTAAGTCATTGGAAATAATTCCAAGTTTTAAACTTATTCTAAAGGCATAAACACATATAAGCACATTCTAAATTAATCGCAATGAAAACACCAATTCTTAAAAAATGAGCCATCATGTAAGGTACGTTGTTATATTGATTTCTCTTTTTTTGAGTGAGTTTTTATTAATGAACGTAACTTACCTTTTTTTAATATTTTAAAAAAAGAAGACTCGAGAATCTACAACACCTTAATATCTGTGCGAGGAGTCTTTTAGTTAATTTAGAGATTGGTAATCAAGTTGAAAATTTTTAGTGTCAGAGAACTAAAACATATATTTATAAGGGATAATGCTCAGGTACCCCTCAACCTATACCCGAAATCTCAGAGACACACTTATACTATACTAAGGTCCTATTACCCCTGAACTTATTTTATTAATAATTTTTTACCCCTTTTTAGCTTACGTGACACTATCTTATGGACCCAATAATGGTTGACTTTTTTTTTCGAACTAGTACCACGTAGGCTAAAAAGGGGTTGAAAATTACATATAAAATAAGATTAAGGGGGCAATAGGACCTTAGTATAGTATAAGTGTGTCTCTGGAATTTCGGGCATAGGTTAGGGGGTACTTGAATATAATATAAATATTGAATTAACTGAGAAAGGTCAAAATAAGTATATAGTGAGAATTCAGATATTCTCAACTTAATTTAGGGTTTGAGGCACGGCAATACAAAGTAAGTAAAAAAGTTTGTATGATTATATTCGGACATTTATTTGTAGCTTTTAATTTGAAAAGAAGAAAGAAGGAGGTTTGTGATATATGAAGATTTACTAAGTGTGAACATACAAATGTGTTACTATTTTCCACTACTTATAACAACTTTTGATCAATTTATCAACATAGGTAACATAAATAATAAATAACATAATTTAATCGTAATAAATAACATAATTTAATCGTCCGTTATAATTTGTGAACAACTCAACAACAAATGCAATGCTATAACTTATACTTCTGAGATATAATTTACGATCCATCGAACGAGTTCAATTGAATTTGATTTATTTCACTGTCTCATACTCGAAACAAACTTATTTTTTTCCCACTCCAAAGTCCAAACAAACTAAACCTGCACTGAATGGACCCAAGTGTCTATGTCATTTTCCAAGAATAAATTATAGTACATGAAATATTAAAGTTTTTATGATTTAGTTAGCACAACTATTTCATTCATTTTTATAGTATGTAGGCACCAGGAACACCACATAATAATATATATTTTGTTTATCAATTATTTATCTAAGATAATACAAATCAACACATGATTAATAAAAAAGAACCACATGATAATACAAAATTGCAATTTTTAAGTTATATCTTTTTCATCTGACTCATTTGGTACGTGTTTGGAATCTAAATTAGCTGCCCTCTTGATTTTGTTTAATACTATTTTAAAATTTTTAATTTTTCCAATTTAATTGTACTCATTTTTTTAGGGTTTAACTCTAGTCTTGACTATAGTTAGTCAAAAAATGTGTGCATTATTGAAAAGTAAATAAATCAAGATTTATAATGAGAAATATCTATCATCAGGAAAATTCAGCCACATAATTGTATTCTTTTTATTAAATTACAATCACAACTACCATCACAAAATAAATATTGAAACAAAAAATGTTGAATAATTAAATTTTTATCTTTTTGACATAAAACAAAACGAAAATAAATTATTTTATACAAAACCAATCATATAGAATCTTTCGTACTTCAAATTTGATTAATCTCTGCTTCCATCACTTTGTCTCATTCCATTTATTGGGTGTTTGGCTACAATTTTCAATTCCAACATGATTAATAATTTCACTAGGCAGTTATTATTTAATTTGTACTTATTTTTTAAAAATATTTATATATTGTATTCACTTAATTTAATTAGATACATGATGTTCATACATTTTTATTTAAAATAAACAAAAATAATTGAACTTCAGTTTTTTGGTATATTACACTTCATTCGTAGGACCATTAAGTCTAGCGTAGGTGAGGCCTACCCAAGGTCTGGTCTATTTTGAAGATGTATTCTTATGGTACCAGGAATACCACATAATAATTTTTTTTAATCAAATAATAAAATCATATACTATAATTTAAAATAATAATAATTATTATAATAACACATGACAAACAAAAACATCCTAGAACATAAGAAAAGGAGGATGGAGCATCACATGAATCTCGTAGTTGTATGATATATTAAAAAGAATTACCAGTTATTCGAATGGGCATTCCTCTAACAGCGAAATGCCCCAGAAAGGTTGCAATAAGAGAGAGAACGCCTCTAAAGAAAAAAGGTGACATAATAGGTCAGAATTTGTTCTCTCGCTCCTTGCTGGAGGAGCGGCATACCGGAAAAAAAAGCCCTTCCTCGGATTCAAACCGATGACTTTCTTAGCCTATTTCTAAAGGGCGAACTGATCAACTTGCATGTGTTAAGCATACGACCATATGATATGCTTTTATCAACCTTTTTTTATTCAACATTTGTTTTAATCAACTATACTAAATTGTAGTATTCACATAGAGAATACACGAATTTCATTTTATTTGAATATCTATGAACAACCAATCTCACGTAAAATTAAATAAGGATATGAAAGGAACGTCTTATAAATTTATAAAATACATTAAGGGATCATTCGATACGTGGAATAAGGATAATAATTTGAGCATTAAATTAAACTCTATTACATTTTTTATTAAGTTAGGAGGCATTAGTTAAATCCTAACATTATTTTAATCTATTATCTATGGTAAAATTACCATCCCATATAAAAATTAGAATCGATCATTAAGACTTAGACGCAATAAAACTGGATTTTTTTTAAAAAAAATATCCACTATTTGCCATTTTATTGATAGAGCCTCATTGGTCAAAGTTTTAAACTCGTATATATCCTCTTCTATAATCTAAACAAGAGCACAATTTTGAATCAATTAGGACTAAATTATTTGGAGTTATAATTTTAATTTGAAATATGAATATTTAGTTAATTTATCTGATCTAAAAATTGTGATAAAATAATTTCAAATTTAATAGAGAATATGGGATAAATGTATACCATTAACTAAATATGCTATGATTGTAGTATTAAATTTAATGTAAAAATACTCCATCTTATCCCGCTGATCAAATGACTAACTTCATGTAGTAAAAATCAAATGAGCAATTTTTTCAGCATTATTTGAAAGCGAGTGACAAATTTTCATTAGACGTAAACTTAAAAGAACCATATCATAATATACTTTTATTGATTCTGACTCATTTGGTACGTGTTGAAGTTGAAATAAGAGCACACATATATGGAAAATTAAGTAGTCATTATATTACATGCATTGATACTTTAACATATTTGTCCAAATTTTGAACTATATAAGTCTACTAATTTTCTTAAATAATTCTCTCTCTATATATTTGGTCAAAATGTGTGAATTAATCAACAAACTATATTCCAATTATATTGATATTAAGTACATTAGTAAAATAGTCATGTTTGGCTGCTATTTTTTGTCAAAAAATTATGCTAGATGTATAAAAATATATACAAAGTATCTAGATCAAAAAATGTAATTTTAATTTCATATATGATACATATTAAATCTTGAATATGATTAACGAAAATGATGAAATTTGGAATCTAAAGCACATTGACCAAAAGTATTTGCTTGACTTGCTTTACTTTTCTTATGGCATTGATAATTTGAGCCTTTCGCTCTTACCTAACCCAATCTATTTTATTTCTATAGAAAGTATCATAAATTAAATATTAGTTCCTTTCATTAAGATTTTGTGATTCAAATAAATTTTTCTTCGACATAATTTTTTGTATATATCTTTTAAATATTTTGAATTATCAATTATTATGACTTATAATACTTTTTATGTCATTTTCAAAAATCTAAATTGAGCATTATATTAGTCGCAACTTATTAAGTTGCCGCAAATATCTTTTTGTAGCAATGTTACTTAGTCATCACTAAACATAACCTTTTGTGGCGACATTATAACTTGCCACGAAAACTTAACTTTTTTAGTGACGATTAATAGGAGTCACCACAGAAAGTTGTCACGAAAATGTTGAATAAATCATGATATGTTTGTGAGTTTTTTTTCTTTGTCCCCAATTTGTGTGGCTGATAGCTAAAACATATATATGTGAGTGACACAACATGTATTGGATCTCATCATACATTTGTTAGTCAAACAACTGCACTAATTAAGTTATAACTATCATAAATATTGGAAATCTTTACAGTAAACTAATATGCATGAAATTGCTAGGAAAATGGCTCTTCTGGTGTCATTATCAAAAATAGGAATCACTAAGAAAAAGTTGTGTTATAGAATATATATGAATTCCGCTCTCATTATTCTTTTCTCACCAATAAAATAAAAGTATCTCGTAGAAATAGATTAAATTTACCAACTAATAAAATTGGTGGTGCACATTGATTGGTCAAAAGAGGATGGCTAGTGGGTCCCGTGTATAGCCATTATATATACACACAATATTTTCACCAAGTGAGAAACCACTCATCAAGATAGAGTTAAAAGGCATCTCATCTCTTTTTCTTAAACAAAATTAAAGAGTAAGGCTAAAAGAATTGTCTCTTTTGATGTTGGCATTAATTTAGATTAGGCGCTTATCGATCATCCTATCAAAAACTATATATGAATCTTTTAACACTTTCTTATCCTAATAATGAAAATTTTATTTATGTTTGATTTGCCATGCATGGTTGAATTGTATTCTAACTTCTGTTTAATAATATTAATTTCATATTACTTTTTATATTATAACTATCATAGTAAACCAAAATCCAAACTTAATTGGTGCAGATCTATTTTAGGATTGATCAAGAGACCATGGGAGCTGGTGGAAATATGTCTACTCCAACAACTAAAAAAAGTCATCTCCAAAGAGTTCCATCTTCGAAGCCCCCTTTTACACTTGGCGATGTGAAGAAGGCCATTCCTCCTCACTGCTTCCAACGTTCTCTTATTCGATCCTTCTCTTATCTTATTCAAGATCTCATACTTGTCTCCGTCTTCTATTATATTGCCAACACTTACTTCCATCTCCTTCCATCTCCATTAACTTACCTTGCCTGGCCCGCTTATTGGATCGCGCAAGGTTGTGTTTCCACTGGGATATGGGTCATTGGACACGAATGTGGTCATCATGGCTTCAGTGATTACCAATGGGTAGATGACACTGTTGGTCTCATCCTACATTCTGCACTTTTAACACCATACTTTGCATGGAAGCATAGTCATCGGCGTCATCATGCCAACACTGGCTCCCTTGAGAATGATGAAGTGTACATACCTAGGTTTAAATCCAAACTGAGATGGTACTACAAATACTTGAACAATCCATTAGGACGAGTATTCGTACTTGCCTTCACCCTCACCTTTGCCTGGCCTTTATACTTGATGTTCAATATCTCAGGCAAAAAATATGAACGTTTTGCATGTCACTATGATCCAAATAGCCCAATCTATTCTAACCGCGAGAGAATGCAAATCTACATTTCAGATGCAGGTGTGATTGCAGCTACTTATGTATTATACCGCCTTGCTATGACACAAGGGCTAACTTGGGTTCTGTGTATGTACGGAGTGCCTCTCCTTATCGTGAATGGATTTATAGTGTTGATCACTCTTATGCACCACACTCATGCTTCATTGCCACATTATGATTCATCGGAGTGGGATTATCTAAGAGGAGCTTTAGCTACCGTAGATAGAGACTATGGTATACTAAATAAGGTGTTCCATAATGTTACTGATACTCATGTCTTGCATCATATATTCTCATACATATCACATTACCATGCAATGGAGGCGACCAACGCGATTAAGCCATTGCTAGGAGATTATTACCAAGTTGATGATACCCCAATTTTAAAGGCAATGTGGAGGGATACAAAGGAGTGCATCTATGTAGAGAAGGATGAAGGATCTCAAGGTAGAGGTGTTTATTGGTATAAAAACAAGCTTTGAAAGTAGAATACCAAGTAATTGGTTAAATGTTTTAACCTAATAAGAAGATGCAAGTATTTTGAATAATTATGTGTGTTTTTGTTGTATTTTATTGTTAAATGTTGGTTTTAGTTGTCACTAATGTATTGTTAAAATAAAATATCTACTTATATGTAACAATCAATTTGGTATGAAATGAAAAATGGCAAGTAATTTTTGTCAAAAGCCATCTCTGAAGAAATTCTTTAGTAGGCAGAGTTATTTAATAAATAGGAGTAATTAAGTACAGATTCAGATCTGGGGACAAACTAACAATAATAATAATAATAATATTGCAATAATTAAGTACAGTTTCAGTTCTGGGGACAAAATAACAACAACAACAATAATAATAATAATAATAATATTGCAAAAATAATATTTTTCTTCTTTATAGAAAAATAGAGAACAAGAGCTCTGGCCAACCTCTTTTTTTAATTTACCATCTGATATTCGGAACTCGGTTTTGACTAGTCTAGATTCCCAGGCTCACTACCATCTCATAGCTCAAACTCGAGACCTCTGATTAAGTAATGGAAAAATTTCCCCTTGCATCCTTCGGAGGTTGATTAGATCTGAAAATACTTGTATATACTAGTAGACAAGTAGTAAACTAAAGAGGCCATATGCATTGTTGATGGCTCCATGTGGTTTAGATTCCTTCATTATTGAAACTTTAATAACCCCATACATACAATGATGCTATTTACTCATGATCCTACATTTTATTATTGAGCTAGCCTCCTAATCCTCTGAATATACTTCAAGTTGTTTTTTCAAACGTTCACTCAACTAATGTTAATTGTGGTAACAACTACAAAGTCATTCAACCAATTCAGTTGATATTTTTGATGAATTTTGCTGACGTGAATTTCTTAGCAGGTCGCGCCAATAAAATGGTAGCTTTTTAGTTTCTTTAGAAGTTTGGCTTAAAGGAAATCATGTCAGCAAAATCCTTGGAAAATATCAACTGAATTAGCTGAGATGAGACTTTGTAGGGAAATGAGAATAATAGAGGTGACTCTTCTATTGTAAAACAAAGAAAAGTGACTTTCGAAGTACATTAGTTGAATGACCGTATGAGAAATCAACTCTAACAATCCGTCAACATTGGCTACATTTCAACTGAACAAAACATCTCGGTGAACTGACTCAAAGGTGAAGAAGTACTGAAGTAAATTTTTATTGTGTATGGCTTGTATGAACTGTTAAAAACCAAGAAACATGGTCCTATTATGTACATGCTCACGCCTAGGACTAGCTGGTACCTGAAATTGTTGCCTCGTCTGCAGATACAATGGAGAAGTTCCTCAGCACGTAGGCCTCATAATGAGACTGCTCAGGATATTGGTGAAAATTGTGCACTCTGCACCTTTGACTAACTATATGATTCAAGGACAATAATAATACAGTCTATCAAAACATTGTATTTCAACCACATTATATAATACAAATACAATACGGTATGAAAAAGATACATAAATAGAATGATAGGAAACAACAATCCTAACAAATTATAAAGAGATCTCAGACTCAAAATACTTATTGTGACTCGTGTTATCCAAATCGATTTTTAATTCATCTCACTTTTATACCAATAAATACCGCTGTCCTTAGATCTTTCATCCTTTTCCACATAGATGCACTCCTTATAATCCCTCCATAATGCCTTATAAAAAGGGGTACTATCAAATTGGTAGTATTCTCCTAGTAATGGCTTGATAGCTCTGGTTGCCTCGAGTGCGTGGTAATGTGGAATCGTTGAGAATAGATGATGCAAGACGTGAGCATCCGGAATGTGGTGGAAGACCTTATTTAGTACACCAAAGTCTCTGTCTACCGTAGCTAGAGCTCCTCTTAGCCAATCCCACTCTGATGAATCATAATGTGGCACGGAAGAGTGAGTATGGTTCAAGAGAGTGATTAACACTATGAAGATGTTCATAATTTGGAGGGGCACTCCATAGATACACACAAGCCAAGTTAGCCCTTGTGCCAAAGCAATGCGATACAACACATAAGTTGTTGCAATCACACCTGCATCTGAAAAATAGATTTGTAGCCTCTCGCGATCATAATAACTCGGTCCATGTGGATGATAGTGACTTGCAAAGCCATGATATGGTCTGCCAGAGGCATTGAAGGCCAAATACAAAGGCCACCCTAGATTGAGGGTGGTGGCAAGTCCGAATACTCGTCCTAGTGGATTTTTGTTCAAATACTTGGTGAGCCACGTTACTTGGGATTTTAGTCTTGGAACATACACTTCATCATGCTCAAGGGAACTAGTGTTGGAGTGGTGACGACGATGAGTATATTTCCATGAGAAGTATGGTGTTAAAAGTGAAGAGTGGAGGATAAAACCAATAGTGTCATTTATCCACGGGTAATCACTGAAGGCATGGTGGCCTAATTCATGGCCAATCATCCATATTCCAGTTAAAACACAACCTTGAGCAATCCAGTAAACAGGCCATGCTAGGTAACAAAATAGAGGGTGGAAGTAAGTGGTGGCAATATAATAAAAGACGGAGACAAGGACGAGATCTTGAACAAGATAGGAGAAAGAACGAACAAGAGATCGTTGAAAGCAGTGAGGAGGGATGGCCTTCTTGATATCGCCAATTGTAAAAGGGGGCTTTGCAAATGACACTCCATTTTTCTTGTTATCAGACAACATATCCTTTTCCTGCTTTTCAATCCTGAAATGTGCAACAATAGTGACACCAAATAGAAATTTTCTGCATACCTTCTTTACAAAGTTGCAAAGTCTAGAGTTATTTAAGAAACAAATTACAGATTTTGAGATAATTAAATACTTAAAATTTTCTATTGTATGACACCACAAGATTAGTTATATATCTTTAAAAAATTACTCTTAACAGATCACAAATGAATATTTAAACTTACTTTCTCAATCATGGAATCTTTTGTTCAGATCAAGATCTATACTTACTTTCTTAAATAACTCTAATCTTGTCAGTTTGTATTATTTCATTCAATGTTTGTTTACAATTTTCATTATTAGTATATTCTATTGATTTAATGTGTATTATAAGGTACAATCTGTCTCATTTTATGTGAGTTGAGGTAACTTATCTAGATGTGCATACTCAAACACCAATATATGTCTTTTTGCCTCTAAAAATGCAGCATTCAAATTTGATTTCTTGTTAAAAAAACTGATATGGCATCTTTTGGAAATGCAACATTTTGTTTGTAGTACAAGATTCGTTGATTTGAATAATCATATGACTAGAGCGTGGATAGTATAACATGGGGGTTCCAACATTACGAAACACTGCAACAGGAATAGGTGGGTCTGGCTCTGATGCCGTATGAACTAGTCTCAGCCCAATGTTGATACGTTTATGGATATCATGAACGCAATAAAACTGGAAGGCTTTCATAAAGCTTGATCTGCCTGCTTGACAACTAGCTAAAAGGACGACAGATGAGAAAGAATGGTTTATGCCAATTGTTAGAAAGAGTCTATATTGCTTTTGTCGAGTCTTTGGCTCATCTATTTCTAGTTCTTAACTATCCTTTAATTCAGTCATTTACCTATTGTGTAATTGGAATATACATCTACTGAGAATTTCTTCATTACATCATATGTGAAGAGACCATTGGATCTAAGTCAACTCATAAATGGGAGAATTATTCGAAATCATGTAAAGAGACACTATGACCCATACTTCCCTCAACCAATATGGAATTTATTTGAACAGTCTTAAGATACATTTCGCTTTGAGAAAGAGTACAAAAAAGAAATACATGTCAACAGATTCAACGTTTTCATATCTTCATGAGCTAATTTTAGAGCGATGAGAAAATTGGAACACCTGTTAAGGTTGTTCCAGCATCAACTATGAATACATTGCCCGATATATATTCTGAAGAATCATGGATTAAGTACCTAACGGTTGATGTTAAAGCCGGATCTGTCGTTCCAAGAGTTCTCAGAGGAATGGTTCTTACAGTAACATTATTGAACCATTCTTTTTCCATGAGACTCTTTGTTATCTCAGATTTGAAAATTCCTGGTGATATTGAGTTCACTCTGATATTGTCTACTCCCAACTCAAGGGCCATCATCTGCCATTCAATTACTTGAATTATTAACTTAACATAACATTGAAGAAAACAATGGAAATCTCTAGCTAGAGCTACCTTAGTGACCATGTCAAGAGCCATCTTCGAAGAAGCATAAGCAAGACCCCCGGGTATTAGTACTCGATTTAAACCAGCAATTGAAGAGATATTAATCACAGAGCCTCCGCCCTGTTTAGAATCGCGCATATGTCTACATACATATTTCGACACCAACCATGCCCCTCTTAGATTCGTCTTATAGGTATGTTCCCATTCCTCTTCTGGCAAATCCAATGAATCGTACACATTACCTATGTAAATATATTAAAATACAACCAAAAAGAAAAGTTAGAATGAACTTGGTAACAAATTAATGAATTTTCAGATTACCTCTAAGGCCTGCATTGTTAATCAAGGCATCGATACGTCCAAAGGCATCCCAAGCTATTTGTACCGCAGCCTGAATAGTAGCACTATCAGCAGTAATGTCGAGCTGGACAGCGATTGCACGCCGAGCCAGGCCATCTGAATTATTAATCTTGTTGCAGAGAGTTTTCAGCCTGTCAACACGACGAGCGGAAGCAATGATCCTGCAGCCGGCTTTTGCCAAGTCGAGACAGAACTCTAGCCCGATTCCCGAGGAGGCCCCAGTCACCATCACTACTTTTCCGGTCAGGTCTTTCCATGGCTCCATATAAAAACACTTGTGGTAGAGCCACTTGTTGTTTTATGCAATAGGTAATATAAGTAGTCTATCTCTCTTTGTCTTGTGAGATTTATGAAGAGCCTACTTATATTCTATATTTCCAACAAAAGTAACCAGAAGTGTTGGGTGAAAATTAAAAAAGTCCTGGTATGGAGGAGCACGACCTTCTTCTATGTGACACGAATCTGAATTAGTTTGAAGCAAGTACTGAGCCTTCAATTTTAATAATGAAAAAATGGAATCCAAAGCTAGCACATGGACAGTACATTGAACCTAAGGCTTTAAGCATATATATGGTCTGTTTTTCTGTTCAATCACTTTCTTAAACAACTCTAGCCCCGTCAGTTTTGTGATTAATGATACATAAAATTGGACAAAATGGTAGATCTGATTGTTTTTTTACAAGGAGTGATTTGGGACGGTAAAATATCTAAATTTTAGAGCTTGTTTTTAAACCAAAAAACACCTTTATCATCTTGACATCCTTCATCTTTCTCCACATATTGACACTCATTAAAATCTCTCCATATTGCTTTGTAAAATGGAGTTGCACCAAAATTGAACCTAAGGCTTGATAGCTTTGGTTGCCTCCATCGCGTGATAATGTGGTATGGTTGAGAATAGATGATGCAAAACATAAGTATTTGGACTATTGTGGAATACCTTATTTAGCACACTATAGTCCTCTGTCTACAGTAGCTAGAGCTCCTCTTAACCAATCTCACTCCGATGAGTCGTATGTGGATTATGACTTGACTTGCTGTGTCTAACTACACAATAATGCAGCTAAGAGATATCCATCTGTGCGCATGCAGTTAAACACTAATGAATCAGGCTAGGCTGATTTCAACATTGTTTAGCTTCTTCTAGTTTAAATTTTTTTTAGCTCTACAAACAACAATTTTACCTAGGCAATACTAATGAAGTCTAAATTACATTTTTGTAATTGTATTCAAACTCAAATTCTGCAGGGTAGAGAGAAAAGATAGAACCTATAAATTAAAAATAGGGAAAAAAAAACATAATATACTTCTTCAAGTAATAATTCAACCCATCAATTATCAAAAAAATGCTTTCCTCCCTTTCTCACACCTCTTCTTCCACCACCGCTTTCTTCCTCTCTTCCTCCGCCAAATTTCTCCGACCCAGATTCTCTTCTTGTCCTTTCCAGTTCCCAATTCATCAAAAACGACACCGTTCTCTGTTTTCTCATAGCACAGCAGCTTCAATGGACTCGGCTGCCACCGTTGATTCAGTTGCTGATGATTTAAAGAAACAAAACTTAAAAGGAGTTGAAATTAAGCTTAAATTGAATCTCGAAGAGCTTAATTGGGATAACTCTTTTGTTCGTGAACTACCTGGCGACCCCAGAAGTGATAGTATTCCAAGAGAGGTTTGTGTTCTAATTTCTCAAAGATTGAATCTTTATTTGATTGAATGTAAAAGGTGTTTCTTTTTATTGGGGATATTACTCTTTATGGGGTTACAGTAGTGGATTAGACTTATATATTACAGGCATAATAGATAAATAGACCCTCAAACTTTGGCTTCCAAAATTTTATTGGCCACGTCAGCATTCGGTGTCCACTGAGACATAGTAAAGACGAGTTAGAGTGTTTGGTTGGTAGTTCAAATCTAGTTGAGGTGTTTACATGTACACTCTTACTTGCTAGATGAGACTAAGTTTGAGTGTTTGTTTGTGTGTTATGCCTGTATTGTATTAGCGATTGTGAGGAGATGATACCAAAATCTTGGTCAAAAAGTTAATTTGACAGAGAAGATGTCTCAAAAGCGCAGATTTTAAGTAGTAACGCACATTCAAGATTGGATTTTGTTTGAAGACATGAGAAACTGGTTGGAATATCTTGAGTTACTCCTTCCATCCGTCTGAGCTGGTTCACATTGCCTGTCCCAATCCCGGTAGATGAGGAGGGTTGTCAATGGTCAGTCGGAAACAGTCTTTCTACCCATAAAGGTTGGGTAAGGCTGAATACATTTTACTTTTCCCAGACCCCTCTTATGGGATTACATGGGGTTTCTTGTTGTTGTTGTTACTTCCTTTCATCCTATTTGTATGATTGTGTTTGCCAAATATGAGGTTAAATTGTTAATTAGACTTATATATTGTAGTGGAAGAAAATATTAAGGTAATCGTTGAAAAGTCAGTTTGATTAATCATATCAAAATAAAATATTTGAGTAGCTTAATGAAATTGAATTCTGAAAAGTTGTGAGAGAATGGTGGCAAGTATCTTAGATGTCCAAAAAATATAATTGTCATGTACATTGGAACAGAAGTATTACATTAGTGAGAGCTTGAGAGAAAATATTGGAGTAGTGGTTGAAATGTAATTTTGGTACAGAAGGCTTCACATTGAAGTTTGAAACTTGATAAGTGTAAATGTATAATGAATTACTTAAGTTGTCAGTGTGTAGAAATGGGATTATGTCAAATATTCTAGATGTCTCAACATGGAAAGAGTGCCCTATAAATTGGGCTGGAGGGACTATTGTTTATTCATAACTAGCTAACAAGTTAGGTTTATAAGAGATATACCCGTGCGGATGTGCCATAGAAATTATTCCTTGATTGCAAAAAATGTGGAATATAGTTGTTACCTATGTGATAAGCAATGCAGTTTGCATTGAGTTTGAAATGTCAGTAACTGAAGATAGAATTCTTTTGCAAGTCATCATCTGTTCAAACATTGTCTTTGTAGGTGTTGCATGCTTGCTACACGAAAGTGTTACCCTCTGTACCGGTCAATAACCCTCAGCTTGTAGCATGGTCAGAATCAGTGGCGGAGTTACTTGAATTGGATCCTAGAGAGTGAGTTTTTAAAAGCTTGATGATGTTATGGCCACGCTAATTGTGGCTTGATGAAATTGTCAGACTTACTTTAATTTTTCAGATTTGAGAGGCCTGATTTTCCCCTTATTTTCTCTGGGGCATCACCATTGGTGGGAGCGTAAGTTTCTTGAAGCTTGTCGAATTTCTCTTTGAAATTTTAGTCATGAAACAACATCTAAGGTTGGACTTGATTCTGCAGGATACCTTATGCCCAAAATTATGGAGGACATCAGTTTGGCATGTGGGCCGGGCAGTTAGGGGATGGTAGGGCAATAACTCTTGGAGAGATATTGAATTCAAAGTCACAAAGGTGGGAGCTGCAGCTTAAGGGTGCTGGAAAGACCCCATATAGTCGTTTTGCTGATGGTCTTGCAGTGCTTCGTAGTAGCATCCGAGAATTCCTTTGTAGTGAAGCAATGCACGGTCTTGGAATCCCAACAACACGAGCACTTTGTCTAGTGACGACGGGAAAAGATGTTATGAGGGATATGTTTTATGAGTATGTTCCTCAGCGACAATTTTTTATGCTGTTTGATAAGTTGCATAAATCAGCAAGAAATCATCTTGCTAGCCTGAATTGTATTTCGTGTTCTCTTCATTATGTGTAGCATCTTTGCCTTCAAATCTTCTATGCCTTTGGAAGAATGAAACTGTGAGGAAGTTTGATGAGAAGCAGACTTCTTTATGGGAGGTTTGGAGTCTGCATAGTAATTCATGTCTTAGAATTATACTCCGCATAATTGTTACTTTGTACATTCTAGTGCATTTTCGTTTCCACTATTGATTATTGTCTTCTGTCTCATGCAGTGGAAATCCCAAAGATGAACCTGGTGCAATTGTCTGCAGAGTTGCTCAATCGTTTCTGCGTTTTGGTTCTTATCAACTGCATGCCTCTAGAGGAAAAAAGGATTTTGAGCTTGTCCGTGCTTTGGCAGACTATGCCATTAGATATCACTTCCCCCATTTGGAGAATATGACTAGGAGTGAAAGCATATCAGCTAACACAGACGTGGATTTAACTTCAAACAAGTATGCAGGTAAATATAAAGGCTATCTTGAAGATAATATAGGGATTCCCTCTTTCTCAAAAAAAAATAATATAGTGATTCCCTTGCCTATGAAAAAACTAATCTCCTTATAAAGACGGCACGTAGAGTGCGCAAGGAGAGTAATGGTAGTTATTCATTGAGGACTAATCAGTGTTTCAAACTTCTCCATTTTTGGTGACACTCTTTATCATATACAAATACTCCCTCCGTTTCAATACATTTGTCTTACTTTCCTTTTTATTCCGTTTAAGAAAGAATGGCTATTTCTTTTTTTGACGCAACTCTAATTTTTTTACTTTCCACATGTCATGGACCACAAGATTTAGAAAGAATATAAGTGCAACAGTCCATGTATACTTTTGACAATTTGCTTCCCTACATCCTATTGATTTGGGTGCATCATTTCAGCTTGGGCAGTGGAAGTTGCTGAGAGGACTGCGTCCATGATTGCCAGGTGGCAGGATGTTGGTTTCACACATGGAGTCATGAACACTGATAATATGAGCGTGTTAGGACTCACTATTGACTATGGTCCCTTTGGCTTTTTAGATTCTTTTGATCCCAGTTACACACCAAATACCACTGATCTTCCTGGCAGAAGATATTGTTTTGCAAATCAGCCAGATGTAGGTTTATGGAATATTGCGCAGTTTACCTCTGCTCTATCTACTGCCGAGTTGCTTAGTGATAAAGAGGCAGATTATGCTATGGAAAGGTATCTTTAGATACTAGCATTTGGCCATTTGCTCAAATGTTATGTCTCTGTGATTGCTCGATTATTTCTCTTTTGCTGTTGTTGATGTTTATCTGTTGACTTTTTTTAGATATGGTAACAAATTCATGGATGATTATCAAGATATCATGACCAGGAAACTTGGTCTGACAAAGTACAATAAAAAGTTGATTGGTGAACTACTCAAGAATATGGTCTCCGATAAAGTTGATTACACAAATTTCTTTCGATCTCTATCAAACATCAAAGCTGATCCTGCAATTCCAGAGGACCAATTATTGATTCCTCTCAAAGATGTTCTCTTAGATATTGGTATGGAACGCAGGGAAGCCTGGACTAACTGGATAAAGTCATATATACAAGAGGTATGTGACAATGAATTTCCTTATTCAAATAATACAATGCCGCCGCCTCAATCCCAGGGGTCGGCTATATTAATCCTCACTGTCTATGTCTGGTCCATTTATGCTCATTTCAGTCCAATATTATTCAATTTTCCCAAATAGAATGAAGCATATAATGTGTTTAGAATTAGTTTAGCTACTTGAGCTCAACATTGCAGTGAGTAGGGTAATATAAGGTCGGGTAACATAAGGTCCTTTGAAATCGGACTTTGTCCTGGAACCACCCGTATTTGAATAGTTATTCACTTCAATAATAAGTTGTTATGGTTTTGTTCTTTAAACTGTTGTCAAATGTTCTTTTAGGATAGCTGGTTGCTCACCTTGTTTGTTCCTTAGATACCAGTAATGGTAGGTGGTAATGGATAGCAGTTTCCATCCATGGGAAGATGTTCAATTTCATTCCTCCTCTGCCTTGTTCTTCAAGGTTTCCATCTTTCCAGTCTCTTCTACCCTGGGCCCAAAAAAGCAAGAAGAAAGTCATAAAGGAAATAACAGATAGTAGACGTAAGCAATGGGTGAGAAGTAGTTGTGACAACGTTTTTGTATGGCATTGAGTGTGACTCTTATATTCTCATCAATTGAAATGGCTTGTCATGTTAGCTTCCTGCTTCTTCCTCTTTTATGTCTAACACCTTGTGCTCAGATTGTGCTGTGGAAGAGACATCCTTCTACAAGAGGTGTCAGATGACTTGTATGTAGGTAATAGTGTGGTCACCCATTAGGTGGGAGAGGGAGGAAGCTTGCCCCATATCCTTTTTCTCCTTATTAGTAGTAATATTTAGTAATCACATAGTTTCTTATTCTTCATGTGTGTCTACTATTTGTTGCTTCGTTTTGCTTTATATCTTGATATTTGTTGTCATTTTTTTCTGCTTGCAACACTTCCATGAATAACTTCCCTTTTAAGCCGAGGATCTATCGGAAACCTCTCCACCCCACAGAGGTAGGGTAAGGTCTGCATACATCTCACTCTCTCCAGACCCCACTTGTGGGATTACATTGAGTATGTTGTGTTGTATGTAAGTAGTGTTTTTTCTTGAAAAAGAAAGTATCGATATATAAGGCTGATACAACTTGAAAAGCAATGTCAGAGTAAACAACAATTTGAAGCAAAGCCTTGTAACTTACGCAACTTAGACGGTAACTCATTTGCAAATTGAGTTGTTGAATTGTGGTAATAGACAGACAATGCTTGCGTAAAATCCTGCATACACCATTGTTTTATGCGGTTGTTTTTGTGGACTCTTTTCTGGAAATTATCAAGTTCCATTCTTGTATGTGAGGTACTCATGGTGTCACTTTTCTACCTCTTGCAGCTCTCCACAACTGGTGTATTAGATGAGGAGAGGAAAGTTTCAATGAATTTTGTAAATCCAAAGTACATCCTCAGAAACTATCTATGCCAGAATGCCATTGATGCAGCAGAACAAGGCGATTTTGAGGAGGTTCGGCAGTTATTGAAGGTTATGCAATGTCCATTTGATGAACAGCCTGGTATGGAGAAATATGCACGCTTGCCTCCAGCTTGGGCTCATCGTCCGGGTGTATGCATGCTTTCTTGTTCCTCATAAGGTTTCCGGGTGTATGCTTATGCTTTCTTGTTCCTCATAATATCTCCACTATGTAATACCAGAGTTTCACTTGTATATATATAACTAGTCTCCCGGCACGTGCGTTGCACGTGTATTCCAAATAAAAATCAATAAAAAAAATAAATGAAAAAGTATATAATAAACTATTAGGAGAATTATGATGTTTTTTTCGAGTGTTCTCTCAATATTTTCAATCTACTGCACATTAGATAAGTCTCCAAAACTTACCCATTTATAAGCAATTAAATATAGTCAACAAGTAAAATTTTCAAGAAAGACACATCAAGCTAAAGAATTAAAAAGGGAAAATGCGTCGTTACTTAAAGTCATCTTGTATCCCTAATGTGTGTCGTTACAAATGTAACTACTTCCTTAAAAACTTTCAGATGTACCCAGACTTACATTTACAGGCTTACAATATCCATCACTGTTAGAGAAGACTTGGAGTTACTAC
The DNA here is from genome assembly GCF_036512215.1 of Solanum lycopersicum. NCBI lineage: Eukaryota > Viridiplantae > Streptophyta > Magnoliopsida > Solanales > Solanaceae > Solanum > Solanum lycopersicum. The sequence continues at coordinate 69,235,566 of NC_090811.1, read as the reverse complement.
ATTTGTTGAAGAAAATGTGATATATTTTGCTAGCAAACAACTGCAATTTCAATTTATTATTATTAGTTTAAAAGTTTAAACATGGTTTCTTTTCTGTGGGAAGCTATGTGTAGGGAGTTTCAAAGAGAGTTGATCATCATTCAGCATCAAACCACATGTGTACAATAATATTCAATTTTTGATATGTGTGATTATACCTTTCAAACTATTTACTTTACCTATTAAAAAAATTAGAAAGTTATCATTCAAATGAAGTTGGCAAATCAAACGGAAAAATCTAAGACTTAATAAGATTGTACCTGAAAATTAGAAGACATTTTTGTACCCAATGGAAGCTTGTGTTGAATGACTAATATTGAGTATGTTTATATAGTGTAGTCTTGAAGATTTGTTGATAAAAACTCTTTGATATTCCTCAATTACTTAATTTGATCCCTTTCAACTTCTCATAATTAGCAAAATACGTTTCAACTTCTATATTAATTGAAACTTTATTAGTGTTCATCCTATTTGGTTGTTTCACACATAATAGTTGAATAGACTGTTGAACTTCTCATTTTGCTCCTCTATTATGTAATTCAATATTATTATTTAATTAGATATTTAATTTATATTTGGGTAAAGTATTTTATTACTTTTTAATTTAGTATAGGGGCAAAGTAGTAATTCAACTTTACACTTTAGAGCTTCATGCTTATAATAATATATGATATGATAATAGAAATCAGTTCTTCGTTCTTGCAGTTATGTGTAAAAAGTACGTTACAGATTGTATTGTAAGTGACAGAGTGGCCTTCGAGCCACAATATAGGAAGAAGATTCAGTTGGTTTCGCTGCAAAAGAGAGAACTCTTGGTATCATTTTCAAACATTAATTTGTATTTGGAGAAATACTTTTTTCGCAGGTTCTTTGCCTCTTTGGAGCTCATTTTTTACCCAAGTCTTTATGCAACATTTAATACATATGTATAAACGTAAAATTTGATCTATGTTAAGATATGCCCGTGCAATTATTCAGTGAATGGTGTTAACTGACCACTTCTGTAAGTAATAACTTTGCCCTTGTGTTCAAGAGAATCCAAACAACTATTGCAGGTTTAACATCTGGCTATCAACTTGTTTCACAATCCTCTGGCATATGCTGCAGGAGTAAACAAACACACCTGTCACCTATGCCTACAACGTGTTGAATCCCACATCATTCACTTGGCCTTCAACTTTCTTACATGAATCTTCCCATCACGAGCTAGCTTGTGGTGTGCTAGCCTACTGGTTTCACAATGAAAAAGATTTCCAAGTCTATCCAACAGTTTATACAAGTCTAATTGCTAGTTTTCTATATTTGACAGCAACCGGACCTGATCTCATGCCCGCATTAAGTCCTCTGTCGAGGTTTATGCATGCGATAAGTCAAAGTTCATCTTGGTGTAGCTAAACGGGCCTTGAAGGGAACTGTTGATTATGGATTTTGGTTTTAGAAAGAAGAGCAATGGCAATTGATGGGTTGTGATTGGGCAGGAAGTGTTGATGATACGATAAGGAGTTGTTGATATGCTTTTTTACACTTGGTTCAGGCATATTCTCATGAAATTCAAAAAATCAAGAGGTAGTAGTTCAATCTTCTGCAGAAGCAGAATACTATACATCACCCTGCTGTTGGTGCAACTAATCAGGTTCTACAGTTAAAGAAGGATTCTAAGTTTTCCTCTGAGGTTCCAAATACTAACATGTTGAAGTAATATTTGACCTATAAAGGCAGTACAATTAATTATTCAGAGATCACGAATATCCAAATAATCAGTTCATTGCAGAGTAATGTGATACAAAACAAACAGATCATATATATACATCTTCAAGTGGTAACCTGAATACATTAGTTCTATAAGCATTTCTTGAATTTTCCTCATGAAGATGTTCAGCAGGTAAGCTCTTCTATCTTTTCTGGAAGTTGAAAACCTTAATAGCCAAAGCAAATGTGAAGGCAAAAACAAGAGTATATGCAACAGTCACCACTGCAGCTACTCCAACAAAATCATGCTTGAACCCAAAGTAACGCCTCAAGAATTGTTTGGCTGTCTCATCACTATCAGTAATTTTGTTTTGGAGGTCTCCGAATTGTGATGCAACCAAACCATACAATGTCCAGGCAACAGGATCAGCCCAATAGTACCATCTCCACCATATGGGCATGCTCTATTTTTCAAAGAAAAAACATGTCATCATTTTCATGTGAAGAAGGTACAAAATGCAAATGTTTCAAGAACTTACAGGTCGTGGAACAATGAATCCTGAGAAAAGATTCCACATTCCATATCCGGAGACAGAGACAATTTGCGCGACATGTTGATTTGGGGTAATGGCAACACTCATCATTCCATAGAAGGTGAAGTACAAGAGAGTGAAGAACATTATAAACAAGTACCAAAAGAACTTGGTCACAGTCCATTCAAATCCAATCATAGCATAGACGATAACACCATAAGAAACAGCTTGCACAAAGACATATGGTATTTCAATGAAAGTCTGCAGATTAGAGTTATTTAGACTTTTTAAACCGGAGATAGGCTTGTAAGAAGTTAAATCATATGCTTACTTGTCCAAAGGCGTAAGGGATGGCAGAATACATTCCAGCAGCTCTTTCTCTGTAATATACTGTACGCTCAACGGCTACAACAGGCAACACTGATGATGCATTTTGAAAACCAAGGAAGAAAACAGGAGTATACAATGATCCCAAAGCGTTAAACAGGTCTTGTTTCTTACCCCTATAACACAAAGAAATATGCTTTTAGCATGAAGTATTTTCCAGAGTACTTGGTTTTGTCATATGTTTGGGGACTTACACTTTAGTACCAAGATCCCAGAACATTGTCCCAATGGCCAAGGCAATGAAGATTGTACAGATATATCTGACTGCAGTATAAGCAGGATTACGCCAGTATGACCAGTGTTGCTTCCAAAGGCAAGCCATACATTGGATCCAAAATGGTTGTGAGTATTGATTGTTGAAATGCAGGTCTTTTGTACCAGGGCAAGGCATGCTAAGTTCACTAATCAATGTTTTATTCCTCCTGTAAAGGTCTGATTTCTTGTATAAATCAGTGAAATCAAGCCCCAGCATCGTTTCCTGAGCCAAATTTGTGACTTCTAACATCCAAGTTGCTGGATTGTAGCCATCGTGTATTTTACTTACCCCAGGAATTGACTGAATACAAGAAGAATTATTTTGTTATTCGATCGTATTAACTTGAAAAAGGGGAGGCTCGTTTATCTACTTAGACAACTTACCTCAAAGTATCTGATTAAATGGCAAGAATGGTGACCCAATGGACCAACATATATCTCGTTTCCTCCTCGTTTCATTAGAAATAGCTGCAAAGAGTGGTATTTATATTAGTATTCAATGTCAAAAAAGAAAGATGACATTTATTAGATTCACCTCATCAAATGCTTCAAAAATGTCGATACTAGGCTGATGGATGGTACAAACAACGGTTCTTCCTGTGTCAACTGTGTTCCTAACAGTTCTCATAACAATTGCAGCAGCTCTTGCATCCAACCCCGAAGTTGGTTCATCCATGAAAATGATAGAGGGGTTTGCCACTAGTTCCACTGCAATGGTCAACCTTTTGCGTTGCTCAGTTGAGAGACCGTTGACTCCTGGCAGACCAACCAACGCTGACCTTAATGGTGTAAGCTCCACAAGTTCCATAACTTCATCAACAAACATCTACACAAGGATATAATATAGGAAATGTCATATGATTTCCACATTAACTGCATTTAACTTATATTCAAAAGGAGCAAACCTTTCTGGTCTTTTCATCAACATCAGAAGGTAAACGCAACCAAGCTGAGTATACTAATGACTCATAAACTGTAACATAAGGTGAATGGATATCATTCTGTTCACAGTATCCGGATATACGTGCAAATGTTTCTTGCTTCTTCGGATAGCCAGAGATCTTGATACTACCCTCAATATATCCTCCTGTTTTTCGTCCAGCTAATACATCCATTAACGTTGTTTTTCCAGCGCCACTAACTCCCATCAATGCTGTCAAAACACCGGGCCTGAAAGCTCCGCATACACCATTCAGAAGTACCAATCTATCTTCAGTGGCACCTTGATTTTTCATTTCCTGAAAGTATCATTGGAAAGTTCAGTATCACTGAAAGTATCATAATTTTTATATCCTACAACAATTCCCAGCTAGTTACCTGAGGCATGTCAACAGAGTATGTAACTTCATTGAAGGTGATGGAATGCGGTTCAAATGGAAGAACCATTCCCTTTTTCTTATTCTGGCCCTCACTAGTGGGTACTTCTTTCCCAGTGTTTGTTGTTTTGGCATCATCACTGTCTTCTGATATCATACCTTGCGGCTTACCAAGTGCTGTAGATATTCAACTAAACATTCAATGTATACGCCTTTAAGGGAAAATAAATGGAAAAACTCTAAAGATACTCACGGTTAAGAAAAGCGAGTGCAATACTGTAGCAGATGTTAAAGACGATTGTGAAACCAATAAGTGCACCGACACCAATCCAGTACCAGTATGCATTTGGGAAAAAACCTCGGGATCTTACAATTGCAACTCCAAGTGAATCAGTTCCTGTTGGTGCAATGTGTTTCCACCTTTTCCCATCAAATTCATTGACAAAAATTGAATTCAGAGAATACATCAACGGTGAAGACCAGTAACCCCATATCCACCACTTCTTCACATCATCTACAATATTTGCAGGAGTCAGTTCTAGGAAGATAAAAGCTTCTACAACCACATAAATCAACAAAAATACCTCGTGAAAGAACGAATCCACCCAATCCAAAAAGTAAAAGCAGAGCAAATGTTCCATATGTATTTGCAACTCCCATGGTCCTTCCAGCAGCCCCAAGGAAGCGGCACATTCCTGATGTCATCTGGTTTACTAATATGAGTAGCAAGAAATGTTTGAATAATCTGCAAAAGGTAAAAAGGAAACTGTTGAAGTTAACCTGATATTTTTATTGCATCATCTTCTTTTTTTTTTAACCTGATATTTTTACTGCATCATCTTTTTCTTCCCTTACCTTACAGGGGATGGATCAAATCCAATTACATAGTAAGTGAGCAACACCCAAAGGCCAACTTCAACAAATGCTATAGGGATTTTTAGTATCCATGAGGGCATTGCATAAGCCCATGAAGGGAAAAATAGAAGATCCCTTTGCTTGTAGAAGATAGGAAGTTTGTAAATTACCAAGCCTATCTCAATCATTCCGCTAAACATGATCTGAGTGACTATAAAAAAGAGTGCACCAGCATATTTTCCTCCATCTTCTATAGTATCATGGGGCATCTTAGTACGGAAAAAGAGGGTCGTTGTTATGACTGCGATAATCATATTCTGTGAACAGATCACAACCTTGAGGCATTAGTACTTGCAAGTAAATATGATGAGCCGGAGACGTGAAAATTGAAAATTTTCATAGACAAGTTATCACCTGAATGAACTTGAAAATGTAAACAAATAAGTTCCTCTTCATTAGTAAGATTTCTCGTTCAGTGCAGACCTTTAAGAGTTGTTTCCTCCCTATACCATACTTTTGAGTTGACAAAGCAGCAGGATGGCTTTTGCTCTTGTCATATGAAGCTGCAAGCTCATCCGCGAGTTTCCTCCCAACATGGAATGATTGATATGCCTCAGCAAATTCATTTGACTTGATAAACTGGTAAGTTTCATCCCTCACCCAATATTGCTGTTGATCTTTCTTTGAAGTCACCTGCAACATATTTAAATTTTCACCATCAGAAGGGAAAATAGATCACTGCTTGTCAACATTATTATTAGTTTTGTAGTTTCTTGTAAGACATACTTCTTGCAAGAAGTCGGCCACGCCTTTTCTATCTGGACATTTGAACCCCATGGACTCGAAGAAGCCAAGGACATCCTCTCGAGGGCCCTGATAGACAATTTTCCCATCTGATAACAGAATAATGTCATCAAACAAGTTGTACGTCTCGGGTGCTGGCTGCAAGAGAGATATCACAGCAGTTCCATGTAAGATTTGCACAGATTGTCTTAGTGAGTTCACTATTGAGTAAGTAGTTGAACTATCCAATCCAGTCGAGATTTCATCCATGAAGAGTGCCTTGGATGGTCCAACGAGCATTTCACCGGTTGTCACGCGCTTCTTTTGTCCTCCTGAAATACCCCTTATCATTTCATCTCCCACCAGAGTATCTGCACAAATATCCAGTCCCAAAAGCTGCAGTAGAATACACATATCACTCAGTTGTCAAATTTTCTTCTGCCTTCTGACCGTCCAAAATTTCGAGAAACCTTTGTTACCTTCAGAACGTAATCTGTAACAAAAATGGCTTCTTGTCCCTCTGTGGCTAATGCCTACATTGTCACAACATAATTAGGATTATGAGCATTTGTTTTCGAGAAAGGAAATATCCTAGTTGCCTACCTTCATGAAAATATCAATATCAGGATCTGGCTTGATTTTAGCTGCTTTCTCTCTTCTTGACAGTTCAATCAACATCTCTGCAAAAAAATTCCCAGAAACACTAATCGTTTATCATTTAGTTAGTTAAATTTCAAAAAAAAGAACTGATTTTTTTCATTGAAAAATAAAGTATGAAACATAATCAAGATTAAGAAAAAAGGTAAGAGATTCCAACCATAACGCGAGCCAACTCCCTGGCATCTGGCAGAAAATTCCAAGGTTTCCCTCACAGTCATTTCTCCAATGTGTAAATCATACTGGCTAATATAAGCAGCTGTTCTTTGTGGCACAAACTCATTCATTACATGTCCATTATAGGTCACTTTTCCAGTAACCTGATTTCGGAAAAACAGAAAAAAAGCAACCAAATACAAACATTTGGTTTGGAGTTTAAGTTCTATGCATTGACGGTCTATGATAAGAACATATTAATTGTTGAACTGATAAAAATGATAATCTTTGCAGTCAGTATATATAGCTTAAGTCCCTTCAATACGTAGAACTAATGGTATTACCTTAAGGGCAGAATCGAGCTTTCCAGCCAAAGCTAATAAAAAAGTAGTTTTCCCACAACCTGGAGGTCCTAAAAGCAAAGTCAATCTGCAAGGCTTAATGATACCACTCACATCATTAAGAATAGTGAGGTTCCTCTTTCGACTCGGTAGAATATGGAGAGAGTTCAACATATCCTATGAATCCAAAAATCAAAACAAAAAAATTCTTTTTGTTAAAGAGAACTGATTCGAAATCAAGATTTTCTTTTAGATATTTTACCTCAAGAAAATTAGTGATAAAGTTGGTAAATGTAGGCAAAGCTCTACTTCCTATATATGCATCTGCCTCGATAGTTAAATTCTCATATCTTACTTCTATTTCTGGGAAATCTATCCCAACTCTGTGAAAAGAAATAAGAAAGGTTAAATCAAGAGGGAAAAACAACTAGTCATAGATAAGCAACAGTATAACAATAATCATGTTTCAATTCTAAGCAAGTCTGACTGACTATATGAATCTTCATAAATCTAAGTCTGCTCCACTTAAGACCGCCTAAGTTAAATATTATTTTTCAAAAAAAAAAAACTAGTTTTAGATAATCAACAGTATAACAACTACTATGTCTCAATTTGTAAGCAAGTCAGATTGACCATATTAATCCTCACAATCCATGTCACTCCGTTTACATATGTCTCAGTTTAATATTTCTCCCATGGTTCCAATTTATGCAAAACTGTTTCCTTATCAGTTCGTTAAAGAAAGAATGATCGTTCTACCTTTAGTGAGAAACTTTTGTAGCCACACAAGTGATATGCCAAGTTTACAGCCACGAGTTTCAAAAAAATTTCTTCTAAATCTTCATGCGCAGTCAAATTATGTTACATAAATTTGTACAAGGAATATAAAAGGTAGTTTTAGTTTCTCTAACACTACAAAAATTCTCTAAATTATCAAACAACGTATATATCTCTAACTACATCTAACGAACATGAACCTAAAGTAAACTCGTACACTACTAAAATGTAATCACAACTACATAGATATTTTTCGTCCGCCAAAGACGACAGAAGATTCATCAACTTACCTGTCAATTCTTTGCCTGAGTTTCAACAAGAGCTTCTCATTATCCTCATCTGCAACTTTGACAAGCCTTTCAAGCAACTTGTTTCTTTCTTGAAAACCAATATCATGTATATCAATTTCAGCAGATGCACCTTGTGATCCAAACAAGAGACCTTTTCTCAAACGATCAAACGTTGGAAGTTTTTCAAGAGCTGCCCATTTAAGAGCCTCTTCATCATCTTCATCCCTCGTGGAACGATTAAAAATCTCTCCATCATTGCTAGTCCACCTAGAGTTGTTAGTACTATTCCCTTTCAAACTATTTCCCCTGATTATTCTTTCTCTCAAACTAGTACCTCTTGAATTAGTTGGCTCCATTTTGAACCAAACTAAGTTAGTTAAGTGTGTTGCTGAAGTTTAAAAGCAAAGGGATTATTATTATATAATATCAAGTAGAAAAGGAGGGGGGTTAGCTATTAATGTAATAAATAATTTGAGAAAAATATAACTAATTTTGCACAATGCTTTTGAATATACTTCATCAAAACTGTCGCCTAAAGAGTAGGGGTTAGGGATTAAAAAGAAACAAGACTATCAGACATTAATTATACAGAAGTCGGTTTTACTAATATTAAAACTAAAACAAGCATACATTAGTTCAGATCTCATCGAATTTTTGAAGGAAGACCACAAGCTCAGAATTTCAAAGATGTCGAAAATGGCGTTAGCAGTGATATTTCGGCAACTATTTAACACTACCAAGACAATTACTTTATAGGAAACTTGTCCTTTGTTAAAATTGATAAAAGAAACAATCCAAAAAAAAAGTATTTGTTCTCCAATTTGATTCGTTTTTTGGTTTGGTTTGATTTTTCGTTATAACAGCTCTAGCGATAGAGGCCAACTTTATTGGTTATAAATTGTACTAGTATCTAAAAGACTAAAACCATCAAAGTTTTCTGCTAGAATTAAAATGCTTAAGAATTGACATTAATTGGGACATTAAATATTTTGTTACTCTATATATTTATGTTAGGTTCAATCTATTTTTTTTTCTTTTACTCTACATCTTTAAGAGTTGTATATCTTAACATACATATCTTCTGATCTTATAGACTCCCTAAGATGATTCAATAGAATTGATAATCTGAAGTCAAATTCTAATAAAAGATGTTAAACCTTGTATTAATTAGTGACAGCTTTTTCTTCTTCTTTTTTTGGCCATTATTTAAGAAGTGGAAGAGGAAGCTTCCATTCTTTTAATACAATCACCTTTATTTATATGTGTATAACAACCAGTCGTAGATTGTGAAGAAATGAACTTTAACTTAACCCCAAAAATTAGGATGGCTAATTCCTTAACCAATGTGAAACTTAATGTTCACCTGAGCAACAAGTTTGGACTTGAGACTTGAGACATGTTAGGTTTGTCCATAGAGCAAGTATGGGGGTCAAAATAAAGTCCAAGACCATCGATCAAAGACATGAACTTCGACTTTCTGAAAGTTCAAGAATACCAAACAAGTTAAGAAAACACACCAATATAATGATTTTTCACAGGACTAGTAAAAATTTGTAGCACTTAAATATATGCCTTGCCCTCCATTCGAGTTGAAAATATGCACGGTATACTCTTAAAAGGTTCAAGGTGCATGTCCCCACTGGTTCACTATGAAAAGATTTCAAAGTCTGAAATAGGGACGATCGATCCAACAGTCTATGGTTAAGAAAGGGTTCTAAGTGAAGCTACGGGTTGACAACAAGTCCGCAAGGGGTGTTTAAGTAGCGGATCACCTTCATCAAGAAAAAACAAACAATCGATTCAAACTTACAAAATCATTTCACTGCATAGTAGTGCGATACAAAACAAACAGAACATATATATACTTGTTCAAGTGGTAACCTGAATACACTAGTTTTATAACCATTTCATGAATGTTCCATCTTCAGCAGGTAAGCTCTTCTATCTTTTCTGGAAGTTGAAAAACTTAATGGCCAAACCAAATGTGAAGGCAAAAACAACAGCATATGCAACAGTCACAGCTGCAACTACTCCAAGAAAATCATGCTTGAACCCAAAGTAACGCCTCAAGAATTGTTTGGATGTCTCATCTATATCAGTAATTTTATCTTGGAGGTCTCCGAATTGCGATACAACCAAACCATACAATGTCCAGGCAACAGGATCAGCCCAATAGTACCATCTCCACCATATGGGCATACTCTGGTTATTTAAAATCAATGAAAACATGTCATCATTTTCAAGCTCTAAATTGATTTTCATGTAAAACAAAATGGAATTGTTTCAACAACTTACAGGTCGCGGAATCATGAATCCTGAGAAAAGATTCCACATTGAATAGCCGAAGAGAGAGACAATTTGCGCAATATTTTGATTTGGGGAAACGGCAACACTCATCATACCATAGAAGGTGAAATACAAGAAAGTGAAATACATGATAAACAAGTACCAAAAGAATTTGCTCACTGTCCATTCAAATCCGATCATAGCATAGATGATAACAGCATAGGTAACAGCTTGCACAAAGACATATGGTATTTCAATGAAAGTCTGCAGATTAGAGTTATTTAGACTTTTTAAACCGGATATTGGCTTGTAAGAAGTTAAATCATATGCTTACTTGTCCAAAGGCATAGGGGAGGGAAGAATACATTCCAGCAGCTCTTTCTCTGTAAAATACTGTACGCTCAACAGCTACAACAGGCATCACTGATGATGCATTCTGAAAACCAAGGAAGAGAACTGGAGCATACATAGATCCCATAGCGTTAAATAGGTCTTGGCTCTTACTGCTGTAATACCAAAAAAATAAGTTTTTAGCATTAAGAACTGAAAGTATTTTCCAGATTATATGAGTGCTTGTTCCGTCATATGATTGGACTTACACTTTAGTACCAAGATCCCAGAACATTGTCCCAATGGCCAAGGCAATGATGACTGTAAAAATATATCTGACTGCAGTATAAGTAGGATTACGCCAGTATGACCAATGTTGCTTCCAAAGGCAAGCCAGACATTGGGTCCAAAATGTTTGTGAGTATTGATTCTTGAAATGCAGATCTTTTGTACCAGGGCGAGGCACGCTAAGTTCACTAATCAATATTTTGTTCCTCCTGTAAAGATCTGATTTCTTGTATAAATCAGTGAAATCAAGCACCAACATCATTTCTTGAGCTGAGTTTGTGACTTCTAACATCCAAGTAGCTGGATTGTAGCCATCTCGTATTTTACTTACCCCAGGAATTGACTGAATACAAGAAGAATTATTTTGTTATTCGATCGTATTAACTTGAAAAACTGGAGGCTCGTTTATCTACTTAGACAACTTACCTCAAAGTATCTGATTAAATGGCAAGAATGGTGACCCAATGGACCAACATATATCTCGTTTCCTCCTCGTTTCATTAGAAATAGCTACAAAGAGTGGTATTTATATTAGTATTCAATGTCAAAAAAGAAAGATGACATTTATTAGATTCACCTCATCAAAGGCTTCAAAAATGTCGATACTAGGCTGATGGATGGTACAAACAACGGTTCTTCCTGTGTCAACGGTGTTCCTAACAGTTCTCATAACAATTGCAGCAGCTCTTGCATCCAACCCCGAAGTTGGTTCATCCATGAAAATGATAGAGGGGTTTGCCACTAGTTCCACTGCAATGGTCAACCTTTTGCGTTGCTCGGTTGAGAGACCGTTGACTCCTGGCAGACCAACCAACGCTGACCTTAATGGTGTAAGCTCCACAAGTTCCATAACTTCATCAACAAACATCTACACAAGGATATAATATAGGAAATGTCATATGATTTCCACATTAACTGCATTTAACTTATATTCAAAAGGAGCAAACCTTTCTGGTCTTTTCACCAACATCAGAAGGTAAACGCAACCAAGCTGAGTATACTAATGACTCATAAACTGTAACATAAGGTGAATGGATATCATTCTGTTCACAGTATCCGGATATACGTGCAAATGTTTCTTGCTTCTTCGGATAGCCAGATACCTTGATACTACCCTCAATATATCCTCCTGTTTTTCGTCCGGCCAATACATCCATTAACGTTGTTTTTCCAGCGCCACTAACTCCCATCAATGCTGTCAAAACACCGGGCCTGAAAGCTCCAGATACACCATTCAGAAGTACCAATCTATCTTCAGTGACACCTTGATTTTTCATTTCCTGGAAGTATCATTGGAAAGTTAAGTAATATAATTTTTTTTATCCTACAACAATTCCCAGCTAGTTACCTGAGGCATGTCAACAGAGTATGTAACTTCATCGAAGGTTATAGAATGCGGTTCAAATGGAAGAACCATTCCCTTTTTCTTATTCTGGCCCTCACTAGTGGACACTTCTTTCTCAGTGCTCGTTGTTTTGGCATCATTGCTGTCTTCTGATATCATACCTTGCGGCTTACCAAATGCTGTAGATATTCAACTAAACATTCAATGTTTTCACCTTTAGGGGAAAATGAATGGTGAAATTCTAAAGATACTCACGGTTGAGATAAGCGAGTGCAATACTGTAGCAGATGTTAAAGACGATTGTGAAACCAATTTGTGCACCAACGCCTATCCAGTACCAGTATGCATTTGTGAAGAACCCTCGAGATCTTACAACTGTAACTCCAAGTGAATCAGTTCCATTTGGTGCAATTTGTTTCCACTTTTTTCCATCAAATTCATTCACAAGAATTGAATTCATAGCATACATCATCGGTGATGACCAGTAACCCCATAACCACCATTTCTTCACATCAACTACAACATCAGCAGTAGTCTGTTAGCAGTAGTTGGTTTTTGCAAGATTAAAGCTTCTACTAACACATAAATCACCAAATATACCTCGTGAAAGAACGAATCCACCCAATGCAAACTGCAAAAGCAGAACAAATGTTCCAAATGTATTAGCAACTCCCATGGTCCTTCCAGCTGCCCCAATGAAGCGAAACAATGCTGATGCCATCTGGTTTAGTGATATGAGTAGCAAAAACTGTTTGAAAAATCTGCAATAATAGACTGATGTTAAGTAATCACGGGAAAAAGGAAGCTGTTGAAGGTAACCTGATCTTTATACTGCATCATCTATTTCTTCTCTTACCTTGCAGCGCTCGGATCAAATCCTATGACATAGTAAGTGAGGAACACCCAAAGTCCAACTTCAGCAAATGTTATAGGCATTTTGAGTATCCATGTGGGCACTGCATAAGCCCATGAAGGGTAAAAGAGAAGGTCCCTTTGCTTGTAGAAGACAGGAAGTTTGTAAATTGTCAGGGCGATCTCAGCCATTCCGTTAAACATAATCTGAGTGACAACCAAAAAGAGGGCACCAACATATTTTACTCCATCTTCAATTGTATCACGCGGCATCTTAGTACGGAAAAAGAGAGTCATTGATATGAGTGCCACAATTGTAAGCTGTGAACAGATCAAAACCATGAGGCATTAGTACTTGCGAACAAATATGATGAGCCGGAGACTTGAAATTTAATATTTTCATTGACAAGTTGTCACCTGAATGAACTTGAAGATGTAAACAAATGAGTTCCTCTTCATTAGTAAGAGTTCTCGTTCAGTGCAGACCTTTAAGAGTTGTTTCTTCCCTATACCATACTTTTGAGTTGACAAAGCAGCAGGATGGCTTTTGCTCTTGTCATATGAAGCTGCAAGCTTATCCGCGAGTTTCCTCCCAACATGGAACGATTGATGTGCCTCAGCAAATTCTTTTGAAGTGATAAACCGGTAAGTTTCATCCCTCCTCACCCAATATTGCTGTTGATCTTTCTTTGAAGTCACCTGCAACGAATTTAAATTTCCACCATCAGAAGGGAAAATAGATCAATGATTGTCATTCTTATTTGTTTATTATAAGACATACTTCTTGCAAGAAGTCGGCCACGCCTTTTCTATCTGGACATTTGAACCCCATGGACTCGAAGAAGCCAAGGACATCCTCTCGAGGTCCCTGATAGACAATTTTCTCATCTGATAACAGAATAATGTCGTCGAACAAGTTGTACGTCTCGGGTGCTGGCTGCAAGAGAGATATCACAGCAGTTCCGTGCAAGATTTGCACAGATTGTCTTAGTGAGTTCACAATTGAGTAAGTAGTAGAACTATCCAATCCAGTTGAGATTTCATCCATGAAAAGTGCCTTGGACGGTCCAACGAGCATTTCACCGGTTGTCACACGCTTCTTTTGTCCTCCTGAAATACCCCTAATCATTTCATCTCCCACCATAGTATCTGCACAAATATCCAGCCCCAAAAGCTGCAGTGGAATACACAAATCACTTAGTTATCAAATTTTCCTCAGCCTTCTGATCGTCGGAAATTTTGAGAAATTAGTGAAACATATTTCTGTTACCTTCAGAACATAATCTGTAACAAAAACTGCTTCTTGTCCCTCTGTTGCTAATGCCTACATCCCAAAATAACTATAAGCATTTCTTTTCGAGAAAGGAAATATTCTAGTTGCTTACCTTCATGAAAATATCAATATCAGGATCTGGCTTGATTTTAGCTGCTTTCTCTCTTCTTGACAGTTCAACCAACAGCTCTGCAACAATAATTCCGAGAAAGATCAATCGATATATCATCCACGTTAGTTAAATTTCAACACAAAATGCTTTTTTTAAAGAACAAGAAGTTTGAAGTATGATCAAGATTCACTACAATAAAAAAACAACTTTAATTTTAGTGGCAATAAATTAAATATGCATATAATAAAAAGTGCTAAAGGCTTTACGAGCATTAATTGATTCATTGTTATTGGATCCAATACCGCTATAGGCTTTAGGGACATTTACAAACCATGCACATTTTTAGTGGCAATTAAGTTATTTTCGTTAAAGCTCATTACTGGTTTAGTGATTAAGGAAAAAGGAGACAAATTCTAACCATAACTCGATCCAACTCCCTGGCATCTGGCGGAGAATTCCAAGGTTTCTCTCACAGTCATTTCTCCAATATGTAAATCATACTGGCTAATATAAGCCGCTGTTCTTTGCGGCACAAACTCATTCATTTCATGTCCATTATACGTCACTTTTCCAGTAACCTGTTTTCCACACAAACAAATGAGTTTTATGCATTGACAGTCTATAATAAGAAGAATATATATTAATTGTCGGAACGACAAAAATGACAGCTAGCTAATCCTTGAACTGTCAGTCTTGGATACATAGAACTAATGGTGATACCTTAAGGGCAGAGTCGAGCTTTCCGGCCAAAGCTAATAATAATGTAGTTTTCCCGGAACTTGGAGGTCCTAAAAGCAAAGTCAATCTGCGAGGCTTAATGATACCACTCACATCATTAAGAATAGTTAGTTTCCTCTTTCGACTCGGTAGGATATGGACAGAGTTCAATATATCCTATGAATCCCAAAAAAATTTTTAAAAAAAAAAGTTAGTTACAAACATCCTTTTTGTTCAAGATTCGAAATCAAGATTTTCTTTTTACCTCAAAAAAATTAGAGATAAAGTTGATAAATGTAGGCAAAGCTCTACTTCCTACATATGCATCTGCCTCAATAGTTAAATGCTCATATCTTACTTCTATTTCTGGCAAATCTATCCCAACTCTGTGAAAAGAAAAAGAATTGTCAAACAACTTATCATAGATAATCAACAACATCACAATAACTATGCCTCAATTCTAACCAAGTCGGAGTAATTAATGACAATATGAATCATCATTGTCCATGTTGTTCCATTTAAGTCCGTCTCAATTAAATATGAAAAACAAATTAGTCTTAGATGAAGAACAGCACAACAACTACGACGTCTCAGTTTTTAAGCAAGATAGTTTGATTACATAAATCGTCACTATTCGTGCCACTTTGTTTGCTCCATTCTAGTTTATATAAAAATATATCCTTATTAATTCATTACAGAAGAAACACAAAACTTAGCTTTTTATTCTACTAGCTTTGGTGAGAAACTTCTGTAGCCATACAAATGATATGATCAGAAGTCATATTTAAGACCACAAGCTTCTAACAACATATGTATGCAGAATCTGTAACGAACATTGCTGTTAAATGGTGTGGCCTATATAGTTATTTTTCGTTCATCAAAGATGACAGAAGATACATCGACTTACCTGTCAATTCTTTGCTTGAGTTTCAACAGGAGCTTCTCATTATCCTCATCTGCAACTTTGACAAGCCTTTCAAGCAACTTGTTTCTTTCTTGAAAACCAATATCATGTATATCAATTTCAGCAGATGCACCTTGTGATCCAAACAAGAGACCTTTTCTCAAACGATCAAACGTTGGAAGCTTTTCAAGAGCTGCCCATTTAAGAGCCTCTTCATCATCTTCGTCTCTCGTTGAACGATTAAAAATCTCCCCATCATTGCCATTCCACCTGGAGTTATTAGTACTATTCCTCTTTCTACTTAAGCTCCCTCTCAAACTACTTCCCCTGATTATTTTTTCTCTTAAACTAGTACCTCTTGAATTAGTTAGCTCCATTTTGAACCAAACAGAGTTAGTTAAAGTGTGTTTCTAAAGTTTAAAAGCTAAGGGATTATTATATAGAAGCAAGTAGAAAAGGATGCCCATTTGAGAAAAAAAAATACTTTTCCTAAAACTATCGACTAATGCGCACCTAAAGATAGCGGCTAGAGGGACTATTTGTCATTAACAGGAAGGAGGTGCATACATAGATAAATTTCAACAAACATAAATTTCTAGCATGTTGAAAATGAGGTTAACAAATGATATTTAATTTGACAACTATATTCAAGCATAACACTACCAAGTATTTACTTTTTAGGAAAATTGTTTGTTTACCAATAGATCTTCATGGTAATAATTGAAACAAAATAGTGATTGAATAATTTAACGACTCAACTAAAAGCAAAATTATTTTTAACATGAAATAAAAATTTTAAACTTATATCAAATTAAAGATTACAAATCAAATTAGAATGTCAAGGCAAAGTATAATACAAGCCAAAAGAGTGTAACTATGATTTTTAGATTGGTATTTATCTAATCAATTTGGTTCAGAGTTTTTTTATTACTTTTTACTTAAAATTAAAATTTATCGATTCTTTAATTGAAAAATCAAACCAAACAAACTGACCCTGTGTGTCATATCAAACCAAACAAACAAGCCATATGTGTCATATTAAACCCCCCAAAAAAAAAAAAACCTAACTCTCAATTTGTTCGTTTTTTTGGTTTGATTCGATTTTTCGGCATAACAACTCTACTTTTATTGGGCATTATGGTTATATATTGTAGTATATCAGCATCCAAAACCATAATTTATTTTTTTCCAGAAAGTTGGAATAATAAATATTTTGCTAATCCTATATATTTATTTATATGTTGGGTCCAATCTATTTAATTTTTATTTTATTTTTAGTTGTACTCTACATCATCTAGAGATTACAAAAGTCAGAATAAAGTATAAAGAATCTAGTGGGGGTAACTGTTCTAATCTTTTCTCCTATTCACTTATAGACTCCTTACTCCTTAATCGATCAAAAACGATTCAATAAAATTGATTAAATTTTAATAAAAGATCGAGTTAGGCATGTCCAAACTCATATTCATATTTTGAGAAAGTTAATTAGGCACTTGTATCTCTTATTTGCATATTATTGACTTTTAAAAAGAAAGAATCAAAATCTTTTTAATTTATTGTGTAATCTATTAAATGAAGGTTTACGTTTTGGCTATTTGTTTTCTTTAATAATGTTGTTAATAACCATTTAACTTATTTTCAGCCCATAAACTATTATCCTTAAACGGCAACTTTTTGCCAAAAAAAGAAAAAGAAAAGATTTTTGTCATTGATGTATTATTTGGATATTTATCAATTATATTAATACCGGTTTAGTACAAGTGTGTATACTTTAAAATTTATACATCACTATACTTGTAAAAAATTAGGCCTCGGCCTAAAACATTTTGATTTATAGATATACAATTAATATATATCATATATATATATCTCCCACCTCCCCTAATCTATTACTATATGTACTTAATCTATTGACTTTATACTCCATCAACTTTTTCTTTTTTTCTATTCTAAAGTCATTTCGTTGGCGGGGTTAGGCCAGACCCCTACCTTATATGTTAGTAGAATCAAAATATATACTACACGATAAAAATATGTATTCTAACATTTTCAAAAGATATTCATCGTTCACTTGTTTACTATATATTTAACTTGATATATTTTTACTAAAGTAATAAATAAAATATCTATTTTATTATGTAATAATGTTCTGATAGATAATTATATTTAATATTCTTAAAATTATAAGTTGTATTTAAAATTGAACGAATAAAAGATATATATATATATATATATATTTGAACAGTTAGACTTATAAAAGCGGTACTAAAAATGCTCAATTGTCAATGCTCTATATACCTATATGATGATGGAAGGTTCTTTTGGTTAATACAAATTAAATTTGGTAACTACAAATAAAGTACATTAGCATTGACTCGATTTTGGGATTGATTCTTAACAAAAATTGACATTTTTTTCATTTTGTCCAGGTTCAAAACCCCAAAAATTGTCTTGTAAATTTTTCAAAGTTAACTTGAATAGAATGGCACAAGTAAATATACAAATTTTTGGGCACACCCTAACTAACGTACGATAATAAGTTGTCAAGTGCACATTCAAATATAGTATTAAGAGGGGTAGAACTACAAGAGGGGCCAACAATCAAATGTCAGTATCTAAGACAAGTTTTGAATGTTAACAAACACCAAAGAAACTCTCAAGTTACATGATAATGAAAATACTACTTTAAACTATTGCAACAATGAAATGTTTGTATCTAAGACAAGTCTTGAGTATTAGGTGAGACACCACAAAAGCTCTCAATAGTTTCAACAACGCCGCGTCTAACCCCAGACATATAAAATGGAAGATATTTGGAACCATCAAAGGGCTTGTAGAGCAAAGGATGATGTTCATCAACAAGTTCCTCTGGGACTTTAATGATATAGCCTTGTTTAGGAATTGTGGTAAATCCCATAGAAAACCTCTCTTCATTTCCCATAATAACTCTATGAGTAGAAGAGTGAAACCTACCATTTGTAAATGCCTACAATTTACATAATAATAATAATAATCTTTAAGTTATATACCAACTAATTTAGTTATTATATAAATAAAAATTAGTGGATGGAACTTACTTTGAAACAATCACCAACAAAGTACATGTATGAATGAGGTGATGAGTATTGAAGATCAATCCATTGCCCATTTTTGTCCAAAATTTGAAGGCCATTGACATGTTGATCATGTTGGCTCAAAATGGTTGAAATGATTTTATCAGTATGAGGAGGTACTCCAACATTTGTCTCCTCACCTACTTTGTACTTCATACAATTAAGCAAGTAATCACCTGATTTTTTGTGATCATCCAAGTATCTCTCCAATCCCAATTTCTCAAATACCATTATTCTTACCATATCATCAAATTCTAATAATTTCTTGGAGTAACCAAGCACCAAATCACTTCAAAAAAAAAAAATCAATTACAAAACACATACGTATATAAATTAAAATGTTTGATTAACGATAAAGATGTACGTACCAGAATTTAGGGTCTCCCTGGGGCCAAAGGATGTAGGAAAAATTCTGAACAGCATCATGAGTGAGGACATTGCCAATCATCATTCTCTCTTGAAGTGGTGTTCTAGGATTATCTCTAGTATAACCTACCAACACATTTTGTGATTTTTCAAATTTTTCATCCAAATTCAAATTAAATACTTGTTTCAACTTTTCATATAATTGTTCTTTGGGAATTTCTCCATCAAGTAAAGCCTCAAAACAACCATACTTTTCTAAAGCCTTGAAAACTCCATCCCTCACTAAATTCCATTTTTCACTTCCTTTTTTCCACTCTGAATAGTTCCTAAAATCTATAGTTGGAACCTTCAAATCCATCCTTATTTTATGATAAATTACTTCACTTGTTTACGTCTTGTCTATATATACACACAAGAATCACTTGATCTGTGTGAAATTAAAATTAAATATTACTGAATTATTTTCAACTTTGACTTAACTATTTTATTAATTATTTTTAATGCTATGTTGAATTGTGTAATGATGCATTCTAAATACCTTTGAATCAAATGATCATGTGCATTAAATGTATATTTCCCTGCTTTGACTATAATTACTGCTTTCTCATATATAGTTTGGTTCATTGAAAGTGTTTGAAATTAAAATAAATGGTCAAAAATACATTTAAAATATATATTTTTGGAGAGTAATTATTATCAATTATTTATCAAAATAGTCAATTATTTAGACTAAATGTTTGAATACATTCACATTCATTTGTATTAAGTTCCGTTGTTTCGAGTATTGTTATCAAAAGAATTATATTTGAGATTAAATTTGTATTGTTACTTATTCATGTGTGGAATTTATACAACGTATTTTCAATATTAAAGGAAAAGGTTACAATTTAATTTATTGAAAGATAAATGTTCAATTATAATTTATCGATTTAGAAAACGATTGCGTTCTTGCTAAAACTATGTTCATTTTTCATGAATTTGTAAATATTTTATTGAATGCAACCACCTCCATGAACACAACGACATACTTTGTTTTTTAATGTGATAGACCCTCAGCTCAAGAAAATCGTTTAATTTTTTCAGAACAGCTTTAAAAGAAATGTAAGGGAAACCAGATTACATACAATATTCAAATTGTGTGACTCTTATATTTAAAGGGATCCACAAGATAAAAAATTTGTCAAGTCACTTGCAAAATGAACCTAACTTCAAAATAGCTCTAAGAAAAATACAATAAAACAATGACAAAATGTACCATGATTTACTTCTTCTTGCCTGCTTTACCTTCTTTCCTTCTAACTATTTCATCAGCATATTTCACTCCTTTACCTTTGTATGGCTCTGGAGGTCTCCATTTTCTAATTGAAGCTGCAAATTGACCGATCTCTGACTTATCGTAACCACTTACAGTGATTCTGGTGTTTTCTTCAACCTTAACTTGCAGTCCAGCAGGAACTTCCATCCTAACGGGATGAGAAAATCCGAGATTGAGAACTATGTCTTTCCCTTCGATGGTTGCACGATATCCAACCCCTACCAATTGAAGTTTCTTCTCGAATCCTTTGGAAACGCCGACTACCATGTTATCAGTTAGAGTCCTGCCGAGTTTGATGAAGAAAAAGAACATCTTCAGAGTAAACACTCAAAATATGTGCATCTATACATTGTCACTAGAATTGACCAACATAACAACAGTGATAAGATTATGAAAAATTTTATATACAGTCCGTAGGTAT
The DNA here is from genome assembly GCF_036512215.1 of Solanum lycopersicum. Taxonomy (NCBI): domain Eukaryota; kingdom Viridiplantae; phylum Streptophyta; class Magnoliopsida; order Solanales; family Solanaceae; genus Solanum; species Solanum lycopersicum. The sequence goes on along the minus strand of NC_090811.1, from coordinate 69,214,166 downwards.
TGGCAGAATGTTTGATAGAGTTGGTGTAAGACACATATTATGGCTTTTGAAGTTGAGAGGAAATCATTTGGGGTGCAGAATCATACCTTTATCACAAAATTCTGTGAAACTGATGATCATCATCATCAGAGACGAGAGTCGTGTAAATGAAAATTCCAAGTTGAAAATCACGTCTAATTGTTGAAATCATGGATATTCTTCTAGCTTAAGGCGTGTGTATGACACTTTCTGTAAGGATATTCAATCATATAAACGTATCTCCTAGGATTCAACAAGCTCATCTAGTATAAACTAGCATCAAAAACCTTATGATTTATGGTTATTATACCTAAACTAGTTCTTTATTAAAGCTCCTAAAACTCTACAACGACTAGTTAACGGCTAGTTTGACCATTTAAAGTAAGGGCAAAACAATAAACTATAAGTGGATAAAAACAAGGGACACTTCCTTATGAGATACTTCCAAATTTCCAACAATCCCACGCACATCTCAAAAAGAATATCTATAAAATGAAGAAAGAAAACATATTTTGATAGTTTGCTGGGTTTTGAGTATAATGGATCCATTTGGTATCTTTTGGATTACGAACCAAATACAGATGCTAAGATTTGACTTACAGAATAATTGGCAAAGTTGATAACTTTTACGAACTAAAAATTCTAGTTGTAAGCTAAGTTTCTTATTCATCACATTATACTCCCACAATTTCTATTGTTTATTGCAGTTTTGCGCTAATGCATAATAGACAACTGGCTTGCCTGGTTATTCGAGAGTGCTTTAGAATTTTGCCGTAATTTCAAAAGAGCAGATACACATGAATAAGATTAAGAGTTTTACTCAACCTCACTACTGTGAGTATGTCTCAAAAGGAAGTTTCCCTTGTTTTTATCTGATTAGTTATGATCTTCCCTAAGTTAAAGTAGTCGTTAACTAGCCGTTGGAGAGTATAAGGAGTTTTAATATGAAAGAACCAATTGAAGTGCGTGTCTAAACTCAAAAACATAGATTTTTTAATTATTTCTACTTTCTCTTCCTTCTTTTAAAGTTGGGGTTTTCCTCTTCAAATCTGTTGTTTACATTGAAAACTTTAACCGTATCCATTTTTTTCCATTTTCCCCTTGACCAAAGTGTAGTATATGCACTTGTGGCTTTTGAGACTTGCAAATGGCTTATTAGCATCCAGATATTATAGATCTTTCTCACCACCCCCTAATTGTGATACCTTTTAGCCTAGAAACACTACGACTAGCACTGATATATGTCCTTTGCTAGAAGTCCTAGCTGTTCTTACGTCTATATTCCCTCTTCTGCCTAATTTATCACTTCTCATGACCTTAGAATCATTAATTCTGTCATGGAACTAAGGATCTGCTACATTTGAACTTTGTTGCCAGTCAATCTTCTCATAGTGAGAAAGATCATTTCTTTAACATGTCAAGACTGAGAACTATGTACTGCTTTTATGTTGCTCGGACAAAAGATCGTTTCTTTAACATGTCAAGACTGAGAACTATGTACTGCTTTTATGTTGCTCGGACTCTTCAAAATGCTGCCGAGTGCAGGTCAGACCCTCCAAAAGTAGTGAACTTTTGAGGATCCAACACAAATGCAATAACATTTTTGGTGATTCCCGAGCAACATACTTCTTTTGCTACTTACAGTGACTAATGTCCACGTTTTCTTCCATATTTTCGAGTCCCCTCATAGCAAAAGAAGCATTCGATTATATCAATTTATTAGGTAACCATTGGCAAGAGGCTACAGCAAGTAATATATATCAATAGTTAAGATCAAATAAGTAAAGTTTAGAACCACAAAGAGGTTCACTATTTTTGAAACTTAGAAGTACTAAAAAGAACAGAAAACTTCAAGGTGGTAAGAAATGACTGCCCTTCTTTACCTTATTAAGAGGAAAAAATTATCCTTTCCTCTTCATTAACAACTAGGATAAAATCAATTAGGACTAGGACTGGGAAACATCTCAATTTGGTTATAAAATATGATATCATATAATTGGAGAAGATCAATTAGACCCTTTAAATCTTAAATTTTATGTCAGAAGAACTAAGTCATCACTAGTCCACATCAAAACCAGTCGTGAATTTCAAAGTAATTACTCCAGTAAGTAGATTATAGCTTCTTGATCATACGTAGTAGTAATAGGTAAATTATAACTTAGAATGTTTACCATATCTAAGAATAAAACCGAGAAAAGAAGTCGAGAAAACAGCACAATTAAACTGCAGACTACCTGAATAAACCATGCATCTGATTAGCGCGTCTTGTCTCCATGGCTTTTCTGACCCTTAGAATACCTCCATCTTCCTTCTCAAGCTTTACTTCTCGTGGATAAGTTATGGCCATCTCCCCCAGAGGTCCCTTAACTTTCAAATCTTGGCCTTCCATTGTGAGTGTCACATTTGAAGGTACTGATATTGGTTGCTTCCCGATTCTTGATTCTTTACATTCGACCGTCTTACTCACAAAACCAACACGGCGAACAGCAACACTCGATACATGAAACCCATTCAAACTCCCAACAAAAGGAGACCGCAAAGTGCTGACATGAAATAAAACAAGAATAACAGATATGTTTTACAAGAAAGCCAACACCAATAACAGCCACACTCAAGATATGAATCCCATTCAAACCTCTCAACAAATGGAGACCTTAAATAGATAAAACAAGATCAAAGTTTTTATTTTTACAAGAAAACATGCTAAGCCCCGACACCCTCTATACTGGCTAAAGCTTTATTCTTCAAATAAGGATACCCCAGAATCTGAAAGACACAAAATTGCATAAATTTGACACAAACTGACCAATAAACTACAAATGTGCAAAATACCCAATTTCAACAATTCAAGAATCAAAATGAAAAAGTAAAACTCAACAAGCTAAATGCACCTAATATGTATAGAAACAGTGAGTGAGAAGGGTAGCAGAATAATTAAGTTCTTACCCAGAACACACAAAAGCTACAAACTTTATTGTATAATAAGGAAACCCACAAGCTCAAAGACACAAAATTGCATAATTGAGCAAGAAACTATAAATGCACAATACCAATTTCAACAATTCAAGAATCAACATGAAAGTGTAAAAATCAACAAGCTATATGCACCTAATATGTGAAGGGGAGCAGAACAATTAAGTTCCTTACCCTCAATACACAAAAGCTACAAACTTTATTGTATAATGAGGAGACCCCAGAAGCTAAAAGACACAAAATTGCATAAATTGAGCAAGAAATTACAAATGCACAATACCCAATTTCAACAATTTAAGAATCAACATGAAAGTGTAAAAATCAACAAGCTAAATGCACCCAGTATGAAAAAGGGAGCAGAACAATTAAGTTCCTTACCCACAACACACAAAAGCTATAATTTTTATCGTATAATAAGGAAACCCCAGAAGCTAAAAAGACACAAAATTGCATAAAATTGACAATGAAACAACAAATGTGCAAATACCCAATTTCATTAATTCTAGAATCGACATGAAAATGTAAAAAGCAACAAGCTTCATAGTGTTAACAACAGATTCAAGAAGCTAAATTTACCTGGCATGTAAAGAAGCTGTGAGTGAAGAGCTACTCATTTTTGAATTTTGCCTGCAAGCTACAAGACTGAGTCTCTTAAGAGCTGAACTATCTTGTATAGTGGATAGAGCCCTTTTTGCCTTGCACATTAAAGAGTATTGACAATTTCACCCCTTATCCTATTTCAACTAAATAACAATTTCCCCCTCTATGTTACAAAGTTTCTCTTTTGCCCCCTCTTGATATCGGTAAATTCTTTGATACACATATGATTCGAGTTAAAGTTACTGAATCTAAATGAAGTCATAAGATGTATGTTAGATCGGGATGTAGATTTTTATCTATTTCGTATTACGTAAATTAATCATAGAGTCTCAAAATAAGAGTCAAATTAGTATTCGTGTTCACAAGAAAAGAATATCATATATTTATATAAAAGAGAATCTCTGCCCGCCTACATGGCAGCACCACAAGAAAGAATTGCCTTTTAAATTTAATTATTTCCAAAATTAGCCTTCATCTTGCTTGAAAACATGTGACTTTTATGAAAATTACAGTTGCGACTTTAACGAAGAATTGCGAATTTTATTAAAACAGTTGTAACTTTTTAGAAAAATTGTGACTTTAATGAAAAGTTGTGACTTTTATCAAAAGTTTTGATTTTAATGAAGAGTTGTTACTTTTATCAAAAGTGTGACTTTTATGAAAAGTTGCAACTTTAATGAAAAGTGGTGACCTTTCCGAAGGGTTGCAACTATTTCAAATAGTTGTAACCTTTCCGATAAGGCACAATAAGAATTTGTTCACGCTAACCTTTATTGTCTATAAATACAAAAATTTCCTCTCATTTTAAAACAACAAAAATTCTGATACTCTTCTACATCCGTAAAATTAAATATTTTTGTACTTTGCTCATTTTGAGTGACTTATTAACACCCCCATTATTTTATCAATAAGTTGGTGAATAGAATCATTTCATCCTGAGAGGATGTAGTTCTTTAAAACCTCTTATATTGGAGGGGAATAGATTTTTTAATGGGACATTGTGCATTCAATTGACTCGATTTTTTCCTTTATATTTAATGGTATTTATACATATCCTGGTATGTTTTTTTACGCTCATTAATTTATACTCATGTTATTAATTGTTGTTTTTGAGTACATATTTTAAACATTATTTTTATGTTTATGTTAACTTATTTTCTCCGGTTATATTGAACATATACACATATTGTATGTATATTTATTATCAAAAAAAATTATTGTATTTAGTTCCGAAAATTCATATTTTGATATTCTATATTAAATTTTAGAAGTACTATATATAAGCTTACCTAATATCTTCTTCTTTATTGTCTTTCAATATTGATTAATGAACCAATGATTTATTATATCGTGAATAATTCATTAATTGGAGGTTTTTGAGTTATCTAATAATGACAAATAAAATTAAATTTATGTTGCAGTATTGCTAATAATTTTTTAAGAACTTATTCTTCTATGATTTTAATGTATGGATATTAGTATAAAAATATTTGCAAGTTAAATGCATTTATTTTTTATGACCGCGCCAAGCGCGAAAAAATTACCTAAGTTTAAAAAATAAAATATAGTTTTAGAAATTTAAATTCGTGATAGTTATAATCGTATGGAAGCCCAATTAAGCCAAATATTTAGAATGGAGTTGTGATGATCAATGATGCAATCATTTTTCTATACTAAACCATCTTCTCTTCTTTTTTTTTTATACGGTGTGTTTCATACTTAATTAAATAATATAATACGATAAAAAAGATGAGTTAGATTTGTATTACAAATGAAATCTTGCTTAAAATAATTAGATACTTAATTAAGTAGAGAATGATAGCTTATTATTATATATACTTTAGACATTTACAATATATATATAGAGAGAGAGAGAGTTAATGATGTTTATCACTCCTTGATTTGTGTTAAAAAAAATAAAGATGTATATAGAAAAAAGACCACAAAAATAAATATTTAAAAAAAGACTAGACAAACATTATTTTTTGTATATATAAGTAGCTTAACTACTATATCTCACATGATAAAAGTATACATATTTTAACAAAGTCTAGCTCATCCCATGTTACAAAAAAAAATGTAATAGGTATACTAATACTTGCCAACGGATCAAATTAAAATTTTTGAATCCAGACTCTAACATAATACAATGGAACTTCATACCATATTCATTGTAAAAAGGTGAAATGGCAAAGATGGATCTCGCTTAAAAATTACGAATTCACGTAAATCTAATTAGTAAATTATATTCGAACCTTATACATGTATTAAGAAAAATATATAATTATGAATTGTTATATATTAATTTGAGGTTGTTGCACGGAGTCATAAATTTCAAATTCTGAATACACCTCTGATTGCAAGTGTTGAGATGACGGTGACCATACGTTTTTTGGTGAGTTGGCGGCGGTGCCGCCGCCACCGGACATGGATGAGAATTGTTGCATCTTCATGTGGACTAACTCAGCTTGTGCAATTGCTAATTGTGTGTGTAGAAATTCAATTTGGTGATGTAAAGATGAAATAGTTCCAACACAACCATAAATTGGATCTTTTATTCTTGCATTTGCCTCATACACCATTGAACTCACTGCATCTCCTCGTTGATATTCTTGCAATTCCTATTGAGATATATCAAAATGTTATTGCATGCATGCATGTTTAAGGCCACAAATTTTAAAGACACACAAAATATATAACATGTTTAAGATTATAAATTTTAAATTCTACTTTTATGTCGATTTAAACTATGTCATATAAATTTAAACTTATAATTGGAAAACTCATAAATAAAAATTGCTCTTACCTGAATCATCTTGTTCACATTGCTAGCTCCAAATACTTTATGAACACTTGCAAACTTATGTGGTTCATCACTTGGAAAATAAGGTGAAAAAACACAGTCTTGTGTACATCTTCTCCTTAACAACTTACAAGCTGCGCATGGAGAAGTTGCACCTTGTTTTCTACCACCACTCTCCTTCATACTATAAAATTTATAGACAAAATCACTCGATATACTTATATGGATAGAAAATAATACGTATATAATTGGTAAAATAATTGATATGTGCACATATAAACCAAATTAAGCACCACTTTAATTTAAAAAAAGTTTGTTGAAATTTACTTCATATACACAAAAGTTTCAATTAACGACAGATCGATACACTAAAGGGAAAGAAGGAAAAATTGGTTAAAGGGAGTGAGGGAGATTAGGAGCTAAATGTTATATAGGGAAGAAGTGGGTACCAGAAAATCTTTTGTAGGGCCTATATTTAGATACTGCTTAACAAAAACATCTATTTCAAGTAGATATTTTGTCCCTTTACTGTATTATTGTTGGGATTTGCTTACTGTTAAAATATTTATTCATTTTTTTTAAAATTTAATTAAAGGCTAACCAATCAATCAAATGAAATGAGGTAGAATTATTCATCTTGAATACTCTATAAATTTATAAAAAATTAAGACATAATATACAATAGCAATTAGCATCGACAAAGTGATCAAGAGATGCTCGAATCGTACAACACTTTGGCTATTGATGGAAGAAACATCAAGAGAGATAATCAAAAATTATTTTTTGTGTAATCAATTTGAAGTACTATCAGATTTTTTTTACAAATTAAATAATACGTTGCTCGAGCACTCAAAATAAAGAATAATCCAAAAAGAAAATTCAAGAAAAACATAATTGTCCTATTGTTTACTTACACCTTGTAAATACTTTAATTAAAAATATATTTTACTAAACTAATCTTATTAATAATAGCGAGTAAAATAAAATAGGCTATTAACAACAAAAAAAAATCCAACCAAAAAAGAGAACATTTATTGCATCTAGAGTAGTTGAGAATTACTAGTAAATGTCTTGAACATATCAAATTTAATTTTTCAATCAACCTACTGGATTTGTTAAAAGATTTTTTTTATGTATATATGACTTTTCTAGTTTGCCTTGTGCAATAATATAATGAAGTGACTTTTAAAATTCGAAACCATTAACTAGCACCTTCCTCGACAATCAGTGGATTAAAGATTTAATTCATGTGATCAAAGTTAAAATAATATATACCATTAACTAAGATATTGACATTGCGTTACTTTAATTTAAATGTGATTACATTAAATTATTCTTTAATTAGTCGGATCTTGTTATTTGGAGCTAGCTTGTAAAATTGAAAATTAATGTTCATTGGGTAGAAAAAGAAAGACATGAATTAGTCAAGAAAATAACAGTATCAATTCAATGAATCATCTCATAATCTTAGAAAATTATCTAACAAAATTAAGGGTTGTCTATAAATCTACTGTTTAATTCCCCTTGTTGCTTTCACTAACTAAATGAGAATTGAAAATATAATTATGTTGATATACACAAATTAGTTTTACAAAGATATATCGACATCAAATAATAATAATTCATTTAAATGGTACGTATATGTGGCTTGAAAATTAATTTCAAAGGGTAGAGATTAAATTTTCATCAAGTAAACGAAACACTAATTATGTATCAGTATATAATCCAATCTACAAACGTGTAAACAGTTTTATATTTACATATATAAGTACAAAACGTCCATCAATGTTTCTTATTGGATAGAATGTCAACAATATGTGGCCCAATTAATTTTAGAGCCTAAGCCCAATATGTAGTGAGCTCATATTTGAAAAGTGGTAATAATTGAGAAAATACTTCCTTGTGACTTTTTTTTTTTAAAAAAAATCACTATCGATAAGGATGGAATGATCGAAATATCTTTTCTCCCAAATTAGAAATATTAGATTTGAGCTTTGGAAATGGAGGATCTTTTAGTAAGGAGTGTTTTCATTCGCTTAATAACGGTCAAATCCCATGCGCAGAGACAAAACAATAATTTGAAATTTATGATTTTCTAAGCATCTCATTGAAGTTATGAATTTTTCTAAACACATGTACATGTACTAAGCACATAAACTTTGAATTCGTCTTAATCCATAAACTAACAAGATAAATTTTACCTTTGTTAATATGAATTTGAATTAATCAAATCAGCAGGCTTCGAATGTTAAATACTTGAAAAAAGAACATGTTTTCTACTCTATTTTATCAGTGTAAAGAGATTTTCTAAAAAATTGAAATATTATTAGATGCCTTTGCTAAGAAGCTTTGTATGGTTGAGAAAGTAGTAGCATCAAGTTCTCTCTATCTTTAAAGGAGTACTCAAAAGGTAAAGTAGGTCCCCACATTAAATATTTGGACCCCATACCCCCCTCCTCAAGAAAATATGTTAGGATTGACATTCTAGTTGTATGGTAACTAAACAAAAAAACCAGAAATAGTTGGAAACTAGAAAAGTTTTGTTCGAGTCGTTTGACGTGAGGTACAATGTATAACAATTTCAGGATAATATGTTAGGATTTTTTTATGTCACGTTTAGTAGAAAGTATTAGGTAGTCCTTAGATTATTTATTCAATCCTTTTTTTTGTCATAGCAATGAAATAAGTTATTTCATGTATAATAAAATAATTTATTTTGAGATTAATTATCTCGAAATAACTTGTATCGAACCAAACAAGCCGTTAAGGTTAAAGATTGTCGTGGGGATGAGATCATCCATGACATGGTTCTCACTTCTAACAATTTTGGACCACTTTCCACTATGTTCTATATTGGATCCAAGAATGTTTTATTGCATACCATAACTCCAACTAATATATGCACATTTACTACTATTTTTTTAACGTTATTTTACTTATTCTTTGAATCAGAAGACTTACCCTTCTTTTTGGACTGAAGACCTACTTTGCGGGCCAATTCGTACCTACGATATTATTAGGTGAAAAGTTTGGCTGGGGCGGTACAACTATCTTGAAGACTTTTGTTTAGAGGGTAATTCGTACTCTTGTTAGGTTACGATATTTTTGTTTTCCTTTTTTCAAAGTAACTATTGGGATATTCTTTGTCCACTTAACTAATTCATGTCCAAACACCTATTAATGTCTTGTTTCTTGTATAAACTTTTGTGTGTTCAAGAACTACATCAACTTAGTTCTTGAGACTTTAAAAAAAATGATATTTAACTTCTTACCTTCTTCAATGTATAAGCTGAATTAATTGGAAAATAGATATTTGGAATATGTCACTTTCTTTTATAAGATATGTGACACCACAATTAATACTCTACATATTAGCATGCCTTAGGCAATTATGAACATTAGCTAACATTGCAACTACCCCTTCTGAATACTTTTCAAAAAACTTAATATTTTCCTTTAAACATTTTAATGATGGACAGTCTCATCACTCAATTAATAGCCCAATACTTCCTTTTATCTAAAAAAAAGAAACTTTTGAATGGCAACACACACATTTACACAACATAATAAAAGGACCTAAACACTAAGTAGTCCACAAAACATAACAGGCCAAGAGAAATGGACAATGGAAATTTTATGTACAGTTTAGGTTATTTATAATGTTACATCAGATGAATCTGAATCTATCTTTTTTACACACCAAAATATGGCAACCCATTCTCTTCTTTTTCAAGTACCAAAAAGAATCCACCTATCTGCTTTGCTATTTCCATTGTCAAGTCCTTTTTTTTATCCCACTAGAATGTGCACAGCATTGCCCTACCTTATCATGTTGAATGTGGTCTTCTATTCATGCAAGCATGTACACTTTGAACGCGTTTCCGATAGTGCCTGAAACAATTCATGTATTGAAGTGAGAAATTTGAATGGAAGGAATACTTTTTTGTTGATTCCTTTTGGGATGTACCTTGACTTGTGTCTCTAGTTCTTTGATGTAGTCAGCTGCAAAGTCCAACATATCTGCTGTGTTTGTTTGCTGCAAAGAAATTGAAACAGGGAAACAAGAATAAGAGAAGCTAAATTTGACCTTTATCATTTTCTATGTTGCTCGAACTCTCCAAAAATTGTTAGCGCACCCATGTTGGATCCTCCAAAAGTGCACAATTTTTGGAGGATCCGATATGCACACGTCATCCTTTTTGAAGAGTCTGAGCAATATTCATATTTTGGACACCATAAGTTGGGATTACCTTGTCCATATTGGGGACAAGCTCTTGCAGCTTCCTCATTCTTTCGCTTATTCGTGTTCTTCTTACCTAAGATTAATGGTAACAATTGAATCAGTACTTGCTTAACCTATCTTTCAGGGATAAAAGACTACTTGATTGAACTGATTTGTGATCTAGATTGAATATAAAGAGAACTAGATTTTTTTCTAGTGTGAGTTGTGTACCCTTTCGGCGATGCTACGAGGATGAGTGGCACAGCCTCTCTTTGCTCTGACTTTACATGGTACTGAATCTTGCAAGAGCTTCTCCATGGCGGATAACTCCGCTGATGTTTGAGGTAAACTCAAATGAGATAATAGAGTGGGAGGACGAGCTCGACCTTCACTACTCTGATTACCAAAACCATGTATGCATGAGATTAATCAGGCATAAAGACAACATCAATAATAACAACAGCGACTACTACTACTCCTCAATCCCAAACTAATTAAGTAGGTCATATGAATATGCAATTTTTTAGACCTGTTTCAGTTCAATACAGGCGGTAAAAGAATGACAAATGTGATTATAAGAAAAATACCTGATTATCAGATGCATTTACATTGGAGAATGATCCGGACTCATCATCTTCTGGTACTTGTAGGAAATCATCAGTCAAAATTTGTGAATCATCCCAAGAAGGCAAGGCGAAACCTGCCATGTAACTCTCATCACTTTTATGGCCTTTACCAAAACTTTCATGGCCTCGTCTGCTCTCTTCTATGCTTTTAGCTCCAAATTCAGAGATTGGAGCTAATAGCCCCGAAGAAGTAGGTTGGCCGGATGGGAGAGCTGTTTGACTACTAAACCTGCTTGGATTGGAAAATGATACTTCTCCAGCAGCATTAGTACCACTACCAGCTCCATAACTCCCTATGCCTCTCAATGCACCATATTCTGTCAATTGCTGAAAAAGATTTAGTAACAAACTCAAAACACTAACGTCAGATCAAAACAATGGAAATGATCACAAACTTAGTAGCTCTGGTTGGCGACCTGAATTTTTCACCTTACTGGTGAGGATTCGATTCTCCACCTTTTAATCCCCTCCACCATTTTCAAAAGAAGAAAAACATCCCAAGAGAACCTACTTTTTCTTTCAGCCCTTGACAAAGTATAATAAAAGAATATCTCAGCAAAACAATGGTCTATGTTGTTCTTCTAGCTAATATCTACAAAGTTCACAAGGGAAGACTTGCATAGATATGATAACACTATCAATAAGATTTTCGTCTGTACAAAACAGTTGATAAGTAGTTAATTAGTGGCAAAAATTGATGACATGCCTCGTTTCTCTTCTAAAACTAATTTAGCTATCTCCAATGACTATGACATTTATGCATATATAATTTATTTTCTAGGAGCATAGCTTAAAATAGAATCTTGGCTCAATCCACACAATGCAAAATTCAAAATAAACATTTAAACAAGCTTAAAATGAATATTCTCGTAAAAGACAAAAACATTCCCTTCATCTGAATGTAGCCCATTAGTCAAGATAATAAGAATAATCAAGATCAAAGATGTTTAACCAAGACAATGCATACCATTTTCAATATTGACTAGTGCAAAGAATCCAGCAGGTGAACTGTTATAACGAGTAAGATTTGAGTCACTACTACCAGTACCAAATCCACCATCCATTTTCGTGTGGTTCAAACGATTATATCTACCAAAGTTATCCATTCCTGAAGTAAAGTCTGTTGCATTGTGATTTTGATAATTCATCTGTGAAGCCAAAGAATAATCACTATTCTGCTGAGCAATTTCTTGTTTCACAGGTGCAACAAACTGTGAATTCTGACTCTGTTGTTCTTGGCATTGGTAATTCATTTGAGCTTCGTGTTCTTGTTTCATAGGAGCTAGAACTTCAGATCTAACATCCATATTGCTCATGGGATTTTGATTTTGCTGAGTATCATCAATTAGGCCATCCGGATTCGAATCTTGGGGACCAATATTAGCTACAAATCTATCAAAAACTTGCTTTATACCACTATTCGAAGCGTGAGGATTGAGCAACTGATCAAAATCATCTCTTGCGTAACCACAATTCCCACTCCCACCAGAAACACCAGCTGGATTATTACTACTCAATAGGTTGGTAAAATAAGAACTTGGCGCGGATCGATATCGAGTTAAACCAGAAGTCATCTGTTGCTGCTGATGACTTCTATGATCCATACTTTTCTCCCTTCAAATACTCAAAAGAAATCTCCTTTATTACAAAAACAACAATATAACAACTACTATGCCTCAATCTCAACAAGTCTGAATCCTCACTATCTATGTTGCTCCATTTAAGAATTCTCCCTTCACACACCCAAAAGACTGCTTTTTTATCAGAAAAAAAGGAAAGAAAGAACAAAATGTCACTGTATGCAGCTCAGATCCACATCCTAGGATACCAAATATTAAATTACAGAAAATCTAAAAAAGAAAAACTTTTTAATAATGTCTATACATAAAGTAATAGTACCTACCAGCTTTAAATCTTGAAACCCTTTCTGTATACAACAAACACCAAAACCATTCTCAATTCCATCAAAAAAGCTCAAAATTCTCTTTCAGACCTTCTATCAAACAAATAGTAAACTTTTCAAGAACCCCATTAACAAAATCCCCCAAAGCTCAAATCTTTCAACTAAGCAAGCAAAACTAAAAGACACCCACTAAAACTCAAGAATCATTAACACCTATGCATATGCAAAATAATATTAAAATTATAGCTAAGAATTGAAAAAATAAAAAAAGTGAGCTAAAAAGCACCAGAAACAAGAACCAGTTAAGTTTATGAGAAAAGGGATAAGATTAAAAATGAAATTAGCCACTACTAAATATATAGAAACTGATTCTTGACACTAGAAATACAAACAGCATAAAACAGAGTACAGTAAAAAGAGTTTGCTGATTTTTTTGCTTTGAGAAAATGGATATGGTGGTGGCAGTAGGAGGAGGAAGAAGAAATATACCACTGGTGGGGGTGGGGTGTAAGGGGGAAAAAGTACAGAGCCAATGAGAACTGCAGCAACAGAGAGATCTGGGATGTTATTTTTGTTATATTCTATTTTTAGCACTATATATGATGAAGTATTTATTATTGTTTTAACATATTAATTCTAACCTTATGTAATTAATTTGGAGATATTTCTTTGTCATGAAATGAGTAGGATTCGTAGATTTTTAATTAGAGATTTTAAATTTAAGATTATAATACTTTTTTTCTTTAATAAATCTTATATTAAATTTGACAAAGATTCAATGGGATATCAAATGAGAGATAATAAAAAAATGTTGGGGCTTTATTGTCTTTTTGCAAAAGCTATACTGAGAATTTTTAATGAATTTATTTTTCTTTTCAACTTCTAAAGTAAAAGCTACATATAATTTTATTTTATTTTTGATGACCAAGCTAAATATAAATTTCTAAAAATTTATGACTGGAAAGATTGTGATTGAAAAAAAATATTTCATTCTTCAAATAATGATAATATATAATTGGGAAAGTAGTTATTTTAAAGGAGAATAATTCATAATTTAAACAATTTTGTCTATGCACAAATTTTGGACCACATTTTTAGTTGACCCATAAAGCCCTTAAAAGGGAAAACAATGAAAGAAACAAATCCTTCAAGTTTTTGGGAAATTATTTTTGATTAAATGAAGTTGAAATAATTGACAAATTAAGATATTTTAACTCAGTTATATATATTGTGCAGATTGTTATATTGAATCGAAATTTATCAAAAATTAAAATAAATAATCATAAATCCTTTTTAAAATAACAAAACAATGAAACTAATTAAGTTCACACTATAATTTAAAGTGGTGAGAATAATTAGAGTACTTGAAAAAAATAAAGAAACTTTTTATTTCTTAAAAAATTGATTAACTTTTTAATTAAAAAATTGATCTGTCGAGGCAACCAAGTACACAGGTGTATAGTCTGTGATTGGGTTAAATAAAATATTAGAAATTAATTAATATTTAATCATCTGCCTTGAATAAATTAAAGAGTCCATTAATTACAAGGTAGATTTGGTAATCTATTAAAGTATATAAAGTATGATAATGACAACTATAATAAGAATTAAACTCCTTTAATATCGGAGATTAGAGTTGGAAGTAAGCTACTTTTTTTTCTTAATTAATTCCTTATGGTTTTGTTTTTATTTGGCATGTTAATTAAAACTAGTTAAGTTTACGCGATGCGATATATATATATATATATATATATAAAACTTTTGATAAAGACAACTCATCAATCGATTTAATCTGAGATTTTTAAAATGAGATAATTCTGATAATGGCTAGTAAGATTTTAGTAATTTTCTCTATTTGATGAACGGAATTCTCTTTAAGATATTCACTTGATTTAGTGTATATTTCAAAAAGAATCACACAATTATATTTTTTTTTATCTTGAATTCTTAAAATGATATTTATTTTGAAACAATAAATACATATTTACATATAAAAATTATATAATATATATGATCGAAATTATTAAACTAAACTTTTTGATATCATTTCACATCGTATATATAAAATTTCTATAATATTCTTTAAAAATTAAAATTATAAAATTATTAAACCAAACTTTTTCGATATCGTACCATCTTATATTTAAGACATTAATACCTTGTAGGGAGCTGGACTTTTGCTTTTAAATTATTTTTTTATAAAGAAAGTTTGACTATTTAGCCCAACATTTTGGAGGTTAGGAACTAAATGCTTCATTAATAATTGTGACCTAATTCTTTACTTACCCTCAAAACTTATTATAGAGTTTCAAATCGAAATAGATTAAGAGAAAAAACATATTTAGACGACATATTTGACCTATAAATTAAATATTGAGATCGATCAAAATTAGTCAATCAATTAAAAGAAGTTGATAAAAAATTTATTTTAATTCTATATTTTATCATACATCTGTCATTAATAGCGAATATTGAAGTAGGAGAATCATTTTAATTTTTTCAAAACAAAAAAACTTCAATATTATCACCAAGAAGCAACGACTATCAATTTTTCAATTCCAACACAAATATCATGAATTTAATTTATCGATGATTAAAGCTAAACAAAGAGAAATTATAATCATATACATGTAGAGTATATACGTTGAAATTAATTAATACATTAGTCAAATTAATAACTGTATTTTTTGTTTTGTTAGGAGATAATTTTTGAATCCTTATGTAACACAACACTTACGATCTCACCATTTTCAAAGTCCACTTTGTATATTTAGGGGTCATTTTACAGGAATCCGTAATCTTCTTAATTTTTTTTGTGCGCAACACCCATGATTATTTGGTGATTTTGTTATTTTAGCAGCAACTGCTACAGACCCAAGAAGCGATTCTTTTATGAAAAATTAAAGAACATCGAACTAAACTATGACTTATTAAAATAGGTAGATAAAACGTTAGTCGATCGACTTAAAAAAAGAAAAAAAGGGTAAAGAAAAACTAATAGCAAGGAGACATTAAAGTACGTTATGTGAAGTCCATATCAATGTTACAGTCCAAAAATTAAATAACAGAATTAGGAGTAATATCTATTTCTTGTAAAGAAGATCTTTATATGGTTCATATATATTTTTGACGTTTCACAAAAAGCTGACCATATCACTTTCGTATTTAACGAAAATGTTAGCTTTTAAAATAAAAAATATCTTTTAGAAAATAAATTACAAACCACAACATGTTTCACCTGAACCAAATGGAAAAATAAATACATCTTTCATTTTCATAGGTTCAAATTCTCGCGGAGATAGAAATATTAGGTGATTCATTCGATTTGTCTAAATTTTAATAGATAAAGTTAGCTAATATTTATATCGATAAGATGTAACAGTATGTTTTTAGAATGTTTTCATTGTTTGTTGCTAGTATATTGCATATATTTATATTGGTTGAGTCAAAATTCTAATAGAATGGCTAGGAATTAAAGAGAAAAATCACATTATAAAATGTGCCAAAAATCAATAATGCAAAGATCTTTCAACTTTTGGAATTTATCCCCACCAAATCTATTTTGCTTTACAATAATAGCAACAGTTAAAGAGAGTTTACACTGTAGCCACATTATAATGGGCTTTGTAAATCAAACTATGGTATGCCCTCAAGAAATTACTCTTGCAGACATAGCTATTCTTTAGACCATAGCCTAATATTTTCTTATAAAACTCTCATGCATGCTTAAAATGAATCTTTTAGACCATAATCTAAAAGGTTTATTTGTTGCAAGAGAAACAAAAATGCATAATATGTAGATAGATATCTTGCTTGGTCTTAACTGACAACTGAATACTCCAAGTTTGAGGATGCACATCTATACGCATCAACTCATCTTTCACTGTGTCAATTGAACACTCCAACTTATAAGAATAGAGTATCCAAGAGACATAGTGGGGACGAGTTGTGTGTGCATTCTCAAATTTGTAGTGTTTAATGTCATTTGAGACCAAGTTAAGGTGTCTATACTTGTATTATTAACAAATCCCGAGGGCCAATCATATCAAATGACGAAGAAAAGGAATATGTTGTGTAACTCCACAAGTTGGAGTTTAAGGAGTGGAGAATGTACACAGACCTTACCTCTGCCTCGTGGAAGGCAAGAAGGAATATTACACTTGCAAAGTAAAGAACAAGAGTTAAGTGTCAAAACAGGAGCTCAATTCATCAACTAGTGATACAAATTTGGATATTACAGTTCACCAACACCAAAAATGGAAGTATGTGAGCATTTTATTTTCCCTATGATACATGAGCTACTTTCTGAAATTTGCATTGAAATAGGATGAACATTACATTTATTAATAACAGCTTAGCCAAGAACAACATCTCGAAAATACTGAAGAATCATCGATTAAGCTACAAATGTATGCAGATAGAACCATATGAGAACTCAGGTTAAAAATGTAAGAATGACAACCTTCAAATTTGAACTGCAA
The DNA here is from genome assembly GCF_036512215.1 of Solanum lycopersicum. Lineage (NCBI taxonomy): Eukaryota > Viridiplantae > Streptophyta > Magnoliopsida > Solanales > Solanaceae > Solanum > Solanum lycopersicum. The sequence goes on along the minus strand of NC_090811.1, from coordinate 69,196,540 downwards.
ATCCTAGACTATGTATACTTCCTCATTGAACTGCTTCTTCCAAGAATAAGAAAGATAAAACAACGATATACCTGCACAAAACCTTAGTCGAAAATCCTCTCCCCTGTTGATAGTACTAGAAATACAAAAGAACTGAAAATACAGAGCAGCCCCGGAATGAAGAATACTGATGTCCAGCTTTCTGGACTGGTAAGATCCAACTGAGCCTCTTTAGCAGCTTCAAGTAGTCGACCAGTGAGATCAACTCCAACGATGCCAGCTAGTGTACCAGCTGTATTTGAAACTCCCATAATAATTCCAGCATATCTTGGAGCAATATCCATGTGATTAACTGCAAAACCTGCTCTTCCTAACGCTAAGAAACCAAGAGCCACGGAGGAACAGAACAGAGCCCCACCAGGTGTTCTAAAGTAAGGAAGAGCCATCAATGCAAGAGAAGCTACGATGAAACCCACTGTGTTTAAAAGTTTTCTGGTTTTAGTTATAGACAAGATTCTCCTTGTGACAAAGTGATCTGCTATTACTCCGCCAATATTTGAGAATATAAACATGTTTAAGTAGGGCATCATCTTGGAAGAGCCCATTTCTTGAAGGCTGATCTGGAGACCCAATTCAAAGTATGTCGGAAGCCAGTTCATGAGCACGTAAAGTGCATAATGAAAAGTGAAATTATTCACAACAATTGCCCAAACTGGTAAGCTTGTGACAATTCGTTTCCATGGGATTGTTGGAGTTTTGGTGGGATGAACTCCATTCTCTGCTTTCAACTTTGAACTCCCTCTGAGCGGCAGCAGGGTTTCCCCAAAGCCCGATGCAGTTGCTTTTGGATGCTCAGAACGAGGTGGATCAGCCGCATAACTGAACCAGAGTAGAGACCACATTGCTCCTAAAGCTGCTTCAGCAAGAAATACAGATTGTGGACCCCTATACTTTACCAGACTAGGAAGCATAAGCATTCCCATTGCTGCACCCAAGTACATTCCGGAAGTTGTAAAGGAAACAGATCTTGATCTTTCATGCGGCGGTACCCACTGTGCAAGGACAGTGTGGATGGACGGAAAAATGAAACCTTGGGCCACACCAACGAGCAAACGGGCTATTACCAGGACAATTGTTCGGTTCGGGTCAAGTGGTACAAAAGCACATGTCAAAGACCATAAGAGAAAAGAAAGGAGGAGGACACGCCGTCCACCAATCTTTTGAGCTGCCCAACCACCAGGTACTTGTGAGCATGCATATCCATAGTAAAAGGTCGACAAAATCACACCTTTGCTACTCTGATTTACTCCTGCAGCATCAGCAGCAGTAGTATACGCAATAGAGAAGCCCACCCGCTCTATATAGCAGACAGAAGTGCAGATGAACATCAAAAATACAATTAAATAGCGCCTTGGAAATCGACTGCTGCCCATTATATGCTAGTTTGTAAATGCAAGCCATACACTAGATGGCTTGAATTTCTGTTGAGTAATCCACTAAACAGTGATGTTTAGCAGGCTTGAAACAAATTGACAGAAAGAAAGAGTCAGATCAAAACATTTCATTTTAGTAAAATTTAATCATATAGATATCAAACATTTGTAGTAAATCGGGCAAAAGCAACTCAAAGAGATTCCAAACAGGGGAATACTGAAAACAAGGGAGAAAAGCAAGGAAGGTAGGGAAAATGCAACTGAAAACAAATGGTATAACTCAGATGTTGCATTTCAACTCAATAATATCACATCAAAGAAACAACTTTTACTGCAAAATTTTAGACTTTCCAATCCAAGAATCTAAGACAACATTGTTCAGATGTATGTTGCTCGAACTCTTCAAAAACGTTGTTGCACACATATCAGATCCTCCAAAAATGCACTACTTTTGGAGGATACGAAATGCACCTATTAACATTTTTGATGAGTGAGCAACATAGGTTCAGATATTACTAACAGTTGCGAGGATTCTGAATGATGCAAATTATTTTAAGAAGTAGCCTTTATCTGAAGATTCAGAGGTTTACGAATTCCTCAAATAACTAATGGACAGGACCAGATTTAATCACTTTATAGAAGGATGTCAGAGAATTGGCTGTCGCAAGAATATAACTACCACAGAGAGTCCTAAAATTCATTTAACCGTATCCTTAGCATTGTCAGGGACTGCTTTAACATATCTCCAACAATAAGTTTCTCCAAGTTTTTGATTATCCTACTCACAACTTCAAACCCTTCTTTTTTTTTTCTAAAGCAAGTAAGACTTTTCATATGGTTTCAGCACCGAAAATTGTACTGCTGTTAAAACATTACAATGAAGCTCATATTTGCAGCGCGTAAATAAAATCTACCAGTTTTCCTTTATTATACATCTCACCAAATTAACATATATAGTGGAATTACTTAAATATTAAAACTTCAAAATCTGGATAGAAGTAGCTTTGTCCTTGAAAAACACCTCAAATTTCTTTCCCTCGTATAGTCCAAATACACAAGAGGAATCTTACCCCCATTCCCATTTCCAGCATCTTACTCTGGAGCTTACATCTAACTCAACTCCAAAATTCAGCTCATTTGAAACACCATATTCCTTCAACTAATGTGGTACGACGCTCTAACAGCAATCTGACCCCCACCTTATTCCCATTTCCAGCATCATGTGAGAAGCAAGAAATTATTTTTTCGTTGTCAAAATATCAATCAATTCCGCTATATAAATCCAGTTTATAAACAATAAATAGAAGTTAATAAACAAGAATGACAAAGATCGCATTTTTACTACCAAACTCTCAATAGGTCAACGAAAAGTCCCCCCCAAAACCTTAAAATCTATGAAAAAGAAACCCCATTTATCAAATTAAACAGAAATTCACAATACCCACAAGCTCAACACACAAAAAGATCACTTCAAACATGTGTAAAGCACCATCAAGCTTAAAATTTTACCACAAATCAGAAGAAACTTGACACTGGGTATTTGCAAGAACACGAACACTTGACTGAAGATCAAGAAATCACTGTCACTTCCATGGCCAAAATCATTATTGTTAATTCAAACAGCATTGTGAACAGAGGGCTTTTCCAGATGAAGAAGAGAAAGGGGAAGGTTCGGGTTGGGTTGGGTTGGGTTTTGGGGGGGGCTAAGTCGTAGGTTCCCAGAGTTGACAAAAATCCTTTACTGAGAGGTTTACGATGTGCAGTACTCTATTTTTTTTTTATTTTTTTTTACAAATTCATTATAGTTTTATCGTATGATAATAGTTTAATTATTTTTTGTTATTTTATTGAACTAAAATGTCTTTTCATTTCACACATTTAATGCTTTGTGATATCATGTTACTTGATAGAGTACAAAAACAAACTAGATCAAAATTTTATTATGATTTGAAAGTGACATGAAAGTCGAGACACATTGTTACATTTTACAAATAGCATCCTTTGATTTAAAGTGTTTGGAGTTTCGTACATATCTTTATTGTCATATTTGACCTTGCTAAACACTATGTATATTGAGTATATGCATTAGCCTACGAGCAATTAATCAATCAACTACGTCTCAATTTCATTTAGATACTCGATACTCTTTTGTTAGGATAAATTAAGGATTCTATAATATTCGAGATTCGTCAAATCTCATATCTCTAAATCAAGAGATTAGACAAGTAAACAACAATTTTCATGATTGTAGGCAAATATATGAATTTATTATTGTGATCTGCAACATTCTCTATGACTGGATGTTGAAATACACAGTATAAGATTCATCTCTAAAGCTAAGCAATGGTGACAAAATGAAGTTTCTCTTTGCCCCTTTCGCCACGAAACTGATAGGATGATACTCACTAATGCCATCTCCCAGTTTAAAACTTGATGCTTGTTTGAATCCAGCATCTGAGGACTTCGAATTGCAGCTAAGCTTGACAGTGGAACTTGATTTGTAGTCCACACTGCTATAGATGAAACACCCTTTCTCTGCTTCAGACTCGAGAGAAACTGTATTGTCCTTCCCGTCCAATCCAGCTGTCAAACGGAATAAGGAACCACCATCGTCTGAGGAGGCTGCAATCCCGAGGCTTTGTTCTTGTCCTTGATGAGAAATGAACATTCCAGGGAGATCAAAGAGCTCTAACATGACTCGTTTTCCTATGATATCTTTATGTTGTGAAGGCTTGACAGATGATTTGTCGAGTGAAATGAGTCTGAATGTACCGCTAACTGCAGCATCTGTTCCAGCTTCAGGGTACTTCTCCATTTGAATGGACTGATTAGAGTTTGTCAGAACGAATGTTGAGTTACCGGATTCTTGCATCAGAGATATCAAATCAGAATTATAGTCAGCTGGCACGGGAGTAATCAAGTCCGAAAGAGCAGTGGTTGATTTTGTTTCGATGTCCCAATCACCACTTGAATGACCAGCAAGAAGGTATGGACCATAAAGAACTGCCTGAACAGATGCATACTCAGGACGGTCATCTGAAGCATCACACAAGAATTTTATTTACAGATGACACATTTCTCCACATGAAAAAACTGATAAGAGTACTAGAAACACATAGAAAAAGTACCTTGTATGGCCTCAGTTCGAAGAATCATGGGTAGCTCGAGAGTGATTTTGTCTCCTTGACCCCAAGTTTTGGTTATAGCCAGGAAATTACCTGCATCAATGAGTAGAAACGAAACACCATAAAACTCTTTCTTTAAGGTTATCAATTATATAAAAGACCATAACTAGGCAGAGAAAATGATTTGATGATAATAAAGAGGCATCAGATGAAAGAAAATGTCACACCTGGTGTTGGTAGAGACAAGTCCTTTCCATTTAAGGTTGCCTTTGCACCACTTGAGTGTGTCCAGCTCGGTATTCTCAAGTTCAACGTAGACACTGCACCACTTGAATGCTGAAAGAAACATACAGAATATAATCTACTGATCGTTCAAAAGACAATACTCGAGGTAAGTTGTCCTACATGCTATTTGATCAGCCGGATGAAAATGAAATTCGGCAATAATTTGAAGATAAACATGACAGAATGAACACATACCCCATTTGAAGATATTGTAATTGTCACTCTGAGGCGATTATCCCATGAAACAGCAGGCTCGATTTTCTGACTCACCAAGACCTGTCCAGATTTCCAATCAAGAGAGCTAGGTATATACTGGATAATGTAAAGCCCTGGAGAATTCCCTTTCTCTTCGAAATATATAGAATCTCCCAACTTGGAGAACGATTCAATTCCTTTAAAGGAAACCAAATATTAAAATCATTACAGGTTTTCATAGGTTATGAATTTTAAAGGTAAACTCAGAGTTAGATAATCACCTGTCCCATAACAGCACCAAAAGGAATTGAACTGTGTTCCCCAATTGTGGTAGCTCCGAGCCTTGGATTTGCCACGACCAAGTGGAAGCATATATATCATAACTCCAGGATCTGTTCCCCTTTGGATGCCGAGTACACCATTTGTTAACGCACGTTCATAGTAATCAGCATATGCCACTTCTTTGGTCCATCTGAACAAGTGTCGGGAAACCTACAGATAAATCAAATTAAACAAAAACACTTACATCACTTGGTTCTTCACCTATGAACAAATAAACTGCAATAGCACTCTTTCTCATTTCACTGAGAAAGGAAGCTATGAAAGTTTTCATTTTTTAAGAGACATGACCCTCCATGATTTATTAAAACACGTTTTTTCTCTTCCGCTAGATAGAGAGAGCATAATACAAAAACAAAGGCACAAAATCTTATAACACACCTTAAGCATGTTATAGGTCGTACAAGATTCCTCATTCTCAGTTTGTAGTGTGCTTGCCAACCGCTTTGGATCAGACCTGATAAGGATCAAATGTCAAAGAGGAGCTAATTTTGTGCATATAAGAAGTAAAGTTAATCAAACACGGAACAAAACTGATGCATCAATTAAGTTGAATTTCTTGGATTGGCTCTTACCAGAACTCACCGACTGATGTCCCACCAGTTGCATAGCTGTGTGAAGAATTGACGATATCCATAAAGTACGTCCCGATTTCCTGTCAAGCAAAGTTCAATAACTTAAGAAGATCAAACTTACTGAGGAACAACTTGAAAAACAAGTCTTTTACCTTGTATAGGGGATCCCCAGTAATTTCATAACGCATTTGAGATCCAACAACAATTGGGATGTGCGTATTGGCATGAAAACCTGATATATCATCAGCCTGTTGTAATAAAAGATATTAGGAAATGGGACAGAAACAGATACTCTCTTCTAGACAAGACATTTAAGTACTCTTTCTTTGATATGTTGATTATTATAACACATCCAGTTGAGTTTTACAGAATGGTAATTAGGATAACCACTAAAACACCATTTTTATGTGAGCCAGTAAAATAAGGATTCGTGGAGAAGTGTGATTTACACCTTTAAAGCTAAGAGTCCTAGAAAGCATGGTTTGTCAAAAAGATGAGCCAGCAGTAAATGCTTTGAATTTCCCTGCAAAACCAATAAAAGGAAGTGTTTAGTCAGGATAATTGTGTTGTATATCTATATTCGCTTTGTAAGATTCTCTGTATCAAAGAGAATCAGACATAGACGGAAATATGTAGTCTTTATCATTGGTCCGATAGGCATTACATTTGACACACAAGTGCAGAATCCAACAACAACAACGTATCCAGTGTATCCCACAAAATGGGATTTGGGGAGGGTAGATGTACGCAGACCTTAACCCCTATCGCAGAGGTAGAGAGACTGTTTCCGATAGACTACCAGATCAAGGAAAAACAGTCCAAAGCAGTTTGGAAAAAGAAGTAACGGGACACAAGGCGCAGAATACAAAAAAATGCAAATGTAAAGAAGAACAAATATACAATTGTATCAAATTCAAGTCCAATTGAGAATTCCAAAAAAGAAATCAGTTCAAGTGTGCTCATTTGTGACATCGACATCAACTGGAACAAAAATTATACAACAGAAACTAGAAAGATGAAAAAATTGTAAGGAAGTTCATTTGACATAATATACGTACCGTTACACTGTATAACTTATAAAGAACATCATTCATGCCACCAGTTTCTTCATTCAAGGATAGCCAGTGCCGTTCAATGCTATACTTTGTTATCACATTTTGCACTCGATTGTAGAAGTACTCGGCCATCCATGTAGTCATTTTCAAAGCTTGATCATTACCAGCTACCATATACTGGTCCAAGAGACCAGCCAATATCTGTAAAATCCAACGGAATAAGCCGCTTATTCAAGAACAATAACAGACGGAGATACAAGATTTTTTAACAAGTTAGCTTACTTCACCTTGTGAATTGTGTAGTATGGTGCCCATACTGGTTTTATAGCTTCAAAGCGGTCAAAAAGCTCAGATGGAAAAGCGGATAGATATCCCGAGCCCATTGTCTGCTGACAGGCAGAAAGCGCAGAAACAACAGCAGACATTTTCTGTTTGAGGCTGTCGTTGTGTGTGCTAGCCCACATAAATGCTGAGGCACTAAGGTAATGACCTTTTCAAGTTACAGCTAATGTCAATAAATAAATAAATCATACACGAATACGAGCACGTATAATTGAATGAAGTACAAATGCCAAAAACTTATCTTAAATGGTCGGAAAGTAAACATACTGAGAAGCAACAACTAAAGGGAAGCCAATTTAACATGCTACTGTATTCTGGTCATTAGTTCAGTATTAGAAATTGATACAGCAATTACGCCTCAGTCCCAAACAAGTTGGGTATGAATTTCCACTTCTTCGTTTAAGCTCATGATAAGTGGTAGACATTCCTACACCTTTCCTTGATGGTCCGTCCCAAAAAGAGCGTCTCTCTCTATGTTCAGTATTCCAACATTCTACGAGGCAAGTTTAAGACCATAAGATTTAAAGGACTATACACATTTTTAAATCACAAGATTCAAAAGTCTCTAATTTCTTAAACTCCGTGCCAGGCAAACTAAGACACTTAAATTGGAACCAAGGGAGTAAAAGATTCTAGCAAGCCATTCTATAGAATCATATTTTCAGGACATCAACAGAAACTAGTCGCAATGTCTTAAACGAGTACAAAGGAGGACTGCAACATTTGGTAAATATTGATTTAAGCCATATTTCAATATGCGTTTTTCAATTCCAAGTTGCTCAATAAAACTGTAGTTTTTTCAGGCAAAACAGAAGTCATACATGGCAATGAACTATACAAGAACAACAAGTAATGAGTACATCACAAGTGACCATACGTCAAATTAACCCTGAACGAGAATTACTCAAAAAACACAGAAAGGTGTAAAAGAAAACAGAACTCACCTACAAAATGACCGCGAAGCTCAACACCCGGAGCCTCCCAGCCTCCATATGGATTACCAGGAGTCTCCAAACCAGCAGTTTTCCTAAAACTCCATACCAAACTATCAACATCCAACATCAACAAGTACTCCAAATTAGTCTGTTGAGCTATTCCATGCATTGAATTTGGTTCTAATCTCACATCATGAAGTGAGACTTCATTCAACAAACCATCTATCCCTTTAACACCACCAGAATTCTTAATCTTTCTATACATCATCACCCAATCAAATTCCTCTTCCTCCCTCAACATCTTCCTAGGATGCAAATTACTCCAAGCCGAATCATCGGTAGGAGTCAAATGATAATGAGAAAACATCTCTTCTCTCCAAGATTCATTCTTTGAAGATAACAACTCATATCTTAGACCATGTGATGATAATTGAGTAGGAACATTAGTACACTCCTTACTCAAAACACCCCCACATAACATAGCAAAAAACACCACACCCCACACTTTCAAGAACTCTAAAGATTTCATCTTTATCAAAAAAATGAACCAAAAAAGTTGTAAACTCTCAAGAAAAGCTCAAATTTCAATAAAAATTGTACCTTTAATCAACAAAAAGACTTCATTTTGATCAAAACAATGAACCCCACAAGCTCATTCAAACCTCAAAATTCATAAAGATGGTACCTTTAAAGAACATTAGAACCAAAAAAAAAAAATCAATCTTTATTTATTTTTTTAGAATAATAAGAGAGCAAAACCAAACCCCACCAATTTATAGCAATCAATGAATAAAGAATGTTGACAATTGAACCAACTAAATACCAGAGTCCCGTGAAAGGCAAGAATTGGTTTTTATTGCATATAACAAAAATAATCAACAAAATTTAGATATTTTTTTGTCACTAGTGAAAGCAAAAAGAAATATATATAAAGAGAGAGCAGAAAAAACCAAGAAAATTAAACCCCATTACAGAAATGAGCAAAATAAAACAATAAGAAACATTAAAATCAAAACTATTAGACTCTAAAACTGAACTTTCACAAATAAAATGTTTTTGGAGCTTAAACAATAAGACAAAAGAAAATGGAATGGAGTTTAAGCTAAGACATATTAAAGATTAGACATTGATGGGTAAAATTATATAATATACAAAATCAAAGGGTCAGTAAAATATAGATATTGACTGAAGAGAATCATGGATGAGTTGTTGGAGTTAATTTAGGTACTGGTGCCAAGATTTTCTAACAAATTTGAACATCAAATAATGTCTTAATTTGACTGTACTACTAAATTTGAGGCAAATAAAGAAAATAGTTATTAATATTGTAATTGTAACTTAATTTTTTACTCAGTATGAAATTTCAGGCAAATAAAGACAATACTAGTTATTAATATTATGATATTACATTTATGTGTTTATATCTTCTTAAATTTGCTAGATAGTCCCTCTGAACTGTTTTAGTCATATCTCTATTTATTATTTTTGACTAATTAAAACATTAATTTCTTCTAAATAAATATTTTCTCTTTAATTCATGTTCAATAAATAAAAAGAAAGTTAAAATGATGTCTTTCCTTCATACTTTATATATATATATATATATATATATATATATATATATCAATCGAAATTTTCAAAGTATATTTTCTCACAGATAAAAAAGGATCATTCAATCGAATATTATTTTTTATATTTTCTTATCATTAAAAAAGAGATAATCTAATTTTTGTTTATTCAAAAAAGAAAATCAATAAAAGGAGAAAAAAAAATAGGAGATTGAAAATGAAAATCTCGTATATAATCTATCATTCATCACAATATTTATACTCAAAATATGAAACTAAGTCACTTAAAAGCAAGGTATAATTATCTTTGATGTAACATTAGACTACATGATTCAACTAAATTAAATATTTTTTTACTAAATACAAATATTAGCTAAAACTTTAATAAATAGTAAAGCTTAGCTCATAATTGCAATATTATCCTATAGTAAAAATATAATGATCGAACACATTAAAATAACAACAATTAGTATATCAATATTTCTCTATATACTTTGCTATGTTATCTTTTTATATTATATTCGTTATTTATAACATGTTATTATAATTGTGAAAATAATTCATGTATAACTACAAATTTTATTTTTTGAAGACAATGTTGAGCCAATGCATCTAAGTATTAGCATTTTTTTTGAATTTCCCAAAAATTAATGAATAACCTGATCAATGATGAATCTATAATTGCTTAAATATATTTTGCATTTATATTATTTATTTTAATTAGTATGTGATCATATTTTCACAGTCCTATAAATAAATACATTTTGTGTAATACCTTATTTTGTAATGATATTATTATGTTTATTTTATCTAAAATTTCATCTTGAAATATATATATAAATATCAGTTGATTTACATTTCGATCAATATTTAATCATAAAAATGTTTATGTGATTGATAGTAAAACACATATGATAATTAGAAATTGGTTGAAGGCTTTAGAAACTTGTTATGGAAAAGATATTATACTCTTTTAAATTTTCTAATAAATTGATGTTGAATATTTTGATATTGCAAAAAATGTCTCAAACTCAGAAATATGTTTTTCATTTATTTATTTTACTTTTTTATATATATATATTTTTAGACTTGGAGAGATGTGGGTGGGTGGAAATTTTTGGCATTATTTTCATTCTTTTATGTTATCTTGTGATTTGTGAATTGGACTAAAGTCATCACCCGTGAATTTCATATTCCAATTTCGAGGCAACCCCCCCCCCCCCATACACACACACACAAAAAAAAGAAAAATAGGATAAAGTTCTTAAATGTGAGTTATTTTTATTAAAAAAAAAAACTCTAAAATAAAAATATATATTATAACGAGACAAATTTGATTTTAAGTCCAGAAGTAAATTAGATTTCTTCCTTCTAAATTTCATGTTTTATTGAACACAAAATTTAAGTAAATAAAAATAAAATTTATTTAAGATAGTAAAGATCCTAATTGTTAGTGTATTTATGTATCATTTTATAAAAAAAATAAAAAGATAATTAATTTCTTATATACTAAATATTGAAAGATATTAATACTTTGTTTATAATTGACTCTCTCTCACACACGCACACTTATATATATATATATATATATATATATATATATATATATATATATATATATATATATATATATATATATGATTGAATATATTAGTACAATATTATTTTGTGTTACCAAAGGCCCAGCTATCTTGCTTGAAGAGATTGACAAAGAAAACAATATTTCTTAAAAAGAGAAGTAATCTTTTAATTATTAAATTTTAAATTTTAAAATAATCTAACAAATGCAGACAAATTTGATCGGACGAAGAAAGATCTTTTTAATTAACATGTTTTTTCTTAGTAAGTTAATAATGTAATAAACTAAGTAAGTAAAAAAATAACAAAAATGAGAGGAGACTTTTAAGTTGTTTTTAATGAGATTTGAAAAGATTTTTTAAGAATATTACAATTCGTGCAAAAAATGGATGGGCTAAATTTAGAAAGCATGCGAACATAAAATATTATTGATCATTTCTCTTAAGTAATTTTTTTCTATCGAAAAAATGATTATCAATTCATAAAGTTTGAAGAAATACCTTTTAATTTGTTTAGAAATTATAATAAAGACGAATTGTTCAATTCAAATATACATATTTATATTAGATTTTAAAAGTAAAAAAATTAAATATAAAATATTAAATCGTTGAGAATGAAGAAACTGAAAATTAAATATAAAATATTAGAGTCAAGAAAATGAAAAGACTAAAATTAGAAGATTAGGTTATAAAAGTAAAAAGACTAAATATAAAAATCAAGTTACACCTTTAGAAAGTGAAATTAGTAATCGAAATACTAAGATCAATAATATTTTATACTTATAAAATAAAATATATTAATTGTGGAGGAACTCAACTTCACACATACATATGTTATAATATAAAATGTCTTCCTAATTATATAGAGAATAATTAAATCAATACTTAATAAAGACTAATTATATATTAATAGATCAACAATAGAGGTGTACTTCAATTCATTTTAGTCCTTTTTGCCTTTCCTCCTTTTATGATTCCAAAATTAATTTCTTGCTAGTTGTCATCAACACTATGAATATTCTTATTTTACCTAAAAGAAAAGTACGTCAACTAATTTGAATGTTCGATATTTATATTAAAATTTTATTTATTTAAATTTATCATACGTAAAAAAAATGATTTTTTGAATATGGTATAATGATAATGAGTTCATGAATTTTTGTTTCTAATATACTTTTTTATTCTTTTAAATTTACACACTTATAAGTTTTGATGAAGCACCCAAGTTGATAGTCACAAAAACTGTCAATCATTAACTTTTGATTGAAATTGTACGATTTATAAACAATCAATTCATCTATGTACATACAATACAATATTATGTTACTAAATCTGTCTAAACACATATAAGTTTAAATTAATTGAAATATGTGAACCTTTGATTCCTTTTATCTGTTCAATCTTCACGAATATCACTAGTGAACTATTAAACTATTTAATTATATGTGCAATGTTAATTACCTATATTTGTGGTCGAAGTAGAGCCAGGTTAAAAGTTTGGGATTTACTGAATCGTTAATAAATTTTTGTTATCGGTTTACAAGTTAATGTACATATATAATCATTTAATTTAATTTTCTAGTATAAATAGAGAGTTTATAAAAAAAAAAACTACTAAGTTCGATCGAATGTCATAAATCCATATCTTCGATATCGTTTTTTAAATATAATTTGTTGGAAACTTATTATTTGATGTCAAAATCAGTTGATTGGAAGGTTGGGTCCATTACATATACTTGTGGTTACAGACTCTTGATAAGTTAATTCACATCAACAGATTATGAATGGTATATATTCCAACCATATTAATTTTGAATAATTAGCAACACATTAGATTTGAACTCAACGAATAGGGTCGGATTTTATAATTATTTATCAAAGATTTAATAAAAACAGTATATGATTTCTTTAAACTTCTTGAGCGTCTTTGATAAATAAAGTTATTCGATAGTCATGTTAATGGATGATAATATATATTTTATGGAATAGTCTGATTTGGTAGCGGAGTGATAGACTCATTATTTTTATGAAGTTGAAATTCAAAATAATAATTAAAAAGATAAACACACGAAAGATCATTTATTTTTTTATGTCCCTTGCGATACCCTAACTCTGGCCCGATTGATTCACATGCACAAGTTTTGGTCCATTTATATATATATATAGATAGATCGTAAAAAATATCAAATTCAATTGAACCAACACTAGATCTAACTTAAAAAATGATGTCTCTATTATTATTGATGTCATAATCAGGTGAGTTGGAAAGTTGGGTCCATTACATGTACTTGTTGCTTTTATGGTTTATAATTCATAACATCACGGGACCATATAATATATACTTTTTATCACCAAAAATAAATGACATATTAAAAAGTAAATATATATATCATACTATTTTAAGATTATTTTTCTTGTGGGCTTTTGCTTCTCTCTTTGGTCATTGGATAAAGTTTTAGGAATTGTTAGTTAATGCATTCAAATGTTAGTTATATGGCATTTAATTCCCACGTCATATATATAATTTTAATTTATAGTAATAATTTTATATATTGGCTTGTGAGTGCGTAGATATTATAGCATTAAATTCAGTTACTTTGGTAAAGAAAAGCAATAATAAAGATTTTATTCTTTTTGACTCCTGATGATGCCATCAATATAGTTGATTTAAGATCCTTTTTTTTCAAAAAGAAAAAGGAAGATATTTAGAGCTGTTTGGCTCAGCTTAAAAGCTGATCAAACTGACTTAAAAGTTGGTTTTTGACTTATTTAGCTGTTTGACAATACTCAAAACAGCTTATTTTAAGTTAAAAAAAATTTATTTTAAGCCAAAAGTTAAAAGCTGGGGTAGGGGTGCTTTTTTTTTTTTTAGCTTATAAGTTGTTTTAAGTTGACCACATTTTTATCTTTTTGTGTTTAATATTTTTATACAATCTCCAAATTACCCATATAACCCTAACATTTCTTTCTTCCATTTTTCCCTTTTCACGTTTGACATAACAACTTCAGCACTTTTATCCAAACGCATAACTGCTTATTTTAAAAATAAGTTTCAGCACTTTTAAAAGTACTTTTTTAAAGCTGCTTTTATTAAGCCCATCCAAACGGGCCCTTAATTGGAAAAGAAGTAGTCATATTACGGTAAAGATGATACCTAGTACTCTCGTATAGCACATAGAGAATTTTGTAGTCGTTATCTTTTGAAATAAATGACACTTTTTTATAGTTACTTTTTGAAACTGATGACTTTTTGTAGTCGTCGTTTTTGGGCAAAGAAGGCACGTTGTCCTGTTCAGATACTGTAGTTGTTATCTTTTGAAACTGATAACACTTTATTGTAACTAGTTATGTAAGTGATAATTTCACCATAGTTACATTTAGAGGAGTTCTTATGTAAAGATGACACGTTGTATTCTGGTTTAGGTTTAGGCACCGAGGACATCTTATATTCTTGTTCAGGAATTAAGGATACTTTCTTATAGTTATCTTTTAAAACTAATGGCTTCCTGTAGTAATCATTCATCGGCAAAAATGACGCCTTATCTTCCTTTTCCGACACTGAAGGTCCCTTCAATTCTTCATTTTTAGTTACCTTTGTTGGTACTTTGTATGTTGAATCCTTTGATTCATAAGAATAAGGTGAGTATGCCATAGTGGAGGTGACAATCAAAGCAAATTGTTGGCCATTGCTTCTTCATTTGGCTACCCATTGAGAATATTTGAATTGTCAAGTCTAGATGGTTATTTTTTTCTTTTTGTTGTGTATTTTAGAATGAACTAGGAGTTTATATATAACTTAACTAAGAATCCAAACATATCCATTTTTTTGTTAATGCTATTCCACTAAGGTTTTGAGATAATGGGAAGCCATGAACAATTCATACACCTTACCTATTTTAAAAATTAAGTCCAATCTTCTATTGATTTCCAAGTTCCAAGAATGTTGGTTTTTGTTCCCTTTTGTTGGTACATTGAAAAATTTGACTAAATAAAATTTTTAAAGTCGAAATATACATGTTGTTGGCCCAACATATGTTGTCCATTAAATAGTTATATATACTTTTGATTCTTCGAGCACGACTTAAAACCCTCATCATTGGACCATACATTATACATACTTTTGCATCATCAAGAATAATAATTTCTTATCTCATAATAGTTGGTTTTTTTTTTATGAACATATTAAGAAAACATAAATAAGAAGATAAATTTAATAATTCACCGTTAAAAAATTTCTCAAGAATTAAATAAACAAATGTGATCAACACTTTCAAAAAGTATTAATTGCACAATTAATTGATGCTTTCTATATTTAGTAAATTGAACAGAGTTAGTATGAGACAACTATTTTTAGTATAATGATCAACTGATATGAGATGGAGGAAGGTGTCATTTATTTAATTTTATTATGTTCGGTTTAACTAAATGGTATTTAGATAAACTACGGCTAAAATTATCTAAAACGGTTAGTAAATTCACGTTAATCGCCGCTAAACCATCGATGAATTCACCTAAATTCAGTAATTAAGCAGCTAAATCGCCACTAAATTGATCCAAACGCCGTTAGTTGCATCATATAAACCGCCGTTAAATGCTGACAATATTAATGATGTAACTTAAATATTAAAAAGGGAGGGACATTTTAAAAGTATAATGTAACTCAATGACACTTACATATATTAATTCTTGTTGTTTTTGTAACATGTAATGCCCACACTCAATAGACAATATTAATGATGTTTGTTATTTTGCTATTAAATTAAATATGTGAAGATATTTGTTGGCAATATATGGAAGAAAAGATGAATATATACATATAAAATAAACTTTCATTAAGAAGAACTTGTATTAAATTGAAATAAATCTGTGGATACATTCAAAATGGAATTTAAATGACAAAAGAATGCAACTCAAAGTAGGAAAGAAAAGAAAGAAGAACAAATAAAGGATTACAAATTTTGATATCATGCCTTCAAACTCATAATATGAGAACCCTATGGGTTATATAAGTTGAGCTGGAGAAGGACTTGATTCCTTGAAACAAATGGAATATGAAAGATGAAAATTTAATAATATGGAGGTGGTGGTGATGGAGAAGGTGATGGTTTCTTGACGTAGTCATTTTTGGGCAGAGACGGCACCTTGTATTCTGGTTTAGGCACTGAGGGTACTTCTGGAACAGATGACACCTTATTGTATTTATCTTCTGGAATTGATGGCTTCTTGTAGTAAGCATTCTTTGGCAAAGAAGGCACCTTGTATTCTGGTTTAGGCACTGAGGGTACTTCTGGAACAGATGACACCTTATTGTATTTATCTTCTGGAATTGATGGCTTCTTGTAGTAATCATTCTTTGGCAAAGAAGGCACCTTGTATTCGGGTTTAGCAAGCGAGGGTACCTTTGAAACGTATGACACCTTCTTGTAGTTATCTTCTGGAACTGTTAGCTTCTTGTAATAGTCATTCTTTGACAAAGAAGGCACCTTGTATTCTTCTTTAGGCACTGAGGGCACCTTTGGAACATATGATACTTTTTTGTAGTTGTCTTCTGAAACTGATGGCTTCTTGTAGTAATCATTTTTTGATAAAGAAGGCACCTTGTATTCTTCTTTAGGCACTGAGGGCACCTTTGGAACATATGACACCTTTTTGTAGCTATCTTCTGGAACTGGTGACTTCTTAAAGTAGTCATTCTTAAGCAAAACAGGTACCTTGTATTCTTCCTTAGGCATTGAGGGTTTCTCTGGAACATATGACTCCTTTTTGTAGCTATCTTCTGAAACTGATGGCTTCTTAAAGTAGTCAAATTTTGGTAAAAATGACTCCTTATATTCTGGTTTAGCCTTTGAGGGTACCTCTGGAACATAGGACGCCTTCTTGGAGTCCTCTTCTTGAACTAATGGCTTCTTAAAGTAGTCAAATTTTGGTAAAAATGACTCCTTATATTCTGGTTTAGCCTTTGAGGGTTCCTCTGGAACATATGACGCCTTCTTGTAGTCGTTTTCTTGAACTGACGGCTTCTTAAAGTAGTCAAATTTTGGAAAAAATGACTCTTTAGATTCGGGAATATATGACTCCTTTTTATAGATATCATCTGAAACTGATGGCTTCTTAAAATAGTCAAATTTTGGAAAAGATGACTCCTTATATTCCTTTTCCGACACTGAGGGTACCTTGAAGTCTTCACTTTTGACTTCTTTGGTTGTTACTTTATTGTATGTTGAATCTGATGATTCATAAGGTGAATATGCCATAGTGCATGAGGCAATCAAGAAAAATGCCAAAGCACAAGCAAATTGCTTCTTCATTTGGCTTCCCATTGAGAAGAATTGGATTCTCAAGGCTAGATGAATAATTTTTTTTCTTTTTTGTTGTGTGTTTTAGTATGGAGGAAGTAGGAGTTTATATAGCTTAACTAAGGAGGTGATTAGATGATTTGGATGCTATCAAAATAATATTTGATATTTTCTCATTTTTTGGTTAATGCTTTTCCACTAAGGTCTTTAGATAATGGGTAGCCATGAACAATTTATACACAATTGATTAAATCAATTGTTTTTAAAAATTAATTTTATTGACTGTTCCAATAATGTTGTTCTATTTCTTTTTTGTTCGTACACTGATAATTTGATTAAATAAAATTTTAACATTGAAATATTGTTCATTATTTGATGTCACGATCAAAATTAGTTGGGTGCATAAGTTTTGATGCTTTGAGCAGGGCTCATGTATATTGACAGAATAATTTGTATTTGATGGAACCTATTTATTTCCAGTATTATCATACATTAAATCACCGATTCTTATATATATTTCATCGTCCATACATAATATTTTATCGTGAATAGTGAAATATTTTAACATTTATTTGATAAAAATGATCTATGACTGGAAATTATGTAACTTTAGTTTAATAAAAAATAGGCTAAAAAAGACATTTTTACGAGTTGATTTTTCATATGATCGTTGAATTAATAATCGTTGAATTAATAGTAATTATCTAAGAAAATCATCTTTCTTGATTCCAACTTTTTTCAACAAAAAAAAAAGTGATTTTTGAGCTAATAACTATCAGTAACTTCATATTCATTGGATATAGTAATTACTGAATGGCACTAATAAAAAGTAATTTTGTATCTTTCGTTCAACTTCATTATTTTCTCTAATTTTGTTTGTTGTTTTTGTAACCTTGAATATGTAATTTGAAGTTCTTATTATGGTTTTTATGCTCCAGTGTTTTGCTATTAAATTTATGTAAAGAAATATAATTAATAATTGCTGAAAAATTAGATTAATCTAATCTATGTACATTTTTTTATGGTTGATTTCTCATATTCTAGTGTTCAATATCCGTAATATTGAAGCCCGACTAATCTAGATGAATTTATAAATTTTCAATAGAAATAATTTATATTCAACTGAAATAATCTCTGAAAACATTCATAATATAATTTAAATGACAAAACAATTACAATCCGAAGTAGGAAAAGGAAAAAAATAAATAAAGAATTACAAACTTTGATATCATGCCTTCTAACTCATAACATGAGAACCCTAAGGGTTATATATGTTGAGCTGGAGAAGAACTTAAATGAAACATGCATGTTCAACAAGAGAGATGGAAATTTAATAATATGGAGGTGGTGGTGACGGAGAAGGGAATGGCTTCGTGTAGTAGTCATTTTTTGACAAAGCAGGCACCTTGTATTCAGGTTTAGCAACTGAGGGTACCTCTGGAATAACATTTGACACTTTCTTGTAGTTATCTTCAGAAACTGATGGCTTCTTGTAGTAGTCATTCTTTGGGAAAGAAGGCACCTTGTATTCAGGTTTAGTAACTGAGGGTACCTCTGAAACATATGATACCTTCTTGTAGCTATCTTCTGAAACGGTTGACTTCTTGTAATTATTGTTCTTTGGCAAAGAAGGCACCTTGTATTCTGGTTTAGGAACTAAGGGTACTTCTGGAACATATGGCACCTTCTTGTAGTTATCTTCTGGAAATGATGGCTTCTTGTAGTTATCTTCTGGAACTGTTGACTTCTTGTAATAGTCATTCTTTGACAAAGAAGGCACCTTGTATTCTTCTTTAGGCACTGAGGGCACCTTTGGAACATATGATACTTTTTTGTAGTTGTCTTCTGAAACTGATGGCTTCTTGTAGTAATCATTTTTTGATAAAGAAGACACCTTGTATTCTTCTTTAGGCACTGAGGGCACCTTTGGAACAAATGACACCTTTTTGTAGCTATCTTCTGGAACTGATGACTTCTTAAAGTAGTCATTCTTAGGCAAAACAGGTACCTTGTATTCTTCCTTCGGCATTGAGGGTTCCTCTGGAACATATGACTCCTTTTTGTAGCTATCTTCTGAAACTGATGGCTTCTTAAAGTAGTCAAATTTTGGTAACAATGACTCCTTATATTCTGGTTTAGCCTTTGAAGGTACATCTAGAACATATGACGCCTTCTTGGAGTCCTCTTCTTGAACTGATGGCTTCTTAAAGTAGTCAAATTTTGGTAAAAATGACTCCTTATATTCTGGTTTAGCCTTTGAGGGTTCCTCTGGAACATATGACGCCTTCTTGTAATTATCTTCTGAAAATAATGGCTTCTTGTTGTAGTCATTCTTTGGCAAGAATGACACCTTGTATTCCTGTTCGGAAACAGAGGGTACTTTCTTATAGTTATCTTCTGAAACTAATGGCTTCTTGTAGTAATTATTTTTTGACAAAAATGACTCCTTATATTCCTTTTCGGGTGCCTTGAAGTCATCACTTTTGACTTCTGTGGTTGGTATTTTATTGTAGGTTGAATCTGATGAATCATAAGAATTATAAGGTGAATATGCCATAGTGCATGAGGCAATCAAGAAAAATGCCAAAGCACAAGCAGATTGCTTCTTCATTTGGCTTCCCATTTAGAAGATTTTGATTCTTAGCCTAGATTAATTTTTTTTCCTTTTTCTTGTGTATTTGAGAATAGAGGATTTAAGAGTTTATATAACAAAACTGAGAAGGTGATTTTCCCACTTTTTTGTTATTGTTGTTCCACTAATTAAGGTTATGAGATAATGGGAAGCCATGAACAATTTATACACAGTTGCTGGACTTGTCTATTTTCAATATTTAAATCCAATTATTTATTTAACTTTAAGAATGTTGTTCTTGTGTTTTCATTGGCATATTAAAAATTTGATTAAATTAGTTTTTAAAAGTTGATATAATGTTTAGGCCTAACAAATATTGTTCATTATTTGGTATCCATTAGTTATATATGTAATTGTTTAGCACGATTTTTTATAATCCACACCATGACAGCATACTTTTTCTTTTTTAGAAATTTCCCGAAAAATTAATAGTTGCCACTGTTCGATCTTGCAAATCATACATGAGATGTAAATTGCGCTCTGATGTGAAAAAGCTTTGGCTAAAGAAATCGATCTCTGGCCTCTCTTACCCTTGCGAGTACTATACATGCTTTACATTATCAAGAATGACAAAAATTTTGGGTTTGATTAATTCTTGATACAAAGAGGAAAAATTAGAAGATATTATTGTTTCTAACGTCATATGTTTAATGTTTTTGGGTTGCTTTGTTAATTGTTTGTTATTTAGAACTTATGATTCAAATTAATTCAAATTTACGTCATGTATGATCGATTTCTAGAAAAAACTGCTCTATGGGAGATTATTTCATTCTACAGGATTGAATCCTACCAGAAAGATAATTGAATTAAAAAAATTTCAAAATATTATTTTAGAAGTTGTGGATTTAAAAAGTTTCATACTTTGAGCTCAAAAACTTCTGCGGTATAAGATCAAATGCACAATTTAATCATAAATAATGTAACATTTATTTCCCGATACCTCTTTATCTGATAAAAACGATTCACTACTTAGTTCACTTTATATCTTTATCTACAAAGAATTGTATGTTTATAACAATAGAGACCGTTTTTCTTCTTCTTTCCATTTTTCTAATATATTAGACGAATTGTGTCGATTCTTTTGAGTAATATATCTGGAAATGCACCCTATCGTACTCTTGTCTCTTGAAATCACCCAATCCTTTAAGTATCTGATGGTTGTTATGCTCCAGAGTTTTGTTATTAATAGTAAGTGAACAAATTGGCAATTGCTGGAAGAATAGATGAAAATACAACATAAACACTTGATAAAAAGAACTTGTATTCAATTGACATAAACAATCCTCTGGAAAATATTCAAAATACAAATAAAGAATTATAATTTTTGATAACATGCCTTCTAACTCATATCTGTTGAGCGGGAGAAGGACTATCTTGAAACATGTTCAACATGAGAAATGAAAATTTAATAATATGGTGGAGGTGGTGATGGAGAAGGTGATGATTTCTTGAAGTAGTCGTTTTTTGGCAGAGACGGCACCTTGTATTCTGGTTTAGGCACTGAGGGTACTTCTGGAATAGATGACACCTTACTGTATTTATCTTCTGGAATTGATGGCTTCTTGTAGTAATCATTCTTTGGCAAAGAAGGCACCTTGTATTCTTGTTTAGGCACTGAGGTCACCTTTGGAACATATGACACCTTTTTGTAGTTATCTTCTGGAATTGATGGCTTCTTGTAGTTATCATTTTTTGGCAAAGAAGACATCTTGTATTCCTCTTTAGGCACTGAAGGCACCTTTGGAACATATGGAACCTTTTTGTAGCTATCTTCTGATGATTTCTTAAAGTAGTCAAATTTTGGCAAAAATGACTCTTTATATTCTGGTTTAGCCATCGAGGGTTCCTCTGGAACAGATGACGCCTTATTGTATTTATCTTCTGGAATTGATGGCTTCTTGTAGTAATCATTCTTTGGCAAAGAAGGCACCTTGTATTCTTCTTTAGGCACTGAGGTCACCTTTGGAACATATGACACCTTTTTGTAGTTATCTTCTGGGACTGATGGCTTTTTGAAATAGTCAAATTTTGAAAAAAATGACTCCTTATATTCTGGTTTTGCCATTGAGGGTACCTCATGAACATATGACGACTTTTTGTAGGTATCGTCGAAAAATGATGGCTTCTTAGAGTAGTCATTCTTTTGGAAGAATGGCACCTTGTTTTCCTGTTCGGAAATGGATGGTACTTTTTTATAGTTATCTTTTGAAACTAATGGCTTCTTGTAGTTATCGTTCTTTGGGAAGAATGTCACCTTGTTTTCCTGTTCGGGAATGGATGACTCTTTCTTGTAGTTATCTTCTGAAACTATTGGCTTCTTGTAGTAATCATTTTTTGGCAAAAATGATGACTTATATTCCTTTTCCGACTCAGAGGGTACCTTGAAGTCTTCACTTTTGACTTCTGTGGTTGATACTTTATTGTATGTTGAGTCTGATGATTCATAAGGTGAATATGCCATAGTGCATGTGGCAATGAAGAAAAATGTCAAAGTACAAGCAAATTGAAGCCATTGCTTCTTCATTTGGCTTCTCATTTTGAAGATTTGGATTTTAAGCCTAGATATTTGTTTGTTTTTGTTTTTCTTTTGTGTTTTAGAATGGAGGAATTAGGAGTTTATATAACATAACTAATATGGTCATTTGATGCTCTCAAAATTAAATAATCCAAACATATCAAAGATTTTGCCATTTTTTGGTTATTGCTGTTCCACTAATTAAGGTTTTTGAGATAATGGGAAGCCATGAACAATTCATACACATTTGCTGGACTCACTTATTTCCAATATTTAAATCCAATTTTTATTTACTTCCAACGACGTTGTTTTTTTTGCTGGAATGTTAAAAATTTGATTGAATTTGTTTTTAAACGTTGAGATATGAGTAGACCTAACAAATATTGTTCATTATTTGGTGTCCATTAGTTATATGTACTTGTTTAGCATGAGTACTTGTAATCCACATCAAAACGCCACACTCACTTTTTTTAAGTACTTTATTTTTTGGAAATTTCGAGAGAAATTCATAAGTTCTAATCTTTGGGTGCATACTGAATAAATCCGCTCATATATATGCGATATTTTACTACATTATATATGAGATGTAAGCTGCTCTAGACAAGTCTGATATGACGAATTCGACTGAAAAAGTGTTGGCATGATAAATCGATCTCTTATCCTAGCGAGTACCATACATACTTTTTCAATACAAAGAATAACAATATCTTGGGTTTGATTAGTTCTTGATACAAATTGGAAGCTATTGTTTTAAATGTAATATATTAGATGTTTTTGGTTTGGCTTAATTATTTGTTATTTGGAACATATTGACTAAGATCGAACCCCCACCAAATAGATAATTAAGTCAATCGAATCCTTTTAAAAATTCTCAAAATATTTTAGAAGTTTCGTCTTTCTATTTGAAGCTTAAAATTTTGGCAAAATAAATATAATATATTTTACGATTAGACGTATTTTACAATTTTTCGAGTAATATATCTGGAGAGTACCCTGTCTCTTGGAATCACTCAATCCTTTAGTTACCTATTTTGAAGTATCTGATGGTTGTTATGTTCCATTCTATTAAAATTTAAGTGAAGAAATTGGAAAATGTTTGATGAAACTAAATAAACTCTCAATAAAAAGAACTTGTATTTAATTGAAATAAACAATCTTTCGAACATATTCAAAATACAAAATAGTTTAATTAAATAACAAAACAATTGCAACTCGGAATGGGAAAGGAAAATAATACAAATAAAGAATTACAAATTTTGAAATAAAACTCATAATATGAGAACTCTATGAGTTATATATGTTGAGCTGGAGGAGTTCCTTGAAACATGTTAGAACATGAAAAATGGAAATTTAATAATATGGAGGTGGCGGTGATGGAGAAGGTGATGCCTTCTTGTAGTAGTTGTTTTCCGGAAAAGAAGGCACTTTGTATTCTTCTTTAGGACCTGACGGAACCTTTGGAACAAATGACACCTTTTTGTAGTTATCTTCTGGAACTGATGGCTTCTTGTAGTAGTCATTTTTCGACAAAGAAGACACCTTGTATTCGGGTTTAGCAACTGAGGGTACCTTTGAAACGTATGACACCTTCTTGTAGTTATCTTCTGAAACTGTTGGCTTCTTGTAATAGTCATTCTTTGACAAAGAAGGCACCTTGTATTCTTCTTTAGGCACTGAGGGCACCTTTGGAACATATGACACCTTTTTGTAGCTATCTTTTGAAACTAATGGCTTCTTAAAGTAGTTATTCTTAGGCAAAACAGGTACCTTGTATTCTTCCTTAGGCATTGAGGGTTCCTCTGGAACATATGACTCCTTTTTGTAGCTATCTTCTGAAACTGATGGCTTCTTAAAGTAGTCAAATTTTGGTAAAAATGACCCCTTATATTCTGGTTTAGCCTTTGAGGGTTCCTCTGGAACATATGACTCCTTTTTGTAGCTATCATCTGAAACTGATGGCTTCTTGAAGTAGTCAAATTTTGGAAAAGATGACTCCTTATATTCTAGTTTAGCCTTCGTGGGTACCTCTGGAACATAGGACGCTTTCTTGTAGTTGTCTCCTTGAACTGATGGCTTCTTAAAGTAGTCAAACTTTGGTAAAAATGACTCTTTAGATTCGGGAACATATGACTCCTTTTTGTAGATATCATCTGAAACTGATGGCTTCTTAAAATAGTCAAATTTTGGAAAAGATGACTCCTTATATTCCTTTTCCGACACTGAGGGTACCTTGAAGTCTTCACTTTTGACTTCTTTGGTTGTTACTTTATTGTATGTTGAATCTGATGATTCATAAGGTGAATATGCCACAGTGCATGTGGCAATCAAGAAAAATGCCAAAGCACAAGCAAATTGCTTCTTCATTTGGCTTCCCATTAGGAAGAATTGGATTCTCAAGGCTAGATAAGCTTTTTTTTTTTTTTTTTATTCTTGTGTATTTGAGAATAGAGAAACTAGGAGTTTATATAGCCTAAAGTAAACTAAGAAAATGACTTGATACTTCAAATAATTCCAAACATGTATGTTTATTGCTGTTCCACTAACATTTTTGAGATAATGGAAAGCCATGAACAATTCATACACCTTTTCTTGGCTTAATTATTTTATAAAATTAAATCCAAACCTTTTTTTGAAGTTCTAAGGTACCATAAGATATTATCCAAACTTTAGGGGGTTTGGATGAATAGGTTTTAAACTTCAGTGTGTCTGAATGACAATTAACTATTTTCCCTTCTCCTTCTTCAATCGCCATTGCACAAAGAACCTACTTTTCTTTTTTGTTTGCTGAAATTCTTACCAATCTTTTGTTTCTATCAAATACTGAAAGTCCAAACTTTTTGAGGTTTCAGCAAATCACAGGTATTTTTTTTTTATGTTGATTGAGTAGCAAGATTGCTTTTTTATTCAAATTCAATGAATAAGTATGTAAAGATTGCCTTTTTAATAAACACCCATAAAGTTAAAATTGCATCAAATATGTGCATAATCAGATCTGGTTGTCTCTTTTTCTTATCCTCTTTTGTCTGCTCACTGCTTTTGGTTTTTCGTTTAATCTTACCTCTTGTTCAAACCTATGTTTTCGTATTTGAGCTGCCTTTTTTGTGGTGTTTCTGTAACTTATTTTTCTGGGCGTTTAGTGGCTTTAGGGTTGAGCCGCCTTGTTTGTGCAACTTGAATTCACACCCAATATCAAGAATGAATGAATTTGTAGTTGAGGTATCAACTTTGCGTATTCATTAGATACCAAGTTTGGCTTTTTATTCAACTCGAGAATCAAATTAGTATTGCTTTGTATATCGAATTGTGTAGAGGTTGGTTATAAAGAATATTGGGGACAGGATATGACCTTAGATAGAAGGCGTGGAGGGTAGGCGTGTCCCCCCTCCCCTCCCCTTTTTGGCTAAATTTGCAGCCTGGGGAAGGGCATTTGTGGTAGATGATAGAAAGGTGTGTTGCTAAGGCCTTGTTTTTCATTTGGCAGGAGTTCTCTAAGATGCTTTCAAGAATTGCTAAAATCCCACTAGTGAGTTCACATCCTGAGGTTTATGAACCATGTGATGATTCGTTTGCATTGGTCGATGCATTATTAGCTGATCGAACTAACATGTTACAACAGAAACCTTCAATTTGTATGGAAATTGGTTGTGGTAGTGGTTACGTTATTACATCCCTTGCTGTTATGCTTGGAGACGAAGGATTTGTTCCATACTATATTGCAACAGACATCAACCCTCATGCAATAAGGGTGACTCGTGAGACCATGGATGCTCATGGGGTTTATGCAGAGTTGGTAAACACTGATATTACCTCTGGACTTGAGAAGCGCTTGGCAAGATCAGTTGATGTGCTGGTTGTGAACCCTCCTTATGTTCCTACACCTGAAGACGAAGTTGGTTTTGAAGGCATCACTTCGGCATGGGCTGGAGGGGAGAATGGTCGAAGCGTTATTGATAAAATACTGCCTGCTGCCAACAATCTTTTGTCAGAGAAAGGCTGGTTATATATGGTCACGCTTACTGCTAATAAACCCTCAGAAATATGTCTTGAGATGAGAAAGAAGGGTTATGCATCTCGAATTATCCTTCAAAGATCAACTGAAGAAGAGAGCCTTCATATTATCAAATTTTGGAGAGATTCTGATAGCCACTTGGAGCTGAAGAATCTAAGTTATTGGTCAAAACTGGTAGGGAATTAGCCAAACACTTGATCCTTATTAATAGTTGTGAAGTGAAATAATTTATTGGTTTGGATGCTTATTAAGAGTAGTTAACTTGATGAATTATATGGAGACATTGTCCCACATCAGATAGTGAGTGGGAAAAACAGTGCTTAAAAGTAAAAGGATGAGTACACAATTTGGGTGTGAAGCTAAGAATTACATACATTCAATTGATTTGATCCTTATTAATTTTCCTTTTTTAATTCCGATGAATATGAATCGCTTGCCAAGGATTTCGTTGCTTGGACTCTCCAGAAATGTATTACTTTTAGAGGATCGGACACATCTCACGGTATTTTTGAAGGGTTCATTTCTGATTTTGAACCTTTTTACCTTGTGGCATTTATCCTACATGTTTCATAAAGAACTGTCATTAGCTCCTTTTATATGCTAAATGCAGCAAATTAAGTGTTGAAAAGTTGCATTCAGACAATTTTCTTTGCACTGTTGCAGTTGAGCAACCTAGTAAAGAGAAATTTACGAAGGGATATCCATGTTCTTTAGAAGTGTTCACAAAGATAGACGGGGTCGTTTGATTCATGGATCGAGTTATCTCGGAATTACAGTTATGCGATTATAATTATTGAATTAATTTATCCCACGTAATACTAAGTTTATCGTCCACTTTATCCCGTGAACCAAACTACTCATATGTATATACTCAATATCATCCTTATTTGCATTACCTCATTTCCTTCTTCTATTAAGTTCTCTTGTGAACCATTTGAAACAAGTGAAGCTTGACCATATGGTTAATATCTAAAGTTATGAACCTCGAAAACACTCAATTTTGTTCAATTTTACTGTTATCTAAAAGTCTAAACACAATTGGAGTACCTTTTAAATTCTAAAAATTCTTATTTAACATGTGCAAAATTAGGTAAACTAACCATACTTACAACTTATAAACCTAATAAATACTATTAATTTGATTATGCATGCATCAAATCAAATAGAATAATTCACTTTCTCATTCTATCATAAAAGTATTTCTACTTTAAATAATTATCTCAATTTCACAAAATAAATATATATATAAATATATAACACAAATACACTTTTATCAATCTAATTCCGCACATAACAAAAGCTTACATATTTAATTTTATTTTTAAAAATGTATATATATCATAATTTTGATTTTTCCTTAAAAAAAAAGAAAAACTATATGGCCGACCTTTTACCGACTTTATCTCTAATTTCTCCTTTATAATAATACTTCTCCTTTTTTTCCCATTTCTCTCTCTCTAAAACTCCTCAGCCAAACACTTCCCAACACCCCAAATTCCCATTTCATTTCCATTCTCTCTCTCTAGAAATCTCTCCATCATGGCGGCGCAGAAGAGAGAGAAAGAAGAAACCGAGCTGAAGGTGCCGGAATCCATCCCTCTATGCTCTCCAACTCTACCGGTACCTTCACCATCGCCTCCTTCTACGACGACGCACCTCTCAGTTGCTGTTATCTCAGATCTGAAGCGTTCTGATAGATCGTCGACGGAGAGTATAGATCTGAAGGTTTCTAGTATGGATGATCAATCGAGATCTACATCAGCTGCATCGCCGGAAAGTATGGATCTGGTTGGTAGAAAAACAGGGGTTAAGAGGCAAAGAGAAGCGAACCGATGTTCTGGTATGGGTTGCCGGAGGAAAGTCGGATTGATGCCGTTCCGGTGCCGGTGTGGGGAAGTGTTCTGCTCGGAGCATAGGTACTCCGATCGACATGACTGTAGTTACGATTACAAAGCAGCTGGTCGTGAAGCGATTGCTAAGGAAAATCCAGTGGTGAAAGCTGCAAAAATTCTCAAAGTTTAAAATTGGAAATCTGAAGTTTTTTTTTTTTGTTTTTTTTGGGTATTTTCAAAGTTGTTGAAGCAGTCAAGGGTGGGTGGGAAATGAATGGTGGAGGTGTTGTGTTGTAAATTTGACGAATGGATGAGGGTATTGTTGTCATTTTTAAGTTATTAAAATTATTAAAATAAGTTAGTGGACATCCTTTTTTTTTTTGCTTTTAACTTTGTGCTGCGTTGTACTTGTGTCATTTTCTCACATGAAAATTATTTATTATTCTTATCGATGGGATTATAATTTTTCTTCGATCGAGGTTTCGCTCTATAATATTTTATAATGAATTCCTCTTAGGCAATTTAAAAGGTTTCGAGTTGGAATGGACGAACATGTGTTAGTTATCAATCATTTGCGATGTAAATATTGTGGTAGGATGATCGCAATATTGAATCTATCTTTCAATAAGCGTAAATAATTATTAAACGTTAATATAATTTTTATGTGTTTGCTCCATTTTAAATTTACGTGTAAAAAACGATCCTCTTATACCATTTTGATATAATTACATACTTTTATGTTTTGTTTTACTAAATATGTATTAATCAGCAATTATTCAAGTCGAACTTGTATTCAAAGTGCGGAAAAACATTTCCTTATTTTAATTTAACTTAAAATATTATTCCCCAAAAATATCTAAATAAATTTTAATTCCAGAACAATAACTTAATTTCAATTTCAAATAATTTTTTTCCTCAAAGAATATTAGCCAAAAACACACTCTTCTATCCACGTGGCAAACAATATGAGCAAAATTTCACAGATTTGATATTTCTGCTTCACTAGTTGTACTCTTGTTCTTAAAGGGTTGTACATACTCCATAGTGACAATAGTTTTCTCATTTCTGTAATATAATAATGGAAAAATCACTATTATAGTAGGTAGGGCAACAGCGGTTTTCCATTACTCTTCTCTTCTGAGTTCTGTGGGCGCTTGATTTCCAACAAAAAGGTTAGTTTTTTGATCTTTGATGAATACCCTTTTTGATTTATGGTGATTAGTGCTATAATTAAATGTGATTCAATGAAATAAAACCAAAAAAAATAAAGAATTGACGGTGTTGATCCCAATGATTTAAGATTTTGAGGTCTTAACTGATTTTGTTGGTATAACACTGATATTGATTTGTTTAGATCAAGAAGCTGTTTGAGGTGGTGTATTTGAAATTGTATGTAAATTGGCTTGTTTTTTGTGTGTTTTATCGAGTGTTTTGATGAGGGTGTGAGAAGTTTCCAAGACCCCTTTGAGTTTCAGTTTCAAAATGTTCGATTTTTTCTTAAAAAGATGATTTTTTTGTTATAGGGGTAGGGGAGGGGGAAACGGAGCTAAAGGTGAGAGTCGAGGTAGTCAATCAATTGAGTTACTAAGATTTCGTTTGATATTTGATTTGTAGCTCAGATTCTTATATCAGTCAAAGTGCTTATTCAATGCCTTAGCGGCTGGTATTATCCGATTTCTGTAAGCATGATTTTGATGAAGTAGCTATGTCAGCTAATGTAGAAGGTAGGCTTGTGTATGTGTTTCTTTGTCTGTCTTGTTGCGGTGTGCAATTTTTTAGAACACTTTGTGGAGGACTTTTTGATTTTTACTTCGTACTCTTGTGGTTTATTGGAGCACTTCGGATTTCTTGGCAAAATTTGATCTTTAATTCGTCTTGGCGACTGGTATCATTAGATTTGTAGATGAATTGGCTATTCCAGCTGCTGTAAAGAAATTCTACTTAAAAAGATTGTCTTGGACCCCCCAGGTCTTTGTCTAGTGGTAAGTTGCTTCTTGTGATGTGTGGATTCACAGGTTTGAACCTTGGTATAGAGGGGTGGACCCATTATCCTCCTTGTTTCGAATTGTGTAACACTCCCTTGGGGATTTCTCAGTTATAAATTTTTTTTGCCTATTTGCAGCTCTTTGAGTGTCTTGTTACCAATGTGTGCTTTTTTAGAACACTCCAGGTTCCTTGGTTGTGTGTGATCATTGGTTTGTACTTTGTACTCTTGCTGGAATGCTGATCATTGGTTGTGTGTGATCATTGGAGTGTGTGACTCGCCTGAAAAGGAATTGAGTTTCATTCAAAGCAGTATGTTGCTTTTGATAAAATGTTACTGCAAGGCTATGAGTGATGGTACATATAGAGGGGCTTATGTACCTAAGTCTTTGATCCTCATCAAATTCTCTAATGGTGCGAAAGGCACATTCCCTTTTCAATGGGAGGATGTTTTTGTGATATTCTTTAAAGAAGAGTAAGTGGATATCCACTGTTGTGGGAGAGTAGAAAAGAATGAGGGAGGAGGGGTCCATGGACTTTCAGGAGAATTACTAGTTTCGAACTTCAGTTGAGGTGATTTAATGCTGTCTATAAGAGTATACACCTAAGAAGCTGGATTGGTGACAGACAACTCTTTGATGTCTCTATTTGTTTTGCCAAATCTTTTGTTTTTTGGTGGGATGGTAACTGGATTTTGTGCATGCAAATGAATTAAGATTATACATGCTCAAGCTGGTTATTTGGGATACTTTGCAAGTTACTGCACATTGTGTTAAAACAACAACATGGAATAAAGGTTAAGTAATTGCAGCTAAAAGAGCTGTTCCATTCATGTTTCAACTTGCTAAAAGTAAGTTCTTGTTTATTCGGTTTGATATGTCTCTTGTATATACTACAAACAGATGGGTCACAAGATCTTCAATTTCTTCTAGAGAGTAGTATATTAACGGTCATATGTGGAATTAGCCGAGGTGGGCGCAAGCTAGCCCAGACACCACGGTTATCAAAAATAAAATATCAGTGGTCATATTTTCCTAAAATCTTAAAACTGAAGTTTTGGAAAATCCTGTACCAATAATATACTTGATTCTAAGATTGGGTACTTTTTATGCAAGTGTGTTGGTAGAATGGTGTTTAAGCAAATTTTGAGCTCAAAACATTTAGAGTCATTTGTTTATAACTCACATTGTCGATAGACATTTGTTTGCCTGATTTGCTTACTGTTTCTATTGTTCAGGTTTAGAAAATCAGAAGTTACGAGATGGTCAGAGCTTATTCACAAGAGCACACATATAAGCATCCATGGGAAAGAGTAACTTCTGCATCCTGGCGCAAGTTTGCTGATCCTGAGAACAAGCGCATTCTATCGCATATCCTCGAAGTTGACACATTGAACCACAAGCTTGATTCCATCTCAGGGAGGCTTTATACGACTCGTGCCATAACTATTCATGCACCAGGACCATGGTTCCTCCGCAAAATCATTCGTCAAGACATCTGCCACTGTGTAGAATCAACTGTTGTTGATGCCCAATCTCGGTCCATGCAGCTCTCCACTCGAAACATTAGTCTGGAGAAGTACATAGAAGTGGAAGAGAAAATCAGATATGACCCTCATCCAGATAATCCAAAGTTATGGACCGTCTGCAAGCAGGAAACGAGTATCAGGATTAAGCCCTTATCAGCACTGGCTTCAATGGCAGAGAAAATTGAACAGAAGTGTGTGGACAAGTTTCAGGCCAACAGCGCAAAGGGAAGAGAAGTAATGGAACGAATGTGCAAGTACCTTGAAGCTGAATCCAGAGGCATTTCAGCATGATTTAGCATTTGAACTATACATTAGGTTCCTTCAACGCTACCATCCGCCCCCTCCTTTAAACGTGAGAGGTGAGTTTATGATGAGCACTTGGTTGGCAGATCGAATGTCATCGTTCTTTCTGAACTTTTTGTAAGCTACAGTAGATGCAATAACTAAGTTATCCTATATCTTCTTTGTGAGGAAATTTTACTTTAAAAAATTACTTTACCCTTGCAGTTTGAATGTGTAGACATTCTATGTGAATGACTCACAAATGAACTTAATTTTGCTGATGTGAATATTAAGCCTTGTTGAAGATACTATCTGTTCGATTTCACAGATATTATATTACTAGAAAATGTGATAAGTGATCCTTGTAAACAAAGATGTTTCATCTTTACCTTATAAGTCGACTCTAACTTGTATAAGACTAGTTATTGTGTTTAGACATGCAATATCTGAAGGAGTGTCATGTCCACTAAATTGGAACATGACAAACTTGGTCAAGATGATATCAATGGGACCAGCAACATGAATTCTACAACCTGCAAATGTTTCTTAAAGACACCCATTTTCATGAACAAACAAAACATCAAAGACAGCATGTTAAATGTTAAGTATAGATAAACACATGCCAAGATGATCATGTGGTAGAAACAATTCTTAGAGGGTTGAAACTAAGACTATTAAATTGAACCATACTGACACTAAAACCTCCAAAACTTTTATGGGTAACGGGTTGTCAAGGTATAAGGTAAATTATTTCGATATAAATTTTGAAATAAAATCAAGTAAATGACACTCATTGTTTTTAAGAGCAAACATCACTTTTTTTTTTCTTCTGGAGTTTATGATTTACAAAACAGAAATTCATGGTTGTCTCGACTTTTCGTGTGTATTAATTCATTATTTTCGCTTTGTTTGAACTCAAATTTTGTGGCATTCTTGACGACCTAGTAAATGAGACTCATAGTTTTTTGAAACACATGTAATTTTTTAGGGTTTATAAGTCACGAAAAGAGAATTCAAAATTATCTTGAGTTTTCTTGTATAGTAGTCCACCAATCTTCTGAAATATATCTAATAGACATTGTTTGAGCTCAAATTTTATTGGTCCATTCATGAGTAAATGGTATTCATAGTTTTTCATCCCATATATCATTGAAGATATTAACTAAAATCAGTATAGCTTTTTTTAATTAAAATCTCTATATAATTATTCCATAAAAAACAAAATTGATTATCCAATATATACTTTTTTTAATAATTCTTTAATATTCTGATGTTGAACCAAAATGATCCTTTTTTATGAAGAGCTAGGAAGGTCCCATAAATTACCATTTACGCATAAACTAAAGAAGGTACAAAATAATTAACCAAAAAAAATAAATGAAGAAAACAAAAATGTATTATTTATTTTAATTTGCTCTTTCCTACTTTTCTTTTTAATATATTTTTTTTATTTTGATAATTTATTAATTTTAATTTTTACGTAACATATTTAATAAGTTTATTTTATTTCTTTCGTTTCAATTTATATAATATTTTTAAATTTAAACTGTTTAATTCTCGAATAATAAAAAAATGTCACATAATATAAAATGAGAGGGCATACTTTTTTTAAAACTCGGTAATAAGTCAAACTAAGACAAACAAATTAAAAACTAGGAATTATTTGACAAAGCCACTTTTCATTGGTAGATTTGCTGATTTAGCAGCTCCCAAAACAGTACTTAATAAATATTCTTCTTCCCCAATTTACCTTTATACTATTGG
The DNA here is from genome assembly GCF_036512215.1 of Solanum lycopersicum. Lineage (NCBI taxonomy): Eukaryota > Viridiplantae > Streptophyta > Magnoliopsida > Solanales > Solanaceae > Solanum > Solanum lycopersicum. Next base: position 69,162,291 of record NC_090811.1, on the reverse strand, counting down.
ACCCATTGCCCTCTCTCTCCCCCTCTCCCCCTCCATTTCTCCTTCAAGAATCCATAGTCAGATCACTGAAGAGGTAAAAATTGTAACTTTATCTAAGTTTCAGTTTATTGCTACTCTTGTCTTTGGAATTTGTTTTTACCTGTTTTAGCTTTTTGGGTTTGTGAAAGATTTGATTTTGACAGGATTTATGTAAGCCCCAACATGGGTTCTTTGTATATACTCTTATCGAGCAAAGCTGGTGCTGAATTTTTCATGGGTAACAACTTATGGTTTATCTGAATCAGTTGTTTCAAGATTAAATTTTTATGTTTGGGGTTTGTTGGATTGTGCTGATTCAGTTGTTGGCATGTTGGATTATGATGAATTGTGGGAGATAGATGTTTTTGTTTGAAGTTTAGTATTTTGGGAGTTACAAGAATGTGTTTTTAGGCTGATTTTTGGTTGTGAAGTTGGATTTTTTTTTTAGTTTAGTTATTTGGGAGTTTCAAGGATGTGTTTTTAGGAAAGGGAAAAGGATTTTAAGGGCTGATTTTTGGTTATGATTTGTGAAGTTGGGATTTATCTGTTCTGAGAAGTTACAAATTGGTTTTGGAATAATGAATAGTTCTGGTATGGGTGGTGGTTTTTTATCTGGGTATAATGGTGGATTTTTGGGGATGAATATGCTGCAACAACCTGAATCAACTAGTAATAATGCAGTTCTTGGTCATCAGATGAACCACAATAATGTTCAATCGTCGGTGAGTGCAAAAATGGGGCTTGAACATGAAAAAACTATAGGTTTGATGGATGCACAAGGTTGTATGGCTTATGGGAAGGATAAAGCAGTTGGGCCGAGTAATGTTGTGTATAATACTAGTAATAATCCTAATAGCAATACGAGTGACGAGGATGAGCCTAGCTTTAATGAGGATGGAAATGGTGAGAACAACGGTGGGGCACCGGGGAAGAAGGGATCTCCATGGCAGAGAATGAAATGGACTGATAATGTTGTTAGGCTTCTTATACAAGTAGTTGCTTGTGTTGGAGATGATGGTAGTTTGGAAGGTCCTGGAGTGGGGTTGAAGAGAAAATCTGCTTGCCTTCAGAAAAAGGGTAAATGGAAAACAGTATCCCGAATAATGATGAGTAACGGTTGTCATGTCTCACCTCAGCAGTGTGAGGATAAGTTTAATGATTTGAATAAGAGGTATAAGAAATTGAATGATATTCTTGGGAGGGGTACTTCTTGTGCTGTGGTGGAAAATCCGGTTCTAATGGACTCCATGCCGCAGCTTTCAGCCAAGGCCAAGGACACGGTGAAAAAGATACTTAACTCAAAACATTTGTTTTATAGAGAGATGTGTGCTTACCATAATGGGCAGAAGATACCTGATTGCAATGATCTTGAATTTCCAGCTCACTCTTCACCTGTTGCAGCACCGTGTGCAAAAGATCATAATGGCTCCCAGGGAGACGAAGCTGAAGAAAATGATGAAAGTGATGATGATGATGATGAATCGGATGATAACCATGGTGATGGTGATGCACGTAAAATTGGAGATTTTGATGAGAGAATGAGACGAGTTGAAGAAAATGGCTACTTCTTGCCACAAATTAACGGGAATGATAATTTTTTGGCTGAAATTAATGAGTTTTTTCATGACCCTACAAAATCCCAGTGGGATAAAAAAATGTGGATTAAGAAACGGATGTTACAACTGGAAGAGGAAAAGATTGGCATCCAGGCTGAAGCCTTTGAGTTGGAGAAACGTCAGGTTAAGTGGCAAAGGTTCTGCCGCAAGAAAGACAGGGAGTTTGAAATTGAAAGGCTGGAGAACAAGAAATTAATGTTGGAGAATGAACATATGGCATTGCAACTGAAGCATAAGCAGCACGAATTAGACAGTACAAAGCCCAACATTTCTTTCAATTCTGCACCTCTGAGCTTAGATAGACCGATGGGAAGAGATCAGCTTGATGCAGCTAGGTATCATTAGCTAGTAAGCATCGGAAATCTCCAAGTTTTTGACAGCCTGTCATCACCCCCTTTTGTTGTAAAATCTTTTTAAAATGTTTTACAGCTAACATGCAGCAGCAAACTTGTTAATCTGTTCTTTCGAATTGTCCTAGTATTTTTCTTTAATATTAACTGCATCAGCTATATGAAAGTCATGGTTGGATACTCTGATTGTTTGTCTAAACTTCTATCTGATATCATTTAGAATATGAATCTTGTGTGCCTTCTAATCGTTAAAAGTTAGTTAAGAACCAGACCCAACTTGCATTTTGTGATATTCTGTCTTGCAGTGGCATTCTTGCACAAAACTTAGTATTGTGCATCAAGAACCCTCAACTCGTCTCCACTTTGTCAGTTGAGCTCTCCTACTAGCAAATGATCATCTAGACACCTTCAAAATTTAGATGTCAGATCATTGTCGGGTGTCTACATGGCACAGTGGGATGAATTAGTGTTTAGTTGAAAGTTGAGACCAAGTTGAGGTGTCTAGATATGCTTACAAAGTTTGTTTGAGTGTCTGTTTATGTATTAAATGTCTAGAGCATCATGTCACCTCTTGTTATTTGTTTAGTTTGGAGATCACCTATGATGTTCCTTGGTCTAGACTTTCTATGCTCTGTTGTACATCCATATTTGGTGTTGAAATAGGCCAGTCTTTCCCATACAGTTCTGTTTATTCAAAGCTTCTGAACTGGCAGTAGCTGCCTAGTAACTCCCCTCGACCCCTGCTTTTCCTTTGCAGAATCAAAAACTTTGGCAGAGCTAGTTCGCCAGAAAATCACACCTCATATACAAGGTCAAGTTTTTTGGTTTATGTGTAGTATACGTTGAATTCCCTTGGTGAAAATCCTGCATCCGCCATAGTGCTCCCTTTCCCCCATCCATTTCTCTCTCTCTCTCTCTCTCTCGGATTATGAGAGTTATATTCCCCTTTCCCTTTCCTTCTCTCTCACGCACACACACAGTGAGGGAGATGCATGTATAACTTTGAAAAACTATTGTTATGCATTGCCAAACTGTTATTACTAGACAGAGACACTATCCTTTCATGCTGATATTTTGCAGTTTATCATTCTGTACCTCTCCCCAAATTTATCCCAGTGACTACACTTTTTAAGGGTTGTTTAAGATATGATTTCCCAAGATTGATCTTGAGAGAAAATTGATCTTCTGTTTGGTAGGAAAGGTTTACTAAACGAACACAATATAAATTTTATCCCAAGCTTGATCTCGAATATCCCATCAAACTTGATTATTTTATACCATCTCTTATGTGAGATAAATTAGCCCAATGATTATAATCCTTGGACCATAATTCCGGGATAATCTAGTACGCAAACCAAATTACATACTAATTTAGAAATCTGCAGGCTAGTTCCTCTGTGTTATACAATCTGTTGTGTTCTGTTTTCTGATGAAAGCTCTCCCCTGCATACTAGACACTCTTGGACTACACTTTAAGGGTTGTTTGGTACGTGGAATAACCACTCCCGCTAGCAACAGGTACTAGCTCATGTAGTCGTGTTGTACATACACTACCTAGTGTTTTTGTTTCTGCAAAGAATTTGAAATTCGAGATCTCAGGGTTCTCAATTGACTTCGACTTGGGCGATTACAATTACCAGGTCATTTCATTGTCACTAAAATTGCATTTGAAGGCATTGTATAGGATGAATTTGATAAAGATTATCTAAACTTCAATCATATATTATTATAAGTGGGAAGCTCCAAAGTGAAAAGTTGAATTATCATTTTACCCCTACACAAATTGAAAGACTATAAAATATTTAATTAAACTCATCTAATATAATTAATTAAATATTTTTATCTTTAAATAATGAAAATACTCCTTTGATAATTTGTGTAAGAAAAAGTAAATATATATTTAAATAAATGCTATTGACTACAATACAATGAATGTTTAATTTCAAGATTGATTCTTCATATTCTTGTATGTGTATTAGTACATATATTGAATAATTATACTCAGCCGCTTCAACTTTAAACAATAACTACAAATTTAGTTTTTTTTAAAGAATAAAATATAAAGTGTCCTTTCACTTCTTCTATAAAGAAATTCAATGATATTTTATTAATCTTTTTATAACTTTGACTTTTGAATTTCTATATCTTGACTATAAATATCATTTTGTGCTTCACTAATTTTTCCATACGTAAATTGTTCCATGATATATGGTGTATTAGTTTTTATGATAGCTAATTCTCTGCACTCCTTGTATCTTAATATTTGTTTGATAATTTTATCGTAGATTAATTAAGATCTGTTTAAATTTCTCTTCTATGTGTTCAAGTGGAATTTTTATTTTGTGTTATTATATTAGAAATGAAGATGTTATACGTTTATTGATGTTCATTAATAATATATTTGTTACTTTCACCTTTCATCCATGGAATGAGTTAATGACATATTCATGACAATCCTTTCAGTCTCTCAATTATATCTTATCGGAAGATATTTTGAATAATTGGAAGAGAATAAAGAAAGTTGTCATCTCTTACCTGTCTATATTTTTTGTACTTTTTTCTTTCATATTGTTATTTTTAGCTTCATTTTAATATTTTTGTTGATTTCTGTAGAGGTGTTCTTTTATTTACCATTAAAAAATCTCTATTTTCTTTTCCGAGTTAATTCCTATTTGATAAATAAATAACTACAAATAAAAAATTATTGTACACAATAAGACTTTCTTTGCATGGTTGATAATTGTTCTTGCTTTGGTGACCACAAATGTAAGTTGTATAGCTTTTAAAATACTTTATTCCTGATTTACTATTTTATTTTACAAACTTTATAGTAAAAAATAGAGTTATTAGTTCTATTAAAAGTGTGAAGCAACAAAGTTAAAGGTTGGATTACTAAAATAATCCTATAACTTTATATAGAGTATAACACTCTTTGAAAATATAAAATATGAAGAGTTTGAAGGGTTACTTAATAATTAAATACATTTAATTCAATATACCATATTCATCTACTAAAAGTCTTTAGCTACTGGTGAAATATGTAAAGATGTTTGAGACTTTGATTTCCCTCATTCACTTTCTTTCATTTAATTCATTTTAATTCTAACATGAAGTTTAAGTTCAAATTGTCCAATTTAATTGATTATTTTTCTCTTAGTTAAGTTAAGACTCATCTTTACAAGAAAAAAATACATATATCTTTCAATACAAAAGAAATGCTTTGTTGATTTTCTTGTAAAGAAAATTTGAGATAGCTGCAATATGAGTATGCCTTCTAGCTTGCCTATTATCATATATTATTATAAGAGGGAACAAAAAAGTTAAAAGTTGAATTACGATTTTACCCTTATTATAAATTAAAATATTATAAAAATATTTAACTATTTAATTTAAATATTAAGTTACATTATTTTATGGAAATGTTAATGACTTTTGCACTTCTTTAGAATAATTCTTAATTAAAATATCTAATTTAATTTATTTTCTTGAATTATTTACCCTTTAAATAGATACATGTATATGATTTATCTTCTAAATTAATTTATGTTCTTAATTAATATTTGTCTTAAATTTTTGTAACACTTGACCTTTCAACTTTGTAAGTGAATCTTCATATTCCAAAGCTATATTTTTTCCTATAAATACAATCTTTTAACATTATTTTTATAGGAAGATTTATATGTGATACAATTTTTGTGTGGAAGACTAGAAAAGCTTTGATCAAGTGAAGAAAATTTCAAGGCAAGAAAATTTATGTCAAGATTACAAGGCATAGTATGATTCTACTAAAGTATCGAAGCTTGATGTATTTTTTTTTTTTACTTATTTGTCGAGATTGGAACTATGGTAAGACCCCGCCATTTATGTAGTTAAATATCACTTCCATTAACTTGTCTTCCAAATAATTTAATTTTTTATGATCAAAAGTTGAATGTTTACTACTAAAACTTTGTTTCAATTTGCATTTTCAAGAAAAAACAGGAAAAAGATTGTCTTAGAATTTTTCTGTTTTTCGTTGGTTGCGTTATGCTAAACTAGTGTATAAGACATGCAAAACAATTAATGCCTACAAGATTTTCTAATTTCAAATTATTAATAATTACGTTTATGCATTTTAAATTTTAAATATTTGTAAAGAATCATTCTTACATGTGCTTGTGGATAAAATCTATAGTTTTTCGACAATTTTCATTAAAATTATCATGAGATCCAAATCCCAAAGTCAAAAAAATGATACACCAAAATGCTTAAGAAGTTAGAAGATCTTCTATCCTTTGACCAAATATTGCTCCTATTAATTTTTTAACAAAAAAATTTAAAATATATTTTAACAAACTTTTAATTGTAAGAATACTAATATTGTCATTTTGACTCTCCATTAAATTAAAATCTAATTTATTTAATTAAATATTAATATTTTATTTATATAATTACATAATTTAAATATCAATCATTGCACTTTAAATCTTAGTTATTTCCTTCTAATAAGTTTTTTATTTATAAATTTGAATTACTTAATTGCCTTCTACTTAATGAGAAGGAGAATTTCATCTTTTACTAATTAATGTCAAACATTTTATCTTCTTGAAATGTATAAATATTAATTTAATTTCAACATTTTTATGAGACAAAAAAGACATTTTAAGAAAGTTAATCATAAGATAGTGTGCCTCCATTTTTGTTTTTGCTACTTTATTTTATCTTTTAAAACAAAAATTATTTATCATTTTATTCATCCTTATGAAGTAAACGTGCAACGCACGTTTCGGAAACTAGTTTCTTATATATGTGAAAGTTCTTTATGTATTTTTTTTAATTAATTGTTGTAATTTGTAACTATTTTTTTTGTTGATCTATTTTTATTCTATCAGTAAATTACTAAATCAAAATGTACAACACACATTTAACAGATAATTATTTTTCTTTCACACTATTTGTGGTTTCTTCGTCTTTAATATCAAAAAGGTCATATAAACACATCGTTACAACAACTTCATGCAACTTAGCTTGGGACACACGTGCAACGCACGTGCCCGAAACTAGTATAAAATAAGTACCAAATGTCGATATATATAATATATAAATTACTATTTAAAAAATAAATAAATATGAAGTTATTAAATTGAGTCACAAAAACCTTAAATTTGAATCTATCAAATTTAAATTCGTATGGTTAATCGTACCTGACTTCTATATTCCTTTGGTTGTAGATCTTCTGTTCTATCATTGCCACCGCCGATCTAAGTAGAAGATAGCTAAACCAGATGTCTAGTGTTTATCGCACTTGACTTCTATATCTCAGTATTTATAGATCTCTTTTTCTAACATTGTTGTTGTCGATCTAAGAAGAAGGTAGCAAAGTAAGATGTCTATAGTTCATCGCACCTGATTTTTTTATTTTTTTTTTATACATAGAATTCATTTTCTATCATTGTTGTCGTCGATCAATTTCAGATACCTAGTGACGCCGCCAATCTAAGCATAATGTTTCAGATACCTAGTGATGCCGCCAATCTAAGTAGAATGTTTCAGATACCTAATGATGGGACCGATCTAAGAAGGGTTCAGATGCCTAGTGAACTCATTCGTAATAAGTAAGGGTTTAGTAGGCCCACTTGTGTCGGAGAATCTTTTTTTTTCTTCTGTTTTGCACTCAGTATCAGTATTCGTCTCAAAATTTTAGCTAAATCAACTTCAAATTGTATACCGTCATTTAAAATATGAATTACTTTCACTAAGATTTTTTAATTCTCAGGATTCAGATCCCCTTCCATCACAACCATACGATATAATAAAGGACCTCAAAATCCTTAATACATCATTTTGTAATTATGAAAAAAATAGCCAAATGTCCCAAAGCTACTGTTCAATTACTAACTATACACAGAGATTTTAAAGGAATATTTTAAATGTAAAATATATATCTCTTAAAAACCTTTAAATATTTTATCTTTTTTACTTTTAAATTTACAAATATATATTTAAGAGTTATTATCTAAAAAAACCATTGATATATAGAATAATATCACAATATCCCAACAAAAATAGAAATTATCTTTCCTTTCTCAAAAATCCACTTGTAACAATACATTAGATATATGTTTTTGTTGTTTAAAGAAATATTTCTATTTCCCTTCACAATTGAGAAATGGATACGTACCCTACTTGTCTTTTTTTTTTTTTTTATAAACATAACAAAAAAAATAAAAGTTGCATATAATTTTATTTAGTCTTTATTAATTCACCTTTTGGTATCACTAATACATGTATAATTTTATATAATAATTTAGATATTATCTTGTCAATAATCTTAAGTTTTCAAACTCATTAAATTTGATCCAACAACTCATTCAATTTGATGTCACATATTTAGGTAGTCCCTAATCTATTGCAATGGGCCATGGGGTAGTTGTGCACTAAAAAGAAGTCATGTGACATACACACTAAACTTCAGATGTTACTCTTTCATCGAAGGTATCTAGTTGTGCAATCTCAAAATTTAAGTGTTTATTTATGTATAATGCATTTTAAATATAAGATTTAACACGAAACTGAAACACCTTTCAATCAGCTCATTGTTTAACTATAATTTTTCTTTTATGAAATAACTGTAATATTATTGCTTAAAAGCATACAAAAAAACTGATTAAACATCATTTACATCACAATGTTACACAAAGAGAACAAATGTAACTTGTCAAGCTAAGCTATTATTTCTTCTTTTGTCACTTCTTTGCTTTTGCTGCTTCTTTCTCCTTCCCATCATTATTTTGTGTTCCAGTTCTACAATGATTCTTGCAAGCCATCTTGGATTTCCAGTTGAGAACATGATATATATTATGGATAATCCAATACATAGTCCACTTCCATACCCCATAAGAGCAGCTTTCCAAAAATCATTCAGAAATTCAGAGTCGTTTTCTTCATCGTCTAGTCCAGATGTGGTATCATTTGTCTCTGAATCATTACCACAACCTTCTGAAAGTGGGAATCCACGTAATCTATCATTACCTTCATATGAATTGTTCTCAAAGGTATGGAATTGTTTTCCTTGAGGAATGCACCCTTCGAGATGATTGTAGGAGAGATTTAAGACTTCAAGAGAAGTAAGAGAAGCAAACTGTGCTGGTATCTCTCCTACAAGATGGTTGCCTGACAGGTCCAATGATTCAACTGAAGACAGACTTCCAAGTGATGACGGTATATGACCTTGTAATCCATTATGAGATAAATTCAGCACACGAAGTGCAATGAGATCTCCCATAATACTTGGAATATATCCTTCAAATTTGTTGTTTGAAAGATCAACAGTGGTGTACAGGAACAAGATTCTTACAACTTCAAGCTCCAATCCCTTGGTTACGAGAGCTACTGAGTCTTGGTAATATCGATTCCCTTCATCACTCGGTGCATTCATCGTTTGATCAACTGTCCTCATGGCTTTCAAATGTTGCAACAGACTCGTTGGTAAGCTTTTTGTGAAGGCATTGGAGGACAGATCTAATATTCTAAGCTGAGGAAACATGTTTCCAGTCGGTAGAGTTTTAATGGACCCATGCAATTTATTGGATCTCAAACTTAGAACTTTCAGCTTTGGCAGAGTCCCCAACCACACGGGGAATGTGTCATTGAGGTTATTGTCTCCTAAATCAAGAACGTCAAGTTGCTTGCAATTGGTCAAGGATTGTGGGATTTTCCCCTCCAGCTTATTCCCACGAAAGTTGAAGCTTTTGAGTGCACTTCCAATTCTGAAAGTCGTTGGAAGAGTCCCTGAAAGGATGTTGTGGTGCATATCCAGAACCTCGAGGCTACTGATATAACCCAAGCATTGCGGAATTTCTCCCTTCAAATTGTTTCTTGCCAAATCAAGCATTACCAGTGATGTCAAGTTGCAAATATCTGAAGGAATTTCTTCACTCAGATTATTACGGGATATAAAGAAGAATCTTGTGGAAATTGGTGGAATAGGTAGTGAACCTTGAAGCAAATTGGACCGTAAATCAATAGCTTCTATAGACAGAAGAGGAATTGAATCAACACCTTGCAGCATGTTGTGGGATAAATTAAGACGTTGCAATGAAAACATCCAGTTAGACCATGCCCAATCAGGAATTCTTCCTTGAATCCTATTATTTGAAAGATCCAAATGCCAAAGAAGCTTTGCGGATCTTAGAAACTCCAATTCTTTCACTTCACATGCGGCCAACTGTAAGCTCATAAGAGATCCTGGCAAAGTAACATTATGTTTGTTCTCATTTGTCAACGAGATATGATTATATGAAAGATCAAGATAGTAAAGCTGTTTGAGGTCAGCAAAGAGGCTGACATCCACATGGCCACTAAAATTATTGAAAGAAAGAATAAGGCCTGTTAGGTTCACATGGTTTTGAATCAACTTGGGAAGAGGTCCTTGCAGCTGATTATTGCTTAAATCAATCCAGATCAGTGAATTTGAATTGAAATCCTCAAACTGACCAGAAAACTGGTTATTGCTTAAGACTAAACGACTTAGTGACGGAAGAGAGAACATCCCTGATGGTATTGTTCCATTCAGGGAGTTATATTGAAGGTCCAAATCCTCTATGCGCGTGAGATTCAAAAGAGATTCAGGAATAGGCCCTCTAAGTTTGCAATTTTTAAGAGACAAAGAATGCACCGAAGTTAGATAGCCAATAGACTCAGGCAAATTATCAGAAAAATTCACGCCACTGAGGTCTAACTCGATGAGAGATGCACTACTGTTCCATTTAGTCTTCGGAAAATAACCAGTGAGCTGATTGTTGTTTTGTAAGACAAGTGTTTCCAGATTGGGAAGGTGAAAAATACTCTCAGGTATTATCCCGTACAATCCTGTATTTCCCATCCTCAGAGTTGTCAAATGAGAAGAAAAATTTGGAGGAATGGTGGAAGAGATGTTTATGGAAGTAAGATCAAGCTCTCTTAATTGAGTCAAATTCTGAAGGAGCAATGTCAAATCATGGGCTGTGAGTCTTAGAATAGTTTCAAATGACGGGGAGAGATGAAGAGACTGTAATTGAGAAAGATGGGATATTTCAGAAGGGATATGACCTGAGAAATAGGAGTCAGAAAGATCAAGAAGTGTCAAGCTCGAGAACCTTCCAAATTCAGGCGAGATGTGAGAATTAGAGAAGTTATTAGAAGAAAGGTCGAGCCTTTGAAGATGAGAGAGTTGGAAGAGACTGCTATTGGAGTCAATCTTTCCTACAAGACCACTGCAACTGAGATTAAGTTGAATCACATGGCCAGTCATTTCATCACATATGACTCCATCCCATGAGCAACAATCTCTGCTCCTATTCCATGAACTCGTATAAGAGTAGGAACTACACGTAACTAATGAGGAATCTACTGTGAGTGTTTTCTTGAATTTTAAAAGAGCGGTGCTTTGATCTTTGTGGCACAGATGAGGTATAGATGAAGAAAATGAAAACTGACAAAAACAGACAAAGAGCAGAAATAAGAATTTTCTGTATCCCATGATTTAGTTCAAGTTGCTTCGAAATACTGAGTGATTCTGTGTACTGTGAGTTGGTAGTGAAAATTAAGAAAAGGCTATTCATATCTATATAGGAAGATTTCTTTGACTAGTCCTATTTCATTGAAAGGTACACTTACGTCTGTAGACAAGGACTTAACCAAATAGTTTTGTTGTGTTAAGTCAAGACAGATAATGAATTATGAATGTAAATGTGTTACACATATAATTCAGACAAAGACAACCAAATAGTTTGTTGCGCTAAGTCAAGGAAGATAATAAATAATGAATGTAAATGTGTTACATATATAATATAATTCAGACAAGGACATAACCAACTAGTTCTGTTGTGTTAAGCCAATACAGATAATGAATTATGAATGTAAATGTGTTACACATATAATTTAGACAAGGACTTAACCAAATAGTTTTGTTGCGTTCTCATTCCACTTGTCCGACTCTAAAAAGTATAATGTAAATGAGGATCTCAAGTAATGATATTGGAACACAACTTATCCACAAACGATTGAGTCTGCACTGATAATTAATATGGGTGTGGTTTAACGGACAATGAAGTGGATGAAAACCATAAGAGATCTGTAGGGTTCAAATCTTAGTAGAGACACAAAAATACTAGCGATTTCTTCCCATGTGTTAGAAATCTGAGATAGTAAACCTCCATTCATATCGTTGCTGGTGCTGGTATGTTGGCTTGATATAATTACCTTCAGGGACATCCCATACTCTGCCTTCACTTCTTTCTCGAGCTCGATTATATTAGGGACAACTGATAACACATTCTCAAGTTCAAAGTCTTCTTCATAATTGAGTCCCTCTTATATTCTGTGAGATGAGTATTATTCATTTGCAAGTTGTACAGTGAGTAGCCAGGAATCCAAGCAATGCATAAACTTTATTCAATACACTACTAATTTTGTGTTCCAGTTTTTCAATGATTCTTGTGAGCCATTTCGGAATTCCAGTTGAAATCATGAAACATTGTACATATAATCCAATACGTAGTCCAATTTCATACCTTATAAGAGCAGCTTTCCAAAAAATATTGAGAAATTCAGCATCGCTTTCTTGATCATGAAATCATGAATATAATCCAATACATAGTCCAATCTACACATAATATTCCATTGAATACATTAAAACATTACATAACTTGATATATCATAATATTACATTTCCTAAAGTTGATAGAGGAAGAATAAAAAGCCTACTTATAAACCAAAAGCTGCAGTTTCTGATATTATTGTATCTCTGATGAGCATTCCAATGAGTTCTTCTCCAACCACCTGCATATTTGAATTTGTTTATTTACTGTTTGATGTTTATATTTACACAAAGAAAGTCAAGTCTTTTATTATATGCTAAAATGAAATTACAACTTGAAAAAAGAGTTATTAAGTCCAGCCAATTTTACTCTAAAACTAATTATCTGTTGGTTCACACTTGAAGAACTTGTTAAACGAAGCCTCTAACCAGATAATTGAATCACAGCTTCCAACTAATTTTGGACAGAAAAATAAGCTTTGTATAGCATTCAATTAGTTGCTGATATAACTAATATGAATAATTGAGATATAGTTAGCTGCAATAATCTAAAGCTCAAACAAGAACTTTACTGCATATATTCCTGAATTTTTAACCCTTTTACATGCGATTATTTGCTTCTTGTGTAGCTCCTTTGCTTTGGCTGCTTATTTCTTCTTCCCATCATAATGTTATGCTCCAGCTCCACAATAATTCTTGCAAGCCATATCGGTTTTCCAGTTGAGATCATGATATATATAATGGACAATCCAATACATAGTCCACTTCCATACCCCATTGAAGCACCTTTCCAAAAATCATTCAGAGATTTCTTCATCATCTAGTCCAGATGTGGTATCATTTGTCTCCGTATCATTATCATCACTACCACAGACTTTTGATAGTGGAAATCCACTTAATCCATCATTACCTACATATGAATTGTTGTCAAAGGTATGAAATTGATTTCCTTGAGGAATGCACCCTTCGAGATGATTGTAGGAGAAATATAAGACTGCAAGAGAAGAAAATTGTGCTGGTATCACTCCTACAAGGTGGTTACTTGACAGGTCCAGTGATTCAACCAAAGTTTAATCTTCCAAGTGATGGAGGTATATGACTTTGCAATTCATTATGAGATAAATTTAGCATGCGAAGTGCAATAAGATCTCCCATAATACTTGGAATATGTCCTTCAAATTTATTGTTTAAAAAATCGATAGTGGCGTACAAAAACAAGATTCTCACAACTTCACGCTCCAATCCCTTTGTTACGATATTTACAGAGTCTTGGTATCCATCTCCTCCATCACTTGGTGCATTCATCGCTTGACAAATTGTCCTCATGGCTTTCAAATGTTGAAACAAACCCGTTGGTAAGTTTTCTATGAAGGAATTAGAAGAGAGATCTAACATTCGAAGATTAGGAAATATGTTTTCAATCGTTGGAGTTCTAATGGACCCATGCAATTCATTGGATCTCAAGCTTAAAATTTGCAGCTTTGGAAGAGTTCCCAACCACATGGGGAATATATCAATGAGATGATTATCTCCTAAATCAACAACTTGCAACTCTTTGCAATTGGCCAAAGATTGGGGAATTTTCCCCTCTAGTTTATTGCCGTTCAAGTTGAGGCTCCTCAGAGAACTTCTAAATCTAAAAGTGTTTGGAAGAGTCCCTGTAAGACTGTTGTGGTGCATATCCAGAACCTCAAGGCCACTGATATTACCCAAACATTGCGGAATCTCTCCCTTCAAGTTGTTTCTCGCTAAATCTAGCATTTGCAATTATGTCAAGTTGCAAATAGATGAAGGAATTTCTCCACTAAGATAATTTTCTGATATGAAGAAGTATGTTGTGGAATTTGGTGGAATAGATAGGAACCCTTGAAGAGAATTGGAATTGCAAATCAATTCCATACTTGTCAGCATGTTGTGGGACAGATTAAGAGTTCTCAATGAAAACATCCAGTTACATGATGCCCAATCTGGAAATATTCCTTGAAGCTTATTATTAGAAAGATCCAAGTCCTCGAGCTTCTTTGCGGATCTTAGAAACTCCAATTCTTTCACTTCACAGGCAGCCAACTGTAAGTACACAAGTGACTCAGGCAAAGAAAAATTAACATTATTTTCATTCGTCAATGAGATACTATTATAAGAAAGATCAAGAGATGAAAGATGTTTGAAATCTGAAAAGAAGCTGACATCCACATTACGACTAAAATTATTGAAAGAAAGATCAAGATTTGTGATGTTCACAAGGTTTTGAATTGACTTGGGAAGATTGCCTTGCAGCTGATTATTACTTAGATCAATAAATAATCGTGAATCGGACTTGATATCCTCAAGCTGACCAGAAAAATGGTTATTACTCAATTCTAAATCAATAAGTGAAGGAAGGGAGAATATCCATGATGGTATTGTTCCATTCAGGAAGTTATCTGCAAGGAACAAATACTCTATGCGAGTGAGATTCGAAAGAGATTCAGGAATAGGCCCCCATATATTGCAGAGAACAAGAAACAAAGTTCTCAGTGACGTTAGATAACCAAGAGACTCAGGCAAATTACCACAAAAATTCACTCCTTGTAGATTTAAATCTATGAGAGATGCGCTGCTATTCCATTTGGTCTTTGGGAAATAACCACTGAGCTTATAATTGCTGGATAAGTCAAGTATTTCAAGTTTGGGCAGGTGAAATATACTCTCAGGTATTACTCCATACAACTCTGATTTCCTAAGCACCAGAGTTGTTAAATGAGAAGAAAAATTAAGAGTAATGGCAGAAGAGATGCTTACACCTCTAAGATCAAGCACTCTTAATAGGGTCAAATTCTGAAGGAGAAACCTAAAATCATGGGTTGCGAGTTTTGGCACAGTGTCATAAGATGTTGAGAGAAGAAGAGATTGTAACTTGTAAAGATGAAAGATTTCAGAAGGAATTTGACCAGAGAAATATGAGTTCCTGAGATTAAGATGAATCAAGCTCGAGAACCTGCCAAATTTAGGCGAGATATGAGAATAAGAGAAGTTATTCATAGAAAGATCAAGACTTTGAAGATGAGAGAGTTGGAATAGGCTGATATTGGAATCAATCTTCCCTACAAGACTGTTGCAACTGAGATCAAGTTCAATTACATAGCCTGTCATTTCATCCCATATCACTCCATCCCATGAGCAGAAATCTATGCTCATATTCCATGAACTTGTATAATAGTAGAAATTACACAAAACTAATGAGGGATCAACAGTAAGAGTTTTCTTGAATTTTAGAAGAGCGGAGCTTTGATCTTTGTGACACAGATGAGGTATGGATGAAGAAAAAGAAAGCTGACAGAAACAGACCAAGAGAAAAAACGAGAATTGCCCGTAGCTCATGTTTAGCATCAATGAGTTTAAAGCTGATAATGAAAATCAAGAACAGGCTACAGAAATATATATAAGCTGATATATATTTAGCAAGGACTCTTTCTTTTCGAATAATTTGAAACTTGAAACATCATATATAGTTAAGTATTTCACCTTAATTTTTAACTGTCTTGATTGAAATGCTTAAATAGATATTCTTTTTAACGTATATATATATATACCATATTTTGAATCCCCTTAGTGAAAATCTTATATTGAATTGGCCGCATTATTGGTCTAGTCAAGTATAAGAAGACAAATAAGTAGGACAACATTACTTTCAATAGACCTTGTTTTGTATTTGTCTAAAGAAAATAAATTATCTTTTGTGACAGGCTGAGAGCTAAATATACATCATATTTAGAATTAGTGCCAAACAATGGAAATCAATTCAAAGCTTATATGTTGATGAAAACAATTAAGTAGACTATTTTGTTGGAAGTTTTTGTTGTTTCTCAGGTCTTGCATAAGAAACCAATGTAGGAAAACATTACTTTCAAATTAGTCTTATTCTTTTGTAATTGTCTAAAGAAAAACCAATTATTTTCTTTTGTCAGATTATTTCAGTCAGTGGAAGCACTTTTGAGTTAAATCTATGTATTTCGTTTTCAACCAACAAACTCTTCGAATTCGTACCCATTTTGATGGTCAAATGAGCCCTGAAGTCGGTAAACCTCCAATTTTACCGACTTTCATGAGCTATAGTTCATAGATTGTTGGTGATCTGAAATTCCGACATCTTTTTTTCAAAAATTGCGTGGACACCCGTTGAGACGTTAGATATGGAGTCAGTTGGCACTAACGGCCAAAAATACCCATTTTAAAAGTTATACGAGCCCCCGTGCAGATAAACCCCTCACTTTACTGATTTTCGTGTGCTATATTCCATGATTTTTTTTTTGTGATCTAGAATTCCGATGTATTTTTTGCCCAATGCTTTTTTGAGAACGTCCATTAAAATGTTAGTTATGGAGCCTTTGGCCCTGATGGCCAAAATAGCCCATTTTAAGTTCAAACAAGGTCTAGAATGAGAAGTATTTGAAAAAGCCCATTTTTGTGCGCATTCGTGACAACTTAATTAATGACATAGGTTGGTCTGGAAGGGCAAATGTTGGAATTTTCAAGTTCAAACAAGTGCTGGAGCGAGAAATATCGATTTTTCCTTTTTTTGTCGTGCTATAGTCCATTGATTTTGGGGTGATCCCGACGATTTTCTTGCTGTGGGTGTTTGTGACGACCTTATTAATGGTGTGCATTGGTCTAGAGGGGCTAACACTTGAAATTTCAAATGCAAACAACGTCTAAAATGAGAATTACTGATTTTTCTATTTTTCATGTGGTATAATCCATGGATTTTTGGTGATATGTGATCCTGATTGTTTTTTTGTCAAAGTTTTCTATGGGTGTCCGTAACAACATATTTAATGACGTATGTTGGTCCAGAGGGTCAACAGTCGGTATTTTAAAGTTCAAACGAGGTACGGAATGGATAATATCAATTTTTTCCATTTTTCATGTGAACTATAAACCATGAATATTGGATGATATGTAATCGTGATGGTTATTTGACCGAAATATTTTGAGTGTATGTGACAACCTTTTTAATGGTTTGCCTTTGTTTAAAGGGGCAAACGTCGGTTTTTTTAAGTTCAAACGAAGCCTAGAAAGAAAAAAAAAATGTTTTTTTTCCATTTTTCGGGTGTGATATAATTAAATCACTAATACTATCTTTAGCGGCGACTCATAAATGTTTTACTGACGGTTAAGTTGCCACTAAAACAATCTCTTAGTGGCATATTTTAATGATTTAGTGGCGTTTAGCCGCCTCTAACACAAATTTTTTGCGGCGACTCATATAGGAATTGGTGGCATTTATAGTTGCCACTATACTTACTTTTAGCGGCGACTATTATATGATTTAGATTTTAGTGGTGAAAATAGTTGCCACTAATAAATACTTTTAGCGGCAAATATAATGATTTTTTGTAGCGACTTTAGTTACCAATAAAACATATTTTTTGTGGCGCGTTTATTGGAATTAGTGGCGGTTTTAGTTTCCACTTATTCTTTCTTTTAGCAGCTAATTTATATGATTTAGTGGCGACTTTAAACGCCGCTAAAACTCTTTATTTTTATTACTATTCTAACCGCCGCTAAAACTATTAATTTTGTCACTAAAAATACGTTTTTGCGGCAACAATGAATGCTGCTAAAACTAAAAAATTTTGTCACTAAGAGTAACTTTTGCAGAGACAAAAGAGCTTTTAGCGACGACATTCAAGGCTTTTGTGGCGGTTTTCGCCACTAAAGTCCCTTTTAGCGAACGAAATTCATCACTTTTTGCGACGAAATTTATTACTTTTTGCGGCAGTTATAGTCGCCGCGAATACATACTTTTCGCGACGAAATTCATCAGTTTTTCCGACGGTTTTAGTCGCCGCTAATACTTGCTTTTAGCGACGAGATTCATCAGTTTTTGCGACGGTTTCAACTGCCGCTAATACTCACTTTTAGCGACGACATTCATCACTTTTTGCGACCATTTTAGTCGCCGCTAATACTCGCTTTTAGCGACGACAGTAATCACTTTTTGCAGCGGTTTTAGTTGCAGCTAATACTTACTTTTAGCGACGACAGTAATCACTTTTTGCAGCGGTTTTAGTTGCAGCTAATACTTACTTTTAGCGACGAAATTCAAGATTTTTGGGTGGCGGTTTCAGCCGCCGGTAATACCCACTTTTAGCGACGAAATTTATCACTTTTGGCCGCTTATATTAACTTTTAGCGATGTCATTCAATACTTTGTGGCGGTTTTTGTCTCCGCTAATGTTTAGCGACATTTAAGAATTTTTGCGTCAATTTCGGTTGCCGCTAATACTGTATTTTAGCGATGAAATTCAAAACTTTTTGCGGTGGATACTGTCGCAGCTAACAGTGATTTTTAGTGTCAATAGTTTAATTATTTCGTGATCATTTTAGTTGTCATTAATACAATCCTGTAGGCGGTTTTGGTGGCATGAATATGAACTTTTAGCAAGGTTTGTTATGTAAATTCGTGGCACATTTTTTGTTCCATTAATTCTTTCTTTTAGCGGCGACTATAATAAGAATTAGTGGCTTATTTCTTTTGCAACTATACTTGCTTTAGCAACGACTCATATATGAATTAGTAGTTGTTTTTGAGTTGCGTTTAGCAGTGATTCTTATATCAATTATTGGCGGTTAAGTTTCCACTAACACCATCATTTAGCAACAACTGTTCTATGGTTTAGTGTCGGTTTTAGTATCCATTAGTACTAATGTTAGTGGCACCTGTTATGTAATTAGCAACGTATTATATATACATGTGAAGGAGGTTATAGTTGCCACTAGTTCTTATTGTAGACTAGTATCTGTATTGTGGTGTCTGTAGTTGCTACTAATACTACCTTTTATGGCGACTATTGTATGCATTCGTGGTGTTTAATTTGCTATATACTCTTAGTAGTGACTAATTGTGGCATTGACAGGGACTAAAGTTGGAGTTAATGCAAACTTTTTGCATCGATTAATGTAGCAACCAATGCCGCTGCTAATGCATAATTTCAGTGGCGATTAAATACATAAAATTGATTGATCCAAAAACCTGAACCTAGATAGAACCATTTACAAGTTATATATTTTTACAAGAAATGCAAAAGATAAGCCTCCAGTCAATCAGGAGAATCCACTGTGCCAGATTGATGCTATCTATCAGACCATATAACTGAGTTTGATGTCTGCTTTGACCCTTGAATCGGTAAATGGTATGTGATTGATGAAATTATGCAGCTCTATCATGATAAAGGGTTGCAGACAATCAGTATAGAGCACCATCAAGTTGTGGAATGAACTATGAGTTAACTTACTATCTAAGCTAAGGAAAAAAGGAACGGGGGGAGAGAGAGAGAACTCACAGGTCAACATCCATGTAGCATTTTCAACGTCTTGAGGATTGGATTTTGCATAGCGATGGTTGAAGGTACAGCCTTCGTGCATGTCAAACTTGTGATCGTCTTTGAGGTGTGCAACAAGGGACTGAATATCATCAGTAACAGAACATTCAGGTCCTGCATAAGGGCAGTTGTATGAACCAAATTTGCAGTTCTGCTCATGCTGAAGCCTACCGTGAGAGATAAAGAGATTGTAACTTGGAAAGATGAGAGATTTCAGAAGGAATTTGGCCTGAGAAAAATGAGTTGATAAGATTAAGATGTGTCAAGCTCGAGAACATGCCAAATTCAGGTGAGATGTGAGAATATAAGAACTACAACAATCTCTGCTCATGTTCCATGAACTCATATTTGGATAAGAGTAGGGAATACACCTATCTGATGAGAGATCTACAGTAAGTGTTTTCTTGAATTTTAGAAGGGAAATACTTTCATCTTCATGGCACCGATGAGGTATGGATGATCAAAAAGAAAGAAGACAGAAACAGAAAAAGAACAGAAATGAGAATTGCCGGTAGACCATCTTTCGCATTAAAGTGTTTAGAGTTGACAGTGAAAATCAAGAAAAAGCTTTGTTCTGATTAAGAGGGTCTGTATTTTGATAGTAATATATAACACACAAAAAATGAATTTTGTGTATACTTTTTTTTCTATTTAATGAAGGCAATGCCGTTAATGAATGGACAACTTCAAAAGTCAATGGAATGAAAGCATTTGTAAAAAAAAACTTAAATACTGGTATTGTTTTTCAAAGTCTTGTAGTGGGAAATTTATAATGAAAGTGTACATGTTCACATACTAGTAACTATTGTGCCTATATGAAAGTCGGCGACAACCAAAAGAGACCAGTTTCTATGATATTTAGAATGCAATGACATTAACTCAATACCGCTATATGTTTTTGTGAAAGGAAAATTTATCATCACTAAATGTTTAACGGAAAACATATCTGTCTCCCTTCATAGAACAGATAATGACCTGTTTTTTGGCTCCAGGAGAGCAGAGATGTCAAAGTTGTGTCAGTAGGAATACATTGATGAGAAGATTCAAGTGTTCCTACCTTCTTTCACTTGATGATAAATGGAAAAATTACGCGATGTTGTTTAGAAGATGCAATAAACTGCACAAATTTGTAAATTATACAGTTCACTGAAACAAGAAATGTTACATATTTCTTTTTCTGCAATTCCTTTTCCTTCGCTGATTCTTTCTCCTTCCCATCATTATTTTTTGTTCCATCTCTACAATAATTCTTGCTAGCCATCTCGGGTTTCCACTTGAAATCATGAAATACATTATGGATAATCCAATACATAGTCCACTTCCATAGCCCATAAGAGCAGCTTTCCAAAAATCACTCAGAAATTCAGAATCATTTTCTTCATCATGTAGTTCAGATACAGTATCGTTTGTATCTAATACCCCAGCATCGCCACAACTTTTTGAAACAGGAAATCCACGTAATTCATCATTGCCTTCATATGAACTGTTCTCAAAAGTGTGAAATTGAGGTCCTTGAGGAATGCATCCTCGGAGATGATTGTGGGAGAGATTTAAGAATGAAAGCGATGTAAGAGAAACTAGTTGTTGTGGTATCTCTCCAGAAAGCTGGTTTCCTGATAGGTCCAATGATTCAACTGAAGATAAATCTCCGAATGATTGTGGAATATGACCTTGCAATCCATTATGAGATAAATTCAATGTGTGAACTGCAATGAGATCCCCCATGATACTTGGAATTTTCCCTCCAAATTTATTACTTGAAAGATCGATAACGGTGTACAAATACAAGATCCTCACAATTTCACGCATAAATCCCTTGGTTGAAACTGTAATAGAATCTTGGTAATATGTATCTCCACGATATCTTGGTGCTTCTGTTGATGAATCAATTGTCCTCATGCCTTTCAGATGTTGAAACAAACTCGTAGGTAAGTTTCCTGAGAAGGCATTGTAAGAGAGATCTATGATTTGAAGCTCGGAAAAAATAGTTTCGATCCTTGGAGGTTGAATGGACCCATGCAATGTATTTGATCTCAAGCTTAAAACTTGTAGCTTTGGAAGAGTTCCCAACCACATAGGGAATGTGTCAATGAGATGATTATCTCCTAAATCAAGAACCTGCAAGTCTTTGCAATGAGCCAAAGATCGGGGAATTTTCCCCTCAAGTTTATTTCCGTGCAAGTTGAGGCTTCTCAGTGAACTTCCATTGCTGAAAATTGTTGGAATATTCCCAGAAAGTTTGTTGTTGTGAAGATCCAAAACCTCGAGGCCACTAATATTACCCAAACATTGCGGAATTGCTCCCTTCAAGTTATTTCTAGCCAAATCTAGCATTATCAGTGATGTCAAATTGCAAATAGATGGAGGAATTTCTTCGGTGAGATTATTTTGGGATATTAAGAAGTATCTGGTAGAATTCGGTGGAATAGGTAGTGAACCTTGAAGCAAATTGGACCGTAAATCAATAGTATCTACAGTCCGAAGAGGAATTGACTCCACAGTCGTCAACATGTTGTGGGATATATCAAGAGTCATCAATGACATCCAGTTAGACCATGCCCAATCAGGAATTCTTCCTTGAATCTTATTATGTGAAAGATCCAACACCAAAAGCTGGTTTGCGGATCTTAGAAACTCCAATTCTTTCACTTCACATGCAGCAAATTGCAACACATTAAGAGATTCAGGCCATGTAAAATTAACTTTGTTCTCATTGATCAATGATATCTTATTATATGAAAGACTAACACCCAAAAGTTGTTTGAGGTTTGAAAATAAGCTGATATCCACATTGCCGCTAAAGTTATTGAAGGAAAGATCAAGCCCTGTTAGGTTCTCAAGGTTTTGAATTGACTTGGGAATTTGACCTTGCAGCTGATTGCCTCCTAAAATAATCTCTTCTAGTGAATTGGACTTGAAATCCTCAAGCTCACCAGAGAAGTGGTTATTACTCAAGTGTAAACGACTTAGTGATGGAAGCCGGGAGAACATCCTTGATGGTATTGTTCCATTCAGGGAGTTATCTTGAAGGTACAAATGCACTATGCGAGTGAGATTTGAAAGAGATTCAGGAATAGGCCCTCTAAGGTTGCAATTTGGAAGAGACAAAGAATGCATCGAAGTTAGGTAGCCAACAGACTCAGGCAACTTATCAGAAAAATTCACGCGACTGAGGTCTAACTCCATGAGAGATGCACTGCTATTCCATTTGGTCTTTGGAAAATGACCATTGAGTTTATAGTTGTAATTTAAGCGAAGTGTTTCCAGATTAGGAAGGTGAAAAATACTCTCTGGTATTATCCCATACAATCCCGTAAATCCCAGCCTTAGATTTGTGAAATGAGAAGAAAAATTCAGAGGAATGGTGGAAGAGATGTTTATGAAAGTAAGATCAAGCTCTCTTAATTGAGTCAAGTTCTGAAGAAGCAATTTAAAATCGTGAGCTACGAGCCGTAGACTACCAGTAGCATAGAGACGAAGAGAGTGTAACTTGGAAAGATGAGAGATTTCAGAAGGAATTTGACCTGAGAAATTGGAGTTGTAAAGATCAAGATGTGTCAAGCTCGAGAACCTACCAAATTCAGGCGAGATATGAGAACCGTGGAATTCATTCCAAGAAAGGTTGAGTCTTTGGAGATGAGAGAGTTGGAATAGGCTGCTATTGGAATCAATTGTCCCAACAAGACGGCTGCAACCGAGGTCAAGTTCAATGACATGGCCAGTCATGTCATCGCATATGACTCCATCCCATAAACAACAATCTCTACTCATGTTCCATGAATTCGTTTTTGGATAAGGCTTCTGACCGCGGAAATAACATCTAGAAGAAGCATAGGGATTTATAGTAAATGTTTCCTTGAATTTTACAAGGGAAATGCTTTGATGTTTGGGACACAGAAATATGGATGAAGAAAAAGAAAGCTGATAAAGAAAGAAAATTAAGAACACAACTAAGAGCCCCATATTGTTCAAGGCATTCAATAGGTTTGTAGTGGGTATATTTATGAAAAAGCTATACAAATATACATATCGAAAGCACCAACCTTTCTTTGACTAGTCAAACTAAAGGTGCTATAGCATTAGTTTTAACTAATGGTGGCTAGAGGATTGGACGAAGATGAGGTGTGTTGAAGGACGTGAAGAACACATGCTACTTGGGAGAATAACATCCCATATACGAGACTCTTTAATGAATACATTATGTATTTTATTTGTCTTATTACGTGAGAAGAAAAGATTTGCAATTTATAAAATTTATAAGCTTTTTACTCTATGACAAGGATTGGTCAAATAGGGAAATTGCTACTCTCAAGTCAAATGGAAATTTCAAAGAAAGCTACATCACACAATTTCATTCAACTTGATGTAAAAATCCAAAAGTTCTGCAAATAAAAAAATAGGAAAAAACAAAACAAGCAAACTGTTTTTAGTTCAAAAACCACCAAAGCCCTATACTTGATTTAGACATTTATTTATGTAGACTCATTTCTTTAGTCATTTTCAAAAATTAGTCGACAGAGTGTTTTGTCTTGGGAAATGAGTGAAAATCACAATTTTTTCACAAATTTACGGTGGAAAAAAACTGTTTCTAATAGTGTGTGTTGCCTTCATATCAAATTATCAATCAATTCCAGGTTTACAAAATCTCAAATGTACTGTTTTTTCTTATCCAAACACATCAAACAATCAAAACACAAACAAATACTTGCTTCATTAAAAAAAAACAATAATCTTGTGATTCTGAATAAGTAGCTCATCATCATATACCAAGTTTATAACTGATGCAATCAGACACTCGTTTCGTGTATAATAGGCTTTTCCACATTCATTTATAATGTTATGGGCGGAAGGGCTCATAAGAGAGAGCCTCCACAAATAATTCTTCTTTCTATCACAACTACTAGAATGTCTCCAATAAGCTGAAATCCTCTACATGAATAACTCTCAATATTAAATTTACAAGCAGCATATAGTCAGCTACCTTGAGAAAAGTATGTGTTGACGGTTCAGTGTATAAATCAGCCCCTCCCTGCATTACCATGCCGTTGGTTTCTGAAGTAGCTAAGAAGTCCCTGAGCCTGCATATACGTCGTTAGAATACTTGGATTAGAATAGAAAGGCAAGTGTGAGGTTTCTGCAAAATTGTCGTACCTTTTCTCTGGCTCTTGCGGTGCCAGACTGTGACAATGCTACTAACGGAGGTACAGCTCCTTCCTGGAGAACCATGTTGCAGAACCTGCTACTGTTAGTGCATAATTGCAGCAGAGCTGCTGCCGCGTTCTCCCTACCTCTTGCAGAACCGAGCTCAACAACCTCAACCAGAAGAGGTATCCCTCCTTCCTGACCAATTGCTGCTCTTCCCTCATGAATGGTTGCGAGATTTGATAAAACAGCAACAGCCTTGTCAACCATCCCAGCAGCAGGGTCCATCAACTCTACAAGGAACTTAACAGCACCAGCCTGCACAATGCGACCCTTGTTTTCATGAAGTATTGACAAATTAAACAAAGCTGTCGCTGCGTCTTTCTTGCCCCTAGGACTTCCATTTCCCAATAAATCCACAAGAGGCTTGATAGCACCAGACCTCCCAATCTTCATCTTGTTATCCTCAATAACAGAAAGGCTAAAAAGTGTAGCAGCCGAGTTTTCTTTAGCCTCACCACTCCCTGTGTGTAGGACATGAATCAGAGGTTCAATTGCATCAGCATTTGCAATCAAACACTTGTTGTTGTCATTAATTGATAAGTTGAGAAGTGTGGTAACAGCATTTTCCTGTACATTCATATCTTCTGAATGAAGTAAGTTGACCAACAAGTTGATGGAACCACAATTTGCCATTACAATACGATTATCCATATTGTGCTTGGCAAGTAACCGGAGTTCAGCTGTGGCATCTCTTTGCACATCAATGGAATTGCTACTCAAATCCTGAACCAGCTTCCTAACTTGCTCCTCAAGTTCCAAAAGATCAGCCCTTCTTTCAACCGTAGCAGAAGAAACTATTCTAGGAAATCTCTCAGAAGGTCTAAGCCAGATGGATTGATTTCGAACTCTTGTCTCTGGCATGGATGGGAATTCCGGCTCCCCTTGTAGAACAGACAATGGAGCAGCAGGTTGGGATTCTGATACATCACACGCATCAGTCGCAGCTGCTGCTGACATTGAGAACACTTCATTTCCATCACCAGGAATTGTCGGTGAAAAGTTTGAATTAGATAGTGTGCTGGGTGCCGAGGTGGTTCGATTATGACCTACAAGGGAGTGTTTATTGGCTGCTAACATACAATGACCATGTGAGTTTATCTCTCCAGAGTGGGCCATCCGTTCTTCAGAAGTCTTAATAGATATCCTTACAACATCCAGAGCAAGCATATTACTAGCAACTCTAGGTAAAGAATCATCCAAAGAGGAATGGGGATGAGATGGAGATAATCCTTCTCTTTGGGTCATACTTGATGAACAAATCTTCCTCGGAGAGCTTAAAGAGCGAGAAGAATCAGGTGATGAAGAGTGATTGCCCCTCAGAAGGGGAATACCCTGGGTATCCCTGGGCATGCCAGAATACGCATGTGCTAGAAGTGAAGATGCCTGATTCAAGCTCAGAGATTTTGTTGGATCAGGAAGCTTTACATTGTTTGACTCACACCAATTTGCAATAAGTGCCTTAACGGTGTAATTAGGAATGAGAGTTGTGTGCCCCAGCATTTGCCTTGTCTTAGGACACACAGTAAGACCGAGATCAATCCATTCCCTTATAAAAGCTCGCTCATAAGTTTGTCCAGTAGCAACAATTACAGGGTCGGTCATCAACTCGAGTGAGAGGGGGCAACAAAAATCAGGAGGTATCGTCACAGGCCTGCAGGTCTGAGACTGTTTCATTGTGATGAAGCAGTCATGCATATGGGAAACAAGAGCTATAATTTGCTCAATATATTCAACTTCCTCAGTCTTTTCAGCTTGTTCAGCATTCTCCTTCAATTTTTCAAGGGCCACAAGCTCAATCAAAAGCTCTTGGTTTGACTTCAATCTTAGGCAATCCGCAAGTTTTGCAAAGCTGTCTGAGTTTGCTCCCAAGCCTTCCATTTGAGCCTTAATAGACTTTGTGATAGTCATGGATATCAGTTCATAATCCACATACTTAATTTTAAGTATACAGTGCTGCAATCCAAATACAAGACATCAAGAAATCCCCATAAGTAAGGATGACAACTCCAACTGACAGAAAGAGCAGAGAGGAACATTATAGCTGGGGTCGGAATAGGGCAAATATAAGGGAAAAGAAGATCTGGAATGACCTGTTTGGGCTCCTACCTCAAGAGATGTCAAAGTTGTATCAGCAGGAAGGCATTCATGAGAAGTTTTGAGTAGCTCCAGAAATTCAAGACTACATGTTCGAGTTTTTACTATAAGAGGTTCAACTTGCAGGACCTATAGATCATTAACACATCAACAATATAAATAAATATAACTGCTCAAAGTATTAAAATTCCTTAAATATAAACCATAAATTCTATAAGTGCACTACATTCCCATCATCATTCAGTTCGCTAATTATGGAACGAATAAATGGACAATCTGCTTATCCATTAATAAAGATATAGATCTTGGAACATACAAAATATACGTTACTACCCAACGGTTGCCAGGTTTCACACAGCTCCCTCAGTTCATCAACAGATTGAGCTAGTCCAGCAAATGCTTTCTGAAGCATCTCACTGGAAGCTGCTTCAACATCGACAATGGCCTCAAGAATCGGCTTTAAAAT
Organism: Solanum lycopersicum; assembly: GCF_036512215.1. Lineage (NCBI taxonomy): Eukaryota > Viridiplantae > Streptophyta > Magnoliopsida > Solanales > Solanaceae > Solanum > Solanum lycopersicum. The sequence continues at coordinate 69,134,620 of NC_090811.1, read as the reverse complement.
CTTCAATAGATCCTCAGCCTTGCAATAATACCTCTGAACTAGAATATCAGTTATGTTTTCACTAGATGATAAATGGAAAAATTGGGAGATGCTGCTGAGAAGAACTTTTAACAACGATATCTCCATTGCACCTGTTCACTTAGTAATCCTCAATTAACTGATTTGACACGAGCACAGAACCTGTTCTACAAGACACATAAATGACAAAAGTTAACGCATAAGTATATGGTCATTTATTGTATAGATAATAATGCTGAAAATCCACAGAAATAATGTCAGTGACATGTGTTAAGTGTCTGTGCGCGCGCATACACACATGACTGCAGCTAAACTATTAGCTTGATTAAGAAGAGTACTGCATCTTTTAATGTTCTATCATCAAGGGTGCCCATAAGAGCAGTTTAACTATTTATTTTACTTCCTCTTTAGCAACTTTGTATTAATATGAAGCATCTTACTAGTTAATCATGGTAATTTACTCAAGTCAAAAGGAAAGCCCTGTGCACTAAGCTCCCGTTATGCACAGGGTCCGGGGAAGGGCCGAACCACAAGGGTCAATTGTACGCAGTCTTACCCTACATTTTTTTGAAGAGGTTGTTTCCACGGCTCGAACCCGTGACCTCCTAGTCACAAGGCAACTACTTTACCAGTTACGTCAAAACTCCCCTTCAATTACTCAAGTTAGAACAATATATTTATTCAGCAAACCTCCGTTCCGCTGACCAACTTACCATGAGTATCCATCAACATTAGATTCACTTACTATTTACCAGCACCAAGAATCTTTCATATCAAGTTATTATATTTCTACTCCTACCGAATTTCCAGGATCTTTCTGGATAAAACATTCGATTAAGCTGCCGCTTCAATGCATCAGAAGAACACTTAAACCTAAAAACAATAAAGACAAGCTAGAGTAAATGAGATTTAATATTCGGAAAGATAAGTGCGACTTTAATAGCCGTTGTCAATAAATAGTGAACTTTTATCACCACGTATGAATTTTTTCTTCTATATTCCCTTTTTAAATGCACTACTGCATTTTTTTCCAACTAGAGTTTCATCAACATTCAGCTACCATTAGCCGCAACATCATTTATATATCCCCTTTTTCTTAAATACACCAACGCATTTTTTTCCAGCTAGAGTTTCATCAACATTCAGCTACTATCAGCTCCAACATCATATATAGCCTCTACTTCCTAATCTCATATTCATGTTGTACTATATCAATCAACTGTGTCTCGATTCCAACTAAATCATATATATCCATTCAAACTCATTTCTTAATATCGATCATAATTGTCACAGCCCTCTTCCTTTTCCCGCCTCGTGGAGGATTATACCCTGCAAAACTCCCAAGTGCTCCAAAGAGAAAAAGCATTCACAGTGACCAAAATGTGAGATGAAAACAGATAATCCAAAACTCTGCGTACAGAAGTAGCACTAACATGCTAACAATCACAACAACCATCAATCCAGTTACAGGTAAACCCAATAAACCATTTTTCTTCCTAAGCTAAAAATGAGAACTGGAACTAAAAGTTGAGCTTATTTCATTCCAATACTGGTAACAATTTCGATTGAAACAAATAATTCTTCATAAACGAAAAGTAAACATCACCTCAAAACATTAAAAATACAATCTTTTTCTACTTTCTTCCTTTTTGACAACCCAATGAAGCTCTATTTGACCATACCCTGACCTTGATGCTAAGCTGTGGACAACAAAAAAAACAAGAAAATAAACAAAACCCAAGAAGGTACTGATCAACTATAGCAATAAAATTCACCCCACATACCCAAAAATTAAAGCTTTTACAAACCCCACTTGAGATTCTTTGTTATCACTGCTTTACAGCTTGAATATTTGCACTAATTTGTATGAATCAGATCCAGATTTGAGCAAAGAGTTGGGAAAAGCTAAAAGGTACAGCAATTGCACGAAAATTGTTGAGAGTTTGGGGTTGCGGGGTGAGGGTAGGGGTGGGGGGTTTAGGTTCTCATCATGGGGTTGAAGGAATTTTGAAAATGGTGACAGACATTGCACTTCAACCTTAGTTTGACTTTGACTATCACTTGCAAATGAAACATTTTTAAAAGACTCTTTTATTGTATGTATTTTAATGGTGTATAAATATAGTACAAGAATACATGAAAATGACCAAACTTAAATAACGAAAAGTTTAATTAATTTTTATAAATATTTCCATAAAAGCATAAACATATGATGCTTAGCCTTCACAGCATTAAACTTCATATGCAAATGTCTAAAGTTATCAAAGTTTCATATACGATTATTACAGAACGAATATTAATTAGATGACGAACTTCTTCATAAATAATTTCATAAGCTCATGTATATTTTTGATTTGGCTAAACTTGCAAAAATTTACCACTCATGCAATGTGTCAGGGTATTGGGCTGAGTTTCTTTGTCATACAGATTACCTTGGGCCAAAATGTATGAGCCCAAAACTTTCCCCGGGTAAGGCCCAAATCCAAGTCAATGATCCGATCATGAATATGGTATTTTACTGTTTCTAGTGTAATCGTATTAGATTCGAGGGTCTTCTGGAAATAACTTCTTCACTTATATTTAACGTATGGTATTGTCGAAAGAAAGTAATACTAATATCTAAGTAAATTGAGAAGAAAAGTAGAAATAATAGAAAATTATGATTTTTATAAAAAATTAAAACATAATATGCGCACTCACCCCCCTCCCTCTCGATATTTCCAAGTTGACACTCACTTCCATAATTTTTTCTTTTTATTTTTCTTCTCATCTATTGTCCCATTTTTCTCTCATTTTCAACTTCCATGGCGGATCAGCTTACAGATGATCAGATCTCTGAGTTCAAGGAAGCTTTCAGCCTTTTCGACAAAGATGGAGATGGTAAGCTAGCTCTTCATGACTATGCTTTCCATTCTTTTTTTCATACACCCAAAATTTACATGTTTTTGAAGAAAAAGAATGAATCTTTAATCGCTCTGAAGACACCCAAATTGATAAATCTTGAATTTTTTTGTTGTTTCTATCATATTTATGTGTTTATTCTTTCTGGACCTTGCCTAAAATTTTGATCCAAAAACTTTTATAGTCAATGGGTCTGAGTGATTGGTGATTGCTGTCTATTATGTATATGTGTAGTTGTAATTGTTTGAGCTGAAAGAAATGGATTTGTCTTAACGCGATTCGAAGGGCTAGATCCACATTTAGTGTTGCTATTTATTGACTAATTTGTGATCTATGATTGATTTGATGTTGAGTGAGGATAAGTGGATCTAATATTGTTGAGTGTTTCGGAATATCTTTGAAGCTATTGTTATCCTTCTTGAAAATGAGTGCAAACTTATCAAATGGAGAATTACAACAACATACCAAGACAAGTGATGACACTAGGTGGTTTCTCTACACCAGTCCTAGCCTTGGTGGATAGAGATATCCGGTACATGTTGCTGGTGGGAGGGGGTAGGTATCCGTAGAATTAGTCGAATGTGTGAAAGTTGGTCTAGACACCACAATTATCAAAAAAGAAAAGGTGAGGTCTGCGGGTAGAATGTACTAATGTACACATAGAGACATATTTTGATAGATTGTTTCATTCAATATTATATAGTTCGAAGGGAGGTAGTGGATGGGTTCTAGTCCCTCTCTTTCTGTATCTTTGCTTAATTCACATGAAAAGGGATCATATGAAGACATTCACTGCCAAGACCTAGCATCTTTTTGTGGTGAGGATGGTGGTAAATTTGTGTTACTAGGTGGAAAACTTACACTTCGTGGTGCGTGGAGATGGTCTTTCTATGTTGTTGGTGGAATATATTTGATAAAGATTTGATTTTTTTGATAACCAAGATATCCCTGAAACCAAGTGGTGCACAGTCTGAAACTTGGTAGATAATGAGATAGCACATTTACTCTTATCCACTTAAACACTAGGCTTTTGGCTGTGACAGGTTTGAACTTGATATGTCGATAAAAATTTGATTTTGAACCTGCTTTTACTTCAACTTGTTGTATAATTAGATGTCAGATTGACCTTTATGAAGCTGGTCAGCAGGTTAAGTATTCGTTGATATTGTTAACTTGTTTGATTGATTGTACCTGGGAACTTGAAACTTGAAACTATTTTGACAAATGGGTTATTATTTGAGGGTTGCATTAGAATGATCGGTTGAAAAGGTATTTGGCTCAAATCAGTTAACATTTCTTAGAAAGCTTGAATCCCTCTCATGTGTTTCTTGGCTATGGTTCCTACTGTCGATTCTTGATTTTTTCTTTGTTTTGCTTAATGATGGATATAATCAATTTTGTTCAATGTGGTAACTCGTTCATAACGGGATTGTATGATTCTCATTTCCCCTACAACACTTTAGCTTGTAAGAAAGCTTATGCTAGTCTTTTTGGGAAACTTTTTACTCAGATTGTAAAGAAAATATGGTCCGACTAGAACCATCTTCAGACATTTTGGCAAAGTCACTTTTCCTGAGACATTACTGATGTTCCCTATCTATATTTATATCTATACAGCAGTTAGTTCTCTTTTTTTTGATAACTGTGGTGCCTGGAGCCTCTGGGACAACTTTCACGCACCTTGACTGATTCCACGGGATACTTGCCACCTTCCACTGTCAACAAGTATCATGTACCTCTGTCAACCAAGGCTATAACTAGGCTAGAACAAATGGGAAGAATCAGTTAGTGTTTTGTCTCTATTGGGAATTCAACCTGAGACCTCATGGTGCTCAAGCCACATCATTGACCACTAAGCAACATCATTGGGTGCTACAGCAGTTAGTTCATTATACTGGTGCAGACTCAAGCTTTTCTATCAATAATATTTACTTATGTTACAGTTACTTTTTCTCAAAAGAAAGTATATATATGTATACATACACACACACACATTTATGTTTGCTTTTGTTACCAACTAGCTGATAAATATATCCTTAGAAAGTTTCAGACTTTGGTAGTATTATATTAGCGAATTTAGTTGTGACACCCAAACCTGACCAGCTGCTTTTGGTTGGAATGACTGCATCTTTTGGTTGAAATAGATTATTGACGAACCTGATTTCCCGGAGGGGAAGAAGCAAGAAACACTACCAACTTGACCCTTAGCTTGAGTATCATATTAGATTTTCTACTGAAATCCCCTTTTGGAGGGGAAGGATGGTTGATAGTGGGGACGATTTAGAAGATATAATTAGAGGACATGTATGGTTAGGTTCCAGTTTTTGTATACTTGGTGGAATCTGGCGTATCTTAACCAAATCCTTCGTGTTGGCTCGATGAAAATAAAATTTGGTCTGTCCTCCCATTGAAAAGATTTTCCCTGTTTTTCCTATATATTTTATAATTTTGAGTCATGGATGCGGTTAATGGTGTGTTAGTTTTGTTCAGCTATTCTCGTTGTTTCGTGCTTGTCTAGAACTTTTCTGGGAGAATGAATAAGTTAAGAAATAAAAACTTTTTGAGTACTGTTGTAAGATTTGTAACACAATATCAATACATTTTTTCATAATTATTGCCAAATTTTTCTACAGGTTGCATCACCACTAAGGAGCTTGGAACCGTGATGCGTTCGTTGGGACAAAATCCAACTGAGGCTGAGCTTCAAGACATGATCAATGAAGTTGATGCTGATGGAAATGGAACCATTGACTTCCCCGAGTTCCTTAACTTGATGGCTCGGAAGATGAAAGACACTGATTCTGAGGAGGAGCTGAAGGAAGCTTTCCGGGTGTTTGACAAGGATCAGAATGGATTCATTTCTGCAGCTGAGCTACGCCATGTCATGACAAACCTAGGCGAGAAGCTTACAGATGAAGAGGTTGACGAGATGATTCGTGAAGCTGACGTGGATGGTGATGGACAGATCAACTATGACGAGTTCGTCAAGGTCATGATGGCCAAGTGAGAACTGATCAACTCAACTTACCTAAATTCGGTTATTTTGAACCTTATTACAATTGAGGATTTTATGTTTTTTATTCTGCGCGACTAATTTTGTTGATATTTCAGATTCTTGTGTATTCGTTCTTGTTATTTTTTACTTAATATACGTTATCGTCTTCCATTTTTCTCTGAAAATGCTCCAAGTTTTTTAAGCCTGCAAGTTCATCACGTGGAAATTTAGTTAGTTCGTATATTGTGTAAATATGAAGTAATCGAATTAAAAATACACTTATTTTGAAATAGACGACTAAATCTGAATTAACATGTGTCACATCTTTGTTTACATTAATGATCAAATTGCCTCTACTAAAGTCTTTATACTAATCAACTAAAGTTTTCTAAATCCATGGAATTTAGAGTAAAGAGTAAGCTGTAATCACATCGAAGTGAAAGGGATATGATTGTTAATTAACTTCCATTTGAAATTTTCATCATGCAAGGACTTGACAATCCTTTACCTCACAAACATCAAACCATTTCCCCCAAGCAGGCCTTCACTATACATCCCTCATTCACTTCTAATTGTCCGAAGCCTTATCCAAAAACGAGTTCATGGAACATGAGCAGAGATTGTTGTTCATGGGACGGAGTCATATGCCTGGACATGTCATTGAACTTGACCCAAAATGTTGCAGCGATGCTCGAGTATTAGATTACTTGACTTTTCCCCTTTTCTCTCTCCTTTTTATTATAAAATTCGCAAGTAATTTATTTAAATATGGAAATTCAAAGTTGAAGAAATAATGTCTGTTAAGTAGCTTTCACTGAAATTTCCACAACAAGACTTAATGCAATTACATGATAATTCAAAGAACTGCATTAATACTTCTAGATAATTGGAGGGACACTCTGTGCAAAAACTTGACTTGTGTTGAACAATATTAAATCCTAAGTTATAGTTCATTGAAATCCAAATAGTAAAATTCAAATATGATGAGCAAACTACTTCAGTTTTTCACTCTTTTATATCTCCTTACAGTTACTTTTGCTTCGATCGAGGAAGCAACTTCCCTCCTGAAATGGAAAGCAACTTTCAAGAACCAGAACAACTCCTTATTCGCTTCATGGACACCAAGTTCTAACTCATGCTGTGGCTGGTACGGAGTTATATGCTTAAATGGTAGGGTAAACAGGTTGAATATTACAAATTCTAGTGTCATTGGTACCCTCTATGCTTTTCCGTTTTCATCTCTCCTTTTCCTTGAATATTTTGAACTTAGCCTGAACAATTTTTCAGGAACCATTCCCCCTGAGATTGGTAATCTCACTAATCTTGTCTATCTTGACTTCTCCATGAATCAGATTTCAGGCACAATTCCGCCACAAATCGGCTCCCTAGCCAAGCTTGAGACCCTCCACATCTTTGACAACCATTTAAGTGGTCCCATTCCGCGAGAAATAGGTTACCTAAGGTCTCTAACTGAGTTAGCTTTGTATACCAATTTTCTTAATGGTTCTATTCCTGCTTCGTTGGGGAATTTGAACAACTTGTCCTATTTGTATCTTTATAATAATCACCTTTCTGGCTCTATTCCTAAAGAAATAGGAAGACTTGTCAATGTTGTTAAAGTTTATCTTGAAACAAACCAATTAACAGGTCATATCCCTCCAGAAATAGGCAACTTGACCAATGCAAAATTGTTCTCTGCTCCCTTCAATGAATTATCTGGTTCCATTCCTGTAGAAATAGGGAAGATGAAGTCACTTCAGGAATTAATATTACATACAAACAATCTTTCTGGTATAATTCCAACAACTATAGGTGACTTAACTGAGCTCAAATATCTTCAACTTTATGATAATCAACTCTCTGGCCTGATTCCTGGAGAGATGGGGAATCTGAAAAACCTCAATGCTCTGGAATTATTCAATAATCAACTATTTGGCCTAATCCCTAGTGAGTTGGGGAATCTTAGTATCCTCTATCATCTGACATTATCCAATAATCAACTCACTGGTGCAATTCCTTCTTCCTTTGGTAATTTGAGAAACTTGCGGGTGCTGTATCTCCATGACAACAATCTGATTGAGGAAATTCCTTCATCTATATGCAATTTGACATTCCTCATGTTCCTGCAGTTGTCGAGAAACAACTTGAAAGGAAAAATTCTGCAATGTTTGGCTAATATCACTACTCTCCAGTTTGTGACACTGTCACATAATAATCTCAGTGGAGAGCTCCCTTTATCTATTTGCGATTTAACATCACTACAAGTTCTAGATTTAAGTGGAAATGATCTGAATGGAGCGATCCCGCAATGTTTTGGCAACTTCAGTGGTCATCTTGAGGTTCTTGATATGCAGCACAACAATCTTTCTGGGACTCTTCCAATGACTTTCAGAACTGGAACACTTAGAAGCTTCAACTTACATGGCAATAAACTAAAGGGGAAAATTCCTCAATCTTTGGCCAATTGCAAAGAGTTGCAAGTTCTTGATTTAGGAGATAACGACCTCAATGACATCTTCCCCATGTGGTTGGGAACTCTTCCTAAGTTGAGAGTTTTAAGCTTGAGATCGAATAAGTTGCATGGACCCATTAGAACTTTAGGAAGTGAAAACATGTTTCTTGAGCTTCAAATATTGGATGTCTCTTCCAATGACTTCACAGAAAACATACCTACGGGTTTGTTTCAACATTTGAAAGCCATGAAGACAATTGATCCATCAAAGAAGGCACCAAGTGATGGATATTACCAAGACACAGTAGCTGTCGTAACAAAGGGATTTGAGCGTGAAATTGTGAGTATCTTGTATTTGTACACTGTTATTGACCTTTCAAGTAATAAATTTGGAGGGCAAATTCCAAGTATCATGGGGGATCTCATTGCAGTTCATACATTGAATTTATCACATAATGGATTCCAAGGTCAAATACCACCATCATTCGGAGATTTATCTTCAGTTGAATCATTGGACCTATCAGGAAACCAGCTTTCGGGAGAGATACCACAACAACTGGCTTCTCTTACGTCTCTTTCATTCTTAAACCTCTCCCATAATCATCTCCGAGGATGCATTCCTCAAGGACCTCAATTTCACACTTTTGAGAGCAACTCATATGAAGAAAATGATGGATTACGTGGATTCCCTGTTTCAAAAAGTTGCAGCGATGCTGGGGTATTAGATACAAATGAAACCGTATCTGGAAGCAATTCTGAATTTCAGAGTGATTTCTGGAAAGGTGCTCTTATGGGGTATGGAAGTGGACTATGTATCGGATTATCCATAATATATTTCATGTTGTCAACTGGAAAACCGATATGGCTTGCAAGAATCATTCTAGAGATGGAGCACAAAATTATGAGAGGAAGGAAGAAGAAGCATCAAAGGCAAAGGAATTACAGAAGAAGAAACAATCATTTCTAAGTTTTGATTTCAGGTAACTAAAATATTTTGATTACAGCGAGGATCTAGTGTCTATGGAAGTGGATAAAGGGAAGAAGAAGTTGTGTTTCAAAAAGTTGCAGCGAAGGCAAAGGAATTGCAGAAGAAGAAATAATCACTAATGATACTACTGTTGTTTCTTCAGGGAAAAGATGGATTAAGTTAGATGTATTATCGTTATTTTAATCCTGTTTGCATAAAGTGTGTAGCAATATTTGGCCATGAAAATTGAGGTTGAGATGATCTTTAATGACAAGTTATATGCAATAGAAAATCTTATGCCAGCTACAATTAGTTCACTGAATTCCAAAATAATAAACCACAAAAAACAAGAACCTATCGAGGAAGGGACGAGAGATATTTGTTATTTTGTTCTCTGTCTTCCAAAAGATGCATTGGTGGTGAATTGCCTTTCAGTTTGCACATTAATCCTTTTGTGATTAAAAAAACATTATGAACATAAAATCACCAAAAAGATGAGGTGAAGAAACGAGAAAATGCATTGCTCTATTGTACAACAGAGGAGAGGTTAAAGGAAGTTTGAACATTGAGCAGGTCTATAAACAGTGGAAATCTTAAAGCAGCCACACTGAGAAAGCTCTAGAAAGATTTGATTGTAAACACGGAGTGGTCACCTCTTCAGTGGCTTGTAGAGAACAACTGTGACATATTTGGACTGGAATCTATGCGTTAAACCAAGAGCAACAACGGATTGAGAAGCCCATCCTTTCTCTATAAAGAGGTGATTAAGTACTACGTGCTGGGGTTTTGGAGAAGAAGGTGCTTCTTCTGAGTTTTCAGAACCAAGAACAGTTAGATGAAGTTGCGGTGGAACTGCCACTGGCTCCTTTTCAAAATCCTCCTCTCCCATCAAAGCTTGCGCATAGCTAGAGTCAGGTGATGGTGGGGCCTCAAACTCTGCAACACTTTCGAGGTTCTCTGGAACATTGTCCTGTATGAAGGACGTGTTATGAGCCAAACACATTATCAGGGAACAGCAAGTATATAGACTATAAAACACATGTTTATGCATTAATGTGCTGAAGTTATCAAAGATGCCTCCGCTGTGATAATGTATCAAAATGATCAGGAAACAGAACTCTCACTTACATTAACATCAAGAAGATTAAAGACAACGCCTGTCTCATCTGCTACACATGGAAGTTCTGGAATATATCTAACTTCCCCATCCACAATGAATTTGTAATGATATATACCCGATGGAAGGACCAAAAGAACGGTATAGTCCTTGCCTGATCTTTGGAGAATTTTCCTGCAAGCAAATATCATTAGTGGATACATTCAGAAACTCCATTAACAGGAATGATCACAGGCTAGTACTTGGTTGAATCAGAGTATACCTTGATGTCCAGTTGTCCCAAGATCCTTGGATAGCAACGTTATTACCACCATAACTCCATGTTATCAAAGTAGGTATGCCGCCCTCTAGTGAATGATCAGAGGCATCCTCGCATTCATTGCCCCACATTTGATTGCTAACAGGATTGCCATCCCCTCCTTGTAAAGGAACTACTGGCACCTGAAAGGATGATAAAGAGGAGTTTAGTCTCGAAACTAGTCAGTCGTAAGTATTTATGAGGTACGATTGGGGTGCCCAAGAAGCAATTAACTGCTCTGGTCTATCTCCAAGTTAACTAAAAATAAGAGGTGCTTGCTTGGGTAATTGCCAACCTCAGAGGGACATTATTCCCTTCTGTCCACTTTGAAAAGCCTAAATTTTGAGTGATAGTGCTGACTACAAAACATGAAGAATATTCATCATATATAAGGTGGAAAAAAAATCAGCCAAAGTGAATAAGAGTGAATTATTCAGAGCTGAAAAACTGTCACTTGACTACAGATTGACTAAGGTTTCACCAGTCCTACTAAGATTACAGCATAACATTTCTGCACCCGCCACCTGCTCCCGGATGCACTAGGTTCTTATACAGAAACATTATAGCTTGCTTGACTGGCATAAGTTCCTTTTGTTTTTTCATGTACCTTGCTAATATAAATTAGTTGTCTGTTTTACCCAACAAATAGACAGGCCATGAGATGCTTTCCCTTTTCCCATTTAACAGAGGGCTAGGCCAACACTCAGGCAAGCCCTATAATGCAAGCTTCCAACTAAACAGAAAGAAGAGTTCATTCAGCATTTTCCTGAAGGAAATTCACATAGGAATAGCATGAAAACCTAATAGAAGTGGAATGAAAATAGAGGATTCATATTACCGATCTGGGATCAGGATGTTGTAATGGTTGTTCCTATAGGTGTTTCAATTTAGTGTCAAGCAGAACACTTCATCGCTACTACATTGGGAAAACACAACAAATCACAGTTAAGCATATAATGAACAGCACTACAATCAATTTGCAACTCTCCCCTATAGATGCAGACACATCACCGCAACTCAAAGGCATACAGACAGGCAGTATAACATGCAGAGTAATTGCATAGGGTGTGGGTGTATCCACCACCTTAGCTGACCATCATACGATTAAACCATTTAAAAATGATTACTTCTTCCATCCTAATATGTTTGGCACATTTTCTAAAGAAGAGTCAACGAGACCAACTTTTGCAGTAAATCAGGCTAGATCAACTCATTTTTTGTAATTAAAATTTAGACATTTGGAAACAAAACAGAAAGTACTATAAGTTGTGATTCTCATCATATCAATATGGTAAGAAGTGCACTTAAATAAAAAGAAATCATAGATGTTTTGAAGGGCAAATGATTCATCTTTTCTCAAGTATATACCCCATGGCGAGCAAACTTTATATGTGGAAAAGACAGAACACTGTAAATGGCACAGACCCTACACTGCATTCGCTCATCATTTGCTAGATTACTTAAATACTTAAATGGAGACAAGTCCATTCTTTTGTGTTTTCTGGTACTTGTAAAGATATGATACTTAGTTTAAATCAACCCAAAAAACCTAGCTCACCCAAGTCCATATAAGCAGACCATCCGTTCATTATACAACCAAAGTGGAACTCTAACCACCCCTTCACGAACAGGTCCAACTGTAGTGTGGGCAAGGAGCTTGAATGCGCATGGATCCAACTCTATACCATGTAAAGTTATGACATTTGAGTATAACTCAACCCCCAAAACTAGCTCACTAAGAGAGGATTGCTCAAATTCATATAAACAAAGCCAATACCCAGCTCGGATACCAAGTAAAATATACGATACTAATGCCTAATTCATCCCAAAAAGCTAGCTCATTAAGCATTGCCAGTCCCTCCCCTCTCCAACTAACATAGGACTCTAACAGTACACTAATATTGATCAAAACCCTGTCCTTCCTTTAAAAAATACATTTTTAAGACAAAATTCTTAGTTTGAATCTCCAAAAAGGTAAAAAAAGTTTACATATTGAACAAATGAACTATATCTAAAGCTCAAATTAGACCTCATTTGAGCTCTACTCCACACCAAATCCTAAATCCCCTTTGAATCACCAACACCACAAACAAACACATACACATATACTATTTCATATGTATATATAATAAATAGGATAAAATGAGCATAAAAATGGAAACCTGAGGTCCGAACAAGAGAGGTGAAGCTGAACGATGTGGACTCTGCGGAGGAGAATTGACCATCAAGTCAGCCGAAGGCACTCGCGAGTTCAGAGCGTGGTGATCTTCTACTATTCCAGATTCAACATTAGATCTTCTTCCCGATACCTGACCGTCGCCGTCGCCGTCTCCGGCGGCGCCGTCTTCTCTGGCGTTCGCATTCCCCATGTCTTCCCAATAATGCTAGTGAATATACATATGTATATTTTGTATGTATATGTAGAGAGAGAAAGTAATAAGAGTCACGTTCTCGTGTTTATATATATACAGTAAAAGATAAGGCACACTATTGAACTTATTTACAATAATGCCCTCAGTTGACTTTTTTCTTCCTTCTACTTTCGCTTAAAAACACCTCGACTAATCTATAAAATAATACAAAAAATGCAATGAAATATATGTCAATCTTATTCTTATTTCTTAAGAAATAAAAATGAATTGTTTCAAAAAGACTCTTCATTGGAGGGCAGATAATTTACAAAATAATGCAACAAATATATTGAAATATACGTAAATCTTATTTTTACTTATTACGAAATAAAAAAAATATTTTAAATACTCTTGATCGAAGAGCGAGTGGAAAAGGGTAGAAATGGAAAGTGAAAAAATATAAAAGGAAAACTTAGAGGATAAATATTGATGACATGGAGAGATCAAAATGGTTGATAAAGGATAAGTACAAAATGGAAGGTGTAGATTTACTAAATTTTATAAATGTGCATATATTATCTTCTTTAGGTGTGTGCCCACGTTGCTTTGGGAGCACAATGATAGTGATAGCCTCCAAGTATTATTATTATCAACAATTAATAATAAAGAAAATAGGACAAAATTATTTTTTTGAACTTTTAATATCATCAAATGAAAAAGAAAAGTTAATGTGGAGAATAAAATATGAAATTCCGATTTGACTATATATTAATAATTTATTCAATGTGATTTCATGAGTTGAGTAAAAAGAATATAGACTGTATGCAAACGTTACGCTCATCTAGTAGAAATAAAGACCATAGATCTTGGGTGACAACAACTGTATATCAGCCAAAATTTGTGATATACATGCTAAAGATACATGACACCAGGTTGAACAATGGGGCCTTAAGAGAACAATTTTCTATTTTTTTGGCATATCATAAGTTCAACAAAACTCTACTTCAGAAGTAGAAAAAACCATGACTACAAGAAAGCATTGCTAACCAACAAGATTTATGGTCTATTACTGTTTTGAGTTGGTAGCATTTCTAACAGAGTTCCAAATTTGGACAACCGATTCTGCAACACGAGGGAGCACTTGAAGAAGGCCACCAGAGGCCATCCCGATGGCGAGGGTTTGAGGGTAGCCTGGCTTGGAATCAACTTTCATGTCAAGGCTGAGCAGTCGAGCATTGATAACATCGAGTTTTCTAGAGGTTTCAGATGACACATTCCTATTATTATTGCGATTCTTGTCATTTCGAGAGGTGCTGATCACCCTGAAAAGAGCACCCTGGAGATCCTCAATGACCTTATAGGAAGCTTCTTGAGAGTCAACGCCTTGTGATTCATAGTGTGATACAAGCTCTCTCGCGCTTGGCAACTTTCTTGTCACCTTCTTTTTGCTGCTCTCATTATTGTTGGTGGATGCCGTAGTATCAGTCTCTTTTATCTCCTCCTTCTCATTTCGAATTGGTTGTGATGGTTTTGCCATTACCTTTTTGCTTTTTCCCTCGGTTTCTCTCTGATTTCCACTGTTTCAGATTAAGCCTGAGCAACAGGAAGAAAGAAAATTAAATAGAAAGTGGCACAATCAAATTAGCTAATTGAAGCATGCATTGAACTTAATGAATCAGCCAAAACAAATATTTGACAACAACTCTGTAGGAAGCAATGCAAGATAAGAATGAATCATATATAAGAGCGTAAAGTCTAGCATATTTTTAATATTTATACTAAAATTAACCAGTAATCAAGTGAATACATGAATATATTGTTCAGAAATTCGCAACGGCAAACAGAGAACAAATTGCAGATATCAGTAATGTCATGGATTAATATAGCAGGACAGAGCATGAGAAAATGTAAAAAACATTCACAAAGTAAGAGCATAAGCCAAGTGAACAAAGGAAAGAGACCCCTTTTTTCTTTCTCAAAATACAAGAAGAAATCAAAAGCAAATTTCGTATATTGAATCGCGAGAAGATCCTTCAAGTGAAAAGATAATGCATGACAGATAAGAGATAACACCACCAGCTCGTCTGAGACAGGTAATTGATAAAGTGAATTCAAATAAGCCATTTTCACCAGTAGCTACTATACAGTTTTGAATCAGAGCAAACTCTATCCCCCTCAAACAACTCATACTTCAAGAGAATGACCCTCTTTATTTCACCCTCTAATGTACATGCATGAATAAATTGTTCAGAAATACTTAAATAAACCACCTGCAAGTGTTATTTCCAGTAAACCAGTCAATAAAGTCATGAGATCATAAGATGTCACTGATCATAAGGCGCAACATCTCAAAGCTATTTTCCACTTAACTAATTGAAAATGAAGCCACACACTTAACAAATGAAAAAGGAAGGCACATATGGAGTGGGAACAGTGCTGAAATTGAATTTGATCATTTACAAACGCTGAAAGAAATTCATCTAAGTGTGGTCATCTTGCAGGTGCAACATGAAATATTCAAAATTAATGTTTTGATCTTAATTTTCAAAATAGCTACAGAGAACACCATATTGAAGATAATAAGCATTTTCATACTGCATTGATAATATTACTATTCTACTCAATACTCCCTCTAGACCATTTTCCTCCAATAGGAACATAGAACTACCAGAGCGGTTTCCCTGAAACAAAACAAGCCTATGTTGTATCAAAACTATAGGAAAAAAAAGCTTCCTTTGCTCGTATAGTAGCAAATTAAGGTTGAATCCATGAAATTTGAGCCACTAAAGAGGTGAGCAAACTTATGCTTATTGGACAGGTAATTGAAGAAAGTTAATCTGCATCAAATCACAATATGAGACGGAAGTTAATTTGTTTCGACTCACAAGGAACCAACACAAAACATTAATGTAGGACTGGCATATATTATCTGCGCCACAACTGAAAAGGTCACATAAAGATAAGATTTCATTGCTAGAATTGAAACTAGTATAGATAAACCTCAAAAGACATGAGCTTGCAACAAGTGAAAGACATTGAATTGCATATCTACTCATTACGTATTAAAAGGAATGCAAACGAGAAAACAAGAAAATACACAAAGACGTATCAGTCAATCAACCAACTATGTCTCAATCCCAACCTAGTTGAAGTCAACTATAAAAATCCTCTATTACATTTTGCTCTATCAGGTCCATTTCACTCTCAATGTAGTGCCTACCTAAGTTTACAACACTAATTTTGCTGCTTTTACTCGAGCATTGTATGATTATGCCTCACTCATCATCTCCAACTTCAAATACAATGTAAGTGATGACAATTCTTGCCACAACCACAAAGTTGCTACATTATCGACCTAAAAATCCCATGTTCAAGAAGTAAAAATCCCATCTTTTTAGAAATATAAAGAGAACACTATGCACATATAAGCTCAATCTGTACAAGGGGCGAAGCTAGAGTGTACAAAGCAGGTACATACAAATTATTAATTCAAAACTCAAAACTACTAAATTCCGAACCCATAAACTTCAAATTTTGACTCCGAGGAGTCAAAAGAATCAAAACCCTTTTTGCTTTAGAGCTTTAATATCGAATTCCATACCTGCCAAGACGCTTGCCGGAAAGTTGGCCGGAGATTTTGTGACTGAAGCCGGCAGCTAGGGGATAAGGAATGGAGTTTTATTTATATGAGAGGGAAATAAGAAATATTTGGGGAAAATTGCACTTTGCATCCTTCTTATGTAAGTTTGAAACATACAAGTCCTTGTAGTTTCATTATATGTGTTTTGGTTCTCTAAAAGTGTGTGATTTATAAAAATGAACTCTATAAAAGGGCAATAGAACTTTTGGTCATGCTTAACAATTTTTTTTTTATAAAAACAATAACCGCTATATTTTATTTAGATATGCAACTTGTATAAAATGATTTGCAACAACTCATTTTCTTTTACAATTTTAATAATTTGTGAATTGTTTATGATTTACCTACTTCATTGTAAGCTTGTAATCTTTTTGAGGGATTTTTTTCTTCTTCTTAGTATATAGTTTTGTTTACTTGTAAAGAACATGTAAATGTGTAACACATGGGGAAAAAAAGACAAAAATTTAAAAACCCATTTTTGATTCTAGAATGATAAGAATTTCTTTAATAAAAAATGTACAAAGACATGGTGTGAATGATAGAGAGCTACTAAATTTGCTAACATTTGGAGAAACACATTTCCCTTTTAGTTCATTTGAAATTTCCATTGAAAAATACAACATATTAACATTCCTTGTTAGTTCCTTTGAAAAGGAATATCTTTGTCCATATCATTTTTTTGCAAAAATCTTTAGTTTCAACTTTTCACGTAGACCATATGTTAAGTTTAGAGATGAGAAATGAGAATCGAAAGAGGTATATTCAACAAAGTTGTTGACTGCATTAGTGATGATATAAAGTGGCAAATACTGTATTGGTACAATGAAGTCTGCCTATATATATATATATCTATGTAGCCTTTTCTTGATTTTCACAGCCAATTTACTCTAAAACTCTTTGATGCTAAACATGGGGTCTAGCCAATTCTCATTTCTGTTCTTTCTCTGTTTCTGTCAGCTTTCTTTTTGTTCATCCATACCTCATATATGCCGCAAAGACCAAAGCTCCGCTCTTCTAGAATTCAAGAGAACACTTATCGTAGATACCTCATTAGTTACATGTAGTTCCTACTCTTATACGAGTTCATGGAATATGAGCATAGATTGTTGCTCATGGGATGGAGTCGTATGCAATGAGCCGACTGGTCATGTCATTGAACTTAATCTTAGTTGCAGTGGTCTTGTAGGAAAGATTGATTCCAATAGCAGCCTCTTCCTACTCTCTTATCTGCAAAGGCTCGACCTTTCTTCTAATAACTTCTGTAATACTAACATCTCGCCTGAATTTGGCAGGTTCTCGAGCTTGACATATCTTGATCTTTCTGACTCCTATTTCTCAGGTCATATCCCTTCTGAAATCTCTCACCTTTCCAAGTTACAGTCTCTTTATTTCTCAGGAGAAACGCTTCAATTTGGACCTCACGATTTTGAAATGCTCCTTCAGAATTTGACTCAATTAAGAGAGCTTCATCTTACTTCCATAAACATCTCTTCCACTATTCCTCCGAATTTTTCTTCTCATTTAACAACTCTGAGCCTTGGATCTACAGGACTGTATGGGATAATACCTGAGAGTATTTTTCACCTTCCCAGACTGGAAACACTTGTCTTACAAAATAATGATCAGCTCAGTGGTTATTTTCCAAAGACGAAATGGAACAGCAGTGCATCTCTCGTAGAGTTAGATCTCAGTGGCGTGAATTTTTCTTGTCATTTGCCTGAGTCTGTCGGTTATCTAACCTCACTGCATTCTTTGTCTCTTAAAAAATGCAACCTTCGAGGGCCTATTCCTGAATCTCTTTCGAATCTCACACACATATTGGATATGGACCTTTCAGATAACTCCCTAAATGGAACCATACCATCAGGGATGTTCTCTCTTCCGTCACTCAATCGTTTAGTCTTGAGTAATAACCACGTTTCTGGTATGTTTGAGGATTCCAAGTCCAATTCACTAACCTGGATTGATTTAAGCAATAATCAGCTGCAAGGCCATCTTCCCAATTCAATTCAAAACCTTGTGAACCTAACAGGCCTTATTCTTTCTCTCAATAATTTGAGTGGCCATGTGGATGTCAGCTTCTTTGCTGACCTCAAGCAGCTTTGTTATCTTGATCTTTCATATAATCGTATTGCATTTACCAACGAGAACAAACATAATGTTACTTTGCCAGGATCTCTTATGAGCTTACGGTTGGCTGCATGTGAAGTGAAAGAATTGGAGTTTCTAAGATCCGCAAAGCTTCTTTGGCATTTGGATCTTTCAAATAATAAGATTGAAGGGAAAATCCCAGATTGGGCATGGTCTAACTGGATGTATTCATTGAAACATCTTAATTTATCCCACAACATGCTGGAAAGTGTTGAGTCAATTCCTCTTCAATCTGCAAATGTCATTGATTTGCGGTTCAAGGTTCACTACCTATTCCACCAATGTCCACAAGATTCTTCTTAATATCCCATAATAATCTCAGCGGGGAGATTCCTTCGTCTATTTGCATCTCGACGTCACTGGTAATGCTAGATTTGGCAGGAAACAACTTGAAGGGAGCAATTCCGCTATGTTTGGGTAATATCAGTGCCCTCCAAGTTCTGGATATGCACCACAACAGTCTTTCAGGGACTCTTCCAACGACTTTTAGAACTGGAAGTGCACTCAAAAGCTTCAACTTTCATGGGAATAAGCTGGAGGGAAAAATCCCACGATCCTTGATCAACTGCCAACAACTCGAAGTTGTTGATTTAGGAGACAATCATCTCAACGACACATTCCCCGTGTGGTTGGGAGCTAAAGTCCTAAGCTTGAGATCCAATAAACTGCATGGAGCCATTAGGACTCTAACAACTGAAAACATGTTTCCTCAGCTTCAAATATTAGATCTCTCCTCCAATGCATTCACAAAAAACATACCACCGGGTTTGTTTCAACATTTGAAAGCCATGAGGACAGTTCATCAAACGCTGAACACACCAAGTGATGAAGGAAGTCGATATTACCAAGACACGGTAGCTTTCGTGACAAAGGGATTAAAATTTGAAGTTGTGAGAATCTTGTTTTTGTACACCAATGTTGATCTTTCAAACAACAAATTTGAAGGATATATTCCGAGTATTATGGGAGATCTCATTGCACTTCGTGTGCTGAATATATCTCATAATCGATTACAAGGTCATATACCTCCGTCACTTGGAAGTTTATCCTTGGTTGAATCATTGGACCTGTCAAGTAACCATCTTGTAGGAGAGATACCAGCACGATTTTCTTCTCTTACATCTCTTGAAGTCTTAAATCTCTCCTACAATCATCTCGAAGGGTGCATTCCTCAAGGAAATCAATTTCATACCTTTGAGAACAATTCATATGAAGGCAACGATGGATTACGTGGATTTCCCTTCACAAGAAGTTGTGGCGATGATCGTGTATCAGGGACAAATCATGCCGTATCTGGACAGCTAGACGATGAAGAGAGCAATTCTGAATTCCTGTGTCATTTTTGGAAAGCTGCTCTTATGGGGTATGGAAGTGGGCTATGTATTGGATTATCCATAACATATTTCATGATTTCAACTGGAAACCTGAAATGGCTTGTAAGAATCATTGAAGAGCTGGAGCACAAAATTATGATGGCAAGGAGAAAGCAAAGGCCATTTGTTCTTCTTCTTCTTTTGGTATAACATTGTGATGTCTCTCAGCTTAATATTCATGTCAAAATGTCTCATGTATACAGTCTGAATATGTAACCGGATATGCTCGTATAGGATAATCAAATAAACGTGTATCCTTACGTACCTGTTCCGTAGGCCAAACAAACCGTACAACTTCCTTATACATATATTATACTCTCTGTAACTAACTAGTTGTCTGTCTACCCAATAATACATACATCAACCAACAAGGTATTGGCTTCAAACCATGTAAAAATGTACAAACTAACACATCCTCTTTAATCTGGAAGTGGCTAAGGGAAACTATAAATCTAAGGACATCAGTATCCTCTGTTCTTTCGATAGAGACGATGAGTCGGCTTCCACGATCTGCATGGAGTGATAAGAGTAAGTCAAAAGACGCGACGCACCTTTTGTTATAATCAAGAGTTGATTGTCAACCAAACTATGATAAGTTGAAGTAAGAAATTTCAAAAGGATTTAAGTTAACATCACGGGTAAAGAAATGTTACACCGTCAATTCAATTCAACAGGTTATTGTAAGTTATTACTCTAATTTCCAGGTTATCATATCAGATTTGATGAAAGACGTTTCATAAAGAGCTACCTTGTTTTGAAGGTCAACTTAGCCACTGACTCCAACTCTTGGGATGATTATGAGAGATGCAATGCAGACAATAAGACGTCCAAAACAAAAAAACACAATAATGAAAACAAGCATTCACTTGTCAAAAAAAAAAGAGAAAGAAGAGCTGATGAAGGATGGTCATACACATAAACAGATCTCACTAAGCAATAGCGATAAGATCATCCGGTTATGGAAAAACAGATTGAAGCTAACCTTAAAGCCGGTTTTTTTGTATAATTCCTGGCCAGGTATGTTATCTGCATTTACATGAACAAATAGTTGCTTGAAACCTGCTTGGACATGTGAAAAATAGATTAGACATAGTTCAGCGAAAATTGATTAAAAGGGATGGAAATTCTGAACTGGTAGATCATAATGAAGAGCACATTAAAAAGTCTAAAGCTGAAACAAGATACCTTCTAATGCGGCCATATCAGCAGCCAAATGTATTATATTTGAAGCAATACCCTGACGTCGAGCAAACTTTGCAACACTAACATTTGCAATGTATGCATATTTATGTGAATCAAAGGGTTCTTGATGTGCCAAGACAACTGATAACCTTTTGATTTCCTGGAGACAATGAGAGGAAAAGGAATTCAGCAGGTTAAGCAAAATCTGGTACACACATTTACCCCCACCTCAACAGAAGGAATAAAAAGTACAGTATAAGCTTTCTTCTTCCTTTTTCTCCTGTTGCAGAATTGAGACCTTACCCCTACCTTGGGAGTCAAAGAGGTTGTTTCCAATAAGCCCTCGACTCGAGGAAAAGCATATCAAAGCAGATCGAAAATGAAATAACATAAGTGAATAAATCATGGCAATAGAATTAGATGCAAAGATGTAGGCATCCCCATTATTTTAGACATAGCAACATATGCAAAGTTGCAATAAAATCAAATTCCACTAATCCAGGCCAACAGTTAAGCCCAATCACAGCATAAAAGAAGATGCATTTAGAAATCTAACATTTATCTAAAAGTTTGCTTAAGTTGGTACCCCTGGGTATCTCTCCCTTTGTACAAATTTCCGGATGGACAAGTCCAACGTACCCACTACACTGTTAAGTACTGTTCTTCTAACATTCTTCTCTTCCTTTTTGACCTGAAACAATTGAAGGCTGAGGAATATCCAATATAAATATCAAACTTGAAAGAATAAATATCACACAACAATCATCTTACTTGCATGAAGAAAACATCAAATTCTAAAAGAATGAATATCACATAACAATCATTTTAAGTACATAGCAGAAGCTCTTGAGCATGTTTGAAACTCTCATCAAATTTTGCAGAAAGTAGAACTTGTTAAGAGGATTACAGCACTTGAAGAAGCATCAAGCCACTGGCACGAAGTGGTGAAGTTTAATTGCTCATGCCTCACGGGAATACAAATCTTCTCATCAAAATTCAAAATGCACATATACAGTTGAGCTTTTTATCTGATAGGTAGTCTAGCTGGTTCATGCTTTAAACAGAAAATTTTATTTTGCAGTTCACGTGTTACTTCCTAGCCGGAATTCATCGATAACATCCAGCACAATCTATATGTATTCATTCTCACATTGGATGAAGGAATTGCTCAAAGGAGCAGATCCATCACCTCCTGTGTTTCCTATCTGCTGGAATCATCAAGACCTAAGTGCTTTTACAGTTCTTAAATCAGAAAATAGGTGTTTGATTCACAAGCAGTTAACTCATGTACGAAAAGGAAATTAGTGAACACTAACTCAAGTAGCCTGAAAAATGTTTCTTTAGCTCCAAATAATGTAATATAAGGCACTTAAGTATTCAACAGCTTAGTATGACATGAAGAGGCCTAGCAAAGACCCAGGAAAGTTTTTAGCATGATTTGTCAGTCTTTATGCATTATGAAGCAGCCCCCGCTGTATGAGGTTCTTAGATTCCTTCAGCTTATGAACCAACACCAAGTCACCAACTTTTTTGAAGCTATTTGCACATAATAGATAAGAACTGTTACTAGCACTGGCTATCGAGAAATTAGAGATGAGTCCCAATCATTTTTTAAAAATCTTTATCATTACTTTTTACCGCTAATAGAATCTTAGATACTAATAAATTGGCACAGGCGAAATCAGATTAGATGCAAAGCACTATATTTGAAATCAATGGTAAAATGAAAGCAATTCTGAAAGTTAGAGGGCCATCTAAATCCAACTATGATTAATCAGTTGCAACTTGTGCATACATAACACTAAGGAAGACCAGGAAACTTGTCTAGAACCCACTATACGTACCGCAACAAAACAAAAGCACTTCAAGCAATTTCCATCCTGACCAGAACATCTTCTCTTTAAAGCATAAAACTCCTGCCCACAAATAGTGGAACGAAAAGAAAAGGAAATAAAAATGAGGGTTTAACCAATACAAGCGGTAGAAACTAGAGCAACATATGATGATCAATATTTATAAACGGAAGAAGAACACTATCACAAAGGTGTAGTTGCTAGTACCAAATATATGTCATTTGAACATGTCTAATTAAATGCAAGCTCATCAACCACGTGAAACACCTTCTCCCAAAATTAAAACTACAACTGCTGTTTTAATAACAATCCTAGAAAAATACAATATCATTTATGAGCATTGGCTTCGACGTTAAATGAGACCTATAATCCCAAATGCTAAATGTACACTATTAAAAGTAGGCACGGATCTGTTCTTGCTCTTTTGCCAAGTGTTAATACTAAAAGTACAGAACTCACAAAACCAATGCTGGTAACATGAATATGATAGATGTTAATTTTTCCTAAAGCTTTAACAGAAACAAGCTTCTTCCAGCAGAGAATAGAACTTCCCTTGTCTTCTACTCCATGTGTTGAGCACTTTTTGCCTTGCTTAATGTGCACTTTGCATTAAGTGCGCATTTTTTTTATGTTTCACGCTTAAAGCCCCAATAGACCTTAGAGTTTTTGTGCACTTGTTGCTTTTGATAACATTGTATAAACCTCAAGCTGGCATGAGAAGAGTAAGTTTGGAGCTCTCACCCTACATGTCTTTCACTGATAAACATGTGAGGGCTCACTGAACTAATTACTAACTGGCCAACCTAAAGATATAGATTAAAGTTATGATAGGACAGACCACTGTGGGGAAGCCATGAGACGGGGAAATATTCTAAAACAACTTTATGTGATTCTACTGAGTTGTAGGGAAAAGGGGAAATATATTAGATGGTAAGATCTCAACTTCAACAAATAATATTTTAACTACTAACAAACAAATTTTTTTATACTGCAACTCACCTGTTCGGCATACTTTCTTTTATATGCATCAACGTGCCTAAAATTAGCAAAAGTACAGTTAATATTTACCATATAACAACTCAGACTTACATAGAGAAAATAATATTTAAACTAGTCCTAATAAGAAGAGGGATAGGTGATACGTGCGAGCTCTAACCTCATATAGGAGACAGATTCCCAATGAGCTTCTGCTCGGAGCCAGGCTGCTGTCTGTCATTGACAGCAAGACAGAGGAACAAGAAAATCTGAGATATATTTAGAAAGAGTAACAAAGGATAGCCATAAAATTATTCTTCAAAAGCAGCAACAAACCCAATATTCTTCATCCAGCACAGCCTCACGAGCAATGAAACGTCCAAAGTTTCGCCTTTGCAATCCAGCGTACCCATCATCAGTTTGCTGAAGCCGGTTAAAAGCTAGCTCAGGTAACTCTGCATTGTCCTGCTTTGATAGGGGCGAGTGCCTGATACTTTGGTCATTATTGCAATGTACTTCAATATTTTTCCATCTATCATATGAAATGGGAAAAGCCTCCCTGGGAGCAGATTGGATATCATCAGAGAGAAGAAATGCAGAAGTTAGATGGTATTTGAGATGCCAAAAAGAAATATAACTCAATAATCTTTTGTCTTTCATAGGGTGAAAAAGAAGATATATTCAGAATTTAAGCTTCTTTCTGGCATCTTCTTGTCGATTACACTATCCCCACGAACAAATTTAGAGTTCTTTACATTCATTATGCAATTGTTCAATAATGCATTGAACTAGTATCAAGCATTTACACAAATGGACCAGTGCCGAACCTTAATTATATGGAACACAAAAGAAAATAACTTTACTACCATTCTGGTTGTAATCTGGTTACCCCCCCCCCCCCTTCCAAAAAAAAAAAACTTAATTAACTAGCAGTCCTTTAAAAAGTACCAACGTTAAGAAAACCATTAGCTTCATATATACCCCACAAATTTAATTTGGTTGTCAAGTTTATTCCAAACTAGCTTGGGTACTCTATATAAATCCTCTATGAATATTCAGCCCCACTGGACTCATTTCATACAGAATCATAAATAAAAGAACCAACTTCATTTACATGCAACCCTTTGAAGGAATACCAAGTACGAGAAAGAGCTTCACATATATCCACCAACTCAATTTTATTATTGAGTAAATCCCTAACTAGTTAAGGTCAGCTATATAATTCTTCTATATCTATTCCATGTTCCTACTCCACCTGATTTATTTCATTCAGAATCACAAACGAAATTGCATGCAAAACTTTCAAAGAATACTAAGTTTGAGAACACCATTAGCTTCATATATATCCCACCAATTCAATTATTGTTTTAAAAAAATCCTAAACTAGTTTTGGTCATCTATATAAATCTTCTATTTTCTATTCCACATCTCCACTCCACTTCACCAACTTCCTCCTGAAACACAGATAAAAAAACACCTTTATGCAACCCCAAAAAGGGATACCAAGACTAGATTTGAGAACACCACTAGCTTCATCTATATACACAACAATCCTATTATGGTATTACGTAAATCCTAGTTTTTGTCAGCTATCAACGGGAGCCTTGGAGCAACAGTAAAGTATGAAGTTGTCTCTATGTAACCTATACTTCATATGTTCAAGGTAGGTTGCCTACATCACACCCTTAGGATGCAGCCCTTCTCTGGACCTATGTGAATGCAGGATGGTTAGTGCACCCGGGTCGTCCTTTAGTTGGGGTAAGCTACATAAATCTTCTATATCTATTCCACATCTCCACTCCACTTCACCAACTTTACAAATCACAAATAAAAGAACCACCTTTACGAAACCCCTCAAAGAAATACCAAGATTAGATTTGAGAACATCACTAGCTTCATATATATACACACCACTCCTATTTGGGTATTACGTAAGTCCCAAACTAGTTTGGATCAGCTATGAAACGGAGCCTTGGAGCAACAATAAAGTACAAAGTTGTCTCTGCTACCTATAGGTCACGCATTGGAGCAGTGCAATCAGACACATCACATCCCTTATGGGGCTTTCTCTAGACCTGCGTGAATGTGGGATGCTTAGTGCACCGGGCCATCTATTCCACTCAATTGGACCAATTTCAGGATCACAAATAACAGGAACCAAAAAAAAACCATCAAGCTCATATACATCCATCACTTTGATTTGGGTATTAAGTAAATCACAAACTAATTGGGATCAGCCATGTAAATCTTTCATACTCATTTCATTCAAAATCACAAATAAAAGAACCAACTTCATTCAAGTAAATCACAAATTAATCAAGGTGGGGTTAAACAAATCCTCTATATCTAATCTATTAGGAACAACTTCCAAACAAAACATCATATTTACCTGCTAAAAATGTCGACAACAACAAGGGGTTCATATTTCCCTTGTTTAGAAAATACCAAAGTGAATTGCGGTTGTTGAATCTTGAACTGAGGCAAGAATACACTTCTCAGCTCCATTTTTCCTTCTTCTCCCTTTTCTTGTTGAATCACATGAGAAAAATTCAATCTTTTTGTTCTGTAAGAGCCTGAAATGCGGAGAATCAAGAATTGAAATGGTCAACAATATCCAATTTTATCCACTTCCCTAATTTAGTAGGGTCCCACAAAAATGACATTTTAATCCAACCAATACACTCTTTTCTTAAAAAAATAAAATTGATAATCTGTGTAGATACTCCAACTAATTACACTCTTTGGATTTAAATTTTGAAAGTATTTCTATGGGTTTGCATTTATCTATCAGATAATTAAGCTTATTTGGAAAATAAAAGCATATTATTAAAGAATATGACATATTTATATGATTAATTTAACGAGTATTTAGTAATAGACGAATGAAAACATATAAAAAAACAAAGTAAAAAATCGAGATAAAAATGTCTAATTGAAATATTTTATTAGAATTTGAGATGGTTAATTAGAATAAGACTTATTTCGTGTGTCTAACTTACATAATTTTGATAAGTTCAAGGGTTTGGCTATGTATTGAAAAAAAAAAAAATTAGTCCTTAATTAATCAATGTGGAGTGTTAAAGATTGATGAATTCTCTTAGCCTTGATTAAAATTTTCGTGTTTGAATGTTAAGATAATAAAACTTAGAAAAAGAGCATTTCCTTAGATGAAATATACGAGACATGAATTTGAATTAATCTAGCTAATAATAAATTGTATTTGACGAAAATAAAAATATAAAAATTAAACTTACAGGAAAATGAATAGGAGATAATAAAACTTAGAAAAAGTATTCATGTAAACATATATTCATATAAATCAAAATTTGCTTTTTATAAATATAAAATTTAATCTTAATTAATGTTAAAAGGTTAACTAAATCTGTCCAAGATTAGCTTGGTCTTTCATTTTTAAATTTCATTTTCATTTCATATGATAACCAAAACATAAAAAGACAAAAAGAGTTGTCAGAAATAAAGCATTGCAACGAACTCTTCTTTAATGTCAATATAATAGTAATTAACCAAAACTTAAAAGACGTAGTTAGAAACAAAGCATTGGATTAAACTCTTTTTTGATGTCAATGTAAATTATCATAATCATGACTAGTCATCGACTTTCGGAAAAGAACTTAGAAGAAAGAAAACACATATAGTTATCATGGGAAGAAGGAAATTTTGCAATTTTACAAAAGTATTCTCAACCAGTATTTGAACATTGAAACATAAGTTACATGAAGAGAATAATTTACATGCATTGGTTTTGTATACTTTCAGTAATAATAATTGAATTAAATTCTTGATGGAATAAGTGGAGTTGAATTTTGCAGAAAAGCACTAGCAGCTGCAACTCCACTACCAAACTTCACTGGATAACCAATATCCTTAAGTACCATTTCAACTCCAGCAAGACATCCCAATAGTTGCAACTACAAAAGAATACATTATTATGTAATAATAATAAAAAGAGACGGTTGATGTATCAGACTTGACCTTATCTTTCATAGCATGCATGCATGCATTCCCATCTATGTCGAAAATAGTAACATAAAAGGATTAGTCATCCGGTTCATTTATTGTTACGGTGTTTGACTAGACATATACGAGTTTCATGTGTTAGTTTTACTTGTGTAAGGGGGTGGAGGTAGAAGCTTAGATAAGGATTCGGTCGGACTAAGTTGCTTTTCATGAAACAATGCATTTGTATAGAAGACATTCATTAAATATGTACTAAGTTAGATTTAGAACTAAGTAATTAGTATTTATTGAAATCATGGCTCCGCCTCTGAGGTGTGATGGAGGAAGAGTATCAAGTAGTAGTTGAAAACATAGGTTGATGCAGAGTATTGATGTTCAGTTCATCTGAACCTACTACTTTTGTCAGGGAGCAGAAATTTATGTAGATATGAACCCATAGCACATGAATTGACTATTGATAATGATGTTATGCTTTTAGTTTAGTTAGTATATAGTTGGAACCTATGTTGTTTAGACTCTCTAAAAATGTTGCCACACCCGCGTCAGACCCTATGAATCGTACTACTTTTAGAGGATCCGACACCCATCTAGTGTCATTTTTAAGAGTCCGAGCAGCATAGGTTGAAACAGACCTTAATTTGGATGATGATGAGTATCTGGTGCCAATAGACTAACAAACCAAAAGCTTATGCATAGTATCAGTCACATGCTTGAGGAATGAGATCGTGTAATCTTCACAAAATGCGCAATCAAAATAAGGCATGTTGTCTGCAGTAAAGAGTAATTTACCTCATTCAAGTTTCCAAGATGTCCTATTCTGAAAACTTTTCCTGCAACTTTGTTTAGGCCGAGACCTAAGCTTAAGTTGTATCGCTTCCATGCCCTTTTCACGATTTCAGAACTTTCAATGTGTGGAGGAACAACAACGGCTGTGACTGTATCACTGAACCATTCCTCCTTCTGAGTGCAGTTCTTCAAGCCCCATGCCTCCACAGCAAGTCTGCATTACAAAATTACATATCATTTCTCCGTTTCAAAAACGAATCTCCAATTATGTATGCTATGAAGTTGAAAATTTTGTTACTAACAGAGGTTTTACTTTTACCTTGTTGCTTTGCCAAGGCGAGCGTGTCTTGCAATCACATTATCAAGGCCTTCCTCGAAAAGAAGGTCGAGAGCTGCTCTCAGACCATACAAAAGTTGGATGGAAGGAGTATACGGCCAATAAGTTCCCAGCTTGTAGAACTTAAGGTAATCACTCCAGTCAAAGAAAACTCTCACTGATTTTGCAGTTTTGCTGGCCTCAAGAGCCTTGGGGCTAGCACAGACTATCCCGAGCCCCGTGGGAAGGGAAAGTGCTTTTTGGGAACCAGTAAGTGCCACATCTACACCCCATTCGTCCATACGGAAATCAAGTGCACAAATTGAGGACACTCCATCAACAAGGAAGAGGGCAGGATGCTGGTAGTGATCTGTCAGGCATCAATAGAAACAAGCACGAAACTTCAGAGATCGTGAATTTCATACATACTTTTCCTTATCTGAAATCAATTTTTCGAAGAAAAAATGCATCAGTTTAGATACATTACCGAGTATTTTCCTTACAGTAGCCAAGTTGTTGGTAACTCCAGTGGCTGTCTCGTTATGCACAATGCAAACCGCCTTGATGGTATGAGACTTATCTTCTGCAATTTTCGAGGCCAAAACCTCAAGATTTGCACCTTGGCCCCAATCACTCTCAACAACATCAACGTCAAAGTTGAGACGTTTCTGTTGATCAATCCAAAGCAGACTGAACTGACCGATGAGGAACGATACAGTTCTATCACCAGGAGACAACGTGTTCGTGAGTGCACTTTCCCATGCACCAGTTCCTGCCACATAGAAACAATATGAAGTTTGGCCATCACAAGTTCGCCAGTTGAGCCACAAGAACTACTTAAAATTATACGTTCATCGATGTTTCTGCAGATATTACTGCAAAGCCATCACCTTTTATTTATTGTTATAACAGAAGATGGACAAGATCAATTTGAAAAGACTCATCGAAATACAACAACAGAAGGACTATGCCTCAGTCACAAGCACATTGAGGTCGCTCCATTCAAGCTCATCTCTACTCAATATGATATAACATTACACGTTTGACATATAAATATCTGACAGGACTAAGAGTCCTTAATAATATTGAACCTAAAGCAAAAGTACTGACATAACTAACGCTTAATCTCAAACTGATTGGTATCGTCTATATAGATCTTTTTCTTCCATTATGTCCTATTTTACGGGCAAAAGATACATCCTAATGCTAAAATAAGATCTTATCTCGTCATTTTTAACTCCAACATGGATAATCAAGACGACTAAACCTGGGCAACTAGTATTTCCCCTGTCTGGAAAATTGAAATGAGTAGCAAACTATACCAAACCAAACTCGTTCAGATGCAAATAACAAGAAGTTACCTGTAGTTGGGAACAGAAATGGAGTTCCACTAGTAGTCTTGAAAATCTTCTTCACATCCTCAAGCAAGGTCTTTGTGAGAGCTGGAACAGCTGGGGACCTGTAATCTTCGTTGTTTCGGTTCATAGCACGTAGAACTTGTTCCGGGATATTAACAGGTCCCGGAACAAACAAATGGTTCCTTCCAGGTCCATTAACATAGTCCATTTTCTCCCCCTTCACAAATTCGCCTTATTCCTTCAATATATCCACAAAAAACAGAACTTCCAATTACAACACAATTTCTACAAAACAAAACAAAAGGCCAAATAGGAACAAGAAAAACAGATGCTTTACCACTTGTATAGCTAGAATAAACACTAAACAAATACATTTTTTTCTTATAACGGTGGTGTCTACGTCAGCTTGTGGTCACTTCAACTATTCCATCAGTTCAAACTTTGAACTGAGGTTTTCTGTAGTGTTTCACTCACTTCATTAACAGCTAACCACACCCTACGATCAACGTTCTATTTTCCATTTCTCATTTAATTCCAACAAAGAAAAAACTCTTTTTTTTCCCACTGATTGACTCAGTTAAGCACTTTGCAATATCAGCCTAGATGCTAGGTAATTAGTAAGGTAAATGTCCAGTACAGCTAAAGTAAGACAAAATTAACATATTATATCCAGTCAAAAACATAAAACGAGATGGCACGAGTTATACATCTAAATATATGTATTAATACGAGTTTAAATATACCCGATGATAAAAAAGTTTACGCTGTCAGTAAACTCAACCGATTATAGCATGTTATTACTCTATTTTTACGATATCAGACAATCATACTCAACTTCTTGTTATATTCGAACATAATATTTACCCTTGTAAGTGCACATAACATAAACAACAATTACATACTCAACAATAATCCCACAAGTGCTTTCAGGGGAGAGTGGTGTGTATGCAGTCTTACCCCTACCTTATGAAGATAGAGAGATTAATGTCTCTGATAAAGCCTGAATTCAAGTAAAGCATAACAAAATCAACGAAAAGAAAACATAGTAGTGAAAGCAGTCGTGTTGAACATAGAGAAGAAATCAATAGTGACAATAAATACTAAAATAACCAAAGCAAAGAAAAACAACAGGTAATAATAAAAAATTAGAGTAATAATAACAATACTGATAAGGAAAACTAAACAGCGCTCGACTACCTACTACCCTTCTATCCTAATACTCGACCTCCATATCTCCTATCTAGATCATTTCCTCGATAACCTGCGAACATACCTCTCCTCAATACTTCCTCAACCTACCTTTACCTCTCCTCATACTCATCATAACCAACCTCTAAGTGCACATAACATAAACTCGTAGACCATACCCTCAATACAATTTCTCAACGAAAGATGTTCAACTGACTACCTTTCACTGGCAACTCGTTGTAGGTAAAAATTAACAATTATAATGGTCAATGCATATAACATGAACTCATATATACACATGCATAAATATAATATATATATATATGAAGTAAGAAGAGAGTATGTACCTGAAATGCAGTAATAATAAGTAAAAGAGGCTCAGAGAAGCAAAGCCAAATGGAAATATGAAAAGTCCAAAGCAACAAATACAAATTCTTATACCACTCAACTCTCTATGTGGGTCCCACTTTGGAGTTGACGTGGCAGATAAGTGGCTTACGTGGATGCTAATCCTGTGGCTTAAAAAATAGTGAATTTTGATTCGTCCAATTTTATTTTTTTATTTACTTCTAGAAAACCATAATTTTTGTCTCAAATAATTTAAAGAAAAAGATAATTATATTATTAGTAATAATTTATTATAAAGTTGGTTAGCGTCAAGAAAGAGTGATTTGTACGTTAAAAATGTCATTTCTGATTAATCTTTGACTCAATTAGAATGTATAAAAAATAAGTATGAAGAAGAAAATTGAATTATACGTGAGACAATTGTTTACATATATGTTATCTTTTTTGAGAGGTCCTAAAAATAATTCAAAATAACAAAAAAAAATATAGAAAGGAAGTAATTAATGGTTTAAGAATAATACAAATGTGGACCTCTCCACAATTTGAGGGTATAGCAAAGCACCACACGTCTCCTCTTTTCCTCACTCATCTCATTTCGATATTTATATTAAATCAAATTATTAAACTTTAAATTTTTTATTTTATTTTTATTTAAATATAAATATTTATCAATTGTTTTAAATAATAAAGTTTAAAAATCTTTTTTTCTTAAATTTTACAGTTAAAAAGTATCACCTAAATTAACATGAAAAATATAACATGTAAAGAAAAAAATGAAAGAGCTTATCAAGATGACTAGTGATAGAAAAATAAAAAGAAAAACCATATTGTTATTTTTTACTTCACAAGAGCATAATAGAGGACCACACAAAGACTTAATTTAGTGTATGAGGTAGAGAAAGAATTTGTGAAAAGATAAGATGATAAAAAGGCCTATATGAACCACTCCCTCATTTGTGGAAAACAATAGCTATACCTTGCAATTTTCATATATTTTTGTTATCTTCTTACTTTCCTTTTCATTCATTTGTTTTTATTTCTATATTTCAAGCCATTTGTTCCAATGTCTCATCCAAATTATGTCTTCATTTAAATTTTAAAAAAAAAAAAAAATTGGCCTTCACACCCTTTAGGTAAGTGGTCAAAATCAATCATGTTAAGTCGCGATAGCCAGTGTTAACTTGATGCATTTGTTGGTGGTGAGTAATAGATAGTCGATAGATTAGTTGAGACAGTTGAAAAAAATGTTTTAGTTTAACTAGTGAAATGAACTAGAAGTTTTCCAGTGCAACTTATAAATGCAACAGAAAGAAAGATGGGAGACTGACTCAATAAAGGTACCTAATAGAGATATTGCAAATTACGATACAATAACTATGTCTCAAGTCCAAATAAGTTAAAATCGTTTATATGAATCATGACTTCATCTTTGCTTTAATTTCCTTATAACTTTTACCTCTTTCTGGCAAGGGAAATGAGAAAATGACAGTCCAAATAAAGGAAAAAGCTTCCAAAAACTGCATTCCAAAAATACTCAGTTACAACATCTATACAAAGTCACTTTTGCCTTCGCCTTTTGCATTGTTGTTATCAGAAGGTGACATAATAAGGGAAAGTAAACAGGCTACAAGATTAGGCACGAGTACTTGAAGATAATAACATATCCAATGAAATCTCACAAGTAGAATCTATGGAGGGTAGGGTGTACACAGAACTTACAACTACCTCGTAGATGTAGAGAGGTTGTTTCCGAGGACCCTTGGCTCAAGGTGTAGCAAATCAAAGTAGTTTATGAAAAGGGAAAACAACAGTGAAGAAAACATGACAACTAATAAGGAAAGCAATATATAGAAAACACAAGTAGATGAAGATATCACCCTCAAAGCTCTTTGCATAAGTGACTTCAATCCCCTTTACATCCTTTCTAAAGAAGTAACTTCAGGTAAATCAACAGCAGCCAGTTTAATATAACACGTTTACGGGCATTATACCAGACTGAGAGGGGTGAAATCTTCCAGAGGAGTACTACAATGTTATAAGAAAGAAAAAGACAGCACGACAATCCACTACTAAAACGGACAACACACTGTATAATTTCTGACTTCAGCATAGCATACTTTGGTAACATATTTCACCAAATTGTCCCAGCTTGATTATTCATCGGAAGTAATCATTGGAACAATAGAATTATCAACCAATGAGAGCCACTCCGGATCTGTCCACGGCCTGAAGGCTCCTTTTTGTGTGAGATTCTAGCAACCACAAAAGAACAAGCATGGAGTTTATGTTGTAAAACTAAATGTGTGAAGTACTAAAAATGTGATGAACATAACATAGTAAGAAGCAGAGATATTGTCTCAAATATGGGATTTTGTAATTGCTGTTTAAATAAAAAGTACGGAATTTATGTCTCATCAATCCATCAGAACGACATTCCTAAGACTAGACGAATGAGATCAATGCTCAAGTCACTCTTATAATAGTTGCATCCAACCAGCATGCGAATATGAAAGTAAAGTTATTTTAAAATCATGAATTGGATTCTAATGGAAACCAAAAAGAAAAAAAGGTTTAACTCAATTGGATCAAGTCACCAATTATCAGAACATTATTTTTCTGCGAGTCACGTGAAAGTTCGAATGTAGGTAAATCAAAAGTCAGACAAGATGCCAAAAGCAATGATGATTTGTCTTATATCAGCATACTTACTACAACAACAATAACAAATCTAGTTTAATCCCACAAGTGGAGTCTGGAGAGCTAACCAGAAAAACAAAAAAAATGTGAGCAATTAAGAGACAACTCACGATGGAAATCTAACTAAGCAAAATTACTTACTAATGAGGTCAGATGAATATACTATGTTACTTACTATTAATAAAAGGATTATGTTGTTAATTGCCTTCTCCAGAAATCTAACTGGACTAGCAATTATACAATTGTGAACTGCGTTAAGCTGTGTATTTAAAATGGATGTCTATAAAACAATTTCTTTTTATATTGATCAGTTATTCCGGAAGTCATTGTAACTGTATTCCCAAAGTCACTTGAGCGAGAAAGCTCCAGATGCTTTTGGATGGGCGACCTTCTAGGACCTTCCCATGCAGGTTCCCACTACCACACGCAAAGGGGGGGGGGGGGTGTTAGCCCTAGAGGATGTTGCTATGACGGAGGACGCACGAGGCAATGAAGTGAGGGGAGACACAATGAATGCTCCCTATCAAAAAGGGAGATTATGATGTATAGTGTAGACATGACGAACATATGTAGGCGGCCAAGAATTCCAGCCAAAGGAATGCATAACACAATTCATTATTCAAAATATGAGCAACTCACCTGTAACCAAAAGAAAAAACTGCGCAAGATGTTTAGCTGCTTTATGTTGTCGTTGTCAACTTGTTTAAGTTTTTCATGAAGGTCTGCAGGTTTAAAAGTGGACAATCAATACATAATGCATTTACAGCGAAACTTAAATAACGATTGACAGAATCACAGAGATCAAATGCTGTATATGTTAAGTGAATCAAAACGGCAAAATTAGGAGAAAAACACAAAAAAAAGAAACTAAGTATATTGAGGCTTTTAAGCGCAAATAAAGCATGGGCTTTGATGAAGGAAGGTGCAAATACAGAAAACAAAAAAATATGTAGTCCAAGACTAATAACTACAAGTATAAAAAACAATATATGGACAGAGAAATTGGAAAAGAAATAAGATAAAGTGAAATGTCAAGAATTATGCTTATTGACAAGGAAAAGTATGCCTTAAAGCCTTGATGATGACATTGTGAAGCACCCGCTAAATGAAGTGAAGCGCTGAACATGTTTTGCACCTCATGTTTTAGGGCTTGAGCACTTTTTAAGTGCACATTTGACAACAGTAACCTCACTTTAGATTGATAATTATTTTAGCAGGTTCATGCATAAACATTCAGTTTAAGATAATGTATTATTAGTGACCATCCTATATGCTAAAGTTAGAACTTTTAACAAAATTTGATGATTAATACTTCTACTAACTAGCATATTTGCCCTCTCCCAAGACAAATTAATTGAGTTTTGTAAGATAAAAGCATTTTGCCAAATACATAAAAATTTAAGTCATCTTATTCAGTAATTTGTCTTCATTTCTCATTTAAGAGTTTCAAAGATATACATTTCAAAAGGCGAGAATAATGATTTTTAACAAAATAGTTATCCTCTTTTTTGAAATTTCATGCATATAAACTTTTTTTAGTGATAATTTTAATATGTCTGTTAATAATTATACTTTAGTACACTTATTTATGGATATGGCCGAGGGTCTATCAGGAACATCCTCTCTATCTTCTCAAGGGAGGTGTGAACACAGGGTTTGTCATTGTAGTTATGGATATACCTCATAGGGGGTGTAAGTATAGAATTTCAATAATATAGGCGTTATAAGTGTTTCAAACTGAGTCATATTACAAGGATGTTTTAGTGTGTCATTAACTCAATATCAACCTACTGGTTGTTTGAGGTCTGACTCTGAAACAATGGTCAAGAATAATTCCACACCTTCGCTGGAATGAGAGAGTAAACTTATGCCTAGGGTGGCAGAAAAGATTTCCACAAATCTTGCAGTAATTTGAATCTCAAAAATAAACACCTATGTTTAAAAGAAATTACACTGAGTTTTGGTTGGTTGGAGTTTTTTTTAATAACTACATTACTTCATAATACATTCTAATATTTGTTCTTTTCAGTTGACATAAAATTTTGCAATAGCAACTGAGAAATAATATACTGATGTTTCAGGGGCTGAAGAATTTAAATTGTTAAAAAATTTAGAAAGGAAAATTAACACAAGACTTCCTTATCGAAAAGAAAAATAACATAATAATGTGTACACATCAGGAGGGACTGAGTTCAGCAATTGATTATAATCATTTGACAAACAAATTTGCAAATGTTCTAAAAAGTCGGAATGTCTATGGACAAGACACTGGTTGAAATGCACCATTGGGACCAGGCAAGGAGGAGTAGCACCACTTTGAAACGTAAGGCAAACCATATCATCATTGCATAAAATATTTAAGATGTTTAGCTCACCTTTATAATGATCCAAATATGATTTTCCCAACCGCCTCGTCGAGTAAAATTTCCCATTACGCAAGTCCATATCCTTTAGAGTAGGCTTTCTACTTTTGACAGCTTTCCATAATGCGATATATTCCTTCTGATCGTAAGGCCTCTCAAGAAGAGCCTTTACATTCCACCAAAAATCAGAACGCTCACTTTTCCTTGGGAAGCTATCCTCAACCTTATTATTCATTGTATCATCAATATATAAGCATCACAATAAAATAATTCCAAAAACTTCAAATTAACTAAGAAAGAAAGCAGGCGTAGGGAGGATAAAATAAAATGGGAGGAGAAGCAGAGAATGGAGGATCATACATTTTCACAGTGTTTTGATAAAGAAGCTTCCACGAGATTAGAGTCTCCTTCCTTTCCAAATGTACGATCACCACTGACAACTATTTGAAGATCTTCATCAGCAGCCTCGCATTCAAATTTGTTACCACTTTTAAATGAGACTTCATCTACATCAGCTATCTCTTCTTTGACAGTGACATCTACTGATTTTCTCCCAGCTAAATCTTCGTTTAAAGGGACATCTGCTAATTTTCTCCTTTTCCGGCCCGCCTGCTTTTTGTTTGATCTTTTCCTTTTGTCACTGTTCTCCTGCCTCTTGAATGCACCATTTGCCTTCGTGCTATTTTTCTGGCTTGTAAGCCCCCTTTTCTTCTTTTTTTTTGGAGATAGAGTATCAGAGATCTCATGGGTCGTATCTTTGTCTCCCACAGATATATTGCTAACATTTTCCAGGACAGTCGTTAATGATTTCTTACTTTTTAGATTATATTTCCTCATAAATGAGGGTGTCGTGCTCCAATTCTTACATATAAATTTCTCCAGAAGATAGGAATAGTCTTCATCTATATCTTCTCCCTCTTCTTTGGCAGTAACTTTAGCTGATTTTCTCCCTTTCCCTTTCTTCTCCTCCTTATTTGATCCATTCTTCGTCTCACCTTTCTGATGCCTCTTGCATTCACCATTCTCCCCCGAGCTAGGCTTCAGGCTCATAAGCCCTTTTTCCATCGGAGTAACAGGATCAGAAGGCTCAAATATGGCATTGTTGTCTCCTGCGGATCTATTATCATCATTTTCCAGGACAACTCTTGAAAATGGCTGACTTTCCACTTTATCTTTGCTACTGGTATTACCTAAATCCTCTTCATCCCCAGAACCCTGCTGTTTTCTCCGTCCTAAATATTCAAACTCTCCATCAGATCCATCCTCTTTCTCAAACTCTACAAACACAGGAAACCCAACACTTCTATCAATTTTAACCATATATGAGATCCCATTTGGTTTAGTATTAGCCAAAAACTTCTTGTACTCCGGATCAATATCCTCATCCTCGTCTTCATCATCCTCATACTCATTCACATCCTCATCCATGTCAAAATTAAACCTATCTCTAGCAACAGCAGGACCTTCCTTTCCGCCTTCATTTGTGCAACACTTAGACTCTTCATCATAGTCAAGGAGAAGCATCAAATACTGTACATAATCTTCATCAATATTCCTAGTTTTTCTAATCTGCCTCTTGAAACGAAAAATATCACTGTTTTCAAACTCCGATTCCTTATTCCAAGAGTATGCCCTCTTTCTCCCTAAACGGGATATGTCAAACAAAATATCACAGCCCTCCAATCCCCGTCGCACCATTTTAATGGGATTCAGATTTACTAGCAAACAGATCAGAGAAACAACTTCACTCCTATACCCCACTTATCCCCACAATCCACAGACGAACAAATCAATTACTACCTTTCTTGAAGCTTCTTACAGTCCATTATCAAGACATTTTCTGAAAAAATGATTAGAGGCAAAAGAAAAGGAATATACTCAATGTAACTTGTCAAAATGTATTTGTACCAAAAAAAAAACAAAAAAAAAAAAGGAAAGCCTACCCCGTACATGAATTGAAATACTCCCCAGGTTAGAAGGGTGGGCATATATTATCAGCAACTTTCCTTTGGATTTATGCAAAGAGGCTGTTTCCACGCATTGAACACAAAACCTGCATGTAACCAAAGGAGCAACTTCGTAATTGTGCCAATGTATGTTCTGTACCAAAAATATTAACCATAACTAAAATAATTGAATTTTTACATCCACGCGCATCTAAAATTATAAGAATTTAAAAGTTGTTAAAAGATCCATAAAATCCAACTGATAGATCATTGTGAAGGGGAAAAGAGACAGCTTTGAATACAACTCCATGAATTAACTCGCTGTGAATGAAAATTAAAACATACAGCCAAAAAGAGTGAAAATGTAGCTGAAGCATATAGCAAAAAAGAGCAAAATCAAAGCTAAGACAAAGAAAGGGCATAACTTGATTGGCTGCTAAGCTTTAGACGGGTTGTTCACCTCAATGATTCCGTTAAAAACCAAGATTTTCAATACGCAGAAAACCAAAATACATATAATATATGTGTATCACTTAATATGATTAACTCACCATGAATGGCAATTGAAACATATAGCAAAAAGAGTGAAAATTTAGCTGAAACATGTAACAAAAAAGAGCGAATCTTGAAACATATAGCAAAAAAGATTGAAATTTGGAACATATAGCAAAGAAAAAGAGTGAAATCAAAGCTGAAGACAAAGGAAGGGCATAACTTGATTGGCTTCTAGACTATTCGCCTCAATGATTCCATCAAAATCCAAGATTTTCAACACCCACAAACCCAAATACATGTATACAGTCTACAGATATAATATATATCACTCAAAAAAACTTGAACAATTCCATGAACCAAAACTGAAACATATACAGCAAAAAAAAACTGAAAATCTATCTGAAACATAAACTAAAAAAGATTGAAACTTGAAGCATACAACAACAAAAGAAAACTGAAATCAAAGCAGAAAACAAACAAAAGGCATAAATTGACTTCTCACCATCGCAGATAAAGAAGAAAAAATCTGCAGCATGAATAACAATGGCAGATAAATTGCTGTTCTTCAACTAAATTCTTTTAGCGGAGAAAAAGGGAAAAAAGACCCCACTTCTACTAAAACTTTGTAAATTATAATTTAATACTTCCAAACAGTATTCTTATTAAAAAAAATTTCCTTTTTGGGGTTTTTATTTTCTCTAATTTTCTATCATTAAGTGCTAATTAAAGGTCCTTGTAAATTGTAATTTGACCCTTTTTTTTTTATACATATTTTAAAATCAAACACTTATATTCTTTATTTATGCTATAAATTCTTTATATTTAGACCTTCTATGAAAATATATTAATTTTAATAGAAGAAGATAAATATCTTTATTGTTATCTTCAAATTTACATTAGAAAACTATTTATTTATAATTTTAATTTATATTTTAATATACTTATTTTTTATTACAAGGGTTTAAATTGATTTTGTAAATCCTCCATAGATACTATATAATCTAAAGGCTTGAAATCAATAAACCAAAGTTATTCTAATCAATTTTCCATTCAATGATAGTTGTTCGTGACTTGATCAACACAATACTGAGAATCAATTCTGCTGAGTTGATTTATACTTGAAAAAATAATCAATAGCAATGTTAATATCAGTAACAATATAAACTAACACAGAAGTGATGAAATTGAATGTGAGCTCTCGTCACAGGTACCTTATGGTAATGCAAGATAAAAATGTGGTAAAAAGCATGAAGAAAGCAAGAAAACTAATCAATGGAGAAGAGAAGTAGTCAAGTGGAGTAAAGAATAATGTTGTTGAGTTATTGAATAAGCAAAATTTGATAATGTACACTTCGCAAAAAGCATAATACATACAGACTGTGACAAACTGTCACATATAACCTAAAGAAATATGCTCTTTCACTATCCATTATATACTTCAAAACAGCCAAAAAAAAAAGACTGGGATTTTATCTGTAAGGGGAAGAAATCTGTGTGCCCTAGAAATTCCAATAGAACAAAATCTTCATCTCCTGGATCTAGGAAAGGCGCCTCCAAGTTCACTCTTTCTGGCTTCTAAATGATGCAGTCCTTTGGTTTACAGTTGGCTTCAAAATAGCAGGTATGTGGTCAAGGAATGAGCAAAAATTTGTATTCCCATAGACCAGCGCAATTCCAGGTAAAGAATATAGATCGAAGCAGCAAAAGCCACTGAGACAAAATTGAATGGCTTTCCTGCAGGGGCACCATGGCAGTTAATGTCCAGTAGAAGAAGCTATCTGGGACCGGACGAGAAACCTGGTCTCTGAGGCAGGCCAGATTGATGTGTTCTGTAAGGCCTACCACTACCTGACTGTTTGCTATCTAAAGGAGCTGCGCCAAGAATCCCTGATGACAAG
This sequence comes from Solanum lycopersicum, assembly GCF_036512215.1. Taxonomy (NCBI): domain Eukaryota; kingdom Viridiplantae; phylum Streptophyta; class Magnoliopsida; order Solanales; family Solanaceae; genus Solanum; species Solanum lycopersicum. The sequence continues at coordinate 69,092,974 of NC_090811.1, read as the reverse complement.
TTGGGTTCAGGAAGGCGTGTACCATTAGTCAAAGCTCTTTGATGTTGGGGCTGAACTTGCGAATGAACATCAGCTTCAGCTCTTTTCCTTCGTTTCCATGCTTCAAATTTGGCTGCATCAAAACCTCGAGGTACAAAACCTGGCGTTGGATGCGCAGGTGCAGAACCATTAAACTGCGACGGTCCTACCCGTCCTTCTACATGTTGCTCCTGCTTAAGTTTAGAATAAATCTGACGAAGCTTCTCGCCAGACAAATTTGAAAATGTTGAGACATAATTCCATAAACGGACTGTCATCCCTGTAGCCAAATTTTAAATGAGCCCTGTTAACTAATGCATTAAGGAGGAGAGAAATTAAGAGAGAAAGCATAGCTATAACTAAGAGAAAAGGACTCATGCACCCACACCCTCCACTTCGGGTAGAGAGGGGCTCGAGAAGGAGCAGTAAGTTATAAACTATTAGCTTAAGCCAAATGATTATAAGACAAGAGGCTTACTTTCTTGCTTATGTGATTCGTTCTCATATTCAAAAACTATTTGATCAATCCTGCGACCAAGAAGCTGCAAGTAGTTCCGTATTTTGGCCAACACCTGGTGCCGTAAAAAAATTCAGACTCATTGAAAAGAGAGATAGAAATAGAGAGGGAGAGAGAGAACTGAATTTAGAATATTAACCTTGTCCTTGGGGAGATCAGCACTAGTAGTCTGCAATCTTTGAAGACGCTTAAGCGTCTTTTCCTCATACACCATCACATCTTCACACCATTCCATCCATTTCACCTCTTTAAACTGCTCATAAACTTCTTCATTATCTGACATTTCACCTTCCTCTTTTATCAACGGCTCAACCTTTTTTTGACCTTTTGCAGCTCTGCCTCTACCCATTTTAGCATTTCCAGATGAGCTTAATTTACTTTGTTTACCCTTTCCAAGAGATGCTGTTGTGCTGGGAAGGCTTTCCTTCTGCTTGTTGGAAGTTTTACGACCCACTTTTAAACTAGTGTTCTTCCCACCAACAGCTGCAACTTCCTGGTAGCAAGACTAATGTGGGTAAGGTATACAAGTAACTGAAAAGTTTAAGTTCTTAGAATCCACACACAACATAAACAGATTAGTGAACTTCCACTTCCTACAGCTGGAAGAACATCTGCAACTATAGAGGAAAAAAGTACAACCACAAACACAAAGGAATTTCAAGAAGAGGCAACTGTATCACTGCACTTGCTAGTTGCTGGTAAAGCAGGTATCAAAAGTCAGAAGGAAGCACAGTTGACCATTGTGAAGAAGCAGATGGAGTTCACTATTTATGTCAATGACTCCCCATGCAATGAGATCAGAACATACTAATATGGCATCGCTATTTTCTTTCTTGAGGGCAAGAGAAGAGAAAGTGTAAATGGGGCGGGTCAATCTCTTTGTGACCAAGAAAAGAATTCATCCTTCGCCTTTGTGTTGTTTAGTACAACTAGAGGAGGTGAACCGACGGCTTTGGTCCGAGTGATAAGAGCGCAAAGTGTCAGGTATGGTTTATGTGCGTGTCACGAAATTATATTCTGCCGCATACAGAATATTAGTATTTAAGGGAAGGCAGAGGAACAGGCCGGCTATCTACCGACTTTCAAACTGTGCACCACTAACTCTTGGGAAATTTTCTCAATTATCAAAAAAAAAAAAGGGTAATAATGGGGAGGTAAAGAACGTATGTAAGCCAAACATTTTTTTTGAATTTGAATTTTAGTATGCAAACCAAACTTTAAACTTTGAATGGCCCAATAAAGCTAATGTGGAGGACTTGGAAACACTGCACAATGAACATGAACCATGCAGATCCTCCTGCCTTTCCACTTTTCAGGTAGAAATTCTGAAGAGTCTGTTTGAAATGGATTTTGAATTATCAGGTAGAAAGACTTAAGAGTCAGTTTGAAATGGCTTTTGACTTATGGCTTATAAGTCAAAAGCCATAAGTTAGAAATTCTAACATATGACTTTTGGCTAATTTTTATTATTTTGACTTGAAAACAAACGCTTATAAGCATTTCTTTTAATTTTACCCAAACACTACAAACTGCTTAAAAGCACCTAAAATAAGCCAATCCAAGTAGGCTATTAATCTCGAGTAAAATATGTGCTCTTTTGCATATTTTTATGTGTAACATGGCCAAAGATTATGTTTTAGATCCTTCTTCCAAGATAGATTTTCTTGGTTCTTACTGTTCTCTGCAAAGTAATTTTTTATAGCCTTCTCCAGCTTTGCTGGTTCACACCATAAATAACTCACCTTTTAAATTTTTTAAAAAAAATAAAGTGCTGATTCTCGGTAGCAAAATATATTTTTTGTCTGATCCGTCTCACTAGCAAACTACACAATCTCGACAGCAATTGAAGTGAAAATGATGACATAATAATGGAAATATGGAATTAACAAGCAATTTTAGTGAATGTAGAGACTCGGGAGTGAGTATTCTATACCATTTGCAGAAGTTGAGAAGCTCTCTCCTTCAATTGTGGAGCTCTTGGCAAGAAAGTCTCATGATGTTGTAATTCCACTGGAGCAATCTTCTTCATGAGGCCAAGTTTTTCATCTAATCGTATCTTTTCCCAGTTGCCAAATCCGTGATAATGAATTCCAAGAAGCAGTCTGGCGTCATCCTCTACCAAATGGAGGAGTTAAGGCAACCACAGAATTTTCCAAGATGAAAGGGGAAGGAAAATGGGAAGAACAAGAGTCAAACAATAAAAAAGGGCTTCAACTTACTCTGGTTCCAGCCACAACCTTTAGACCAAGTTGCAGGCTTTAGATAAGCCAAAGCACGGAACTGTGAGACAGGATCTGCATATCGAGAAATGCGCTTTGCTAGGAGTTGAAGTTCCTCAACACGGGCCAATAGTTCATCAGCCTTCACAGGAACACCAAAAAAATCTAAAAGAGGTCCCTGAAGGTGAAAACGCACAAAATGTCAGCCCAAGTGTGTCATCCCCCAATCTTTAAAAATACATTATGAACCAATGTACAAACCTTTGGATCAACAACTTCACCTTTAACTGCTTCTCTACAGCCATCAATCAATGAGTCAAAAAGCTCAACTTGAGCTTCAGTTGGTGCAGCTTCAACTGCCCCACCAACCTCTGATGATATTAAGTCAATTTGGCTATCATTCCCAAACTTCTTGACCTAAAATTAGAGAGAAATTAACAGATTAATGATTTTGATATCAACACATTCAAATAATTTGGTCAAAGACAAGACGTTTTTTTGACGAAAAGAAAAAGACAAGATGTTACCACGAATAAAATACATATGGATGGAAAGAAAATAGAATCACACAACTGAAGCAACAAAGGAACTGTTTATTCCAACAAATGCATTTTATAAGTAGAACAAGAGCCAAAATAAACTCATGTACATAATTAACTAGCCCTACCTCACGAGAAAAACGTGTGGCGTCTCTTTTTGACAAGTTCCCAAAAGACCATCCTCTCACTTGAGCGGAAGCACCATCAATTGCCGGAAGTGTGCAGCTAAAATCTCCCTTGCGACGCTTTGGGAACCTTTCCTGAGCATCACCACCCTTCTTTCTTTTATTAGTAACCACCAGCGGGCTAGCTTCTGCATAACTCTTTTTATTTCGAGCAGCTCGAGGAGCCAAAGCGTCCTATCAAAGAAAATATCATAAAATAAAAAATTCATCGGTATAGGAAACATTAGAGAAACACATATATCCCTAGTAAAGTAGTATTAAATACTTCAGCGTGTGCAGTTGCTTCTGGCTTTATCCATCGACTCCAAAAAGTTGCATCATCTTCAGCACCACAGAAATTGGCAACCTGCATAGGATAAATTGCAGAGCACGGTTATACAGGGAACCAAGAGGGGGGGGGGGGGATGAAGTCTCAAGCATGCCTGACCTCCAATCTGAGAGAAATAAAACTTAATGAGGACACACAGAAGGGAAAATCAAATGAAAAAGATGTGCCACTAAGTTAGAGAAATCAAACGAGGGGAATCAGAAAAAAAGAACAGTAGAAGGAGAGAATTTCAGATAGTATCCACATGTTTCCCTTGTAAAGAGGCTGTGGAAACAAACCAGCCATTTCTTCTTATACTAAAAAGTAATGACACAGATTTGGGCACTATTTCTCAGTCTCACAGAAACCAAATGGAGAATGCCAGAGCATACAGCAGGTCTCTTGAGCTGCTGGATCAGGAGAGGGGGAAGCAAGAGTCGAAAGAAGTAGCAAAATTTAGTTCCACATTATATATTGTAGACAGTACGGATAGAAATAAAATATAGATGTTTTGAAGATAGTTTTCCTTCCATTCAGAAAATCATATGAAATTATATTATAGCCTTCTATTTTTGGTGTAAAGAGAAATGTCTAGAGGAAGCTGATCAGTTGGTAGATCTTTGTAATTACTATTTTGGGGTATGATTTGATCCACAATATTTTGAAGGTTCTCCAGCATGTCCTCAATGTTGACGAACACAACTTCAACAGTTTCAAAAGAAAAAAAGAACAGCAAAAATATCTGCAAAAATGGAAATTGCAACTTGCCTTAAAAGCACTCAGCAACTCCTTTCCTTCCTCTGCCTCAGCTCCTTTCTCTTCAACCTTTTCAGCCCGTTCAAGAATTTCATCAATATCCATACTGAGAAGCCTTTTCTTGCTTTCTTCGTCATTTTTTTCTTCCTTAAATAGTTCCTCAGCCCCAAACCTCAAGATGGCAGAGAGCTCATTCTACAATCACAGCAGGTAAACAGTAATATATAGATTATCTACAAGATCAAATATGTTCTAACAGTATATAACTTTATCTTCATCGTGTTTTCAGTATATATCAGGAAAAAAAACTTTTAAAACGAAATCTATCAGATATTTGTGACTCTACCAGTACGATACCATACCTTATCAAAGAGACTTCCTTTCTTGGTTTCTTTCTTCTCTAATTTACCCTCTGCATTCAGTTTCTGAATCACCAAATGATCAAGAACCTGCAAGTAAAACATGACCGATAAAACCATCATGCCTCCAATATAAGAAACTGTCACACTTGATTTCTCAACAACGTATCATGTCACATTAAAAACAATGGAATTCGAACATTCAAAGCATCCATATCTTGTCTTACCATCTTCTTCTTAGCACGTTCCAAGATATCTTCCTCCACACTTTTACTTGTAACAAATCTGTAGATGTTGACAACTTCTTGTTGTCCTATCCTATGAGCTCTACTCATTGCCTTATTAGGACAAACAAAGATGATACAGCATAAAGCAGCATGTTAAACAAGGCAATTTTTTCACAAAATCCATCTTTTGAATTACACAACACACGTATCCTAACCTGCAAGTCATTTTGGGGATTCCAATCAGAATCAAATATGATAACAGTGTCTGCTGTTGCAAGATTTATACCCAATCCACCAGCTCGGGTCGACAGAAGAAAACAGAAATCTTCACTACCAGGTGCATTGAAGTGGTCCATAGCCTGCTGGCGCAACTCAGACTTTGTACTACCATCAAGCCGCTGATATTGGAATCCTTTGATAGACAAATATTCGGCCAGTATGTCCAGCATCCTCACCATCTGCATTCAGAAGATGATTGACAGAACATACTCAGCTAGTTGAAAGCACAGGTGAACATCATCATGACTAAGGGTGAGCCTCAAAACATGCCTTCTATAACAGTTCCTACAACTAAGAGTAGTAACATAAATGCTCTCTATATATATTTTAAACCATCTCTCGTAGGGAAAAGGAGTTACGAACCTGAGAAAATATCAACACTCGATGCTTTGTTTCATGCAATCTGTCCAGCAGCTTGTCAAGTATAACAAGCTTACCACTGCTTAGTATAATTCTTTCCAATTTTGAGCTGCCAAAATAATTTGCATCCCCACCATAACCATGGTCCGCACTTTCAAATAAAAAGGGGTGATTGCAACATTTCTTCAACTCCACCACAATATTTAAAAGTGAAACCTACAAAGTTCACAAGGCCAACATAAGCAAAATAAGGAGTAGTTCTTGATGTGCTATCAAGAAAATAATCTGTCCCGTAGACAATCATTTTAGTATGCATAGGTCACAAAAGATACTATTGGACCGTATAAGTAGAACGCAATGGAGATCACATTACTTCTTTTCCTACTTCTGCCGTACTTGGTCATGAATATTCATGTTTGTGGAGAAATCCCATAGTGCCGCTCATTCAAATCAAAAATCAAGATCTCCAGTTTAGGAAGATTAAATTAAGTCTACATAGTAATGCTATTATTCATTTCAACTTACAAAAGGAACAAAACTGATTTGAAGTTCGGACACCACATCAGCCACTACCCGAAAATAAAAGCTTTCCACTTATTTACACATTATGCAAGTAAAACTGCACTCATCTTAAATGAGGCAAACTAAGTAGACACAATCTTCAAAGAAATATTAAGAAAATACAGCAAGGGAAGTGATGGTATCCAGATGAAGGAATAGAAGATTAAGGGTCCTCTAACAACCTGATTCCCACGAACACCTTTATTCAAGTCTTGAAAATTCCTTTCCAAGATCCATTTGTAATACCTACCAAATAAACATGGAAAATGATCGAATTAAGAGAACTACGAGCTGCTAACAATTTAAAGGTAAATATACATTAAGTCAATGGGCAATACTGTTTCTGTAGTGGTGACATCTCAACCCTAAGTATTCGTTCAATCTTTGGAGGAAGTGACTTCTCCACATCTTTTATGACCCTCCTGAGAATGTGAGGCCTCAATTCCTTGTGAAGATTCGCAAGCTACAATACAATATAAGTCCCTCAGAAAAAAGAACATCCTGCAAAGCTCACCATGCAGAGAGAAAAGACAAAAACGACCAGGATAATAACATTTCTAAAGATACCTCCATTTCATTAAATGAACTAAGATTCTTATAATTCTGAACAAAATCATCCTTGCTCTTGAACTTATCAGGATCAAGAAAGTGGAGTAAGGCCCTGCCAAGGTCATGAAAAAATAGACATATTAACCAACTAAAACATATATGACCTCACAAAAGCTTTTATAAAATTATGGGAATCGCTTCTTTCTTTTTTTCTTTCTTCTTTTTGAGGCAAAGAATGGAGATTCTATTTTGACCAGTATGCAAAGGCCAAAATGAACAAGTAAAAATAAGATGTTCTCAGATATACAGGAAAAGAATTGAATGCAGTTCTATACCGAAATAAACAAAAAGAGACTAGTTTGGATGTTATTCTTGGTAGAAGTATAGTACAATTAAGTAATCAATTTTAAACCAAGCCAACAAAATATAAAAGATTACATGCAGTATTATATCAAAAGAAAAGGAAAGGGTCTGGATGGAGACTACTGGATAAGCGAAAAAAGAAGAGATTGAGTAGCTAGTCATGACAGAAGGAGAATACAATTCAATTTTAAAACAAGAAGTCAGAAACAAAAGGTTTTGCCTCAAAAATGCTCATAAAGAGTGTCTTAATTAATAGAATGAGCATACAAATACACCCTGCAGCTAGTGAGACAGCTAGACACTAAAGAATTTAAGAGAATGAACTTGGAGATACTGAAGCAGAAAAAATTGACATTCTTCGAGAATGGAACTTGAGAAACTTTGATGAGCAATTCCATTTATGATGTCAAACACATCCATTGCATAGAGGCAACACCATAATCATTACTAGGAAGTTACATGGCCTGCATTCTCTTCTCTCTTTTTTCATTGCCAGGGAAGTGAAATTTTTAGTCAACGCCCTGAATTCAACGATGTACTATGCTTAAAAGATGAATAATTGTGATTGGTATAGTGGTAAGAGCATGGCCCATGATGTGTGGGCCAGATACATGTTATGGATTCAAGTATTCAACCCTGCTGCATACAAAAGCCTGGTATTTAAGTCGAGAAGGGTAGAGGGCCACTATCCACCGAGTTTTGAGCTGTGCACCACTTGCCCAGGAGGATGTTAGTTACCTTTTAAAAAATGAAGAACAATATCTAAATGCTAGTGTCAATAGGTGGTAGACAGCAAGTCATGATCAGTTCAAGGAAGAGTATCTAAGTTCTGCTGGGTCAATAAGTATTAGATGCATAGTTCCTGAAACAATCTAGGTAATACAGAAACTCAGATCTCAACCTGGTCTCTTCCAGACCATACTTCCCAAGTCACATGATGATCCTACATTCTTCTGTTAGCTAGGCACATTCCTTCTACCTCTTTGCTTTCTGCTTATTGCAAACTGATCAAATAATAACAATCAAAAAGCAACAGTATAAGACATTCATAAAGATACAGATGACCAACTGTGATCCTTTTTTATTTAATGGGTAGTGATCAAATGTTATCCTTTTCAGAGGCAAATACACTCTTGCAAGATAAAGAACCTCGAGAAATTATCTCACTCGCAAGAAAAGACGGACATTACTTAACATTTGTAACTTCTTTTTAATAAGTCATTACAGCTTTAATAAATTTGTGCATTAAGCCAGTGCAATAGGCATAATTACAGGTTGTGGAATACCTCTATTGTGTCTTAACATTCCATATACATCTAGTACAATAGCTAGATTGCACCAAAAAGCTACCAAAGAAAGACATCTCTGTTTAAGGCTGTGCATGTTACTCTTTTTGCCTTCTAAGATTATATAGTTTGTTTCGAGCCAGATAGCCCACCAAATGACCTGAGGTATGGTGTTCCAAGTTTCAGAGATTTCTTCCTAAGCCCCTCTTGATTCCAGCCATGCAAAAGTTATCATGGAATTAGGCACGGTCCAACTTAAGCCTAGAATTACAAAAAACATGTCCTATAGCTTTTGTTATCTGCTTAAGACTTTTTATTACCATTCCAAACAGATAAACTAGAAGATACTACTCATAAACAAAGTTATATTCCACGCGCAATGAATTAATCAGTAGGACATAAAAGTAAATATGAAATATAGAAATACAATAAAAGAAGAGAAAGCTCCTACCATAGTTCTTCAACGCTGTTCTGCAATGGAGTACCAGTAATAAGCAACTTGTTCTTCGTGTCGAACTCCTAAAAATACAAAATAAACACAAAAAAGAGCAAATACATATATGAGTGCTCAGAACTGCCGGCGACATATACATCCTTGATAGAAAGTCAGCAGGAGAATTCATCATACCAAAAGTGTTGTATAAAGAGAAGCCTCACTGTTCTTTAGCCTGTGCGCTTCATCAACCATAAGGTAGTTCCACCTTATCTTTGAAAGCACAGCCTTGTCCTTCAATAGCACCTCATAAGTAGTAAGCAGTGCATCAAATTTGGTAGTCCTGCCAACTTTATTATCATTGTAGAATTCGTATTGTTGACAGACCTGCAGAGATCACAGGCAAATAAAATAACATGTAAAAATGATCTAGACAAGCAACAACAGAAAGTCATATCAATTCAACTTAATTAAGAAGTAATTGAGTATAAGAAGCACAGTCAGGAGAATCAAATAAGAAAGAGAATTATCCCACATCGCAGCAGATAGAGAGTTGAGAAGAAGTCAAGAGCAGTAAAATTCTCCCACATTGCAGCATATAAAGAGATGAGAAAAAGTCAAATGCACTACCTGTTTATGAGTACAATCAAGATATCCAATAATAGCTTTTGGAGAGAGATATGGAGCAATTCACACTAATAAGGCTTATGCAATATATACTCAACCACCAGCCTAATATGATGATTGAAGGAAAGCAACTCAATGACTGCATTCCAACACTTCCCTCAAAAATCTTTTACTAGAAATGCAGTCCTCAAGTAACATCTGAAGCCTATTTAGTTGGCTTACCTGCTTGCTTCCCCATTCAACTAAACTCTGTATTTTACTTCATAGAACAACAAGAATTCTGGTCTAGCAATGAACTTGTTTTTACAGCATAGCAGCATTCCAAGGGAAACATGATTAGAACTGACCAAACAAGAATTCATAATGCAATGTGTATCAACTACGATTCAGCAACAAAACCAATAGTGATCAAATATGTCATACTATCAGCAAATGACCATATTCAAAATACATATACTAAATATTAATGAGTGGAACTGGACCCAATAGTTTTAGCTTTCTACTTCTGCATCTTGTACAAAGAGAGTCAATTTTCTAAATGAGAAATATAAATAGCAGTATAGTCAGTCAGTCGGGTATTGTTGGAGTTCAACTGTAAGTTGAAACTATGAAACATATTTTTTAATAAATTCAGGTCTAAACCACCCAATATTCATGAGCACACTGCACAGTGTTGTCAAAGTATGCACAGTGTTGTCAAATGGTTAGGCGGGGGGCTCAAGTGCCAAAACCAGTGTTTGCTTACAAAGAAAAAAGAATGTACAGAGAAGTAACCGAAAAAGAATAAGTACTGTTTCGTATTTATATAAACATCACACCCAACAAATAAAAGACCTTAACATGCAACAGTATATCAAGTAAATTAAGAATGTACAGACGAATAAAATAAAAATGAAGACACTAGTAGTAAAATCACACACAATTGTGCTTGAATCAACATACAACATTCCTGGAAAAAGAATACAGATAGCATTTCCCTAGTCATTAAAGTTAACAACCGAGTAACTAGATAATTACCAAATCAAACAAAATACAGCATGAACAGTGAACACTGTATAATCCAGACTTACCTCACGACTTGCACGTGCTCCGACATAGACAATAACGTTCATATCAGGCAGCCATTTCCTAAATTCTTTTGCCCAATTGGCAAGAGTTGATAATGGGACAACAACAAGAAATGGTCCATGAATTTGCTGAGCATTCTGCAGGGACAAAAAATAATACCGTTTACCAAAATTGAAATAGCAATACTTCAAAGAGCAGAAAACAAAGAGAAGTCCTCACCTGAAGAAAACCGAGCATTGAAACAGACTGAACAGTTTTGCCGAGGCCCATTTCATCAGCTAATATAACATTAGTATCATTCCTCCAACTGTGCTGTGAGAAGACATATCAGAAAGCAAAAACTCGTGGGAAGAAAACATATATAACCATAATGCAGAGCCAACTGCATTACCTATTAACCAGAAAATTTAAGCCTTCAAGCTGATAATCTCGAAGTTTCCCACCCTTTAACCATTCAGGCTGCTCTTCAAGCTTCCTCAAACTACCTAATAAGGTATCAGTTTTAAATTGAAAATGACATCAACATTCAACAGATAGCAAGAAGGAAGACAATGAACAATATTGTAAAGAAGACAGATGAGATGGGTGAGGCATGTATCTAATTTGCCTATAAGAGTTTATCTGAGACTAGAGACAACACAGAAAGAGATGCAAAAGTATGGAATGACGAGTTGAAATTGGAGGGGGCAGATGTTAATAACAGAATAAGAGGATGAGATTAGCTGGAAAGATAAGAAGGTAAAACCTCTGCTCTTTTTGCGCTGGAAATCCACTGATTTCCCTTGTACCATAATGGCAGCCTCACGAGCCTGCAAATTGCATAACAATTATACGTTCTCAGAAGCAAGATTCAATGATTCAAAAGTAATTTAGTAAACAAACCTTCTTGACCTTAAAAGCGTAAAGAAAATAAACCTTTCGCCAAACTCAACCCCAAAGCTCAGCTATGAGATGAGAATTGCCCATAACCATAAGGAATAATGGTCCCATTCCCTCGGGCACAGTCAATAACTCCCCCTCACACATCCATGGGCTGGAAAATATGACATGGACCCAACACTGGGTAACTACAAACAGGGATGGGTTTGATTCAAATACTGTGATAAGAAAATGAACCTTGGGCCCGATCCAAAAAGACTACAACTTCAACATATGTAGAACGCTTTAACACACAAATCCCCTCGGCTCTCGTGCACCCCCAAGATAGCATGGAGGTCCAACAATGGAAAATAAAAAAACGAGAACGGGTATGTCTCTGATGCAATGAAAAGAAATGGTAAGCTCATGAAGTAAGAATCTCCCAAGACTTCATATGTAGGAGACAACAGCCCATTCACTTAACCAATATGGGATACTCCAACAAACACAATCTTACTGGTCACTTATCAGAATATAAAAGTATTGTGCATCAGGAGAAGACCAATGTTTCCTATGTGATATCTTCTATAGATAAAATTGGTGGCACGCTGATTTCATTCATCAGATAAATGAAACAAGCAATTACTGTGTGCTCAAGTTTCTCAAACACTTCTCCAGAAACAATTACTATCCAAAAACATTCACTAATTATTTTCACACTATACACTCAATATGCATGATCATATACATAAACTATATCTATATATACACCATTACTTAAGGAAATGAAAGAGTTAATCAGTAATGCTACAGCATAGGAGGTGGATCCGAGAGGGATATCAAATATCCATAAAGCATATGCGAACAAATTGCTACCTTATACTCATCGATGGCATCTTGACCAAAAGCAATATCAACATCCTTCTCCCTGAGATAACATGAAGGAGACCCGCTAAGACTCAAGCTTCAATTGCAATTTATATTATTTGTCAGCAGATAAAACAAATAACAAACAATCCATGGCAGGCAGAGGTGAGAAAAGTCAAGTACACACAATTAATCAACCATTCTTCTCCAATTAAACCGCAAGAAACATTTTCTATGTAAAAAATGGCAGGATAAAAAGAACAAAGAAAATGATACAAGCGCACAAACAATCTGCATACCAAGTTGCTTCAGCATAAGACAGCCCTTTCCATTTAACTAAATATTCTGGCACCACATTACCATAACCATCTTTGCTGATTCTGTCTGCAATAACTCTCTCAACCTAAGTATGCATCAACCAAAATGAGCGTTAAGAGCTGTGTGAACTGTGCAATGAGGTGACAGAGATCTCTAAGAACAACAAACCTGACTGTTCAGTTTGATAATATCCAAGTCCATTTCCTTGCTCACGTCATTTACCTCGATCTAATGGACAACAGAAAAAAGGGTCCATAAGAGAGGAGGCTGTAAATAATTTGAAAAATAAAGCATGCAGTTAACTATAAAATTATCTCTTTGACACAAGCCAAATTATTATTTTTTATTTTTTTTGGGTGGGGGGGGGGGGGGGGGGGGGTTTACAGGAAACATCTACACAGTTAAACGGCAAGAAGCTCCTTCAACAAACTTTGAAACTTAAAACTGCAAAAGCAAAATGTCCCCCACCCAAAAAAGAAAGGAACAGAACAACCATCGCTCCATGAGTAGAGTGACTCCTCTTTCTCATCTATCAGAAATTTCAAATGTTCTCACAAGTCAGCTTCTCATTTCATGTCAGCTAAATAGCCGTGAAGGCGTGAACCATGCAAAAGTCATTAACAAATCAAATTTGAATCTATCTAAATTGTCTTTAAAATATTTCCACTAAACAACCACAAGCACACGTGAGAAACTAAAATAGCCCATGCAAGTCAAGTCCTTTCTACTGGACTAAGAAATATGTATCTCAGAGATTCTTGAGAAATGGTGCATAATTCTCACCTCCTCGCGGGATACAGTCTTCCTATACTTCACATCCTCCATGACCCTTTTAGTGTAATTCAAAACCTTCTTAAACCCACTAAGCTGCTCAAGCATGGAAAAAATCAAAGATAAAACTGAAATTAATCACTTCAATATATAGCTATCGTAACAGAATATGAAGTCTATCATACGAAAGTGTAGCAACATGAATTTGTTACTTGAATACAGATTTGAAAAGGCATACATTTTGTAGCTCAACAAATGACTTCCATTGACAATGCAAATGAGACTGGCCTTTCCATTTTATCAAGAACTCCATCTCATTCCAATCTGGTTCAGAGTCATACAAATGACTCAACAACATAGGATCAGCTGACTTGTTATTCATTGCAGCTTCTTCAGCCATGCCCTTTGGCTGATGCCATAAAACTTTCTCAATTGAGTCACAATCTTCCTCTTCAAGTTCTTCCTGTTGCATGAAATAATTGTTACACACTATCAATCAGGGCTAGAAAAGATAGAAAGGACATGAAAAGACTTGCTGATGTGAGATAATAAGCAAATATATCAAAAGCCATATTCACAAAGCACTAGCAATTTCATCAGGAACTTTTGTTTTTTAAAATGCAATTTCACCTGGCACATGCAATTGGTATGAAGGGCAAATGGCTCATGCATTTTCCAGTGAAAACGGTCAATGATATAAATGGCACATAAAGAAACTACAGTAAGAAGGTAAAGAAATTAAGATTCAAGCTATAAAATACATCCACCAGAACAAGTTCAAACAACGGAGGTTGATTTTGTTTTGGGCTGTCCCTGCATACTTTTGATGTAATTACGGAGTTGCACACTATTGATGTACTCCTTTGTTAATAATAACAGTTAACTTTCTCAAAAAAAAAAGTTCAAACGACAGACACACAGAAAAATGTAGTATGCATGGAACCGATGATAACACCTTTTGGCCCTTCTTTTGCTTGCTCTCATCGATTTCTTCACTTTCTTCACTCTCTGCATATGAAACCTTCCGAACTGACCGACGACTCGAAGTTCGGATTTCACTATTCCTGCCAGATACACTAGCAGCAGAAGATCTACCACTATTTTTAAGGCGGAGATTTGCAACTCTTCTAGGTTTATTTCCAAAATCCTCATCACTCTCGTTTTCAGAATCATGTTCTGATGATTCTTCCTCTTCATATGATGTTCTACCCCTTTTCTGTCGAGCAGATGTAGCAAGAGACCTAACTACTCTGGTAGATTTTACACTATGCCCACCCCTATTCTTTTGCTTGCCTTGGGATTTTCTGTAAAATTCTTCATCTTCATCGGAGATGCCCACCTCATCATCGTCACTGTTGACCTCATCAGACTCTCCACCCTCCCAGTCATCATCCTTGTCCTGTAACAGCAAAGCAAATATCAAGATCACTTGACAAATACAATTATATTTAGAATTTTTTATGCAAATTTACCAATAAAGAAAAACAAGAACAAAATCATGATATCACTCGAATCTCAACTCACTGCAATGACAAGAAACTGAATAAATGAAAAGGAGAAACGATTGTTTCAGTACAAGCTGAGCTTAGAGAACATTAAGTCTTTTTTTAGTCAGTTGCTTAGAGAACAAAACATACCAATCTACAGTTCATTTCACCACATACAAAGAACCAAAATTGTTGAAATTTCCAGCACATCCTTAAGGTACTTTTAATAAATAAAATCAACACTTACCAAAAATCTAAAGAACTAAAAGCTTTTGAATATCTTGGTCAAGAGTTTGCTTAAATGAAAGTGGTTACTGGGTAATTCATTTTAACAAACAAAAGGTATAGATTTTATTGAAGTGATTAGCAAGTATTCAAGTACTTTTTTTGTTTACCAACCAAAATTCTATAAATACAATCCAAGGATCTTTTTTTTATGGGTACAATCCAAGTATTATTAACCATTCATCCTACTTGATAACCTAAGGAGACCCAAATACTTATAATTTTTCTCAAAATATCACCCAAGAATCAAGATGTCATTTAAAATATAGTACTAACTCTTTTACTGATCACAAACAGTGTGTAGAGCTTACAAAAGGAGCAAGTCCAGCCATTCACCATCGTTTCGACAAACTTCGGATTTAAAGAATGGGACAATTTGAGTAACATGGCAGAACATATATCTACTTTCTCCTTTCTGTTTTTATTTTTCTTCATAATTCAACTTCCACCCTGTTCCAAAATTTATTTTTGCGTATACTGCGCGCCATAGGTCTAAACTATGCATGAACCTTATTAGCTACAAATTGAACACAGCTAGGGTCTTTCATAGATCAAGATAGAGCATGTTTAATCAGTGGTAGTAGTTCCCTAGATGTGAAAAAAGATGGTTCCGAAATAAAAGAACCTAGAAACCACAAACTGATGTAAGACGAGCATGGAAGTCCAACCTGATGCAAATGGCATGTTCTAAAATTGTTCTTTCTGGAAATAACTTTATAGTACTTTAAGAACAAGTGAACAACTATAGGGACCCATTTCTCCAAAAAAGCTTTTATTTTAACAATTTATGGGTGGTGTTTGGAACATAAAAGAGGTGTGGAAAGCATCAATATAAAATCTGCTCTGAGGCCTATTGAAAAGGGACAAGTATAGGGAGCAATATCTAATTGTGGCAAACAAATCAATAGGAATGAAAAGTTACATAGAGGCTAAAGCATACAATAAGCAAGAAAAGCTCCACAAAGGACCACAGAAAGAAGTCGCATCAAATTTCTTTAAAAATATTATTGGTGGTTTCAATACAGCCCACATAAGTGACAATAAACTGTTACATATAACCCTACTCTGCAAAGAATTGGAAGAAAGTCCTACTTACGATTTCCGTACTTTTCCAAGAGCAAGTAACAAAATTTACTATCAAACCAAATTTACCTAAAATACCTGTCAACTCGCTATCTTGACTTTTCAAATGATACTAACCAACTTACACCAGATATAAATAACAAGATTGCAGGATTCAGTGATCGTGCTAGATGAAAGTAATAATAACTAGAAAATTTAGCACCCAAGGCTGCGGTCTAGTAATCAATGAAGTGGATGAAAATTATGGGAGATCGCACATTCAACTCTTAGTAGAGACGAAAGACTGTTCGGTGATTTGTTTCCATCTGACTAAAAACCTTGGTGGATGGAGTCACCTGTACTTGTGTTGGTGTGATGTAGCAGGTACATGGTGGAGTAGTCAAGGTGTTCTAGATGACTCAGACACAAATCTTAATATAAAAAAAGTCAAATACATTGATAACCCATTAAAGTTGAAATGACTGTAGCAGGTACATGGTGGAGTAGTCAAAGTGCGTTAGATGACTCGGACACAAATTTTAATATACAAAAAGCCAAATACATTGATAACCCATTAAAGTTGGACATGAATTGCCAGTTAGACATCTAAGGGTTGTCAATGACCAAGTAACCACTTCTATTTGACATGTGTTCTAGTGGACATTTGAATCGAAACAGACCTAATGCATGAGATGGGATCACAAATGATGTGTCAAATAGACAAATCAGTGTATGACACATATATTCTTTTTTAAAAGAATAATTTAAACTTAGTTTGTAATTTAAAATATAAATGGAAAAACACGTCCCCTCTCCTCCCCTAATCTTCTCCTTCTAAATCAGGAAAAGAGACTTCCCCTCCCCACTCTTTTTCTCCGCCCTCAAAATAACCTCCCTGCTTCATTAGAACTTCTGCTTCCTGCAGGCATTTTTCCATTGCAAATATCATTAGATGTGGCTTCTTTGTTCTATCCCTGTCTCTCGCTTCCTTCCTTGACCATAAAGTCCTTGACCCAAAGACCTTTTACATGTTCCTTCATGATGTTATATATTATCTCTTTTATGGTGATTGATGGGTCAGATAACGGAGCTATTTTATGTTTATGTGTTACGTCGGGAAGAAAAATAGCATAGCAGATCCCATTGATGAACGATCACCAGAAACAATTCGCTGGAATCTCCATATTTTCCGGTGAGAAATAGCAAGCCAGAGTATTTCTTATTTCCAACATTGATCTTCATTTTTTTTCCTTTCCTCTTTTGAAAGGGGTCGGACAATCGTGGCAGTGAGTGGAGTTTGATGGTGTTTGTGAGTGTTTCATAAAGGAGGTAAGGGTCAATCATGGAAGGGAGAGAGAAAAGAGAACTATTTAGTTTAGGAAACATGATTCTCTCAAAATTTAGGTAGCATGCCATGACACTCATGGTATTCACATAATACACTGTAGCAGAGGGTTTAACTGTTCACAGGCTAGATAAGGTGCTTAATTGACAGTTTGTGCAGCTTTAAGGGTTATATATCTATGTTGGCTTAAAAAGAGTAGAAAAATTCAAATTTAACATTAAGACAGCCACCAATTCTGATCTTATTCTTCTCGAGTACAATTAAAGTCATTCAAGCATAAATGATCATTGGAAAAAGTACCAAGATAAAACATGTGATACTGTTTTCTGCTCTTTTTGAGTCAAAAAGATCTGCTATAACATACAAGCTCGACCTATCATAAGAACCAGCTTTTTGTAGTGCCTCTAGGTGACATTAATAGATTACTATTGTTGCATTTCTTTTATTTGAGTCCAATCTCAAGTTAACATCTCCAAAGAAAGCTCTAATATCTATAAACATCGGATTCAACAAGGGAATAAAGTCATAAACCTTAACTCCCGCAGATTTTCATATGAAAAGACCAACAACATACCCAGTATAATCTCACAAGTGGGGTCTTGGGAGGGTAGTGTGTACGCAGACATTACCCTACCTTGGGAAGTAGAGAGGTTGTTTTACAGGAAAAGACCAAACTAGGGAACTACAGAGCATGGAAAACAACCATCAGAATCAGGTGAGCTGAATTAAAATGCTTTTCTCTAACTCTCTAACTAATCATTCTGCATGGTGCTACTTAATCCTTACATATTTGTTAATATTTCATACCATAGCAGCAATAATCTTGTTGTCACAGCAACCGACAAAGGACCTTATTAGTACAAAAGTTTGTTGTCTATCAACAACAACATACCCACTGTAATCTCACAAGTGTGGTCTAGACAGTAAAGGATGTACGTACACCTTACGCTACCTTTGTGGGGTAGAGAGGTTGTTTCTGAAAGACCTTCGGTTCAAAAGAAACATGATTGCTTTTGCTGCCTATCATGTAGCTTAATTTTCAACTAAAATCCTCTCAAATCATTAGTACCTCCATCTCCATTTTAGAGTCAATATTTAGACCATATATAACTCGTTGCCATTTTATCATTAAACTTCATCCCATCAATATATCAAACATTATTATGACTATAATACTATATACAGGGATTTTCAAGTATTATATTTCAAAATAGGCGACATAGCGTGAATTATAAGGACCAAAATTTCCTACTGTAAATATTGTAAAAGTGGACATTCTAAAAGGTATACAATAGAAAAGGCAACAAACATTCATCACATAGCATGAAGTGCAGTAAGCAATAACAAGGCCAAGCAAGCCAAATAGTATATGACCAACACTACACATAAAACCACACCTTGATGCCCTTTCCACGGCCTGTGCTACCATAGTCAGGATCATCTGGATCATCTTCTGCAAGAAAGAGGAAAAAAGTTAATGAAAAGGTTACGGTGAAGTCAACAATGAATCCAGTCACAAACTTATTCTAATCACTTCTTGATGACTAGCAAAGAAAATAGATGAGGTTGATAAGAGCTATCTAATAAATGGGTGGTTATTCTCCTACTTTATATTCCTACAATCCTTTATTTTTCCTTGTGCTCAGCAAGTCCCACCACAGAAGAGGAAACAATTGAAAATCACAATGACTATTCCCATCATGTTCTATCTAGAAAATTCATCATACACATGTTCATAAACAAAAGGAATTTACCATCCTCACTGTCGTCATCCTCGTAATCAGCATACTCGTTATCTTCCTGATCTTTTGAAGCTTTTGCCTTCCGACTTGCATACTTGCTGGCAGAAACAGGCCTCGACTGCAGCTTTGAGCTATAACCGCTTGAAGGGTTTGCAGCTCTGTAATGTAATGAGTCACTCTGATCATCACCATCTTGTTCATAATATTCATCAGATAACATCTCATCAGCCGGAACACTTCGACTCTTCCCCATTTCTTTCTGCCTTCCTTCATCTTCCGACTCCAACTGATCTTCCCTACCATCAGATACCTCATCAGATTCCTCCTCATTCTTATACTCTGATCCACTCTTCGACTCTTCACCAGAACCAGACCTACCTGAGGGGCCCATCGGTTGACAATCCTTCCAAAACCCAGAACCCCATTTCCCAGACAAATTAACTCCTCTTCCAGGCGGCACCTGATCCTCTGCAGTTGTTTCCACTTCTACACCAACCTCATCTTGTAACTGACCATTATCATCATTTTCACTCAGACTACCTTCCACTTCCTCGTTTCCTACATCGTGATGTATTCCCTGCATACTTTGTTCCCCTTGGCTTTTGTCATCCAGCGTTACGGTTTCATTCGAATAATTCCTATAGAAAGCCATACTGTGTCTTCACATTAATATTTCTGTTGCTCTTATCTTCCCAAAAAGGTAACTGCTTTCAAATGTATTAATGCCAGTTCTCTTCCCTCCAAAACCCTCTGAAGCACAAGGAAAATTCAAAATTAATCAATAAGCAGAGCATTTCTCAACAAAAATGAAGTAACATTGCTAACAGAATATACTCAAAACAAACTAAAGTTCATTTCATGAACAGCACAAACTATTTCAACAAAATTTGAAATTGCTCTGCATGATGCACCAACCATGTTCTGTGAATTTTCAAATTCAGATACCCAATTGCTGAAACTCAGCAAAAAAAAGGATCCAGAAAATCGCACAAGTCAATGAAAACACAGAACACAGTGTCCGACACTGAAAACAATGGATCGGTCACTACCCACTGAAGACCAAACAAAATCAATACAACAACCATCTTTCTAACCCTAAACCAACCCATAAAAACTAAATCTACGACCCCAAAACCCTAATTCCTCTCCAATCCATCAACCAAACCAACACTCCACAAAAAATCCGATGCTTATAGCATAAATTGATTTTTAAGAAAAACACAACTCAGTACATCGCAAACCAATAAAAACACAATCTACTCAACGTCTTTAGGCAAAAACAAAGTAATCGGACTCTCACCGGAAACTTACTTCACCGGAGAACCACAACCCGCCTCCGGCGGCGCAAAAAAAAAAGCAGAAGGTGTATAATACGACGACGTTTGTTAATTGAAACTTTTTTTTGAATTTGTTAAAGCGATTATTGCTTATTGGAGGCTAAGTTAAGGATAAAAATGGATTAAAATCGAAATGATGAAGAAGATGAAGCAGGTTAATCGGATTTACCGGTGTGGTTTTTGATGAATTTCCAGTTTTTTTAGAGAGAGAATGTGGGTGTTGTAGAGAGAGAAAGATAGAGAGAAAAAGCAAAAATAATTTCTCAAGAGAAAAAATATGACAAGTAATTTTTTTTTATTCTCTTTTTTCCCCTTTTTTAATTTTTTTGTTTTCATTTTTGATTTGTATTGTAAGATAAATATTTATATTTTCTATATATTAAAGAAAAATTATATCGAGAGAGAAAGTCGAAAGAATTTTTATTGGATATTGTATCTTCATAAGAGTTTGATTAATCTTAATTCATGTTTGTGTTAGATATGGCTCCAATTCGAGGGTAGCGCCCTACTAAGGATCTTCAATTCATATGGATTACGAATTCGCATTGGGTATGGCCTCATTCGTGGCAATAACGCTCCCGATCGAAGCTTTCTTCATACATATGACTCTCATATTTACGTTGAGTAGAGCCCGTTCGAGAGGTAGTGCTTTTTACTAAGTTTTTTTCCATACCCATGGGCCATGGCTTGCATTTCACATCAAATATGGGCCCATTCTTGTGGTTGCGCTCTCTTTTAAGAATTTGTATGCTATAACAAAGTTTGCATAATTGCGCTCTATAATAAATATAAAATGTATAATTCACTATACATATACAGTTGAAGCAAATTGTATAAAACGAAGTGTATAAAACAAGAAAGAGAAAGACATTTGGGCAGAGAACTGTGTAAAAATGAAGTGTATAAAACAAGTATATACAATTTGAATTTGTATAAAATGAGAAAGAGAGAAAGACAGAAGAGACTAGACAAGGAATATACAATTGAATCGAATTGTATAAAACGAGAAAGAGAGAAATTAGATACAATTTGAAAATTGTATAAAACGAGAAAGAGAGAAAGGCAAAAGAAACTGGGCAGGGGAGTATTTTTATTGTATAATTATACGTGTATAGGACGAAAATATATGTACTTACATGTTATATACAATTTTCTCACGCTTTATACAAACAGAAACGCAATTTATACATTTCACTTCTTTTTGTATAAGTGAGAAAGGCGAGAGTGGCGAGCGAGATTTGAGAGAGTGGCGAGCGAGATCTGGAAGAGGGAAGAGAGGTGAACAAAAATATATGTATTTATACAATTTTCTCTGCTTTATACAATTAAAAACAATTTTTATACATTTGTGTTTGTATAAAAAGTGAAGAAGCAAGCGAAAGATTGGAGGAGAGTGGCGAGCGAGATATTTGGAAGAGAGGCGCCTGACAATTTTTTTAAAACGTTTGGTATGGAGCACAATTAAATCAAACCCTAACTACTCTATTTATTTTAGGTTATTAGTTTGATATTATATATAATTTTCCCAAAAAAAAAAAGAATTTGGATGGATGATGTATGTCATTATTTCATAATAAGCGTATTTTATTGTTTTTTGAATATAGAAAGGAAAAATTGACATTGTTCAAGCATTTAAACATGGGCAACATTCACATATAACAAACGAAAAATTCATATTTGTATGCTATAGCAAACTTTGCGTAATTGCGCTGCATAGCAAACATAAAACTGTATAATTTGCTATACATATACAATTGTATAATTCGCTAGCCTAAATTGTATAATTCGCTGGCCTATTTCGCTGCAATTGTATAATTTATTTTGCATACAGTTGAATCGAATTAAAAAGTATGTATATTGCATAATTATAAGTGTATAGCAAAAAGATATATGTTTTTCTCGCTTTATACAAAAACAGAAACACAATATATACACTTCTGTTGTATAAAGCTAGAGAAAATTGTACTTCACTGCAATTGTATAATTCGTTGGTCTTTTTCTCTGCAATATTTGAAGTAAAATGTTTGTAAATTGTATAACTAAGTGTATAACACGAAGATATACATTTTTGCATGTGTATATACAATTTTCTCTCGCTTTATACAAAACAGAAACAAAATTATACACTTCTGTGTATAAAGCGGCGAGCGAGATTTTTGGGAGAGAGACGCTGGCAAATTTTAGCTAATGTTTGTTATGGAGCACAATTAAATCAAACCCTAGCTATTCCATTTAATTTAGGTTATTAGTTTGCTATTATATACAATTTTCCTTTTAAACGTAATAGAATAGTTGTATACCTATGTTTTGATATTAATTCTTAAATACAAAAATCATATGCTAAGTTCTAAAAATCAATGTAAAGAACAAATATTTAAGCATGTACTGGAATAACTCTTTTTTATTATCATTTGTGCTCGGATTAGACTATACATATTTTTATTATTTTTACTGAATGCATGTGTATCACATGTGAAAAGTAATTGTCTGATAATATAAATATTATAAGATACTAATTATTTACGTAAGCTTTTCTTTTACATCGCATTGATAAGATATTTTTACATACTTACGTAGTCTAGAAAGATTTAATAAGATAGTATATAAAAACGCCATTAACCACTTGTTTGAATAATTATATTATATGTAGTTACATGATATGTCATATTGTATTATATTGCTTTTACTAATATAATATCAAATAAAACTATTCGTTTTTCAATATTTTGTAAAATCAATTATTAGATAAATTTTCTATATATTTGTTAATTTGTTATATTCACAACATTTTTTTTTCTACCAAAACAATAAAAAATAAAATTATCAAATTGAATAATTTCTCATTTGCCATATCAAGATTGCAAACATTACTCCATGTAGTACAATACTCACATGGCATATTTTATCTAACAAATGGAAAAATAATTACTATTTGCACCATAAGGTTGAGGGTGTTTTTGTTTTGTTTCCTCTTTATGTGTGTCAATAGTAAAGAGAATGATAGATATATGTGATATGAATGGCTAATTTGAGACACTCATTTAACAAACTTCACTTTCCCAATTATGGCATTATACTATAGTTTTGTAATAGATAATAGATAATAAAAGAAATACATTTGATGAACCTCTCAAATTTATCAGTAAATTTTATTTGGACATATGAATTACAGTTTGTTTCAAATGAACATCTGAATCGATAACAAATTGTTTTGGGCTCATTCGCACATCTGTCCACTTTAGTGTTGATTTTGAACTCATATCCCAATCCCTCGCACTAGAGCGTTTTGAGAACAACGCTTCGAGTCATATTTTAAATCTTCTATATTTTGCTACTGACGTTGCCTATAAAGTATATAATTGTTAAACATGTCAACTGGGTAAGCAATTAGGCCCAATCCCATAAAAGGGCCCAGACCCATCCAGTAACAAAAACCAGACAGGCCCAATTTAGTTGAAGAAATCTCAAAATCGGGGTGGCCATTTAGACATTTGATGATTAAGGCCTATGCCTAGTAGAACCTTTGAAAATATCATCCCGATGGATAGAGTTACTAGATACGTAGCACGTAATGAAACAACAGTCTAACACATGTAATGTAAGGACACCCAAAAAGGTAATTTTATTTGAAAGAACAAGGTCTACAAATAAAAAAGCTTCGCGATAATACCTTTTAACTTAATCTCAAAAGGTGACATGTTCATTTTGTCACATAAGGAAATGGATATCAAATGACTAATTCATCATTTAGAATATTGGTTACACTAAAGATGAATATTGTGTGTACACATCAAATAAGAACTTAATAAGCTAAACAAAGAAAGAGAACTTTTTGAATTTCAATGACGGAAAGAGGTGAAAAACATGCAACTTGCCAAATCAACAAAAAGTGTCAAAATGGCAAATTTGGACCCCACTACATGTTTTTAAACAGTACAAGTCTCAACTGAGAAATGGTGTCAACTTTAGGTGTTTGTCGATGGATGCAACCAATGTACAAACAACAAACACAAGAAGAAAATATGACTTCATACCAGAAACTTTAAGAGAACATCAGCTTTATTGATCCATATCAAAATGGAAATCTAAACACTAGAGAGAAGCTTATCACATGAGATCAAAAAAGTTGACAAAATGTCTCAAACATGTCAATAGCAGTTTCACCAACTGGAGTTCTACACATTATGTTACAACAACAAAAGGAAGATACAAATCTAAAACATTACAATGAAAACTAAGTTTAGTCTCACTTCCTACATCGCCAAGACGACACTGAGAAAAGTGGGCGATCCTGCCAGCATATCACCACGCAACCATTATCTTCTTTGATCTTGTATCCTTCACAACTGTAACTCTGCAACAACCTTCTTGCCTGCAACATAGCATAATAACTCAAAGGCACATTCCCAAAACCAGATGTGTCGAATCTTTGGAACCACTTTTCGAGCTTTTCATGCCTCTCCTTTCGTTCGATCCCTTCACATGCTATAATGTTTCTAATCTCTTCACCTAATAACATCTTTTCCACCTTTAATCTCTCTAATGATGTTCTTGGCAGCGTCGATTCAAGACAATCAAATAATGCAGCATAAAAATGTAACGACTCTGATAGCCTCTCCATAAGAGTTGTCCCATTATGGTTAGCATCTTGTTCTGTTACCACCATAACTTTTGGTGATAAACCCCACAAAGCATTGAGGAAACTATCCATCTTTGTTGAACCAGTTGAACATAGCGGGGATGAAGAAGCGGTGTCATTGCTTGGACTGCAACCATTAGCCATATCTTTTTCAAGAAATTCCCCTAAAGTATTTTGGTTGACTAGTGCCCTGTTTAAGTTAACACCATTTGAATGCTTAAAAGGCAAAGGGGACTTCTTGTCATTATCATGGGCTAGAAGGGTGTGCAATTGCATAATTGAACTAATCGCAAGAGCCTCCCCCGTTTTCACGCGAAGTTTCTCAACATCAAGATTTTCCAATCTGCTAACTACTTGATTGAACTGAAAAGGGATATCCAGTTTTTCTGCTTCTTGAGTAAGCACATGTGCCATTTGATCTAACACCTCTTTTTGCTGATGAACCCCAGTAATGCGCAGATGGGGCGGTCCTTCAGGACGCGCGCTCAAGTCCTGAAGCAACGCACGCCATTGCAGGGGTTCAGCAGCATTAAGATCCACAATATGAACCATCTTTTCACCTTCCATAGCTTCAATTATAGCTTGATTTGTGACCACAAACGCCACCTTCAAGAAAGGAAAGATCTCGAAAAACATCTTCCTAACAAGAATTTCTTCTGAGACAACCGATAACTTAGTCGAACGCAACGCCTTATAAAGACCAGGCCAACTCCTTAGAATCCTATCAGCTAAAGCCTCAGTAAAATATGAAGCAATCCTTTGCATGGTATCTCCACTAGGAGATGCAAGTTGGGAAATATGGTCAAGTGCTATATTAGCATTCTCAAGGCTACCAGAAGCAACATGATTAGCACAAGCAAGCAAAAGATGTATCAAATACAACCCTCTTTCTTCAGATTTCAGCTCCTTAAGCCACTGATTTGATGAACCAAAGCTAGGTGATACAGACATCATTGGAAATACTTGAATAGGTGATGATGAGGTCACAGATGAAGAACCATCATCTTGTAACATTGTCACAATACTGAATCACAACAAGTAGTTATCGGTTTTCCCAACAAAAAAAAACTCACATACCTCAAAGGGGTTCAATTGGAAGAAAAAAAACAAGAGGGACTTGTTCGGATCGTAAACACCCCTCACCTCGACCCTAAGGTTGTGAGTTCGAGTCAAGGGAAATAAAATGGTGGGAGCTCCTACAGAGAGGTAAAAAAAGGAATCTTGAATCAAGGCAGAGAATTTCCTAATAAACCATATCAAGATAACACAAGAAAGTTGTTACAGAGGTATTAAACTGGATGTTACACTAAAAATAGGTGAAACAAAAAAAGAATCTGAACCAACATCTATTTCAATCCAAATTTCAAAAACTCAGCAGAAAAACAGCAACTTGAATTGGTAAAAATGAAATCTTGGTTCAGTAGTTGATAATCACCAAACAGAGAACATAGTAAAAACAGAATAAAAGATACAAATTTAGGAAGTTTTCATAAAGTATCTAGAGAACTAATAGGTGAAAAAAGACATATTCAACTGTATACAATACTAAAAACAGGTGAAACAAGGAACAGAATCAAAACCAACAACCTTTTCAGTCCACAATTCAAAAACTAATCAGAAAAACAGAAACTTGAATTGATAAAAATGAAATCTTGGCAAGAACTCACCAAATAGAGGAAGAACCAAAAGTTCCTATCATTGTTTACTCAAATCATGAAAAACCCCCACAAAAACAAATCCTCACAACACTCACTTTCTTTACTGATAACTCAAGATTCTTGCTTTTTTTCAAGTTGCTATTAAAGAAGGAAAAAGAGAGAGGAAAATGAATGAGGAATTGGGATTTTTTGGGATTAAATTAAAGAGAGAAAGAGGTGGGGGATATGTGTTGTTGTGTCAGGTTTTGAAAGAGTTTCTTCATGGCTACGTTTGTCGAAAATGGCGTGGGAGTAGTTTTTGTCCTTACTGTTTTTGCACTTGTCTTCTTGCATTTCTGAAGAACATGGAATTTGTGAGAAAATGAGCTACCTTTTTTGGCTCTTTGTGTTTAGCTTTTATTAGTTTTTCCAAAATTTCTAACAACCCCCACCCCAACCCACTCGTAACTTCTCCGTAATAAATTTATCTGAATTCGATATTTTCAGATGCAAAGTCTATCATAAACATATCTCAAATATATCAAAATCACTTGTTGATTTTACTTTTTTTTAATGCTAAATTAGTTTTTGAGTAATTCATCAGCGTATAGATTTTTTTTAACGATTATGTTTTGTATAAAGGTATACTCTATTTATAGGCCTATTAATTAGTTATAGACATTTTCACCGTTTAAATTAACTATCTCTTTTTATCTTGATTTTTATTCTTTTTACCACTATAAATTAATGTACAGTAGTTTGAGATAATCGTTAAGCATAATCTTTTTCTTTTTTTAAAAAAAGAAAGAAAATCTTCTTTCTACATAAAAAACGCAACTTTAATCCTTAAAAGAGGGAAAAAGATAAATTTCTTTGTTGCATAGTGATTACCTTTAATTATTACTCACACTTGAGTATATGACAATGTGTTAAAATATCTCGAAATCGTATTTTAGATATAATTAATAAAGAGTTTATAAAATATAAATTTAAATAAATCAAATTTATTACAATATTATATATCGAAAAAAAAAACCCCACCTCTCCACCACTTTTTTCCCTTCATCTCAAAGAGAAATTTAAAGTGTATGGAACAACTTTTTGGTTGTATGTTTGTCATGACATAAGGTGTATAGGGAATCAAAGGGTGGCTAAAAAAAGACTCTAAATATTCTTAAAAAACTAGTTGAGTCCAAACATGCCCTAACAAAAACAAGGAAAAATGCCATCATTTCCTTTTGTTTCTTAGTGGATTAATAGTGGGAATGGCAAGTAATGTTTTGTTTGTTTGTGTAATATAGCCAAAATACTTTTCAAATTGGTATTTATCTTCTTTTGTCCTATTAATAACAAGACAAAGAGGCAAAGGAGTTAAAGAAAAAGCCAAATGTAGACTCCACCATTTATGGTTTTGTCATCCACTTGTTGAACTTTTAGCCATAAAAAAAATGAATTGAAAATTTAGATGGTTTTTCAAATCTATGGGAAAGTGGATGCAAATTAAATACTGATTTTATTTTTATTTTTAAACTATTACAATTTTGAATTCATAAATTTTAAATTTTGACTCTAATTCCGATTATTTTTCTAGTGTTAGAAAGAATAGCCACGTTTACATGTTAATTAAAGGTGCCACCTAATTAATTAAGTTTGGTTTGGGTTTGAATTTAGTTATGGGCTTTTGGGCCCACTACGTTATTTGCCTATATGGGCTATTTACACGAGCCCTATTAACTTGTAGAAATGGGTGTATTCTAAGTTCTAGATATGAATTTTCGGAAATTTAGTAATTTTTTTTCATATTTTATATAAGTATTAAAAGATGTATAAAAAATTTTGAAATTATTGAAGAAATTCATCAACTTTAAATATTAAACATGTCCATGAACTTCACCTTAATTAGATGTGTTTATAATAATGGAAAGGATTATGGGCTCAAATACATATACAAAGGTAGAGCGGTGAGTGAGATAGGACGAAGACAAGCGAGAGAGTCATTATATTCTAAATACATGCAAATCACACTAAATATGTGTATTTAGGATACTAAATACATTATGAAATACAAATACATAGAGAAAGAGGCAAACGAGAGAGTTAGTGTATTCGAGATAAATACAAATTCACTCTTATACCGTATATTTGAAATTCGAAACGATGATAATTTTGAAAAATTTACAGAAAGCCACGTAATTAGACTCTACACTAGTGACATTTGTGTTGTTTGCCATAACACTTACCACATGAGATTAATTGAGCAGAGCATAAATTGACCAAACATCGTTGTTATTAGGGATGTGCGTTGGCCGATTCAATTTGATTTTGAAGTTTATTGATTTGTAAATATGATAAAATGTTACAAGACCAATTAAATGTTGGTTTTTCAGTTATCAATTATTGATTGTTAATGATTTCGCCGTTAAGATTTGACACAAAAAAATCATTAAAAATTACTTTGAAATAAGGTTATAAATCAAATGATTCATGCATATGAATATCAAACATTGCCGTTAAGAACCAATAACTTAATAATTGAAAAAAATCAAAATCATTATCGAAATGCTAAATCAATAATTTTTTTTTTGATTTGAATTATCAATTTCAATTTGATTTTAAACCGTGCTGTTGTTAATATTTAAAAAAAAGTATCAAACTTCCATGCATGCTCAAACCAAACAAAAAGAAGAAAAATTCTTTATCTTTTGTGCTTTATGTAGTTGTACATTGTGAACCAAAATACCCTTTCCATGTTAACGAAGTACATATCTACCCCTCTAACAATCTACAACCTCAGTTTCTAGGGTTTTACAAAGGTTCTATTTTTACACACACAAACACATTCTCCGGCCACCATGTCTCCGATTTCCGGCCGTCACGCGCCGTCGGAGCTGACGGCAGAAGGAATAGCAGCCTCAGGTCTAACATCGGGAAAACTAAGCTTACCAACTCTACAATCAAAGATGAAATGCGATCCAGAAGGATACGAAGCTGAACTAACATTAGTATACAATCAATTCAAGTCGTCCATGGATCTCTTTGAACAACAAGCAGCACTAAATTTCACTTCCCTTAGCGGTGTATCAACTGACCCGACTGTTTCTAAGGACTTAGGTGACCGTGCTATGTTTTTATCACATGTAACTCCGTTTTTTCCTAAAAAGCTTGTTAATTTCCCTAAAGAGTTAGCTCAGTTGCTTCGTTCTTCGGCTCGGACTTTGCCTTCTGGACTACGTGTTCATATTACTCAAGCTTTGATTTTACTCCTTAATCGAAAGGTATTGCTCCTCAATTTGTTATTTTTTTCTATTGAATTGAAATAAAGTACTAATGCATCCGTTTTGTTTTATATATGATGCTGTTAGATTGAGCTCGTTTTTTTAATTTTGACTTGTCTAGTAAATTTTCGAGCATTTGCTCCTCAATTTGATATATCTTGCAATAACTTGTGTATCAAGCACCCAATTATGTGAGCTTAGTGCTCAATGAAGTGTCAGTGCTCAATGAAGTGAGTTGAGAATCATGAGCTCTCAAGGTCCAAATCCCATCTGAGGCAAAAAATAGTGTGTAATTTCTTTCTATTTGTCCAAGGTTGGTGGACAGAGTTGCTCGATAGTTGTGTTGGTGGTAGGTAGTAGGTATCCTGTGGATAGTTGACCATGATTATTAAAATATTGCAATAATTTGTGCATCACATAGTAGTGAAAAGTTCACTTGATATGTCTGTGATAGCCATGATGGAATAATTGAAAACCTTGTAATCAGAAGGTTAAGGAACTAATGTAGATAAACATTGATGAAATGTTACCTGATGAATTAAACAAGGACCTAATGCAGATCAACATTGATGACATATTACTTGAAAAATTAAACAAGGAACTAATGAAGATCAGCATTGATGTTATGTTTTCATTTCAGATTGTTGACATTGGGGAGACACTTGCATTGTTCATGGAGCTCCAAACTCTGGGGGATAGGGTTTTGAGAAAATTGGCTTTCTCTCATATTATCCATAGTATTAGACGTATGAATCAGAAGCACAAGAATGATACGAAAAATCGGGCACTTCAGAATATTTTGTTTTCTTTGCTACAGGTTTGGTTCTACCTTTTTTTTTTGTAATGCCTTGTGAATTTCTTTTTGGTTGAAGTTTAAATTTCTGTTTATTTGTGGTAACTAAAATGTGATAGCAAGAGGATGAAGCAAAAGCAAAAAGATCACTGATCACACTTTGTGAGCTTCATCGGAGAAGGGTGTGGTTTGATGATAGAACAGCAAATGCTATATGCTCGGCATGCTTTCATTCATCATCGAGGTAGGCTTTGTTGCTAATAGTTGCTCTCTGCATTCACCCCTTTGCAACTAAAACTTTTTTGTACTTGTTCAAATTCTCAGGATTATGATTGCCTCTTTATCCTTTCTTCTTGATTATGAGAAAATTGAAGATGACTCAGATAGTGATATGGCAGATAGTGAAGATGAGCAGACAGCCAATCAGCCTCAGGTTTTGCTAAACAAAGAGGCTATTTATAAGGTTGGTTCTCATATTAAATCCTCTATGGACATTCCTTGTACAGTACACATCTGTGGAGCAATAATGCCTGCACTAGTGATTACAGTGAATGGTTTATAATTCTAGTGTGTGTGATTCATTAAATGGTTTTTGATCCATGTGAGCATATTTGTTTCACTCTTTATTTTCTTAGTTCAATGTGATTATTGATCTTATTTGGCATGCATATAGAATAACAGGTATATTCAAGATGTAGTGCACTCCAGTTTTAGGCTGGAAAACATGCAGATGAGTGCTTGTACTTTGATCTGATCTTTCTGTGTTGGAGTGGAATAATGAGTTCCCATATCCTGATCTTTGGATGTTAGAACAACTTACTTCTGGTGTCTCTATCTTTCAATACTTAACTTTGTTCAAACTCTCAAGAGAATAATGCAAGTTTGTCCTCCATGGAGGTAAATATTCATCAAAGCTGTTGTACTTACGACTACTTGCACGTCTAGGCAAATAACAAGGGTACATCATCCAGCAAAAAGAAAAAGCAAGCAAAGTTGCAGCGTGCCGTCCGCAGCATGAAGAAGCAGCAGCGCATGCAATCTGAAAATAACAACAGTAGTTATTATTCCCCATTAAACCACTTAAAGGATGCTCAGGTTTTTTTAGTTCCTAGTACTCCGTGATTCAGTCTTGTGATTTGGATCTTTGGAAACGACACCTATAATATATATTTTCTTGCAGGGATTTGCTGAAAAGCTTTTCTCACGTCTTCAGACTTGCGATGAGAGGTTTGAGGTTAGATTACCTCTCTTTACTTCCTGTTGGTTTGCATTGGTGAAACTGGAATGGACTTCCCATTGTAGTATTTACCTTGGGAGCCATCACTTAAAATTACATATTTGTTCATTTCTTGTCCCCTTCCAGGTTAAAATGATGTTGATGAAAGTAATTGCCCGAACAGTTGGGCTCCATCACTTGATTTTGTTGAACTTCTATCCTTACCTTCAGAGATATGTTCAGGTATCTAATTATGAAATTTCCTTTGGCATTACAGTTGATATTTCTTTTGGTAGGGTACTTTCACGTTCATACTTAAGGTTGGTGTGTGGGTGTTCTTATATTGCAGCCCCATCAGCGCGATGTGACAAATTTGCTTGCTGCAGCGGTTCAGGCATGTCATGATATGGTACAGTGTTTCTATTCTGCAATTTCTTTTTTTTTCTTTTGTTAAACTTGCTAGTCTTCTCCTCCTCAGATGATATCTTATTTTGACAGGTGCCTCCTGATGCTGTTGAACCATTATTTAAACAAGTAGTCAATCAGTTTGTGCATGACCGTTCAAGGCCTGAGGTATTCAATATGACATTCATATCTCATTAGGATCATATATGTTGTGCACAAATAATATTCATTCTATATCTTTATTTGACATTTGCAGGCTATATCTGTCGGACTCAATGTAATCCGAGAAATATGCTTACGCATGCCTTTGGTATGTACAATGTTTCCCAAGTATTTGTCATTTATTAATTACTAGTTAATTATTATATACTATCTTATGTGTTGTGTTATATATTCACGACTTTTGTCATTTTATCTTTTTTGTTTTAGTTGATGACAGAAGATTTGCTACAAGACCTCGTGTTGTATAGAAAAAAAACGAATGAGAAGGCCGTTTCTGCATCGGCTCGATCACTTCTTACTTTGTTCAGAGAGGTATAAGAATGTCTCTCTTATCCTCTCTCCTTAGTTGCTTGTTAAGAATCAGTGAAGCTTTATTTGATTCAACGACCGCAACAATTGCTTGCAGGTTTGCCCTTCACTTCTAGTTAAGAAGGACAGAGGGCGCCCAACTAACCCAAAAGCAAGGCCTAAGGCATTTGGTGAGGTTAGTGTTTCCAGCAGCGTTCCTGGCATTGAGTTTCTGGATCAGGAGGGCAGTGATGATGATGTAGAGGAGGGGTCTGTTGGCTTGTCTGACTATGATGATCAAAGTGATGATGATGTTAACCCAGACGAAGAGGATGCCAATTGCGAAAAAGATGGAGATGATGCTTCTGACAATGAGTCTGGTGATGATGAATGTGATAGTGACGAAGATAACAAATTGCAAGCTACTGAAGAATTTTCAGAAGATGATGATGCAATTGATAGTGCATCAGCTACTGAAGATGATGAGAGTGATGGTGAAGAAGAGGGTATTGATGGCGATATAATGCAGGATAATAATAGCTGGGCTTCTGAAGAGGATGATGTGGATGAAAAGGTCTCTAAAGGAACAAAAAGGAAAATATCTGATATTGATGTAAATGCTGCTAGTAATAGCCTTCGTGCTTTAAAGAAATTAGCAGGGGCAAACATGGAACCTAACTCCCTGAATATGGAGGATGGTATTTTATCTAATGAGGACTTCAAAAGAATCAAAGAACTCAAGGTATGCTGATTTTGAAGAAACTGAAGCCCACTTGCAATGGATGCTTCATTTATTTTCTTTGACTACACAACTTCTTGTGTCCCGAGCTCTTCCTCCTACAAACGTGTATCTGTAACATTTTCTGATTTTGCTCATCAGGCGAAAAACGACGCGAGAACTGTTTTAGCACAACATGGATTTAAGCTTCCCAGCTCAGACCAAATTAGTACAAAAAGAGTTGATGCTGCTAAACTTGAGGTTAGGTGCCTTGCACTTTCATAGCATTATTCTTCTGCAGTCACTATTGTATTTGGAATCATGAATTGGTTCAGAAGAAAATACTTCCCTCATTGTAAAAGAGGGAGAACAAAAAGAAAATGCTTCCCCATGTTAACCTGATCACTGGACACAGTTTTGTCCCTTTTTGTTTGATTTACTGTAGGAGTGGGTGTTTGTTTCTTGTTAATTGCAATCTCTGCCCTAACAGGATGCATCTTATGTTATTATTTCTACTCTTTAGGCGAACATCCGAAAGAAGCTTAGCAAGGAAGAGAGACTGGCGATTATTCGGGCTGGTAGAGAGGATAGAGGGAGATACCAAGCTAAAACTGCTCTGAAAAAGAAGAAGGTACTTTATTGTTTGCACATGATTTTGTTGCATGAGCTTGGCATTGTATATTTCTAAATTTTTCTTTATTACCCAGTTTTTTCTTACTATTGGCCAAGTCTATTGCCTTTCTTTCTAAGAATGGGGAACTCAGCATTTATTAAGGATATCCCCAAGCACACTTTGCATCTACTTCCATTATGCATTATAAATGTTACAAGATATCTAGAATCTAAAGACATCTTAATTTTCTTTCCATGAGCTATTGTTTTGGAAGATTTTGAATGCCACACTTCTCCCGATATCCCCGAACCAGTCACACAGAACTTCATCTCTTTCCCTTCCCACCCCATTCTCTTTCTCTTTCAAATTTCCTTCTCTTCCTTTCACATATCACATAACTGGCACTTGCTTGAACTAAGGTCCTCATTTCGCCCCAAAAAAGCATGGGTATCTTTAGTAGTTAAAAAGGTTACCCTTCTAATGAAATGCACTTGTGATTAGATGATGTGATAACATCTGCGTTTCAATTTTGCAGACGGGTGGTTCAAGCAATCAGCAGAAAGAACACCAAAAACGTATGCCATTAGCAGCAAAGAGATCCAAGGTTGCAAAATCTAAGATTGAGAAAAAGAGAAAGCAGGCGCGTGCTGGCAAACAATTTCGAGGGAGAAAAGCTTGGAAGTAGAGTGAAGACTAGCTTTCATCTTCCCAATTTTGCCAAAAGTAAAAATCAGAGAAATAGAAAATGTGTATTTTTTCCCTTCATATTGGAACATGCAATTTTGATTATGTTTTTTTGTCCTAATTTATTGTAGAACAATAATGTCAAGAGAGTAAATTTTAATTCGAAAAAGCAGAGCGATTCTTTCTCTTCATATGCATTTTCGTTCTTAAATTTGCTCTTAACCTGCCCGCAGAGTGCACTAGAGAGTTCAATTTACGATATGAAAACACATACCCAGGTGAAAAGAGACAGGTTAACTTGTATATTTGAGATGAATGAAGAATTGACGAACCAAACACCGGAGATGGATAGATGATTTGGACAATTCTCTGCTCTTGAGCTATTTTAAAGTCGAGTTAGACTCAACATCCATTTAATCGTGTTATCACAATCAAGCCCTTAATGTTGAGCTCCCCAGTAGACTATTCACTCATCCAAAACTTAATAACATCTCCACATGTAAATGGTGAAGAACATTAAGCTCTGAATAGATTAATTTTCACACACATTATTTGAGCATACAAATTAAATTTATTGAAATTTAAATATATAATAAATGAGCTATTGCAAGGTGTGTCACTTGAGTTGCATAAGTAATCCCTCAACAAGATTGTCTTCCAGAGCCAAACGGAATGAACTCACATTGTCAATCTTAGCACGAACAATTCATTCAGCAATGTCTATTTGCACCTCGACTATTCATGAATATCTACTATCTATGCACCTCGACTATTCCGTTGAATATCTAATATCACCTAGCTTAAAACTTTCTCTAAAACTGTTTGATGCTACACATGGGGTCTGGCCAATTCTCATTTCTGCTCTTTCCTTGTTTCTGTCTACTTTCTTTTTCATCATCTATACCTCATCCTTGCCGCAAAGATCAATGCTCCGCTCTTCTAAAATTCAAGAAAATGCTTACTGTAGATACCTCATTAGTTTGCTGTAGTTACACGAGTACATGGAACATGAGCAGATACTGCTGCTCATGGGATGGAGTCGTATGCAATGACATGACTGGCTTTGTCACTGAACTTGACCTCAGTCTATTCCGGGACGAGAGCTTGAACTTGTCAAATTCATCATTGCATATGTTGGAGGAATATCAGGGGCCATAAAATTTTATGAGCTTAAGTTGGCCCGAACATCATGATTATCAAAAAAAATGTCTTAACCCCCTGGACATACTAATGACAAGGTGATATATATAGAGTTGAAACGAGTTAGATATCTTTTTCTTTTTGTTTTCCAGTAATCACCTCTTATTTGTTTCTGTCATAAATCAACTTTCTGATGTAATATAGTTGAAAGTAGTACCTATTATTTTGAAAGTTCACAATAATTCAACTTACATGGGTGCAGCTAAAGTATTGGTTTATGTGTTCAGAACCAGTAACTCAAAAATGATATGAGATGGATTTATGTACAACTATACTTCCTTTCATGATTCATAAATGTATACAACAACCTCATGACCTACTGCAATAGATTACAAAGTACCTTCACTTCAAATTGAATGAGTTGTAGCTTTCATTTGCAAGACGCGTGACTTTTCTGTTACATAACAAATAAGGTGACTTTCTAAGATAATTATCAATAATTGAGTGACAATATGAGAAATCAACTGTTGATGTCAGCTATATAAAATCTCAGTAGTCATATAGCTTTACCTAAACTCATCTCGATCTAGTACAAAGTATATTAGAGATAATAATGTAGTCTAGAATTATTGTTCTGTTATATAATTGTTGGATTGGTCCACTAATTTAGATATGAGATTCAGAACCAAACATGTCTGCATCATGGCTGATAACACAACAAAACTATTTGGCCACTTCGTTAAGTCCTTGGCTAAATTACATATGTAACGCGTGCATAAAAATAAAAAGCAAAAAGACAAGAACAGAACAACCAAAATTTGCAATGAGAATGAGAACACTTCCTCTGATAAATATGGACAGACAAATAAGTGTGAATAAGAGAGACAGAAGCCGAATTGGCAACATTTGGTGGCAGTCAAACATGTTTCGCTTTGATCTTTGATATTATGCACTATATAAAATCCTACGAATTCTCTACAATTAGTTCATTGAAACGCAAAATATGATGATGATGGTTCCCAGCAAAATATCCTCTCTACTTCAGTTTTTCACTCTTTTATATCTCTTTACAGTTACTTTTGCTTCCACTGAGGAAACAACTGCCCTCTTTAAATGGAAAGCGACTTTCAAGAACCAAAATAATTCCTCATTGGCATCATGGACACCGAGTTCTGATGCATGCAGTGACTGGTATGGAGTTATATGCATTAATGGTAGGGTAAACACGTTGAATATTACAAATGCTAGAATCATTGGTACACTCAGTGCTTTTCCGTTTTCATCCCTCCCTTTTCTTGAGTATCTTAATATTAGCAGGAACAGTTTATTTGGAACCATCCCACCTGAGATTGGTTATCTAACTAATCTTGTCTATCTTGACTTGCATATGAATCACATTTCAGGCTCAATCCCACCACAAATCGGCTCACTAGCCAAACTTCAGATCATCCGCTTATTTGACAATCATTTAACTGGTTCTATTCCAGAAACAATAGGGTACCTAAGGTCTCTTACTAAGCTATCTTTGAGTATTAACTCTCTTACTGGTTCTATACCTTCTTCCTTGGGAAACTTGACAGACTTGTCTTTTTTGTTTCTTCATGTTAATCATCTTTCTGGATCCATTCCTGAAGAAATAGGCTACCTAAGGTCTCTTACTCGTCTAGATTTGAGGAATAACTTTCTTATTGGTTCTATTCCTACTTCCCTAGGCAACTTGAAAAATTTGCAAGTTCTGCTTCTCAATGACAACAATCTGATTGAGGAAATTCCTCCATCTATTTGCAATTTAACATCACTGACAATCCTGTATTTGTCGAGAAACAACTTGAAAGGAAAAATTCTGCAATGCTTAGGTAATATCACTACTCTCCAGCTTGTAATGATGTCACAAAATAATCTCAGTGGAGAACTCCCTTTGTCTATTTGCAATCTAAAATCACTACAAGTTCTAAATTTGGGTAGAAACAATCTGAAGGGAGCAATTCCGCAATGTTTTGGCAACATGAGTGATCATCTTGAGATTCTTGATATGCAGCACAACAATCTTTCTGGTACTTTTCAAAGCAATTTTAGCATTGGAAGAGCACTTAAAAGCTTCAATTTGCATGGCAATAAGCTAGAGGGGAAAATTCCACGATCCTTGGTAAATTGCCAACGATTGGAAGTTCTTGATTTAGGAGCTAATCTCCTCAATGACACATTCCCGATGTGGTTGGGGACTCTGCCGGAGCTACAAGTGTTAAGTTTGAGATCCAATAAATTGCATGGACCCATCAGAACTTCAAGGTTCATGAAGAACTTGTTTCCTAAGCTTCGAATCATAGACCTCGCTAGCAATGCATTTACTGCAGAGTTACCTGCAAATCTTTTTCAAAATTTCGAAGCCATGAAGAGAGTTGATCAAACTGTGGAGGATCCAAATAATAAAGAAGGCGGTTATTACCAAGACTCAGTAGCTGTCGTAACAAAGGGACTGGAGCTTGAAGTTGATTCAATCTTGTCTTTGTACGTCACTATTGACTTTTCAAATAACAGATTTGAAGGACGCATTCCAAGTATTATGGGAGATCTCATTGCACTTCGCGTGTTGAATTTATCTCATAATGGATTGCAAGGTTATATACCGCCATCACTTGGAAATTTATCTTCAGTTGAATCATTAGACCTATCAGCTAATCATCTCGAAGGAGAGATACCTAATCAACTTACATCACTTACATTTCTTGAATTCTTGAATCTCTCTCACAATCACCTCCAAGGATGTATCCCAACAGGACGTCAATTTGCTACATTCGAGAATAACTCCTATGAAGGTAATGATGGGTTACATGGAGTTCCTGTTTCGGGTGGTTGCAGCAGGTTGCCCAAAACAAACAACATGACAGAGTTGGAACAAGAAAGCGATTCTACATTTCTGAGTGAACTCAACTGGAGAGTAGTTCTTATGGGATATGTGTGTGGACTTATTATTGGATTCTCTATAGCATATTTAATGGTTTCAGCTCGAAATCCCGATTGGCTTTGTAGGATTGCTGAAGAACTAGAATACAAAATCCTTATGAGAAGGCAAAAGAATCAGCAAGGTTGTCAAAAGCACTACATAAGATGAAATTGTTGAGTGTAGCTATAAGAGTTATATTAGATTCAAAATTATAGTATTTACTCAATTTTATTGTAATAATCATTATACAAGATTACATAGTACATGACTCGGAATACACATGCAACACACGTGTATAGTACATGACTCGGATTACACGTGCTACACACACGTGTTGAGGAGCTAGCTCGAACATCATGGTTATTAAAAAAAAAGGCTAAGACCTGTTGAATCTCTGCGTATTTTCTGCTTGTTTGTGTACTTTTTTCCATGTACCGCGGTATTTGAGTTAGCTTTGACTACCTTGACTATTCCGCTCAATGTTGGGAGGAATGCTTTGTGCTTGTTCTCATCACAGTCTTATACAGAGGACATTTGTTAAGTTTTGGGTGATGAAAGAGTTTGGTATCAAAGACTGCTATAACTGCCCCTTCTCTCTCTTGTATATTTAACACAAGACTTGCAACAATACCAGTTAAAAATTAGTGCCATTTTTCATATAAGTCACATTACCTATAATAACAACAACTAATTTAAAACTTGATCATAACAATCCTTGTATTCCACCAAGATAAAATGGTTCAAGATAAAGCACAATGGTTAACACCAAAACCAAAAGAGGTACAAAGTGAATACTGCATTCTTCACCATGTAAATGGAGGGAGTACATATGTAGGATATGCATTGTTTTTCAAGGCAAGAGTATGTACAACAGTACCATCATCCCTGACTTACCCAAAATTGCCAAGTCCAAGTTCAGCAGCATGTATTCAGCCTGTGATAAACGCTGATGCAATTCCAGCTGCATTTGCGCCTTTGATATCACAGTGAAGGGAGTCCCCTATAGCAACACAATCGGAGCATCCACAACAGAAGCCATTTCCATAGCTGACTTGTATATTATCTTATCAGGTTACCCATCCATTACAATTCTCAAACCAAAGTAGTCGAATACATAGACAGTCCCCTCAAGTTGTCACGTCTTTCATTTAGACACCTCAACCAAGACTGTCATGACTCGCGTATAAGACTTCTCCTTAGTTATTATTTGGAGCAAGGTCTAGAGTATAATGACCAAGCCTTCCAGTACGATACAGATTAAGTAACTTAGCAGCCACTTTATGAACATAATCATCCGAATCAGGAGGTAAATTAAAAGCATCGCGAAGAACAGCAAACTCTGTTTTGATGAGCCGTGACATAATTTCCTCATCGTGTAGATTGCCATTGAAAGACGAAACTGCTTCAAAAAGCGTTCTTCGAACTTTGTTCACAATGAAGTCCTGTATGAGTAATCAGAGATGTCATATCTAACAAGGAGTTGATAAAAGTCGAAGCTAAAACTTGACAATTTCATGTTCCATTGCTTAATAGTTGTTGATTGACATGAATTTGACGATTACGGATCTACTGAGGTCCCACTTATTCAACATTCAAATTATCAAATTTTGTAACCATATGTTGCTATGTACATAGGCACATTGTTAAAAACTAGATCATTCCTGAAGATATGTTGCTCGGACCCTCAAAAGATGTTGTCGGATCCTCCAAAATATCATAGCTTTTGGAGGATCAGATACGTAGATATTTTTGAAGAGTCTGAGAAACATAGCCCTGAAGTATTCTCATTTGTCAAAGGACTATTGTCTTTCTTTCTGCTAGATCTGCTAGAGATTGTAAACATAAAATTGAAGGCTATTGACAAAACATAAAATGCATACCCACTCCGAACATTATTGTTAACGTGGGGATTTCGGAAATCATACCTTTTTCCGGATATATATAAGGCAGGGAACCACAATGAACATGTTATTTTAAACTGACTGGTTTTGCCTGACAAATAATTCAACTGGTTTCGGGGAAACAAAAGTCTATTGTAAAGGCGTAATAACAATGATTGTTGAGCTTATCATTCGAAATGCAGGACATGAGCAAATTCAACTCGAACTTGACATACAGTTGGTACTTAGTACGCAATGGAGCTTATGATTTGCATATAGCGAAGAGGAAAGAAAGACGTTATAATACATTTCCTTTTAAACTGCTTACCTGTGTGTGATCTGTTAAATATTGTCTCTTCTGTTTTCTCTCTAACTCGGAACAATCATCAGCGCCTGATAATGACAAGTTGGCCCATTTCTTATATTCATTACTCACGTTAAAGATGGATAGAAAATATTCCGCAAGATCCACTTCCCCGACCAAGCAATCTCTGATAGCACCTGCATTAAGAATAAAGGAACATAGAATATCTATCAGTTGGTAGCTCACTTCCGCATTTTCCACTTCCTCACTTGTCATGGTACTTTCTCTTTGTGTACAGTGTTTTGTCTATCATTCCTTCTTTTTTTCCATCAGTTAACAAGAGGAGCAGGAGCTGTGAGAGAATTGCAATTTGTGACTATGTTCTGATGAAAATCCAAAATGTTGGCGGCAGATAATGTTTTGGAAATTGTACCTGTTAAAGCTAGATTGGAGCACACCTCTGCATCGAGAATCTCAGCCGGGAAAACACCAGGGGTGTCTAACACATAAATACTAGGATGGCTAGCGATCTGATTTTGTAAAAGTAGTTTCATCAAGATATGACTATGCAAAAACAAAAATCAAATAGAAAACAGGAAAGCTATAACCCTGTAAGCTGAAAAACAAGCCCAGCTACTACGCGTAAAATCCAAACCTCTAGTTCAGAACTTGCCTGGTTAAAAGAAAAAAAAACTGTGTTTCTACATATAAGAAAGAAATACCTTCAATCCGCTAATATTTTTTGTCTCTCCTGGATGAGGACTCACTATGGCATGCTTTAGTCTTCCTTTCTCTATAAAACAAAGAATGTTTCAGGATATTTGAGTTAGATAAGTTCTATACTATAGAGAGAGTCTTTTTAAAACATGAGAAAACAGCTTCAAGAACTTAACAACTAATAATTTGTACTAAAAGTTGATGTACCTGCTGCACTGATCCTTCCAATTTGATGCAATGAGTTGGCAAGGGCAGACTTCCCAACATTAGGAATGCCAACAAGCATTAATGTGATTGTCTGATCCCCATGACCAATCTTTGATAATTCTCGAACTCTGGCTCGCAGAAAGTTCAGTAACTGCAAGTCTGCAACATGTCAAGATTTATATCTGATGCAAATGAGCACCACATGTGAAATAAAAGGTCTTCGGATTAACTAGTGATGAACATCAAGGCCTACACCTTTTTCATAGTACTTCCTTATACTGAAACTTTGCATACTGTTAGAGCATTGACCTCATATGTTCAACATTTAAGTTCAACTCTATGCAGGCTTAAGTCACCCTGTATGTACCTTTTGATCTATGTGTTGTATATGTTGAGAACAACAATTTACCAACATGACATTAAACCAACAAGTGTTGCTACATTAGAACAATTTGCAAATTAGAACACGATCTACTGCAGAAAACTTTCAGATGATTACCTCTTTGATGTTATCCTTATTATGGGAATTGACTCCAAAAACAAGAGACTTTTGTTCCTCAAAGTATTTCAGCCATTCCTGCAGGAAACAAATTTAAATATCTGTACATGTAAACAGATGCAAGCAAAAAGGATATATGACAAAATCTGCAATAATTTGGGACTGGAAGTAATGCCTAACAACAAAAAGCTATCATGTATGCTGCTCATTATCATATTAAGGTGTGGCTAGAGAAGGGGGTATCGAGGAATCAGCTAGATGAATAATTGTCAAGAGAAGCAGCAGCCAGCTCACTAAAAAAGTGAAGAGCAAGACATCACCTTTAATTGAATTTGATTTGCTAAATCTGTCTTGTTCAGAATTATAATGCGCCTCGAGGAAGGCGAATGATGCTTAATTAGCTCACATGCTGATGATAAAGGAATCTGAGAAAAGCCAAAGCGGAAATATAAGAATAAAAAATTAGAGGATAGTTATACAAGCATATCCTCGTAAACAAAGGAACTGGGACATGATTGAACATATATCGAATTATCACTGAGTTCATAACGAAATACTCCCCATGAATGCCATAGACAATTGTGCCAAGTTTTCAATTTCATACATGATGGTGGTGTTTGAGGCCTTCACAAGGTAGGGGTAAGGTTAGCGTACACACTGTACACCAGCCTCTCCAGACCCCACTTGTGAGATTACACTGGGTTGTTATTCTTGTGGTGAATTGGTGGTGGTGTTTGAGCCAACTTGCATAATCTTCTACTAAATATACCAAGCAGTCAGCTACAATCCACAAGCACAGGTGTCGAGCACCACTCCATCAAGGATGGAGAAGATGGGCTCACCACAAGTGTTGTAGCTGAGATTCAAGCCTTGAGCCTTCAGGTTTCTACTAATATGCCTGAACTACTCGGTCAACCTTTAGGAACTTGACAATTATATCAATATATCTAGCAATGATGTTACTTTTCCTTTCTTTTTTAAATTTCTTTATGCTCATTCTATATACACTTGTGTATTTGTTTTGATACTTCAAATCAACATAGAAAAAGGCCCTGGATGATAACGAATAGCTGGTTATCTACCAAAAGAGGCCAATAGTAATGGTCTATCACAGAAATGGTGCATACTTCTTGATATGCTGAACTCCAACCCACAAACCGCACTACACAAAGCCGAACTTCCCAATTTTTCATAATTGATATGAACAGATCATGCAGGATGGATTCATGCGAGGTCAACACTTGTTGACAAGAGGACACATGTCTAAAAGAATAAATAGCTTATTCACAAACATAATATATTATTCAAAGACCACATCACAAAACAAAGTGTTTTACGGAGTAATACTAGCAAGCTTGATCTGACGTTTAATCAAACATGTAGCGGCAACAATTTAAAGGAAAAGATTCATGAAGGATAGGGTTTATACATACCCGAGCATCTCTGACTTCAAGGAGAATATCAACCAATGGGACCCGTTCGGTTATGGCACGAGATGCTGCAGCCATGTGAGGTGTGTACCACCATGTTGAGCCTTTGTTCCTTGCGACTTCCATAATTGCATTACCTATCTTTTGAACTAAACTGCCCTTTAATGTCATTCCTGAGCAAAACAATAAATAAGCTGGGTCGGAGCATAGATGGATTAGCATTTTACCCAAAATCCGAAGTCGAAGCAAAGTATTTTTATTTCCATAAATCATTAGACATGCATACAAATCAACCACTACAACTACAACTAATGCTACTCTATTCCTCAGTCCCAAACAAGTTGGGGTCCCCTATATGAATCCCCACTTTCATTTAAGCTAATTTCATTTGACGAATTAAAAAATATACTCTCCCCAAAATATCAACCAGCAGTGAAAGATAACTACCAGCGTTGTGCTTAGTATAACGATAATGAGTTAATAACTAATATATTCCCTTTTCTAGAACACACTTAGGCTCCAGGAGAAAAATTCG
This sequence comes from Solanum lycopersicum, assembly GCF_036512215.1. Classification (NCBI taxonomy): domain Eukaryota; kingdom Viridiplantae; phylum Streptophyta; class Magnoliopsida; order Solanales; family Solanaceae; genus Solanum; species Solanum lycopersicum. The sequence goes on along the minus strand of NC_090811.1, from coordinate 69,048,103 downwards.
GAAAGTTTTATATACTCCTGAACCTTAATAATCCTATTTAGCAAAAGTGGGTCAGTTTTGATCCAAGACTAGTGAGAAGTACTACTCCTAATGGAAAAGACCGAACCTTGAAATGCCTAAAAAGCAAGATAAGATAAATCTTCTCCAGAAGCTGTACACCGAAAACAGTTTCTTTTCAATAACCATGGTCTCCGAACCCACTTCCGCACACCTTCACTAATTCTACGGGATACCTACCACCTCCCAGTAGCAACAAATACCAGGTACAAGTTAACTCTATCCACCAAACTAGGAGCACATGAATACAATCACCTAGTGTTTGTCTATGCTCAAATTAGAACCCGAGACCTCGTGTGCTCAATTTTCTTCATTAACCACTAGGCCTCACCCAACACCACAAATTAGGAAGGAGGAATTCTTCGGGTGGGAGCTCCATTATCAGTATTAACTCTAAACTCATATAAAGTGGATAAAGAATGAGTTTTTTTTTTTTTTTTTTTCAAATACAGTAAGAAATCAACCAAAAGATGCTAAATTTTAAATGCTAAAGAAAGTTCACAAGCTCAAAGAAACTCAATGAAGTGTACAAAGATTCGATTTTTACCTATTAGGGGATGAATCTCCAACAATAGAAGTAATCCCTTATTCTTGAAAGACAGGGTTTGCTGCCGCTGCTTGGTAGTCTTCTTCAACCCTCTTTGCTTCCTTATGGGGCTAAGATGACCAAGAAGGGCTGACCAATCAGCACGCAGAACTCAGCACAGCAAGTATTTTTGTGGGAAGTATGCCGTGAAGAGGAAGGGCAGTTGGTATTTGGGGCTGCAAAGTGACAGCAGGTGTGTTTGGGGGCTGTTGGTTTTTGGGGCTCTGCAAATAGGTGTGTTTTCGACTATTAACTCGTAAATATATAACCTAAACTCATATATTCATATGAATGAGTCTTCTTTAGTTTCCTTTACACCTAATGTTCCACCATGTTCGAATTTTTCGTATAGCTTCTTCTCCTCTTCTCCTCTTCACAAAATCTCTACAAACACTCACTGAATCATCACAATCCTATCAAAAAGATCTCCTCAATTTCTGCTCCACGACCAAATCCCTTCTTCAAACCCAACAAGCTCACGCTTTCTCCATCATCAATGGCTTTCTTCCGTTCAGCATTTCCATCTCCGCAGCTCTCATTCTCCGTTACGCCGCTTTTTCATCAGACCCAAGAATCGTACGGACAATGTTCTACCAAAGTCTCCCTTTTTCCCGTTCGGCGTTTCTGTACAACACCCTTATTCGAGCTCAGACTATTTTGGGTGTGGTGGGTGTTCTTGAGGTTTATAATGGGATGTTGAGAAGCGGGGTTGTGCCAGATGATCATACTTTTCCTTTTGTGATTAAGCTTTGTACTGATTTTGGTGAGGTTCGAAAAGGGTTGGAGGTTCATGGGTTGTTGATGAAATTGGGTTTTGATTATGATGTGTTTGTGAATAATACATTGATGTTGTTTTATGGGAGTTTTGGTGATTTGGTGAGTGCGGGGAAGATATTTGATGAAATGTCTGAAAGGGATTTGGTTTCATGGAACAGTATGATTCGGGTGTTCACGGATAATAGGTGTTATTTTGAAGGTATTGGGGTGTTTAGGGAGATGGTTATGTGGTCTGAGTTTAAGCCGAATGTGGTAAGTGTTGTGAGTGTATTGCCTATTTGTGCAGTGCTGGAAGATGGGATAATGGTTAGTGAGATTCATTGTTATGTGATTAAAGTGGGTTTGGATTGTCAAGTGGCTATTGGGAATGCATTCGTCGATGCATATGGGAAGTGCTTGAATGTTGAGTCGTCAAGACAAGTTTTTGATGAGATGGTTGAAAGGAATGAGGTTTCTTGGAATGCAATGATTGGTACCTTTGCTCATAATGGGTTTAATAACCATGCGTTGGAAAGTTTTAGGTTTATGATTGATGGTGGTTGGAATGTAAATTCGACTACAGTTTCAAGTATGTTACCTGTCTTGGTTGAACTTGGAAAGTTTAACAAGGGAAGAGAAGTTCATGGTTTTTGTCTAAGAACAGGTTTAGAGTGTGATGTATTTGTTGCCAACGCCTTGATTGATATGTATGCAAAATCAGAGCGTTCAGCTGAAGCATCTGCCGTGTTCCACAAAATGGATTCGAGAAATGTTGTGTCATGGAATACAATGGTTGCAAATTTTGCTCAGAATGGGCTTGAGTTTGAGGCTATAGGACTTGTCAGGAAGATGCAATCTAGCGATGAAACTCCAACATCTGTTACACTGACAAATGTTCTTCCTGCATGTGCACGAATTGGTTGTCTTCGTTCAGGAAAGGAGATACATGCCAGGTCAATAAGGAATGGGTCTGTCATTGATCTCTTTGTCTCAAATGCTATAACCGATATGTATGCAAAGTGTGGTTGTCTAAATCTGGCGCAAAATGTGTTTGACATGTCTCTTAGAGACGAAGTATCTTATAATATACTCATTGTTGGTTATTCACAGACGAGTCATTGCTCAAAGTCTCTTGTACTGTTCTCTGAAATGGTGCCGACTGGGATGAAACACGATACTGTTTCCTTTGTTGGAGTTCTCTCAGCTTGTGCAACTATTTCTGCGATCAAACAAGGAAAGGAAATCCATGCATTTGCAGTGCGAAGATTGTTTCATGAACATCTGTTTGTCTCAAATTCTTTCTTGGATTTGTATACCAAATGTGGACGGATTGATCTTTCTCAAAAGGTTTTTGATAGGATTGAGAACAGGGATGTAGCATCATGGAATACTATGATTTTAGGGTATGGGATGCTTGGTGATTTACATACTGCAATTGACATGTTTGAAGCCACTCGAGAGGATGGTGTTGAACACGATTCCATCTCTTATATTGCAGTTCTATCAGCATGTAGTCACGGGGGATTAGTTGATAAGGGAAAGAAATACTTCAACGACATGCTTGCTCGTAACATTGAACCATCACAGATGCACTACGCTTGCATGGTTGATCTTCTTGGTCGTTCTGGGCTAATGGATGAGGCCATTAATGTTATCACTGGTCTACCATTTGAACCAGATTTCAATGTTTGGGCTGCGCTCCTTGGAGCATGCCGTCTCAATGGAAATGTGGAGTTGGGTTCTTGGGCAGCTGAGCACTTATTTAAGATGCAGCCGCATCATCCTGGATACTATGCTCTTCTCTCAAATATGTACGCTGAAGCAGGGCGGTGGGGCGAAGCTGATAGTATAAGAGAGATGATGAAACTGAGGGGAGTAAAGAAAAACCCTGGATGTAGTTGGATTCAAATTCAAGACAAGGTGCATGCTTTTATTGTTGGACAAAAGACTGGATGAAACACACATCTTGAAAGTGAATCAAGAGAACTAACAATAAGAAGCCCAATCCCACATCTTGAAAGTGAATCAAGAGAACTGCTTCTTTAGTATGGATGAATTCTCAGAGTTTGTTTCCATATGATAAAAGAAGTCAAAAAATTGAATGAATTCTCGAGTTTTAAACATGCATAATTCTATTCTCCTTTTGTAAAAAGTCTCTATGGGTTTATGCCAATTTGCGTGTGACGTTCCCAACTCCACACACCAAGAGGCAAACACAAAGCTTTTTCTTTTAATTTTAAACAAACTTTTTTCTTTATCCCTGGCCGATGTGGGACAATAAACCCAATTGTAAAATAAACATTTTCCAAAACTATATAACTACTTCATTCAACAAGCACAAAGAACTTGCACAGTGAGTCAATATGCTTAAGCTCCATCGTGCTTTCAAATTTGCCGGCACCGGTAATCAACATTTACTCTGCAAATTTTTCCGTTCAACTCCATTTCTACACCAAGAACAACTACTCAGTTCAATCAACAATGAAAATCCCACAGATAGTCCATCCCAAAATCTTGTAGAACAGCTCCGGCAGCTTCGGATTCTAATTCAACAACGTCGTATGGAAAATGCCAAAGGAATCTTGGGTACCCTTATTCATACAAGTTCAGTTTCTCAACTCTACTCTCTCTTTTCACCTTCCCCTGCAAAACCCCTTCTCTCAGATTTGCTATTTTCACTGTATTTAGAGTCGAAACTCATTAACCAAGCTGAAGAGCTTTATTCATTGATAAGGGAAGAGAAAAAGTTTCCATCTTTATCAGCTATAAATGTGTTTCTTGAATCTTTGAATAGTTTAAGGAAGTATAAAAAGACCCTTGAAGTTTTCTCTGATGTAATGAATTGGGGTATAAGGGTTGATAAGGCTAGTTATGGAAAAGCTATACTATCGGCCGTGAAAATTGGGGATTTGGGTAAAGCTTTGGAGCTGTTGGATTGTATGAGAAGTGGTAAGGTGGGTATGGATAAGTTTGTGTATAATGTAGTGATGGGTGGGTTATGTAAAGAGAAGAGAGTTGTGGAAGCGCGGAAACTGTTTGATGAAATGCTTGAGAGAAGAGTGGCGCGGAGTATGGTGACGTATAATATTCTTATGGATGGTTATTGTAAGATGGGGAAGGTAGAGGAGGCTTTTGAGTTGAGGGAAACGATGAAGAATGATAATGTGGAGCCTAATATTGTGACGTTTAATACGTTGCTTAGTGGACTTTGTAAGTCCGGGAAGATGGAGGAAGCTAATTGCATAGTGGAGGAAATGAAGAGTTACGGATTTGTACCCGATGGGTTTACTTTTAGTATACTTTTTGATGGTCTTTCGCGATCTGATGATGTTAATTCCTCTTTAGCGTTGTATGAAGAAGTCGTTAAGACAGGGGTGAAGTTGAATGAGTATACGAGTAGTGTTTTATTGAATGGACTGTGCAAGAAAGGGAAGACGGATAAGGCTGCAGAGATTTTGAAGAAGATGCTGGGAAATGGGCTTACTCCTACAGATGTGTTGTTTAATACCATTTTGAGTGGCTATTGCAAAGAGGGCAATATGGAGAAGGCTTATTTAACTATTGATGAAATGGAGATTTCTGGGGTGAAGCCGAGTTGTGTCACATTTAATACTCTGATCACGAAATTCTGTGAATTGGGTATGATGGAAGAGGCAAACAAGTGGTTAAGGAAAATGCTTGAGAAGTCAGTTTCCCCTAATGTGCAGACGTATAACATCTTAATTGACGGATATGGGCGCAAGCAGGAATTCGTGAGGTGTTTTGAGATTCTCGAGGAGATGGAAAATAACGGATTGAATCCTAATGTAATTACCTATGGTTCTCTAATCAATTCTTTGTGCAAGGATGGTAGGCTTCTTGAAGCTGATGTAGTCCTAAGTGATATGATCAGTAGAGGGGTTAAACCAAATGCGCAGGTCTATAATATGCTTATAGATGGACATTGTATGAGAGGAAGGATGACTGATGCTTTTAGATGCTTGGAGAAGATGCTACAAAGTGATGCGGAAACAACACTCGTTACATACAATACTCTATTAAATGGGCTTTGCAAAAAGGGTAAGACCAAAGAAGCTGAGGAGTTGGTCGCGGATATTCAACTCAAAGGTTTCGTTCCAGATGTTATCACATACAATTCTTTAATCTCTGCGTATTCAGATGCACGGGACAGTGAAAAGTGTTATGAAATGTATGAGAAGATGAAAACCTCTGGCATAAAACCTACAATCAACACAATTCATCCTCTAATTAGAGTGTCCAAAGAGGGAAAGAATGGACTGGTGTCAATTGACAAAATTGTTGAAGAAATGTCCCAGATGGATCTTTCTCCTGACCGAGTTGTATATAACGAGCTCGTCCATTGCTATGCTCTACACGGAGAAGTTCAAAAGTCACTTGCTATGCACCAAGAGATGGTGGAACGAGGAATTCCTTCTGACAAAAGGACATACAATAGCTTGATTATGGTGCATTTGAAAGAGGGAAGATGTCAAGAAGCCAAGAATTTTGTTGATCAGATGAAGGCTAACAGTATCGTTCCGAGTGATGAAACTTATAATATTTTGGTTGAAGGGCATTGCAAGCTTAAAGATTTTTCCGGTGCATACATTTGGTACAGAGAGATGGTTGACAATGGTTATACCCCACCAGCCAATATTTGCGAGGAGTTATTATCTGGTCTTCTAGAGGAAGGAAGATTGGAAGAGACACAGAGAAATGAGTTCTCAAGGAATTGAAGAGTGTAACACAAATGAGGATATTTCTGCTGTTGCGAAAGCATAGGATATAGAGAACTTCAGTTTAAAACTTTGGCAGCAAATGAAAAGCTTGTAATATATTCAAGAATCACTATTATTCTTGTAATATATATATATATTATTTGAATATAAACATTTAATTAATAGAATTTGAAATTAATAAGCCCTTTAGTAGTTAAATTATCATTTTCTTGATAAATGAGTATATCGATAATGCTTTTAATCGTAGTCATAAATCTTATAATGGAAGAATTTGAATTTAAAGAATCATTTTTAAATGTTATTTAAGAACCAACTTGCAAAGACGAAAGCTCATAATAGAAAATTGAGTTGAATTATGAAAATCGTACTATTCAATGTGAGAAGATAAAAGAGAGTTTCAACAAATTACGTAATGTAAAAATGCTATCAAATCATGCATTCCAAAAATGATTATCGGTTAACCATTTTCGTATGAAAAAGAATAAAAAATAACAAGCAGATTATTAAAAATCAATTTTTTTTTTGGAAAAGAAATAAACTCACTATTGAATAATAATTGAAAAGAAAGAAGGTAAGGAGACATAATTGATCAATTATGTAGTATGACAAGTTTTAATTTTGTCAAATACTGACAACTTTTTCTTAATTTTATAAAGACAAATGATTATGGTTCTTAGGTGTCCCTAAATATAGGAAAAGGACAAGTTTATGTAGGGTGGAAAATCATGAAAGAGCCACGAAAATTGTGCTTTAGTGTTAGTACTCCAAAGAGGGATCTGTACAATCACATTTTTCATTCTATCCCATCTACTCTGTAATTGTTTATATGTATATTCTCACTTTCTACTGACTCCTTTCTCTTTCTTCTCCACTTTATTGATCTTTTGTGTCTACAGTTAATTTAAACAAAGAATCACGAATTTACTCCACTGTCAGCAGGAGCTGTTATTTGGGTTAGTTTTTTATATGGGTTCTTGTTGTTTTTGAGTTTTGTAAGTGGGTTTTGGTGCATTTAGCTTAAAGTTTTAATCTTGATGTGGGTTGAAGTAAGAATCAAGATTTCATTTTTAATGTTCTTTCTCATGTATTTCTTGAGCTGTATGTAGATATGATATGTAGATATTTTATTTTTCATGGTTGTGTGTTTTAGGTGGATTTTGTATGGCATTTAGCTTGAGCTTTGATTTGACTTGGGTTGACCTATATATAACTTATTGGGTTAGTTTCTATATGGGTTCTTGTTGTTTCTGTATGTTGGGTTTGGTGCATTTACCTTAAAGCTCTAATCTTGATGTTGGTTGAAGAAAGAATCAAGATTTCATTTTTACTGCTCTTTCTCATGTATCTCACTGAGCTGTATGTAGGTACATGTGTATGTGTAGATGGATTTTTATGGTTGTGTGTGTTTTTAGGTGGATTCTGTATGCATTTAGCTTGAACTTTGATTTGGACTTGGGTTTTTATTTTTGTGTGTGTTTTAGGTAGATTTTTTATGCATTTAGCTTGAGCTTTAATTTGACTTGGGTTGACCCATATAGAGTTCAGGTGGTGGTGAAGTTTTCTGTTTATTCAGTTGAAAAAGGAAGCTTTTTGATGGGGGTTGAATTTGGTTTCTTTGCAGAAAAAGTTTGTGTTTTGGAATTTATAACGTGGATTTTCAGTTCACTCAGCTTTGATATGATATTAAAGGTACTTTCTTGTGCTGATTCTGCTTATGCTAGTAGTTTGATTTCTGATGGAGCGCACTAAAATGTACATTATGCATATGTTGTTGTTGAAAAAGATTGGCCTGAGTGGAGAGAAATGGATATAGACGATTTATATAGCCGACTCCAACTAGTTTATGTTCAAGGGAATTGTTAATGAATGACAATTTTGTTGCAATTCTTTGAAACTTGACGATTTCTGTCTTTTTCGGGTGTCTAACTAAGATAACCTTACAAGAAGCACAATGCACTTGAATTGACAATTTGGTTCAATGCAGCCAAATGCAGATCTTGAAGCCGCATAAAGTGTAATTTGTCGGGTTGTGCTACAAACTCCAAGCTACTATATCTTTAAAGACTTAAAATCTGTAGGATAGTGTGATGGGCTGTGAAAGTTCTAAACTTGCCTCATGTTGCTGGACTGGAGAGAGTGGCCCCATTCACGAGGCTCAGAATCCTGGTATGTATATCTTTTATTGAAATATTTTCTATATAACCATCCTACTGCAGTGTTTAATAAATTTTTTTTCACGCTTCTCGTAGATGAAGAAAAAAATGAAGTTAGTGATTCACCTGCATTCTGCGAGTTTACATTTGAGCAGCTCAGGATAGCTACATCTGCATTTGCTGTAGAGAATATAGTTTCTGAACATGGCGAAAAAGCTCCAAATGTTGTTTATAAAGGAAAGCTAGAGAACCAGAGGCCGGTTGCTGTTAAACGCTTCAACAGATCTGCATGGCCTGATTCCCGGCAATTTTTAGTAAGAGCTTGTCTGTTAATTCCTTGGTATATTTCAACTCTATGGAAAAGACGTTCCCATATCCATCTACTAAAATGATATAATTTCCTTTTTCTTTTCTTATATTAAATGTTGACGATGATATTCATGACAAGAATAGAAATTTAAAATAAAATAGTAATGAGAATAATTGGAGATCTTATTGAGTATTTGGCTGGCATCATTCCAGTTCAGAAACTTTTTTGTTACTCCTTATATTTTGTACCTAATGCATCAACAACAAAATGGAAACAGAGAAATGAATTCATGCCTTAGATTTTCGCTGCTTCTGTAGTATCACTCTCTTTTGAATGCATTTTGTAGCTGTTAGTTCACTTGTGATTTACCTGCTGACAAATACTTAAATCCTCAATAGATTGTGGTTAAGCAATAGATTCGGACTTGATGTTCTCTCTTCATATGGAAACTTCAGGAAGAAGCAAGGGCTGTTGGTCAACTCCGCAACAATAGGTTAGCAAATCTTCTTGGCTGTTGTTGTGAGGGTGATGAGAGGTTGCTAGTTGCAGAATTCATGCCCAAAGAGACGCTTGCAAAACATCTTTTTCATTGTAAGTGCATTCACATTGATTCTTTTGTTTCCCACCTCTGGACTGGTTTCACTCCAAGGTGGGTAACTAATTCGGATTTAGTTCGCTTGCGAGATGCGAGATGCTAGTTTTTAATTGTTTTTGTTTTCTTCACTTTCTCTATTTATTCCCCACATTGGTTTTTTTTTTTTTTTGGGGGGGGGGGGGGGTGTTGTAGCTTTTGGGGTTGGTTAGGCCAAGGTGTCATATCTTTACAAATATTAATGTTGAATACTAGAATAGCGGAACGAATTTTGTTGTAGGGATTTTTCGCTAAACTGATAAATACAAGCTGGATGAGACTACAGTTTGATCTGTTAAATTCTAATTTCTAACAAGAAAGCAAGAGCAGATCCAATCTGCGAGCTTCTTCTGATAATCCCCAAATAAAACCTTGGGTTCATGCACTGTTCCATTTTAGAAAATGATTTCCCAAACAAAGGCTAGGTTTCTAATTCTGTTCTCAGATATATTTGCTTATCAGAAATGATATTGTGAGTGTTTAGTATCAAGTCCATACACAAAGTTCATTATACAGATTCTACATCATACACATCAGTTTACTTTACCTAGAGAGCAACTATGGGAAAATACAAAATGAGATTGGATCCGTATTTGATTTAATTGCTTTAAGGAAGACTGAAAAATCATGAATTTACTTAGAAAGATAACATATTTCTCTGATAGTGATTCATAGAATTCAGTACTTATTTGTGAGAGCTTAACTCAGGGGACACACAACCAATGAAGTGGGCAATGCGGTTAAGGGTGGCGTTGTATATTGCACAGGCTCTTGAATATTGTACAGGCAAAGGACGTGCTCTTTATCATGATCTTAATGCTTATAGAATATTATTCGGAGAAGTAAGTAGATTGTTACATCTTCAGTCTTTTAATTGGTATAGTTAAATTTTGCAGTTCAAGTACTTAAATTCCTTTGATGGTCTCTGCCGTCTATTTCACAGGATGGAGATCCCCGACTTTCTTGCTTTGGTTTGATGAAGAACAGTCGAGATGGAAAAAGTTACAGCACAAACTTGGCATTTACTCCTCCTGAATATTTGAGGACAGGTAAGAACTATCCTCTAATAAACAAACAGGAGCATCTTAAGGCACTTTCTAATATTATAATATTAAAGGGGAATGCTTTTTATGAGCTAATCTGACTTAATAAAAAGAAAGGAGCCACTTTGACTGTTATAGCATTGGTGTAACCTTGTAGGATTTTGTTGCAATCTGTTCAATGTGTAGACTTCATTGAATTCATGGTGTTAACTACATTTATATTTCTTGTATTATAGAAATTGTTTTAGTTCGCTCAGTTCTTTTGAATTTTTTTGCAGGTAGAATCACCCCAGAGAGTGTGATATTTAGCTTTGGGACACTTTTGCTTGACCTTCTGAGTGGAAAGCACATCCCTCCTAGTCATGTAGGTTTTCCTGATAAATTTATTTCCTTTTTTAGTTAAATGCTCCTTACAACCATATAGCTCACACTTTATTGTGACTAGAAGACATGACAATGAGTGTCCTACATTCTTTCTAGTTTCTCTTCGATATCTTTCTGTGGCTACATAAATGGATTATCAATTCTTTTCAATCCAACTCAAGTTTTGAGTTTGAAGGTATCATATGTTACATACTTAATGACAACTGTAATCGCAAGGTGTCATTTGCATTTTGGATGATCTCTGCATGATCCTTCTTATCACCAAAAATTGATAATTCCTTGTTCTGGCTCAAGGGTACTGACTTCTTGTCCTTGGAATAGTCTTAATAGTTTGACATTGGCTTTGACACGTAGCCTGTCCTGTTAAATACAGACAACATTAGCAATACATTGCGAAAATAAACAGGAAATGCTACCAACTTTTGGGCTCTCTGAGTATGTTCCTACAAGAAAAATTATTCAATCGCTGTCTAAAAGACTTGCATCTAATTCTTTGTTCTAATATCCTAGTACCACCCCTCCTCTTCTTCAGTGATCTAGCTTGTTGAACTTAGTACTGATTCTTAGAATCTTACTGGAACAATAAGAATCATTGTTCAGAGAATTAGTGGAGTCATATTTTTAGTTGTTATGTCTTCGAGAAAATGAAAGATGAGAAGCTAAACATAAATCTACAAAAAGCTTGCCAACATTGTTAAAGTCAGACATCAAATTTAAAGAAGGGTTGGGGTGGCTTCCATTTTCAATTAAGATGCTTGCTGATTACTGAAAGCATTATGTATCTACTTATGTCAGGCACTGGATCTGATAAAAGACCGGAATCTTGAGATGCTAACTGATTCTTGCTTGGAGGGTCAATTTTCTACTGATGACGGAACTGAATTGGTACGGATTGCTTCGAGATGTCTCCAGTATGAGCCTCGTGAGCGGCCGAATCTGAAGTCATTAGTTTCTGCATTATATCCTCTTCAAAAAGAAGCTGAGGTTTGTGCTTTTTATCTATGGTCTAATATCAATTATTAGCTACAAGATTTTTATAGATCTCGAATTTCTATACATTATGTTGGCCTGAACTGAATTTAAATGGGAAACATTATAGTCAATGGGGATGACAAGTGGAGAACTTTATTCTTTCTCATACCATTTACAAGTGGTATACCAAAAAGAGGAGAAAAACCTAGAGAGAATGGTTCTTTCTGAAAGACACCCAATCCTCTATAGTATGCACACATGAGCTATAGGGTGCACCAGTAGAAAATAAGAGATCGAACACTAGTGAATACTACTCAAATGAGCATAAAGCTCATCTCTACCCATTCAAAAGATTACTTATTTCTCTATTTCCAAATGACCCACATTAAAGCAAGTAACATTCTAAGCCTTGTGGCTTCTTCTCCTAGCTCCACCCTTCCAGCTGAACATCAACTCCATCATGGATTTTGGCATTACCCAAGAAATGCCGAACCATAACATATCCTTCCATAACCTCGTGGCTAATTTGTAATGTAACAAAATATGGTCCACATCCTCACCCGTCTCCGTACAACGGAATCACCAGCTCAAGCAGACAACCTCTCATTTCCTAATATTTTTATCTTTTTTGAAACTTGTTAGTTTGCCTCTCATTTCCTAAAACTCTCCACCTTTAAAATCACCCCTCAAGTAGCTAGCCACATGAAGAAGCATACCTTCTATCAGAAATCATCTATTACTTGACATAATTTAGCTTATAGTAATATATCGGCACCATTAACTTGATTTTGCTTATAGTAAAATATCAGAAATCATCTATTACATGACATAATTTAGCTGGTTTGAAGTTTTAGTAACTTGTTTTTCAGGTTCCCTCTCTTGTATTAATGGGTATATCATCTGATGGCGAAACTATGCCTCTATCTCCACTTGGTGAAGCTTGTTTGAAAACGGATTTGACTGCTATCCATGAGATCTTAGAAGCACTTGGATACAAAGATGACGGGGGAGCAGCTACTGAGGTTTGCATATCAATAATTTTTCTTTCTGGTCTTGTATATGCATGTTTTTGAACATCTATAACCTATTCCATGTGAACACTTATTGTCCGGTTCTGCGTCATGCATGTGATTCATGGGTTTCAACTTATTGCTCATTCGTATTGTAATCATATCCAGTTTGTCTTTGAAACCCAATTTTATAAGAATCTCATGATGATCACACTTCTTTTTCTTGCTTGCAGCTTTCATTTCAGATGTGGACAGATCAGATGCTGGAAACGTTGAACTCAAAGAAAAAGGGTGATGTTGCTTTCAAAAATAAAGATTTTAGTGCTGCCATTGAATGCTATACGCAGGTTAGAAATCCACTATCCTCTTCTAAACCGGCATGTATATTCCTAAGCTATCTGGCTTCCCCCTTTCCGAAGGGGAACCTTGGCGTAACTGGTAACCTGTCATGACTGCTTATGTTACACACTACTGTGCAATGTGGATCTATTCTATTGTTGAACTATTTCGTTATCTATTACTTTGCTTGCTCTTGCAGTTCATTGACGTTGGAACCATGGCCTCACCAACTGTGTTTGTTCGTCGTTGTCTGTCTTATCTCATGAATGATATGCCACGAGAAGCTCTCAATGATACAGTACAAGCACAAGTGATATCTCCTGTTTGGCATATTGCATCATATCTGCAAGCTGCTTCTCTTTTCACATTGGGAAGGGAAAACGAGGCACAAATCGCACTTAGAGAGGCTGCCATACTCGAAGAAGAGAAAAATGCATCTGCTTGAAAGTGGCAACTGGAGCTCTTGTAAGTATCATCACTACTTATTGGTTCGAATCCTCGTTTACTTGGCACATAAATCACACAAGTACCTTTTTTTCCCCAGCAGAAATGCAGCTGAGCTATCGATATGTCACCTCGTGTATTCAATGGTTAGTAAATTGTGTCAATAGTGAATTCTTTTGCAACATAATTGGATGAAGTTGCTTTGTATCTACAAGTTAGTCCTTGTTAATTTCGCGCTATGGAGTTATCCATCATTCCCGAGTTCTGAAGGTTGCGTTTTTCCCAAAGGGTTGGTTCCAGATAGATTTCTCGATCATCGAAAAAAACAATACCATAGGTTCCTAAAGATACAAGACCTATGGAGAAATTATGAAGAGAGACTAGCGGTCTGTAATTTTTGTACAGTACTATATGGTTTTATTATTGTGGGATTAAATTTATAAAACTTTTATTTTTAAGTATGGCAACTTATGTAACTTGCAAATTATTATTTGTACTTCCGTTATGACCAAAAAATAAAATAAAATAATTGTTTGTACTGATGTATCCTTTCTCAATTAAGGGGTTGTTGAATACATAAATTTTTATCGACGATTTATTAACAAAAAAGATTATAATTTTATACATATTGCAATCTAATTATTCATCATCACGAGATTTTACTAATATGATTTATCGTTCGAATAGTTTGATCTTTAGTTATTATCATTAGCAATCGAACTTATGTATAACTCGTTATAACTTTGATAATATTATGATGCAAAAATATAAACTTATACCTCGTGCTCAGGTGACAATTACATGGGCCAATCCGGGTCGGGACCCGTTATTTGCAGGCCCATTAATATTCCCCTTTTGCTCAAGCGACTCAAAACATACCAATAAAAGACTTTTCAAACCCCCTAAGGAGCAAAAATTGAAAACCTCGCCGGCCGGCCACTGAATTTAGCTCCGGCGTCGTCAACAGTCACCGAGAGAACGCTCGATTAGCAGTTATATATACATATATTTATATATAGCAGATACAGAGAGAAGAAGAATGGTGTATATCACTTCCTGGGATGATTTTGTTGAGAGATCCGTACAGTTGTTTCGCGCCGATCCCGAGAAAGTAAGTGTTGTTTGACTCCGATGAGTTCATCATTTGTTTTTTTTCGTATAAATTCATGTATTGATGGTATTTTTTTTGGTTTATAGACTCGCTATGTGATGAAATACAGACATTCTGATGGTAAATTGGTTCTCAAGGTCACTGATGATAAAGAGGTAACTTTTTTTTTTTATGTTTCTTATGATTTTTAGCTACAGTTTTGCGATTTTATTAGTAGATTGTGCATACATGGATGCTAAGTTGAGTTTTGATTGTTTTTGTTACTGCTATTTCTATATCTGCATTACCATTTAGTGCAAGTGCTGGGGTTTCTTTTATTGTTGTTATATCTTGGATCCTGCTGGTGTGTGTGTGTGTGTGTGGGGGGGGGGGGAAGGTACAATCACACGAAATTGATAGTACAATGATGTTCACAGGTTCTATAAAGAAGTAATGATAAGCTTCTCTTAAGTTTTGAAGTTCGAAATCAACATGTTTCATATTTGGGGATGTAATTGATGCAATTGAAACTTTTGTATACATGGGTTGCTGAATTGAACTTTTATTATTTCTATCTTTTTTGGTTGAGTTCAGTTAGTCTTTTCTATCTCTGCATTGCAATTTAGTGCAAATGTTTGGGTTCCTTTTGTTGTTGTTCTCTGATGAATCCTACTGGTGTGTGTGTGATAAAACCGCAATCCGACATGAGATTGGCAGTACAATTCACAATCTTCATAATGAAGAACTGACCAGCTTCTGTTAAGTTTTGATGATCAAAATCAACTTAATTTTATATTTATGGGATGTAATCGATGCAATTGAGTCAACTGACGATGCTATTTGTCATATTGATACAGATGATGTAATAACAATTAGATCAAGCATAATATGTTTGTTTTGTGGCTACAATAAACTCATTGAGGGAAGATGTTCATATTTTGGGGAGGCTCTGATAAATATTTTGGTTGCATAAACTTGATGTGGCTCAAATTGACATGTTTTTAAATGTCATGTTCTATCAGGAGAGTGATTAAATAATACCACTATTATTTTTGTATAATATGGGTCTAAGATGTGCTTAATGAAGCAATGTTGTTGCTAGGGACTGAGGCGTCGTTGTTGTTCTTGTTTTATGTGGAAGCAGGGTAGCTTTAAACCTGGTTGGCTGAGGTGTTTGGTCTATATTGTAGTAGTTTTTTTAGTGGGCTGAGATGAGTGTTTTTGCATTCCATAGTGGAAGTTGACATTCTTTAAGGGGAGATGGTAGATATCCAAGTCATGCTTGATGTCATATCTTAGTGTTATTTTTTGCTTATATGTGAAGTAATGAGTAAGAGATTTCTTGTTCTGTGTCTGTTAGTATTTCATATGCACTATTTTCTTTTTCTCCTTACCACATGTTACACTCATTTCATGTTCATTTTCTTAATTGCTATTTCTCCTGTGGTGTATAAGTTGTTAGAATTCCGACAACTGTTATATTTATAAGGTAGAACTCTAAAGAGATTCAATGTCGGGGAAGAGTTAAAGTGAGAATCAGATGAGAACACTGCTTAGCTGAGAAGTACATGGAAAGAATTGATTAAGAGGATGTCTGGTTATGTTTGATTTTAAAAGAAGTCTTTTCTTTCCTTTATGACCAAGGATTGTGGAACCAACTAGTTGAACTCCTAAAGAAGACACGACTTTGGTGCAATGATGCCAACAATTAGAGAGCATCTCGAGAAAAGCTTTTATGGTCTAAAAAGTGGAGTCATCTGCAATCCTTGTACCTGAGCGGGCCAAAACATTATAGTAACCCAGATGATATTTTTTGTTGTTTCTCAAATGGATAGTATCATTGTTGGACCACATTCTGCTATAATTACAATAGCAAATATTTCTCTTTCTTAAAGTTAAAAACTTATATCATGTACATGCTTTTGTTTGGATGTTCTTGAAGTTGATTCTTCTGGTGAAAAGGCAAAGAGGGTTAAAGATTTAGTAGTAAAAGAAAATGTTTAGCCTTTTAAGGTAGGGAGAAAGGAAGGGGAAGTGTGGAGTCGAAGGATAGAGACAGACAGACAAGGTGATCTGTTTTATCAGATGACCTGTTTATCATCTTTTGCCTCTTTGAGATTACTAGGGGATGGCTTTTAAGCTTACTTTTTGTGAAGCTTCTTAGGATAGTCGATGACTTAGCCAATTTTCTTTGTTCTCTAATCACAAATTTAGAATTGTCCAGATATTTTGGTGGAATCTCATCTAGGCTTCATATGTCTGCCTAAACTTCAGTAGAGGGCACATTTAAGATCCTTGATGCTGTACCTACCATGCTTTTCCTTTCTCTCATATTTTCTATGGTTCAGCTCTCCCTATGGTTTTTTAAATATCCAAGAAATCTTGTAGTTTCCATCTTCGAAACTCAGATGGATAATGAGTCAGTCCTTTTACCAGACTTGGTCCACAACAGGATTCAAACTTGGGACGTGCGCTACACGTCCCTCATTGTGCTACCTTTGCCATTTCTCAAATCGCTGGGGCCTCTCCATTGTCCTTTTTCCCTCAACATATTTTTATTTTTCTCATATTACCTAGCTTGTGGTGAACCTTATTTCTTTTGGTTCTCCTATGTTTGAACATTAGAACATACCTCAGCTCTTTTGCAGTTTACTTGGGTGACTGGACATTCTGCCAGAAACTGTGATGGTACCCATATTCTAAAGTTACAAGTACCTCTCATGGAAAAGTAATGGAGGATAGTCCTAAAATAATTGTGTTTTATTTTGGTTTCAAAATGTTTGAGTTGGCTTGTATAATTCTGATAGTGAAGTGGTCATTGAATGGAGAAAATACGATCGATCACCTTCCACTTCCTCTGTGCTGAAACTAGAAAGAGTCAATTAGTGCCCCTTCCTATTCCTACCTTTCAGCCCCCTCCCCCAAAACCCAACCCAACCCAAAAAAGGGTATGGAATCATAGCAGCATCACTGATAGGTATGTGATAAAGTGTTGAAATAGGTGGCGTGTGTTGCCATACGCCCTTTCCCCTGTGGAGTTTGGTGATGTAATCATCTTTCTTGTAAACAGACCTTCAAGTAATGTCTATTATGTAGAGCGTGTGTTTGCATGTTTTCGGGTTAAATGAAGGACAACGTGATGATTTTATAATTTGTTTTTGTATTAGATATTATATCAGTGATATCCATACATGTTATCTCAAGTGAGTTTCACTCTTCTTTTTTTCTCCTCTTGTCCTTAACTTCACTACCCACCGTACTTGCATAGTAAAATTTTCAAGCGAAGAGGCGTCAGTTGAGCCCTCCCTTCTCTACCTTTAGCTCTACAGACATTGTTATTTCTTCACGGTGTTGAATATAGTTGTTATTCAGTCTTTGCATCAAATGTTGGTTTCTCTTGTTGTTTTCGCGTGAATGAAAAGAGGAACATTTGCTGCTCCTCTATGTAATATTTCCCTTTTATGCATTTGGTAGCTCATAACTGTGGACTTCTGTAGCTCTGTTATATAGTTCCTTTTTAGACATTTGGTATATAATGTATCCTGTATCCCATGCTTGATGGGAGTATGTCAGAGAATTTTCCATATTGATTGCCTGTTCTAATGGTTTGTATTTTTAATTCCTTGCTAGTGTATCAAGTTTAAGACTGACCAAGCCCAAGATGCCAAGAAGATGGAGAAACTTAACAACATTTTTTTTACCTTGATGTCTCGTGGTCCAGACGGTATTACTTTTTCAAACTTTCTTCACATGGTACCTTGTTTGTTTGGTATAAGTAACATCCAATGACAATCTAATCTTTACTAATTACTCGGCATGTACCTTGTTAGACATGCTTCTATCTTTGCTTGTATTGATTCCTAAGAAGTTTTATTCGATACTTGCATAGTTGCATCTCCCTGATGCTCCAGTCAATGTAATGCTCTGCAAGTTCTTTTCGTTGCAGCTGATATATCTGAAGTGGGTGGCAAAGAACAGATGGAGGCACAAGCACCTAAGAAAGGAAGAGGAAGGAAACAATAATTCTTCGATGGGTTTGTTGCTGCAACTCTCTTACTGCTGTGAAGATAAATTTTTGAAACCTGCAAGGAATTTTTCTCTCCAACTTCTTTTTGTATTATTAGTGGAACAGATCTTTTTTGCTTTTTGAAGATAGCCCTTTTAATTTGCAAGCTCTGATATCTTATAGCTTATTTATCTTTGCAGAGCTAAACTTGAGGATAAACTAACTAGACTAGACAAATGTTATCCAAGTAGTCTTTTTGTATCCCATAATGTTTAAGACTGTACACACCACTACCCTCTCTAGACTCTACTTGTGGGGTTGCACGAGGTTTGTTATTGTTGCATAATGTGTTAGGTATCTGCTTTGGAACCTTACTCATTACTCATTAGAGTTCGTGCTGGGAAGTTCCACTTTGGGGCTTAACGCTCTTTACTAAGAGCGATTTTATCCTCAAGATCGAACTCAAAATCTTCTCTTAATGATTAGTATTTCTTTGTTTCAATTTGTTTGTCTACTTTCTTCTTTTGTTTGTTTCAAAATATACTTCTCTTTCCCCTTTTAGTGACTCTTTTAACAACTTCATACTTTTTCAAAATCATACAAACAAATTGAAATGAGTCTTCAGTTTATAAGATTGATGCGGAGTGGAAGAGCCACGACGCTTTCTTACTGGATCTCATTGGTGCCACTTAAGTGGTAGGTAGGCCGCAGATGTATGACGTTTGGAGTTGTCACTGCATGAAAGAAAGAATAATCTGTTTTCATGTGGGTCAACTTTGAAAGGGTTGTGTCAAAAGTGCTAAGAATTTACTTTCTCAAAAAAGTGCTAAGAGTTTTTTTGTCTTTTATATGTTTTAAAAATTTTCTTTATCCTCTTTTTTTTTTTTTTTTCTTCTAGTCGCTACATTTACCTTTTTAAAGTAGGGGACCTTCACTAATGATTTAACACAACAACCAATAAAGTGTCAATTATTTTACATAAAATATTCTAGTTATTACTTACTACTACTGAAGAAGGACCACACATTAAAAGATTAAAAAAACACCAAGATTCTTTTGATAAAATCAATGGCTAAAGGCTGCGTCAACTTCAAATAATGACACAAATCAAATGAAATAAGTAGATATCTTGTGTATTTTTATTTTTTTTTCAAGTCAATATTGTCACCTAAAATAATTATAAATTAAAGCTACTGCCTTCGATTGATTCATATATTATATTCTAGCTTCCCACAACTACTATCATGATTATTGCTAACAAGAATTATTTGAAGACTCTTATCGAACGCATTTTTGAATTTAAAATTTTTTAGAAATTAAAAAATGCTTACGTATGCTATGATGTGAATGACTATATAATCTGTTTTCTTCGTTGTAACTTCCAAATTAAAATTAAAAAAAATGGAGATAATTTTTTATTTCCTATTTTGTCCTTATGTGTTTCTCTGTCGTAATCACTACCATATTACCAAAAAAAAAAAGTTATATATAATTGTTTCTTCTCAAAATTCTTATTACTAATAATAACCGAAAGAAAAAAAAAATCTGTTTTACGTATTTCCGTAATTGATAATTGTACAATCTCACCATGTCGGTTTGTACTCGCCGGATAATCACCGGCGAATTGTCGTCGCCGATAGCAAGGTATCATATTCCGGTAACAAAACTTCCAGCTGTCCGGTCACCGGATTATCTCTCTTCCACATCTGTTCGTCATTTCATAAGCAATACTCGCCGGCCGAACTCAATCGTTAGCAGATCAAGGAGAACGAAATTCTACGTAATTGCGGTAGCGGAATCGACCGGTGTGTTCCGCCGCGGCGGACGCGATGGCGGAGAGAATGGGGAATGGAGGACGAGGAGGAGGTGTGCGGTGGGAGATCAAGTTGTGGAGATTAATGAGAACCGGAAAAGTAGTAATCGACTGGCGGAGGTGGCGGTTGCAGCGACGGCTACGGTGGTGCTAGGTGTAGGGAATCGCGTGCTTTACAAGTTGGCGTTAGTGCCTTTGAAGAACTATCCTTTCTTCTTGGCTCAACTTGCCACTTTCGGGTAATTTTCTTTTCCTAACAATTCTCAATCTTAACCTTTTAAATGAGTTTTAAGTGTAAAATAATTTTATCTCAAAATTATAATATTATTTTTAATTTTAAAATAATTTATTTTCAATCAAATAACTCATCAGGTTAGTAAGAACGATAGAATTTTCTAATTTGTGAAAATAGATAAATATAATAAAATATCTATTCAGAGTCTATTTCCTTTTTTGACCTTTGAGCTAATCAAAAAAGAAATTCTAGTTATGAATATATATTTTTCAAGTGCTTATTAATTTTTAGAAAGCAAAATGAGTACAGAATTATAATTTTTAATATAACTAACCAACTTATCACGCCTCAACTAATTCTACAGGTATGTAGAAAATTCTGTTAGGAGCACTATCTCCAAATAAATCTTAAAATCCACGATCTAGATTTAATTAAAGTTTAAATGCATGCACTGAATATCAAATGAAAAATAGTATTTTCTCTGTCCCTATTTACTTGTCCATGTTTCCTCTCTTAGATGTCTCTATTTACTTGTCCATTTTGACAATCACGAAAGTTCACATTTATTTAAACTTCTTGAAAATTTCTAAGTTTTAATTCATCTTTTTTGAAATCATATTTAATAAGGGTACAATTATAATTTCACTATGTTAATTATTGTTATCTTAATATATGTGTCTTTTTTAAAGTGGACAACTAAATAGGGACAGAGGAAGTACATATTATCTCCTACTGACTCAAGTATCGAATGATGATTTTTGAAAATATAATTAATAATTTTTTTTGTAGTTTCCTTATTAACCCACAAATTTAAATACGAAGGAGAATTTACCCTTCCGCGATATTTTAGGTAACCCCAGTGAATAGTGTAAGTCAACTATCTATTTGTTATTTCCTGTTATTTCCTTGGATCTATTATACTTCACCTTTTTTTCTCCGAGTATTTTAGCAATACATTAATTAAGAAATAATTTAATATATTCCACATTTATTAAAGTAAATTTAGTAAATCGATACTCTTTTTTTATAGTTTTTTTGCTTTCATAATGTAGGGATAAGTTATGCATACACTTAATCATCTTCAAACTCTACCTATGAAATTATATTAAATATATTATCTTGTTATTGTTCACTTATTAAATATAGAATTTTTTTCTTATTAATGCTCCATGTAAATCCATTTTGTAATGTGTGCCCTTAGCTGAAAGACAAAAGTTCCTTCACAAAAATAAAGAAAATGGAAAGCCACGTGAGAAATTCCAAGGTCACGTGACATGATGTCAAGGGTAATAGAGTCATTTAAAGGTACTGCCTTTTTACGTCAGTGTCAGTCCTTGTCATTCTTTCCATAGATGGGGGTAATATAGTAATTCAATTTTGATAATGCATAGTATTAGTGATTCACAATGAAAGAATAAAACTTTGCATAGTCTCTTTCAATTTACTATCACTTTCTTTACCTAGAATGTATTCTTTTGACTGCACCTTGGACCCACTGGACCATATAACCATAGTTTTCTAGTCATTCTAATGATGCATCATCAGTTATTGGGGGTGTAGGTAAAATGTTATCGTCGTGCCAAAATTTATAGTAATTAATAGTAAGTTTATTTCTTAACCAAGTCCATCAAGTGCTACATTTGACTCTAACCTGAGCTATGCTCAGCCCATCACTTAAGCCTCACCATTGATAGGATGTTGATGTTACTCAATGATACCTCAACACAATGTCTGTGCTGGGAATCAAACCACTTATTAAGATAAAACGCTTATCATCATGTCAAAAATGAGCACAACTTTATTTATTAACCAAGTTCATCAAGAAAGCACTATGTTTGACCATGACACTGATCGGGGTCATCCCATAGGCAGAATGGTAGTGTTACCTTAACAGTTGAAAATTTGCTTTGTATATTTGAGAATTATGTGTGACATATTTGCATTTGTTTAATTTTCCTTCTTAAATTTAAATCCCTGTCCCCATCATTGTTAATCTTTGTGGTTGGAAATAAGAAGTGGTTCTAATCTGTGATAATTTAAAGGGAAAAGATTAAGTATTACCTCTACAAACAAGTTGAACAATATGCTTACTCTATATATACAATGTCACTGGAAAAATAGTGCTCCTGCAGGATGATTTTGCTCTACATTGTTTGTGATACTTGATGAATGGGATAACTTTATTATGCAATTTATTAGGGGAGATTGAATTGTGTGCCCTGTACCTTTTTTTTGCCTGGTTTCCAGATTTGGTTCAAATGATGCTTTAAATGAGATGAATCAGAAACAGCAGAACTGTTATATTAATGTCACATTGGTTCTGATGAACTGGCTATTATAATTAACTCTCTATCAGCCGCACAAGTTCAGTTTTAAGCCAACTTTAGGTAGTATTGAAACTGCAAGGATCTGGTCCTATCCGACCCAACCCCTGAACTTAGAAGAGGTGGCTTGTTGGGACGGTAGAACGGGGATTCATGAACTCTTTGAAAGTGTGACTAAAGTAATTGTAAATATTCCTCTATCACTTAACTCACATTACCAAGACTTAAGAAAATAAAAATCATATGTATAAGTTCTTTAGTTTCTCACTGGATATGCTGAATACCTGAGTACAGTGCATCAATAATAAAAATTAGTAGACACATTTGTTACTGATTTTTTCATATCCAATTGTTTTGTTTAATAGTTGGAATAACTTAATTGCTTCTTTTGTCTTCTTTCACCCAGATATGTACTCATATACTTCTCTATCTTATACGTACGGTATCATACTGGCAAGGTTACTGATGAAATGCTTTCCCTTCCAAAAATTCCATATGTTGCTGTTGGTCTATTAGAGGCTCTTGCTGCTGCGTCTGGCATGGCAGCTGGAGGTTAGACAATGTTTATGCTGAATCAAATTACTAGAATATCCAATAGATGTTTTAAAGTATTTTCGTTACTCAAATTGAATGTCTCTTTGTCAACTATGATATTCATCAATACATTATTTCTTCATGTGCTTTTATTACTCCTACTAATTAGATGGGTACCTGCAATGTTTCCTATGTAATAGGTAAGTAACTTCTATGGAAATAAGACATTACGTTGAAAGTAAAAAATTTAAAGCAAATATAGAGCACTTCTAATACTTTTCAGTTCGAAGTTCTTACTTCGTATAATGTTAGCCTAGAAATCTGAAAAGGAAGGTGATATCCTTTAAAATTGAAGATGCTATGAAACACAATTATCTAAGCAGATTATGTTTAATCGAAGTGTTTATTGCAAAGGAGTGCCGTAAGTAATTGCAAAACTCTAAAGACATTTCATTGTTTACAAAATACGAAGAGTCCTTTTGACAAGACTTATACAAGTTGCTCTCGAAATGCCAATTTGTTGACAGCTATTATTTTTCATTTAGTTCAGGGACCTCTCTATTTGAAATTTATTTCCGGATCTTCTGTTCTATTCATGAAATCTTGAACGTGAGAATTTATATAGCTTTGCTGATTTTCGACTCTTTACTTAATCCTTTGTTATTATTCTCTTCTAAAACAGCTATTCTTTCCGGGGCCACAATTCCAGTACTCTCACAGGTAATAAAAATTTGAAATTTGTATCCTTTCATTTTTTTAAAAAAAATTCTTAGAGCATATACTGATAATGAGCCACATGATTTTAGGTTTTTAGGAAATGTATCCATCAGTTCAAGTGCCTAAGTCTGTTGATGGAAAACTAGGAAGCTTGCCTGAAAACTTGATTGTAGGACCTAACACTTCGAAGATAGGGAAACAAAAACCAAAAATAAGGAGTGGGTGCTAATATAGTAGTGGCTTGACTGCATAAATATATTTGTTCAAACAATTTTACGCTCATCTCATAGAACATTGTCTACGAAGACGATCGAACAATTTGATTGTTGACATTAATGGGTTCATTTCTTAACCACTGTTATTAAATACATGTCATCAGAAAGATTAGCTGGTCACCCTAAAACATATGATTTCGATAATGGGCAATCAAATGTTCTAAAGATGTGCAGTCATATAAGTTCATCACATAAAACATAAGGCACAAGTAGTGTGCATAGAAGAGGATAAGAATGAGATAAAGTCACCTGAGATAGTTTGGTTGTCTTTTTTTGGACCTCCAAATGCAGAGACTTGTAGAATTGATACTATGATTGAAAGTGCTAAAGTGGATGAGGTAGATCCAGTTCATATAAAAAAACCTACAGACTCTTAAGTATATATTCGGACTTAGCAAAGAATAGAACAAAACAGAAGCAAAAGATCCATCTATATTTGGCAGGATTCTTTTTAGTTTGTCTAGAGATTTTCATGTCAGTGTAAGATTTATAAAATCACAGTTTTGGGATAAAGAAAAAAACAAATGAATGAATGATTGAGTATTAAGATGAAATGGTCCAAATGAATACTGAGGACCCCAACTAGTGTGAGATTGAGGCATAGTGCTTGTTGTTGTTTTATGGACATGCTTTTAGGCTTACTTCGTGTAATGCTTCCTGCAATAAGTTAATTGAATCTGTTATTTAACTCGGCATCTATTGATCTTGCAGAGCTTTCTTGTCTGGCAACTTCTCCTGTCTTTTATTTTCCTTGGAAGAAGATATAGTCTCAACCAGTTGTTTGGGTGCTTTCTCGTGTCTGTTGGTGTTATAGTAACTGTAGCAAGGTATGTGATAATTTCTGTCTATAGCATTTTGAGAATTACGTAACAATCAGTTTGCAAAAGTGTCTGGAAGTTTCTAACTACAGAGATCTGAAGCCTTGTCGTCTATTTAGTTTGTGGTGATAGTTCTTCCAAAGTGTGTCTATGCTCCTCTTGGATTTGGCCGTGCCATTGAGGCTGGTCAGTCTCATGCGATGCAGTGTCATTGAGGAATGCACTTACTCCAAAAAATAAAACAAGAGTTCTTCCTAAAGTGGTTCTAAATCTTGTTGTCATGTGATGTTTTAGAAAACTTATTGATGCACATAAAATTGCTTGGAAGTCAACGTCTATCTTCTCTATATTGTTTAGTGAAAACGTATAACAATAAAACCAAAAGTTCAAATGGTGAAGTGTTGTAGTTGTGCTTTCTCTTTCTACGTATGGATAATGCTCAGCTGCATATACGTATCGTTAGTGTTCCCTTTGTCAAAATTATTTGTCATTGAACTAGAGATTTTGAGAAACCATTCAGATGTTTCTATAATTCTAAAGTATCTACAGTAACCATGCCCGTAAAGTGTGCATCATCCTATCACACTCCAAACTTCTATCTTATCCTTATTATTGTGTTTGGTTAGGTAGGACTTGCACGTTATTTATAGCTCATGCATAAATGAAATCTTTGAAATGGTAATCTACTTCCAACAAGAGTTATCCTCTTTGGAAAATCTTGGTTTGCAATTAAGTTTGATTGAGGAACCATACTTTCAAATAGTGGTTGAATTTCCTGATCGTCTCTTACTTAATTTGCAGTGGATCTAGTGCTGGTTCTTTGATGGAAGGTGGTGTATTTTGGAGTCTTTTGATGATAGTTTCTTTTTTGTTACAAGCTGCGGATACTGTCTTGAAGGTTCATACCTTCCTTTTTGTTTCCTCTCTTCTTCTTTCAATAGGATTTTGGGGTTTTGTCATCTTCATGATGCAGTATGATTTACCAAGAGGATTCATTTTCCTTGCATGCAGGAAGTAATATTCCTGGATGCTGCTAAAAGGCTGAAGGTAGGCATGCTGCAGATTTTTCTATCTCTCTCTTAGTTTCAATTTATTTGTCTTGTTTTGACTTGACACGAAGATTAAGCAAGTAAAGAAAAACTTTTAAATCTTGTGGTCTTAAACTAGAGAAATGTTGAATGTACCTAAATGTTATTTAATCTTGTGGTCTTAAAAACGTTATGTGAAAATTTGAAATCAAAGAGTTGCTATAAAAGGAAAGAGACATCTTTTTTAAATAGACTTAAAAAGAAAGTAAGACAAACAAATCGAAACAGAGGGAGTACATGATTTAGCTGTTAAAAGTCAGAAAACCATTATCTGAATAAGAAGTTTATCTTTGTCCAAAAGTAAGAGGAAACTTGTTCTGCTACTAAAAAGAGTTGTACCTAGACTTTAATGTCTTTAGTCACCTTGCCTTGGTTCAGTTAGCCCACAAAAATGTATGTTGAATTCCTGACTTTGCTCTGTTATTTCTTGACATACTAAGAGCCTGTTTGGCTCAGCTTAAAAGCTGGTCAAACTGACTTAAAAACTGGTTTTTGACTTATTTAGCTGTTTGGCAATACTCAAAACAGCTTATTTTAAGTTTAAAAACAACTTATTTTAAGCCAAAAGTTAAAAGCTGGGGTAGGGGTGCTTTTTTTTTTTTAGCTTATAAGCTGTTTTAAGTTGACCACATTTTTATCTTTTTGTGCTTAATATTTTTATACAATCTCCAAATTACCCATATAACCCTAACATTTCTTTCTTCCATTTTTCCCTTTTCACGTTTGACATAACAACTTCAGCACTTTTATCCAAACACATAACTGCGTATTTTAAAAATAAGTTTCAGCACTTTTAAAAGTACTTTTTTAAAGCTGCTTTTATTAAGCCTATCCAAACGGGCCCTAAGATTTGATGGTCTTTTTCTTAATTTCCCATGGTATAAGCAGGGAGGTACTGTTGATCTGTTTGTTGTGAACTCTTTTGGATCCGCTTACCAGGTAGGCATCTTATACTACTTATCATTCACTGTGTTCTTTTCCTTACTGAAACTGGTTTGATATCATTTGCAGGCAGTTTTTATATGCCTTCTTCTCCCATTTTTGTCGAAGTTATGGGGTGTTCCATTTACTCAACTGCCAAATTATCTTAGAGATGGTGCTGCATGCTTTTTGAACATTGGCACATTATCCGGTGGTAAGTAGTGAAATAGTTTGAGTTAGCTTCTGATGATGCACGAAAAGGAGAAGCATGAATAATGAACTTTGGACCTAATTCGACCCCAAAAGCTAGATCATGCGATTTTTTCTTCTCAATTTATTACTCTTTGATTCAAAGACAGAACACTGATTGTAGTTGTTTCTTTCTCATCTTGTTCTAGGGTGTGCTGGTGCACCTCTTCTACCGCTTCTGTTTATCATTGTCAACATGGGTTATAATATATCATTGTTACATCTGCTTAAGATCTCCTCTGCTGTGCTATCTTGTCTCGCATCTACAGTTTCAGGTATTTCACTGACACTAGAAGATTTAGTCTCAGCTTACTGCAGTTGAAACCTTTTCTTCTAGGCGCTACTGACCTCAATTTCTTTTGATACTTTTCTTTGCAGTACCAATATCAGTCTTTTTATTCACATTACCATTACCATATCTTGGCGTTGCGTCCTCCCTCCCACCTGGTTTCATTTCAGGAGCCATCATCCTCGTCATAGGAATGCTTGTCTATACTTGGAGGCCATCAAGTCACCTAAAAAGTCAGGAAGTTGATTGCCACTGTTAACTGCTTGTCTATACTTGGAGGCCATCAAATCGCCTAAAAAATCAGGAAATTGATTGCGACTGTTAACTTCCGTCCCTTGTCACATTTGAGAATGAAGATAGGACACCATTCTCCAACTTCCACAAGAAGTAAACGAGGGATCAAGACATGCATGGTGAATTGTTTTTCAGTAGCCTTTCAAACCACTGAAAATCGTTATCAATCAATGGAGGTTTGACAGGATTATTGCTCAAATCCATTGCTCTTTTAAAATGCATGGAGTCTGTACCATTCATGTCCTTATGAATTTGTTGCGATGCCAGAGTAAAGTTGGTTGCTATATATCTAGAAGTACAGAAACAGGGGCTGAAGTAGAAGCTCAGATACGGGTGCAGCCAAACCCACTAGTTTTTTTGCTCGTGTATTTGTGTTACAAAATTCATTGAATATAAACACATAAAATTTTGGACCGGTTATTAGCGCTTGAAGTTGTTGTCCTAAAATTCAGCTAAAATTCAGCTTTTTGGTTGTTCTGCTGTTGTAATTTTGTACTGTTAATATTCTAGTAGGATTTTACTTAAAAACTTGTGTTTTATAGCGACATTCTAGAGGTTTTGACAAACTGTATATGGTTATTCTGGCTGAACTAATCCACAGGTGCTGTTAAAGGCTCTTCAAAGTTAGTTCTTTGGACATTTATTCATTTTTGTCTGGTTTAACACTATAACTACATATTCAATGTAATTTTACAAGTGAAATCGAAGCAAAATATAGTATTATAAGTCTTTCTTATCCAATGTGTCATTTTATTGAAATAAAAACTTTATTATATTATATTTTTTTAATGCGCCCAACAAAACGAGCCCATAATAATCTAAAAAATAGATTTCCAAAATCTAAGAAGTACCAAAGTCAATGAAATGGAGAGAGTATTAGATATAGTTTTCTAATCTTTTAAGAAAAATTGCATAAAATTGATTTCAATTTGCATTCCAAATTTCTCAAAAATCTCAAAAAATGTTGAGAATTTCTTCTTCTTCTTCTTCTTTGCATGTTCCCTCAATTTGTGGAGCACCAGTTAGTTTCATTCTTTCTTTCTTGAATCCATCTTCTCGTAAAGTATCAAACTTTACTCGCTTAGCTTTACTTCACTCGACAACCCTTTTCCCCAATTCACGTAATTTCCAGTTTCCCACCTTCAGAAGGGTGTCAACAATGATGGGTCGTACTCATTCTTGTTCGAGAGTGGTTACAGGTATTTGTTTGATTCTATGAATAATCTCTTTCTATATTAGTTTTTGTTGTTGTTTGTAGCTGAAGAATGCTCTGTTGAGGTTGAGCCCTAGTGTAACAGTAGAGTTAAAATGTAGGTCAAAATGGAGGGGTGGGGTAGAGTTGTTCTTTTTTGATGATGTGTAGGCAGTGGCAAAGCTGGGATTTCCGAATGAAAAAGCTAAAAGATTCAAAATTTACTATATATATACCCAAAGAATGATTCTTTTTGATAACCTTGGTGTACGAGCTAGCTTACGACACCTATACTAATTCCATGAGATAGACCAGGTAAGTCTATCAATCAAGACAG
Source organism: Solanum lycopersicum (assembly GCF_036512215.1). Taxonomy (NCBI): domain Eukaryota; kingdom Viridiplantae; phylum Streptophyta; class Magnoliopsida; order Solanales; family Solanaceae; genus Solanum; species Solanum lycopersicum. The sequence goes on along the minus strand of NC_090811.1, from coordinate 69,018,497 downwards.
TGTGTTTGTCTCTGCTGGAATTTTGACATGAGACCTTAACCCAAAGAAATGATTTTGACCTTTGTGTATACGGTGCACTTTCTGGTTGTACCTCTGCCCCTGCCTGTAGGTCATGGTTTGAGATGTAGAAACAGCCAACTCGCAGAAATAATAAGGGAAGGTAGCACGATTTGTAGTTTACTGGTACCATAATTTCCAGGCAATAAGTGTGAGGTCCATTCTCACTTGACCTTGTGTATATAATGTACTTTTCCTCCCTAGCTCTGCCCCATGCCTGTAAGTCAAGGTTTGAGCTGTAGAAACAGCCTATTTGTAGAAATACTAGTGGAAAGTAGCGCATATTGTAGTTTAGTGGTACTGAAGTTTCGCGCAAGTTGGCCCGGCACCACAGTTATCTCCAAAAAAAAAGTGGCTTCATCAATTATCATAAATGTGAGTGTAGCTATTATAGGTTTTGTCTTTATGACGTCCTCTGGATCTTGAGATTGCATAGGGGTAGTTCCAGAATCTGAAGGGCGAAGAGAGTTCTTTTCCTTTTGCTATCATCTGATACATGCTGAATCTCACAATATATAACTTTCAGCTTCATATAGTGCTGCGAGTGGTCCTGGAGGCAGTTCTGGAGGCGATCGGGAGATATTGGTGCAGCATTTACTTGTCAAAGAAGATGATCAGAAACTTCTACTGGACCTTCAGAAAAAAACTGCTGAAGGTTAGTTTCAACTTTATTTCTTAGTAAGGAAGGCCCCAGTAACATTCCCATACAAATTTAAGAAGCTGAGAACAAATGAGGACTAAATCTATAAGTAAGTTATTCATATGTCATGATTAAATTTGAGAACTGGGTATGTTAGTATGAAACAAGTTCTCTCTTGATGCTTGTCCTTTCATTTATATTGTTGACTGAAATGCTTGTCACAATCAGGAGAGGATCTAAGTGATCTGGCCGTTGAGTATTCTATGTGTCCATCAAAAGAAGATGGGGGAATGCTGGGCTGGGTGAGAAAAGGGCAAATGGTATGCTTCTTATGATTCTTATCTTCAAAAGTATTTTTCTTCTTTTTCACCCTTTTTTGGTGACAGGAATCAAATTTTCTTGTGATTATGTTTCCAGAATGTTAATTTCATACTAACAGGCCTTCAGATGATAGCAAACAAAATATCATACATGTGCTGTCTTATAAACATTTAGATGGAGATTTGACTTTTGTTATAGTTTTAAATTTCCATTTGTACATAACTACACCGTTGTTGCCTTTTGTTATTTGTATCCTGATAAGTACCTTTCTACTTTTTAGAAGATGCATTCTTGGTCACCTGGATGCCCAGGCTTACTTGACTTCATTTATTTGTTTTTGTAATTTAACTGTTAATATTATTAGGTGCCAGAATTTGAAGAAGCTGCATTTGGTGCACCTCTGAATAAGGTTGTAAAGTGCAAAACTAAGTTTGGGTGGCATTTGTTGCAAGTTCTATCTGAGAGGTAATCAAAGAAATCCTTCTTCACTTGAACAACTCAGGAGCCTTGTTCTTACTTGTGTTACTGATATATGCAGGGAGGAATCTGTACTTGAACACATCCAGCCAAACGAGTTTCATGTGAGGTTGCAAGATCCGTCTTTCCTGGAAGAGGCTCAATTGATTGATGTTCGAGAACCAGAGGAAGTGTATGAGCTCGTTTGTTTCACTATTTTAGAATACTCACTTGCAGCTTTAATATCTTTTAGTTATTTATTTATTTAAGTTAATGAGCATACTGGACTTAAAATAGAAAAGAGTCCAAGGGGCTTCTCAAGTAATGAATGTGGCTTCAGTTGTGAAGCTTGTCCACATGGTTCCTGTCACACAACAAGGACAGAGAGAATAGGTATATGACTTATGGGAAAGCAATAGCTTTTGATGCTGAGCAGAATTGACCTGTCTGTCAGCCTTCAAATATAAGGAGAAGCTAATAGAAGCTGCCCACCAATCTTGGGGGTGCATAAAAACTAATTATGTTGTGATGTTGTTCTTAAGAAGATTCACTTTCAAGCCAGAAACTGCCTTGAAAGCTAGTAATATCCCATGCAACCGTGGAATCTGTTCTTTATCTGCATCACACCTGGCTTTATGAGTAATAGTAGTATTAATTTTACTAACAATGACAATGACAAGTTGTGCGAGTCAATAGACTGGTCTTATTTGCTTCAAAATTAAATTCTTTGAGTGCTCCTATTAGACATATTTGGCGACATTGGAAAGTTAGAGCATGATACTTAAACATGTGTGAAAGAGGATGAAGTCACTATATTTTTCTTAAGAAGAGCAGGAATCACAGTTCCACTGTTCATTTCTGCTTTTTGTGTTGTGACAGGGCCCAGGCTTCTGTACCAGGATTTCAGATTCTTCCTCTTCGCCAATTTGGAGTCTGGGGACCAGAAATAACTACTAAGTTTGATCCTCAGAAGGACACTTATGTATTGGTTAGTGCATGTTCTTCTTTGCAGACACTTCTTAACACTGTTTAGAAGCCGGTTTTCTGTTGTTATGCTTTGAGCTGAGAGTTTCTCCTTAAACAGAAGCGTTTAACTCATGATTTGACTGCTTATTTTGTAAAAATCTGGCATGATAAACTATGATAACATATAGAGGGTCAGATGGGTGAATATCGGTTATGCAAAAATATGCCTCTCCTCTTCCTTCCCTCTATTTCCTCTGTCTCTTCTCAAATAACTTTTTGTCTTCTATGCAGTGTCATCATGGCGTGAGGTCACTACAAGTCGCCAAGTGGTTGCAGACACAGGTAGGATCTTTACCTTCATTTGTAGTTGTATAATGTCACCAGATAAACCTGTTCTACATGTAATGGAAGGTTTTTGTCTTCCTATCATCCTTCTGAGATGCAAGGCACAAATTGGAACAGTTATCTCTCATACTAGTAGATGAAGATGGTCTTTTAGATCTTCACTTGTGGACTTCGAGGCATAAGTAAAGTGTGATGTGTACCAGAAGAATGTTGGGGTTCAGATTGAAAATTAGGTTTACTGAAGCATCTCTCCAATTAAGTATGCAAAAAGCCTAATATTAGTTTTTACATTTGATCCGCTTTAGTGTGTTGCGTGCTATGACATGTTTCATACACCAAATGATTTGAGAAGTGGTGAAACTAATTATGATAGTTTATTTCCAGTATGTCGATAGATCTTAGGTGATATTACCACTAGAACATCGATCCTAACACAGAAGGCAGGCTATGCTGCAATGCTGTCATTTTTCATCCTCTCATAATGAACCATTGTTGCTTCTTTACAAAAAAAAAAATATTTGGGATTCTCAGGGATTCAGGAAGGTATTTAACGTGGCCGGAGGAATCCATGAATATGCTGTCAAAGTTGATCCATCGATCCCAACTTATTGAAGCGGGTACTCTTCGTGTCCCTGCTCTTTCCCCTGCCCCGCCTCTCGGTGACAGAGCTAAGTTTGGACAAAACCATTTTGTTTTTGATTTGTCCTACAATTTTGATTCAAACATCCTGGGAACACAATCAATGTGAATGGTTGATCTTAGGACATCTTTTGTATGCTATCTCTGTATTTCCAACATGCCTCAATTATCAAATCATACAATTTGCTACGGTTTTCACCATATTAGAGATAACACAATGCATAATTTTAAAATTTTCTCCATATTTTGAAATGTTGCTAGATGTTAATGGATTTACTGGTAGTGTTTTGTCACAATTCTGTCGTGTATGAAGTGGTGATTATGAGCTTTTGCGTTCTGTTTCAAATTGATGTTGGCATGAATATTCCATTGGAAAGGAGGAGACTTGGAGCAACGACCAAGTTATCTCTGTGTACCCTATAGGTTATAGGCCACAGGTTTCAAACCGTGAAATAAGATGCTCGTGTCAGGATAAATTGCCTATATTACACCTCCTTGCGTGCATCCTTGCCTAAACCCTGTGTGAACGCAAAATGCTTTGTGCACTGGATTTCCCTTTATGATATTCTATAAAACTTTAATAAATCAGGAGAATCTCAACAAGAGAGAATTTTCATTTTCTGTCATTCTATTTTTAAATTAAATGTTACTGTAAAAACTTTATACATCTGGCAAAAAGATATTGCTCTTAGTCAGAACTCTTTCAATAATTTGATCTATGTACATAAAGACAATATCAAAAAGGTTATTGATTAGAAAACAACACTTAATATCTATCTCTAGTGTTGCACAAAACATATATACACATGTATTTATATATTACACATTATGTTATATTATATAAGGATAGATACATTGAAGACCCCATTGTTTCCAACTCAAAAACAACCATTAAAAGTATCCATTATGATTAACCAAAAAAGACCCTCAAATCACAATCTATCCATCAAATTCTACAATCTTATTTTTGTTTTCATTGCATTTTTCTTCTTCTTTTAATATTTTTAACATATTAGTTAATATACAAGAGCATCTATAACTTTGAAACTCTCTTGAAATTTGGTCTCTCTCCCTTCAATAAGACACAAATAACTTTACTTCTTTTTTTTTGTTTTTGCCGAATTCTTCTGATAGCAATAACAACAACAATTATTCGACGAAAACGTCCCTTCGTTTCTTTGCATTTGTTGCTACTTCTGGATTTCCTTTCTTCATCATAGCTACAAACTCATCATAATTAATACGACCATCCTGCAAAAAGAAAGTTTTTACTTATATACATTAATTTGTAAAAAATTGCAGAACTATAAATCATTATATGCATAAAGTGTGTGCATTTTTAGATGTTCTTTTTTACTTACATTGTCAGAATCAACTTCAGAAATGATTTCTTTTATATCCTTTGCATCATTCATACCAAATTCTATTAAAGCTTGCTCTAACTCTTCCATTGTAATATACCTGATATCAAAAGAAGAAAATTATATCCTATAATATAAAGTTGGACAAAAGATATTTACACAATCAGGTCAGTTATGACTTAAATCTTCTTTTTTCCGGCCCGTCCTCTTCCTTAAGGAATTTTGATTTTGGGGAATAGACTTACCCACTGCTATCCTTATCAAAGTATTGGAAAGCTTTGTAAAGATGTTCCTCTCTGTCCATTTTATTCATTTGCATTGTTGCTGTGATGAACTCTTCATAATCAATTGTTCCATTTCCATCAGCATCAGCCTATAATGTTTTCCGAAAGACATATACACATAAGAATAATTAGCTTAATTAGATGGAAGAAGCAAAGGCACAAATTAATCTTCATTTTTTATTTTTTCCGTCTAAAAAGACTCATTTTGAAAAAACTAAAAATGTTTAGTGCACTTACAGATTCCATTAATTGCTTGATTTCATAATCTGATAATTTGTTGCCTTGCTTGGCCAATCCTTGCTTTAACTCCTCGAGTGTAATTGTGCCACTATTATCAGTATCTATTCCTCTGAACATCTGCTTTAATCCCATAATTTCCTCCTCTGAGAGGCACCCTGCAATAACCTGTAAATGCTTGCAAGTTAATACATACATCTTTTTGACGAATTTGTACTTTTCATGCTGTACATTTTAAGTATTATGCACTTACAATGATTAATATTCTTGCACCATCAAGTTAAGTTACTTACAAATTGTATACAATAAGTTTGACTGAAAATATACAGAAAACAACTCTCTAAAGTTTGACTGTTTAACTTACCCGAAGAGCAACTTTCTTGAACTTGTTCATAGCACTAAAGTTTTTGAGCTTATTCAGAACAGCATTGTCAAGTGGTGTATCTGGTGCTTCTCCATCCTCCTTGATCCATGAATGATCTAATTCATGTTATAATATATACGCGCTCAATTAGTTAGAAAATTGAATATGCAAAAAATACTAATTCAATACCTATAAGTGTGTGTGAGTGTGTATGTGTGTGTATATATAGAAAATACTTACTTAGGACTTGGAGTGCAGTTAACCTTTGACTGGGATCTGAATTCAACATTTTCCTAACAAGGTCCTTAGCTCCACTAGATATTGAAGGCCATGGATCACTTGAAAAATCAACATGACCACGCAATATTGCGTTGAATATTCCATTTTCAGATTCTGAAACACACCAACATTTTCTAATGAGTATAAGTTCTATATATTAACTGTGTAGAAGACTCGGGCCTCCAAAGCAAGATTAAGGTATCCTCTTAGATAAGAAGACTTAAAAACATCTATCAATAAAAGAAGGCTTGGTAACAAAAGGAAATCTCTCTTTTTTCAGTTAAGTGTGTGCATTTTTGTATTACCCGTCTATCCTGGAATTTGGTGGGGATTAGAATAGAAAGAATGTGAAGCATTAGTGCTACTGGATTGATTCTATTTTAGGATATACAATCAGATAATAATTTTTTGTAATTTAATTACCTGCCCAAAAAGGAGGAACACCACAAAGAAGAATATATAACATAACCCCAATACTCCAAATATCAACTTCTGGACCATATCTCCTCTTCAACACTTCTGGTGCTATGTAATATGCACTCCCCACTATGTCTTTAAACACATCTCCTGTAGCATAAAAAGGAACATAGTTCTGTTAAAAGATTCAACAAATATTCAAGATCTGCCTTAAAACAGTTTATGATGCATGATTTGGAATTTTAAAACAACACAAGATTCTATGGTTTATTTTTGATACGCTAGATATATGTATTCATGTGTCAAAAGTTATTTTTCTTTAAACTTTGTGCCGTCTATTTAACATTGGCATATGCAATGTAACAAATGGAGTAGATAGGTATTACCTTGCTTGTAGAACACAGAAAGACCAAAATCAGTAGCTTTGAGAGGTGCATCTTCATCCTTGCTAAGTAGGAGGAAATTTTCAGGTTTAAGATCTCTGTGAATGACCCCCATTGAATGACAAGTATGTACAATTTGCACAATTGTTCTCAACAATGAAGCTGCTGCTCTTTCTGTATAATGCCCTTTAGCTATAATTCTATCAAAAAGTTCACCTCCAGCACACAATTCCATGACCAAATGCACAGAATGTTTATCCTCATAAGCCCCTTTGAGTTCAACAATGTTTGGTTGTTCTGTCAAATGGTGCATAATTTGCACTTCCCTCCTTACATCCTCAATATCCTCTTTATTCACTAATTTCCTCTTGGCAATTGTTTTGCATGCAAATTGCTCCCCTGTTTGTTTGTGTGTGCACAAATGTGTTACACCAAATTGACCTCTTCCTAGTTCTTTACCTAGGGTGTATGTTGCCTTTATATCCTCCATTGGCCTGCCTAATACTGGCCCTATTGGGGCTGCCTTAGATGGCTTTGAAGAATGGTTTGGTGATGCATGTGGTGGAGCCTTTGATGGTGTAGTGGAACCTTGCATGTCATTGTTTCCTGCATGTAACAACACAAGATGTCATCAGACACCGTTTCATCGAATTTTTTCAATATATTATTTGTCTGGTTGCATGTCTCTGTTTTAATTCATGTATTAACAAGAAAAGAAATGCCAATCACACATTGTTTCATCGATAAATATCAATAGATGTCTATGCATGCACCTGACTGCATATTTATGCTCTTATGCATGTATCAACACGAGATGCTATTAGAGACTCTATTTCATCGAAAAATTTTGATACAACATATGTGTTATGTGCACGCGTATACATACACATCTCTGTGTTTTTTTTATGCATGTAACAAGAGATATCATCAGACATCATTTCTCTGAATAACTTTCAATAGAATACATGTATGTACACGCTGCATATGCGTTTTCTGAGCATGTCATCACGTGTTTTAACAAAGATATTTCATCAAATTTCTATTTCAAAAAATAACATATATGTGCATATAGGTTGACATTGGTTGAAAATGATGAAATTTGAAAATCAAGATTTACATGCCTGCATTTGATTCTCCTTGTTTTGAATATGATTGTCCAATTTCTTCATTATTTTGTGCAGGATCAGTCTCTGCCTTTGAGCAACAACCCCCCATTTTTTATTTTTTTTTTTGGGACAAAAAGGCAAAGAGTAAAAGATGCAAACTACTTTTTTTGTTGTTTGTTGTTGTTGTTATGTTTTTATGTTTTTTTTTGTTAGAGAAGGGAAAGATTAGAAAGTGAATGAAGGGAAAATGGGGTGTGTCCCAGAGGGAAAGCAAGAAAGGAAGAAAAAAAATGGGGGGTTTGAAGGGAGTCAAAAAAACAACAAAAATGAAAAAAAAAAAAAAGAATTTGTTAGAGAATTAAGAGTTTCATTATTGGTGTAGAGAGAGTTTCAACAAAACACAAAACACACAAAAAACAGAAAAGCTGAGAATTCTATGATGAAATGAGGAACTCATTTGCTTAGAGCATTGATTCAGAGAGATTGTAGGACTAAATTAATATAACTATTTTTTCTTTTTTTTTTGATGATTTTTTTCAAAATGTTGTTGAAAACTTGTGGAAGGAATCAAGTTTGACTCTGCTTATTTGTGGGGGATAAAATTCACATTAATTATTATTATTGGTCCAAGTTAGTTGTTTATTGTTTTTACAATGGGTGATATCCTAAAAGACTTTTCATGTTTGGTGATAGATTCATTGTGAAGTAGTCATTACTTCTTCATCTTTAATTAAACGTCTCAGGTTCGAGTCTCCTTAGTACGGACTCACGTTTGTTAAGAAGTATCAGAATGTGAAAATTTGTTGTGCGTGGATTTAGTCATACGTGGATACCGAATTTCGGGTGGAAATATAGGTATATATAGAGTAACAGTTAGGGTGTAAAAGTTGTAAAAAAAAAAAGGTGATAATTCAGATGTATTTTGATCATACTACATAGGTTTTGAGGGTGTCCATGATCTATGCACACCTTATGTTATAAAAAAAAAAATATGTTCATATTAAATCCTTTAAGAAATAGTCCCATTAATAAAACTACGTGTGGTCAAGCTTCCTTTTATTTTACATTATATTATGATACAATTGAGGGAGAATCACACCCCAAACTTTTCCCAATAAAATTTACTCATTTAGTTTCCAAAAGAGTTAATAAAAGTACATTGAAATTATTATTTCTCGTGAGTTTCGCGCTTCAATTATTCACTATTTTTTTTACCTACTTGAAACCATCACTCTTTTTATATTGAAAACACACCTCAATATTCAGTTGGTCAAATATTTGTTCTCAATCGATAGAAGGCGTGTCCAACTCAATATTAGAGCGTGTTTTAATACAAAAAGTGATAATTAAAATATAAACTCGCTAAATATAACAATTTAAATGTATTTTTAACCTCGGAAAAAAAAAACATCCAAAGGCAATGGACAACATGGAAGGATTGTTAGAAAATAACTACCACTCCCAATGCTTACTCATATCATATATATATGTATGTATATATATAGCATGTGACAAGCTAAACTTCATCTCATTTTTTTCATAAATAAATAAATTAATTAATAAATTAAATTAAAATAATTAGAAGAGTATATATATATATATATATATATAGAATCCATTACAAGCTCCTTCAAAGCTTTTTTTTTTTTCATCATTTCTCTCCTGTGACTTTTCCTCTTTGTGCTTCATGGAAAATCGAAAGGAGGTATGTTTAGATTTAATATATGAAAAATTATTTTTTAAAAAAATAAATAAATAATTTACTTTCTCCATTAATTCTTCTTATCATCTTCAAGATAGGAAACAAAATCATTTCTAAATATTGTTATATAATCCTTGGGTATTTATTCAATGATCTTTTTGAGAAAAAAAATAAATTCATGTTTAGATTGTATGATCTTTAAATGGAAAATGTAAGAGAAAATAAATGTTCTAGATTGATTTTGATAAAAATGATCTTCATGAAGATAGAGCAATTTCCCTTCTTCTTTTTTTATGAAAATTGTATTAAAAGTTCATACAATTTTCTTGATTATTTTGAAACTAATTAAATATGGAAGGAGAAAAAAAATGATTTAATGGAAAATAATAATGAAGATAGAGCAATTAATTTCCTTTTTGATTAGCTTAATGATCATGATTCATTAACTCATTCTCACTCTTTTAATTATCATTATTATCATCAGTTCAAATCACGATTACATATAGAATTTAATTATATTTTCGTGATACATTCTTTTCTATGTGAATTTATAGTTTGTTTTTATATGAAAATTGACCTTAGAATAGGTGCATGTTTCGAGAATTGCTCAATCATTTTATCTAAAAGTTTAATTTATTAAAGATAGATACTTTCATTTAATAGTTTACACGTTTAAAATATAGGTTAATTATCTATTCATATTACTCACATTCGTTGTAACTAGGGTAGAAGGGGTTCATCTGAATTTATGCTCCGACTAAATGACATTATTCTAAATTTATAGAGAAATGGTCCAAGAAAAGTGCCTCAATTTGGAGCATGGGATAACAATGGTGGGGATGGAGGAAATGCTGGTTACACTGTGGAGTTCTCAAAAGCTCGTGCCAACAAACAACATCAACCTAAAAACGGTTTAGACGTACGTCACGAGTTGAAAAATGACAAGGAACTAAACCACCATCATGAACATAAACAGAGCTTAGACACACGTCATGGGTTGAAGAACGATAAGGAAATTCAGCATCATGAACATAAACAGGGCTTAGACGCTCGTCATGGTCATGGGTTGAAAAACAACAATAAGGATATTCAGAATCATGAGTATAAACATGGTTTAGACGCACATCATGGTTATGGGATGAAAAACAACAATAAGGAAATTCAGCATCATGAGAATAAACATGGTTTAGACGCACATCACGGTCATGGGTTGAAAAACAACAATAAGGAAATTCAGCATCATGAGAATAAACATGGTGTAGACGCACATCACGGTCATGGGTTGAAAAACAATAATAAGGAAATTCAGCATCATGAAAATAAACATGGTTCAGAAGCACATCACGGTCATGGGTTGAAAAACAACAATAAAGAAATTCAGCATCATGAGCATAAACATGGTTCAGACGCACATCACAGTCATGGCTTGAAAAACAACAATAAGGAAATTCAGCATCATGAACATAAACATGGTTTAGACACACGTCATGGGTTGAAAAACGACAAGGAACCTATGCATCAACAACACAAAAATGGTTTACGCACACGCCATGGGTTAGAAAATAATCAGGAATTTCAACATCAACCGTATAAAAATGGTTTAGGCCCACGTCACGGGTTGACAAATGATCAGGAATTTCCTGGCAAGAAACAAGAGGACCCCAATATGGTAAGTGTACTTTTTTTCGAGTTTAGACGGATTTTTTTCTTGATTTTAATCATTTGATTTCTGAAGTTTCCTGACTCGACTAACCTAAAGTCACTCCAAACATACCTTATAAAGTGATAACACATCTCCCTATAGAAAGACTTTCAATTACATTCTCTTTATCTCGAACTTGAGATGCTTTGATTAAGGGTCGAGAGTTATCTTGAATTCAAGTCCGTACAGAAATAACATAAGAACCTCTTTGAATAACCATAACCAAACTCGTCAAATGTACCTTGAATTCAAATCCGTACAACAACAAACTACGACTCAGTCTCAAACAAGTTAGAATCGACTATATGAATCCTCATTGATCATGTCTGAACTTATGCATTCGTCATAGTTTCTCTAGTAAATGCTTATTTCACTTCAAAGTATATATTGCATTCAAATATCAACCAAATGGCTTATATTTTTCGAAAATGCAGAAAAATGGATACAGGTCTGTTCCTCAATTTGGAATGTGGGATCAACAAGCAACTGGAGGTGGTGCAGCAGCCAGTTACACAGTAGAATTTTCGAAGGCTCGCGTCAACAGGAAACAACACAAAAATAATGATCTTTTAGCACGACCACCTAGCATCGATCACGAGCAGGAAGATCTTAGGAAGCAGCAAGAGGATGCTTGCATGGTAAGACTTGTTACTGTCAGTGCATATAACTTAAATTCACGTACATAACATATATCTTGTCATGAACTGCCATCTCATATACACATACATAGAATTAACATCCGATGAGATTAAATTCTAAATCCGTCTCCGTGTACCAAAGAAGCAACTATAGACATATATAGTGTTAAATTAACTCCCCTGCTATCTTTACTTCATGTATTATAAGTCTACTTATAAGAAACTTTCACAAATTGCACAATATGTCTTATTTTGTTACATGAAATGCTACTTGCCAAAGTATATTAAAGGTAGTCTGATGCATTAATCTTTCACTATGTATGGGGTCCGGGATGCACTGAACTTCCACTATGTACGGTGTCCGAGGAAGAGCTGGACAACAAAACATATATACATATATTTGATTTATTTATTTATTTATTTATTTTGGACAAGGCACATACATACACAAAAATGTGTACTAACAATCACAAAAGAATCGACATTAAGTTAATGACGTAAAATTCTGAATCCGCCTCTCTGTACTAGGAAACATGTTTAGCCATAAACATTATTGAACTAATTCAAACTTTCTTGTCATCTTACCTTATGTTCTTTTTTTGTTGTGTGCAGAGGAAAAAGAATATGTTGACATACCTCAATTGTTGCATTAGGCCTTGATCATTTCCAAATGTCCAAGTGAAAAGCCTCATTTTGTAATAGTCTTGAAAGTTGCTATATATGCAAATGAACCTCACACTTTTTGTTTTCTTGAGAAATATTCTAATATTATTTCTGGAATCTATTAAAATTTTTCTGAAAAAAAAAATAGTCTTATTTACTTGAGACAAGGATCTATTTATAACATCCTTAACTTTACAAAGTAAGATAAGATTGTGTACACGTCACTCTTTTCGGATCCCACTTATAAAATTACGGTGGATATGTTGTTATAGTAAAAACATTCTTATTGTTTTGTTGTTTAATGCAGTTATATACCATATGTTATATTATTATTCTGTTGTTTAATGCAGTTTTATACACCATATGTTATTAATTATTTTTTACTCTTTGTTATTAAATATTTAATTGAAACTCACCTCGTAAAACCTTTGAAGCAAATCGCCACCAAGTAAGTTGAAATCAGCTATATAAATCCTCGTTCTATCTGTATCAATAGTTTTACACTCGCTACTAATCTACCCCTTCTTTATTCAAGTTTGAGACAAACAAGTCCACATTGACAAAGTTTTCAAACATATTAAGTGAAACTAATTCAACAGGGGTAACCTGAGAACACATGTTGAGATACTGATTCATCGAATCAAATCAAAAAGAAAAAAATGACAACATGTGATCTCAAGTTGCCCCTGTTGAATACCTCCACCAAGAAAATTCAATATTGATTGCCTATCAACTTATTTGATTTAGATTAGATATTTATAGTAAGGTTAGTATAGATAGTATTTCAACTGTGTACTACTACTAGTTGGTACTTTTTTTAGGACAATATTTTTGAAATTTTTCTTTGCTATAATAAAAGTACAACTTGTTGTACTCCACATAGTGTTACTTCATAGTTTCTATTTGTACTACAAATAATTCCAAGTTAGAGTGTTGGGAGCCATAAGTTTTCCTTTTTATTTACATTCAGAATTTAATTTCAATATACTATAGTATCGATGATCGACTATAACAACATTGGCCACAAAAATCTAAAAAACGACTCTGCTGGGGATCGAACCCAGAATCTCTGGTTTCGTAGACCAGCGCCTTATCCATTGGGCCACAAAGTCTACTTGTTGACTGGTAATTGTTAGTATAATTAAGGTTTTTTCTTATTTCAAAAGTGAAGTATTTAAATGTATTTTCTTGTCTTGGTATTCCAGCTTTAGTCCTTTGTTTATGTCCTATGGACGAATAAGCTTTATCATATCTCGAGTAGAAGGTCTATCAGAAATAGTTTCATTACCTTTTAAAGTGATAGGGGTAAAGTCTGCACACACACTGCTCTGGTCATACTTATGAAATCATAGCTTAGCTTATACGTTGTTGATTAAGTTCATCATGATAAACAACCAAAGAGTAACTTCACACAAAATGTATTAGCAAAGCTTGAATAGTTATGCTTTTGACAAACTTATATAAAATTAGAAAATGAAATCAAGAATCTTGATTCAGTTGTACATGCCATTGTTTTCTTCTACCAATTCAAAGGAAAAGTATCAAAACTTCTGCACTCACAAATACGAATTCATGTGCTTTTCAGAAGAGATAACAGAAAGGGAAGAGTTGAGTTCAATATGCACACTAGTTGTGTTTATATGACAAGTTCAACCCTTGCGGGCTAAAGCAGCTGCAATTCCACCAACCAAAACTCCAACAGCAGTAGCAGCAATGCCGATGCCAATAACTCCATCTGTTTCAGACATGGCGATATGCATATCATTAATCAACTCTTTCTTCAAGAAACGATATACGATCAAAAAAGAAGAGTTCCATTTTGCTACCTTTGGTAATTTTCTCTTCAATTGTTTTCTTGAGGGTCAAGGCCTGCCTCCAATCCGGCGCAATCTGTAGATTTACTAATTTAGGAGAAATGACGATTGCCAATAAAAAGAACTTGTGTATGCATGTGAATAATGAAAGCAACAGAATTGCACGAATGCACTTCCAAGCAATGCAATTTCATTAAAGATGTGCTGAAATTAATGTCAAGGGTGGAGCAAAGGTAAAATAAAGATAAAACCTCCAAACAACGATCAACAAGCTGCCTGCTTCTTGGAAAGTCCCCGCTTCTATAGTAACCAACAGCCAGAAGATAAAGCTTTTCCCTCATTTGCAAGGGACTGCTACTGCCACCCAAAGAAGCTGCAAATGACAAAATAAGTAATGAACTGCTAGGGAAGGAGAAGGTAAAAAAGAAGTAAACGTGAAAAGGAATATGCACTAGGAAAATGTAATAGCTCAAAGCATTCAGGAAATTCTTTATGAAACTCCCTCAGTTCAGGGAAAGGAAATGTCAAGGACAAATGCATGATGCAGCGTGTAGCCAAAAGGAGAAGGAAGGGAAGAAGAAAAAGTTCAATAGCTCTATATACTGACCTTCAAGCATTGCTATCCCACGCTGTATATCTTCAGGCCTTCTTGAGTGAACAAGAGCCCAAGATAAACGCATAATGCATTCACTTTTAAGGTCATCAGATGAACCTTTTTCAGCCTCAGCAACTTCACGTTCACAACCCTGTAGACATATTGCAACTTCAATATTCAAATACTAATTAAAAGCCAAAAGGATTGCAAGAATATTCTGAATCAGTTTACATAACATCATTGCGTATGGAACTGCAAATCATTTAGATGTTCCACGGGCTATCTCCTGATTTAATTCCAGAAAGATCCACAAAGAAAATTTCTGCAGGCTTGTACTGCATCTTAACCATTTTATAAGCGAGAAAAATTGCTGGAAAATGTACTGCTTATGGTGCTAACTCATATTGTTGGGTTTCAAATGTGCACAAAAGGAATTAAAATCAGAAAAGTAAAGATCCTCAAGTCACTGCCCACTATCATGATGCAACACTTGAAATCATGTACCACAGCTTGCTTTCTACATAACGGAGCAAGGATAATTGACTGAATATTTTGTCTAGCCTCGACTTTTAATTGACTATATCAGTCTTAGACCATTATTAAGTAGTCAACCTTTAAATTCCGTTTAGAAGTACTCGTATTTCTGTCCAAAAACCAAACTTCAATTGCAGAAAAAAGAAAGTAAGCAAATGATTTCAATCAGTAAACAGCTTATAATTTAGTATCGAAGTTTCCAGGATATAATTAGAACTGTAAAATGAAGAGAGTCCTATGTGAAATAATGTTTGCTTTGCTTTTGCTCATGTTTCTATTCCGCAAAATAGCCAAATCACCAAAGTTAATACAGAATTAAAGGATACAGAATGAAAAAGTTTGTAAACTAAGTAGCATGCTCGTCTTCTCCCATGCTCTCCTTCTATAAAATAGAATATATGAGAAGCTACTTACTATTATTGGAGTGAAGTGCACCGAAATGTTATAAATCTAAAGCAAAATTTATATAGATGACTAGTATATCCAACCCCAACTAGGTTGGAGGGAGTTGAGGCATGGTTAGTTGATTGATTGTGTGGCAATCAGGTTTGAATACTTATGCCACTTCAATTTTACATTTTGTAAGTTACCTAAATTAGGATCTTTGAACTGTTTCTACATATTTTAACTCTTACTCTTGGACTTGGGATCTTTCACTATGAAAATCTATGTTTCCCATCACAAATAGAAACACGTCAAACAATTTAACAACATGACTCATAAACCTTACTTCTAAATAAGGACAGTCAGTAAATTAACTATGCTTCCTAACTAATGAGGATGAACTATATAAATCCCTCCGTACCGGTTCTTCTCTATTCAGACATTCTGGATAAAGAAAAACTTATCAAATACCAGAACTTAACAACAAACCATGAAACTTCAATTCTAGCTAAGAATAATAACCAAAATCCATTTCACTTCAATCCAAACTAATTAGCATCTAACAAATTGATTGCTTTAGCTTAAATTTTCCGTTTCAAGTGTTTCTAGGCTAACAAACATATTAAATTCTATATTTCCTCTTTCATCTATCAGATCAAAAATACCACCGATTTCAACATATAATCCTTTTTTAAAAATGTATACTACTCAACCTATCACGCAAAAGCTAGGGCACCGGACCAACAAGATATTGAGCAACTTTGATTACAAAAAGTGTCCTTTTAGTATTTGTACCTTTAGCAGTGACACGTGACACCCCTCGTACCAAGGTAAATCCGCTCCTACCAACACACCACCCTCCCCAGACTCCACTAGTGAGATTACAAAGGATATGTTGTTATCGTTGTTACATTTAACCTAAATTACATCTCTAAGCTCAATTTACAGACTTGATTAAGCATCTTATTCAAAAATGGTTTCTTCTTAAAAACAGATAACAGAACAAAAACAAAAAAAGGTACAATTTTTATATTAACAACGCTCGATGAGTTCCTTATAAGCTCAATTTCAACTAATCATAGAATCAAATACACAAATCACAGAGACATTCAGATAGAAATCTACCGCAGTTCTCTAGTAAACGCTCAAATCTGTCAATCAAATCAAATAAGAATCGCAAAAAAAAAAAAAAACTTACAGCGACTATATCAGAGTCGCACCAAGGAATTTGATCTCCGCCGGTGAAGAAATCGCCGATTGAATCGAAGAATTTTCCGATTTTCGCATCCATTTTGTTGAAATTGTTCGAAAGGAGAGGGAAATGTGGCTAAATATGTAAAGTAGAAAGTGACAAAAAATAAATACTATAGAATAATACAGCTTCTTAGTTAAGTTTTTTTGCTTAGAAACTAAGGCAAATAATACTCAAACAAAACCGTGTGCCAATATTTCGATAAAATGATCAAAATAGTCCTTAGCGTCGGAGAATAGATTGTTTTAGTAGATTACATAAATTATTTGTGAAATTTCAAATATTCGAACTCTAACAAGCTCTGTTTAGAGTTTTAGTTATAAAAATTTTAAACTTCAGTATTGGATATTGAAATTGTTCTGTGTTTTAATTGAGGGTATCTTTTTTTTTTATAGAAAAGTTAATTTTGCTTTAAAAAATATTTAATAAGCTTGTTAGATTTTTTCATTTTCAAAATTAGAGAGAAGGAGATTATAAAAAAAGTAATCAAACATTCACTAATAAAATAAAAATTTAAATAGTTAATATATTATGTTATTAAAATTCTCTTAATATCTCTACTTATGTTCGATGATCTATTAATATTCGTAAAATGATCAAGAGATATTATAATTGAAAGCACTTGAATTAGTAAAAAGAAAATAAAGTAATTTTCAATTTAGAATTTTGCAAATAAAGAGGAGATTATCCAAGGATATCATGTAGTTAATATGTAACTAGTTCTTCTTTAATTAAAGATTTTAAATTTTCAATATTAAATTTTTTTAATAAAATTACTTCTTTTGAATAAATTTATGCGATGCAAATCACAATTATTTGAACTATAGTCTATAGCAACATACGAATATGTAAGATATGTTACATGACAAACAAATAATACGTTGTAATAGATGAGAGTTTTAAGCAAAAACATTTAAACTTAATTTACATCCTTAAATCATTCTTATTAACAAAAAAGTCTCTCAATTATTTAAAATTTAACAACTTTCATTCTTTTGTTAAAATTTATCAAAAATTAACAATCTCTTCATAAAAACGTGTACAATTTATACTATTCTCAACAAAATTTCCTAAATCACTTACATCTAAAATATTACTATAATCTTTTTTAGCAACAACGTTTGCAATATGTCTTCCTTTATTAGCAATTTTGTTTTCCTTTGATTTTTGATTTGTAAAATGCCGTTGAAACATTTTCTTCTCATTAAATCTATAGAAAATGGTATCGATCGAATACTTTTACTTTCAATAATGAAGAATGAAACTTGAACGCCTTAATTTTAAGAAATTCTTTTGAAATCTTTTGTTAACTAGTAATGAAATTATAGAAAAAAAAGTTTTTCATGAAGAATAATAGAAAATTTATGTGAAATTCACTAATTTTTTGATAACTTTTTATAAAAGAATGAAAGTCGTTAAATTTAAATTTAAGAATGTAATTTAAATTAGGACTATATGTTTTTAGTTAAAACTAGGGTTATTATTGCTTTAATTAGACGTGTCACATTCAAGGGTTGAACATAAAATAACCTTGGTAAAAAATATTTTGTCATATCATATCTTATACTATACAAATTCAAAATATAATCAAACTCTAATATAAATTTCGGAAAAAAAAACACACATACATGACATCATTCGAATATATAAAACATAGAGAGTTAAAATACTCTTCAAGATACCCAAATCTCTTCAACTCTCTCCCCTATAGTTTTTGTATTCTTCCCCTCTTTAGTTCACCAAATTTCTTCCCTTTTTTGCTTCCTGAAATTAGTAATCAGTGCGATGTATGTCAATTTTGAGTTATAGATTATGCTTATACTCTCTCTTTCTTCTTTCTGTACATGTATTTATGTTCCAATTTTTGTTCTTTGTATACAGATGCACAAAGGGGCGCTTCAATCTTCGCATTCTCCGCTGATTTGGGGTTCGAATTTTGAGTTAATAAGTAAAAGGGGTTAACGAAAAACCCAGAGAAATTTGACGAGAGATCATGGAAGGTATCGTTTTTTTTTAAAAAAAAGTTATCGTTTTTTCCTTTGTTATTAGCTAGCTAGATCAATTTTGGAATCTGAGTATGTTACATGTTGTTCAATTTAGTTTCCGTTTCATGGAAAGTTACAATCTTGGGTGCTGTTTTGGAATCTTGAATTTGGGTTTTAGAGGTCTAAGTTTCATCAGATTATATTGCTATTTTTTTAAATTTCAAGCCAGCTTAAGTGCAACTTGACTAGTTACATGGGTTAGTGGCTGCTGCTACCTTCCAACGATACATGTATAGGGTAACTCTGTCTAGAAATTACATAGTGTTTTTGCCTCTGCTGACTGCTGGAATTTGAACTTAAGATCTCATGGTTCTTAATTCCATTTTATTGACCATGAGGCCACACTTTTGGGGTGCTATTTTAGCTTGCTACTCCCGGCTTTGACTTGACGTAGAGTTTATGGAAGTAAAGAAAGACTTGTGAATTTGTGGTGGTCTTAAACTAAAGATATGTAGGTAGTACCAAAATATCCATTAATTTTGTGGACTTACACTTGTCATCTAGAAAGTTAGAATTAATGAGTACCCAGGAAAAGGAAGTAAGATAAATAAATTGAAAAGGAGGGAGCATAAGTTACGCCTGGTACTATGGATGACTACTTTTCTGCATCGTGGTTAGTTGTGGATTTTGCTTTCCACCCTAATCAACTAGATAGGTTTTTTTCCTTTGGTTTGAAAATTAGATCTCTCAAATAATGCTTATGAATTTGTTCAATTTATAGTTGGACCTACTGGTGTTGGAACTTGGAACAATTGATTGTGATCTTTATTTCCAGCTTGTGTCATTGTTGGCTTTATTAATTTCTTTTATCCATACTCTAGATTCACATGAAATACATTCTGAAGATGATAAAGGTCATGTTGGGAAACTCAAGGCAAGAATAATGAAGACACCTGCACAACTTGAAGGTCTTGAGAAATTCTATCAGGGTAACAACTCTTACTAACTTTTTCTTGTTTTGCAATAAGCTTCTATGCTGTATGTTATTTCAAATATAACTATGAGAGAACTTGCAAAATTTCAGAGCATAAGTATCCTACAGAGTCAATGAAATTGGAGGTGGCACAGTCATTGGGATTAACAGAAAAGCAGGTTTCTGGGTGGTTTTGTCATAGGCGGTTGAAAGACAAGAGGCTATCGAGTCGGGAAACAAATGCAAAAGGAAGACAAGATCGTTCAAGCGGTGTCATTCAGGACCGTGGCAGCGGTTTTAGACAGGATTCTTGTGGAAGTACTAAGCAAGGAGATGATAAATATTTTGATCATCGGGAAGTTGAGAGTAGAAGATTAACTGGGCCAGAAGTCTCAACTGCGGATGTGACGCGTGAAGCTGACACTAGGTATAGAGCAGAGTCTAACCTCATGGAGGACACACCTTCAGGAAGTAGCTCTTCCTTACGTGATGCACGTTTTTCACAAAACGTAGAATCATTTGATATGGCAACTTCAAGATACCTACCAGGTAATGAACCTACTGATCTCAAGTGTGTGAAACCAAGGACTGGCCCATCAGGGTATCTAAAAGTGAAAGCAAAGGTAGAAAATGCTTCAATTACTGCTGTGAAGAGGCAATTGGGAAGTCTCTACCGCCAGGATGGTCCACTACTTGGTGTAGTATTTGACCAGCTTCCACAGGGTGCTTTTGAATCATCAGTGCAAACTCCTGTTGACGGTGAGTTAAAATGGTTGCTTCTCTTTCATTGTTGACCTTTTTTAAGTCTTTTTTCATCCATTCATTTCATTGACTTGTGAGTGAGCATGCCTTTCTCTCCCAGAAGAAGCTTTGTGTCCTTAAAGCATGCTAATTCTGTTCCTACTTAGTTTGTTTTTTTTGAGAACTAATTCAGTCCCTATTTAGTTTAGCTTTTGATTTTAGATTTTGTTGTGCTTCTATACAACTAAAACACTTCTCTCATCATATGGCTCTGTGAAAGTTTATGTACAGTTTCGTAAGGAACAACATATTTTTGTATATAGAACAGTTCTTTTTTATGTTTAAAAAATAATTATGACAACAGTGTTTATTTTATAAGAAATGCTAAAATGATCCTGATTACTTAACAAAATCAGCTCATATTGGCAATATTGTTAAATTTGGATTACGACAAAAGCTGATTCTGTTCTTTAGGTTTTATAAGAGCGGTAATTATGAATTTAATGGATTAGGGTCCTCTTGTCTCCTATCTGCAAGTTGTGAAGTCCCTTTTTCCATTTTCTGTTGATACTATGGGGTTTATTTTGTGCTAGTCTTTTTATTGAGGTCATCTTAAACACATGCTTGTATATCCAGAATTACGTGTTTGTCTGCTCTTAATTGAGTTGGCAGAACAAAGCTGAGAACCTTGTAAACTTTAATTTGGTTCATATCTTTTGAGAGGAATAAATTAAAATTTTAATAATATTTTATCAACTTCGATGTGCCCATTATCGTAATTTTGTGTTGATTGAAACTTTCACGTACACAAGTACATGGTGTGTAACATCCTCTATTATTCAGATTAATTTTTGTTTAGATGTAAAAAGAGTGAGGGTTATTTGTTGCTGAATGAGTGAAGTTCTTTTTGCCATGTCTAATACCACTTCTACTCAGCATTGTACTTCATTTTCAAGTTTTTATGCTTGAGCATGCATCTTTTTTTTTGGTTTTTGCATCTCATTGTGGATTCTTAAAGTGTAGTTTAGTGTCTAATACAGAGAGTTGCTGACTTTTACTTTCATATTAATGTTTGTCAGACCCTATATATTCTGGAGAACCTGTTCCAGATCTTACACCAGATTTCACTAAAGTCGACAAGCGATCCAATTCATGCATAGTAAGTGGATCTTGTGCAACTTGATCTTAGTGATTTGGTAAACTTTGATTTCATAGTTCTCAACCATGAACTTACTGCATTATATACAGGAGTGCTTGATTTGTGTCAAGTTGATAATTAATTGAATTTAGACTAGGAATTTTATGTATATCGTTTACTCTTGTGACAACAGTTGCTGATATACTTCAGTCAACTGATCTTTTAAATGAATAATGTGAAGGAAGTACCAATCATAGAACTGTGGTATAGCAACACTACACAAAAGAATCATGTAGGGCTATTAATTTGAACTTCTCTTTTGTTTAGATATTTTGCATTGGACCATGGATATACCTTTTTTAAAAAAGAATCATCCACCGTGGAGGAAAACTTGTTTTAGCGAGACCTTACCTATCTCGAGGTTTTAAATATCTTTACATTTTTCTACTGGCTCAAATGTGAATGGGTTGAGATAAAATTGTGCTTTATTTAGTGCCTCCTGCCCTACCATATCTAGATCTTACAATCAAGGTTAAAGCACTTAAGTCAATCTGTTGAATTACCTACTCTGCTTTTACATTGGTCCAATAGGGGTATGGATCCATTTCCAAGATAAACTCTCATGGCTCTGATTTGGATGGTGCAAACTTAAAAAAGTCAAACAAGTCTTCTCATCCTGAATATTACATCAACCAAAAGCCTGATCGGAATTCCTCTATGCACAATGGTGATCGGTACTATCTTGGGCGGAACTCGTCGATAGAGATGCGCAAAGATTCTGGAAGAGAAGTGGCAGTTGATGGCAGATGCAACTATAAGCTTATGGCTAAACATGATGGTGCAGCCAATCCTGGCTCTAGTGGTGGTTTTCAAAGTTCCTACATTGGAAAAGTCAACAGGGAGCAGGTGACTGCTAGGTTCACTAGCCGTGATGGCTTGAGCCTTGACATTGCGGAGGAGGAAGATCTTCAATGCAAGCCTTCAAATTTTGTCCATAAGGGAAGTAAGCAACATTATTGTCCAGAGAGAGAGCTCTCCAGTACAGTTGAAAAGGTATAATGCCATTCTTGTGCTGTGCTTCTTTGTTATCCAGCTATATCTAGATAATTTTACCTTGATTGTGATATATAGGATTACATCCATGTGGACCGACCAACCGTTGATGAAGATTATAATGAAGATCATGTGAAGATACAGTGGGAGAAGGAAATGAGGGTAAGCTTTTCAGCTCATGTTAGTATGTTACTATTTGTAATTCCTTTAGATAAAGATATGGTCATTTGAACTCTTTGAATACGAAATATTTTGAAGGTTGCCAAAAGAGCAACGGATGAGGAAGCTCCTAACCATCAAGAGTATGTGAGGAAAGCATCAGTGACTAGAATGCCATCCCAGACAAATCATCAGATAAGGTTTGGCCATGTTTAAGACCTTGGTTTCTAATCTAATGTGCATCTATATTTGAACGTATATGGCTCTATCTTGAGATGTTTGACTGAGATATCAAGGTTTTGGAGAATCATATTTAGTTCAATGGCTTTTGCTGAAACAATTTTAAAGATAGATTTGTGATGTAAAGTACAGAAGAATGCATGGTAGAAAGTTCTGCCTCTCATAAGTGATTTATGTCTCCTGTCTCCAACTCCATTACCTTGTCTTGTGCATTCATAGTAGGTTTACTTATGACACTTCTGAACAACGTACGGTCCTCTGTACATTGTGCATAGCATAGTGTTCAAACACAAACATTTGTAGCCATTACTGAGTGTGTCAAGTTCTGCTGTCTTGTATTTGTCGGTGTGATAGTAAAGATGTGAAGAATGTCTTTTACCTTCTATATATGACAAAAGTGAAACTAGTAACCTGAAATGACTGGTTCCGATAATGTGAATTATTTGCAATGCTGATGTATATAAGTTAAATGTTTTTAACAATTGTCTTCATTGTTATGCTAACAATGATACTCTCTGTGTTCGTTCTAGTTTTGCTGCAGAGATGTCATCTAGCTTTAGTGAAGATGACAAAACAGAAGAAACCAGTTCTTTTGAGGATTGAGAGATTTACAGTTTCCAGAGAAAAGTTAAAAAGTGCAGAAGCTGTAGTGATTCTTGAATTCCTATTTGTTGATAGCTTAAGTTACTTTGGATTTGTACAGTTCAAAACAACTTATAATGCTCTCATCAGTACACCAGCATGTGAAATTGAACAACTTTGGTCTCTGTACAGTAAAAGTAGTAGTACTTTTTTTTAAAATGTAGTAGCTGGATGCTGAAATTAGAAGAATATTGAATTTTATATTGACATTTAAGCTTTAGATTCAATGAGAAATTGATCAAAATAAACCTTCATCTCTTGCTGCTCGGACTCATTAAAAATTTTGCTAGGTGTGTGTCAGATTCTCCTAAAGTAGTGTATTTTGGAGGATATGATATTGTGATAACAATTGTGGACAGTTTTGGAGAGTTTGAGTAATATTGGATATTTATAAAAGGTGTCATTCGACATAACGCTTCGATTAAATCTTGATTCTAAATAAACTTGATTTTGAATTTTGATGATAAAAACTATTGGTTCTCTCTGACCCTTTGGTCCAAGCAATCAAAGTGGAAAAAAGATTTAAATAAAATAACACATCTAAGTGGTTTAGTTATATGAGATAATGAAGCATATCACGTGATATGTTTTTGTTTAAAGCCAAACTCCATTTTATTTTTTCATGTGGATAGTTTTCGTTGAGTATAATTATTGATAAGTATAATCAAAAGTGGTTAGTGGTCAATAAAATGAATTGAGAATCATGAGATTATACGTTTAAATCTCCAATAAAAACAAAAATATCAAGTGAATTCTTTTGCATTTATCCTAGCTTCGATAGACAAAGTTAACAGGTACATGATAAATGTTTTCTAAAATTAATCAAGGTGCGCATAAATTGATCTGAACATTTCAATTATCAAAAATAAAATAAAATTTATTGATAAATACATCACTACACACAAGTATGTTTAAAGAAGGGACCATGTACAATTCTCTTTTGTGGCTATTTCTTTTTCTTATACAACTAGAAAAGTGCCTAAGCTTGTAGAGTTGTGGTATTGGTCATTTTCAATATGTTGAAAAGACAAATGTTGTTATCAAGGGGCATTTTATGGTCATAATAAATCTTTAAAATTAAATAAAACAAATAAAATTTATTACTAATATATAATAAAATTTTCAAATTACCAAGAATTATAACAAAATGATAAATATATAATTATTCAAAAATACTTTTTATACTAAATTTTTTTTGAAGCGAATCCAAATATAATCGGAATAGTATATAATTTGTTTCTATATTCAATCTTTATGATTGACTTAGTAACATATGAATACTAGGAAGCATTCTGTTGATAAATCAAATCAACATTAATAAGCCACTTTTATTGGTTTACTCAATTTGAGGGGAATTTTTATGTAAATATATTTGAGTACCATATCTTAATTATTAATAATTTAAGATAATTTTATTTTTCTTCATTTTCTTTTCAAAACTTCCACTATGAAGAATAGAAATCCACACTTTAATCAGAAACCACATAAACAAAGAGACAGAAAAAAGAAAAGAAAAGAATAAAATATTAAAGTTTCTGTTAATCTATTTGATTTGACAAAAAGAAAAAAAAAAGGAATATATTTCATGTTGTTTCATTCCTTTTTTATAAAAAAAAAAATCAAGAAGGATTTTAGACAACAAGAGTTAAAAAGCATATAGTATTTTATTTGACCTCAAATAGTGTGTAAGTGCATTTGTTATTGAATCAACCATGATAGTTGAGCATACAAACAAATTATATTTTAGAGTCAAATAAATTTAAATTCATATTAAAAAATTTCGCATCAAAGAGTAAAGTATTTTTTAATAAATATAACTTTATGCATTACACTCAAATTTGAGAAAAATAATAAATGATGAAATTTAATACTTTCTTCATTCCAAATGATTATTACGTTTTGCTTCTCATAATTTAATAAATCTTCAGAATAAGATATTATTTCCTAATATTAATATTGAAAGGAAATATATCTTTAAACATTTGTCAAAATTTATATTATCACTAGTTTATTTATTTAAAAGCGTTTGATAGACACCAAAGAAGGAAAAAGGAACTAAAGAACAAGAAATAGTTCACATGAATCCAAAAAATGTCATTATAATTTAACACCAACAATAATAACAACATATTTAGTGTAATTATATGAATATGATTCGAAGATCTAACGTAAGAGATAGAAAGATTGTTTGCCCACTATATAACAATATGATATCCAGTAAATTCACTCGACTGAAGTTTGGAGGATTAATTTGGAAGTAGAAAAGTTATTTGCAACTATGATTTAATAACAACAATAACTTCAGTGCAATCACGCAAGTGAAGTCGAGAGTTTGTTTGATACGATAATTTAACAATAACATTTCCAATATAATCGCATGAGTGAAGTTTGCGGAACTAACTCGACAACTGAAGATTTGGGAGGTAGAGAAATTATTTGTCACTATATATAAATACAATATCATATTAAATATAATCACACAACTAAAGTTGAAAGGACTAATTTGAATGTAGAAAAGTTATTTGCAATTATAATTTAATAACAATAATAACAACACCAAATTTAGTGTAATCACACGAATGAGGTCGTTGAGCTAATTTGAAAGGGCGAGAGATTGTTTGCCACGATAATTTACAATAATATTACCAATATAATCACACGAGTGAAGTACGCGAAACTAACTTGAAAGCTAAAAAAACTGTTTTTGATAGATTCTCGGTATAATTTTACGGTGGAAAATACTTGATTAAATTTTCTACATAAATCCACACTCTCTCTTTCTCTCTCTTCAGTACCTTTCCCTTCTCTCTCATCTGCAAACAACACTGTATGCCTCTGTGTTTTGTTTCTTCCTTCAATTGGAAAAAATTTAGATCAATTGATTCCTCAAATAGCTATAGATTCTGCTCCTGATCTCTCTGCCATTGTTTCTCTCTCTAAAATCCCTTCTCTCTTTCTCTCTCAATCAGCAAAAACATTCCAGCTTATTACACTCATTGTCACTATTAGTTCATCCATTTGTTGTTTCGGCTATATGGGTTTCTTTCTTTATCGTTTTTCTTAGTGAAATTTATCATACCCATCAACCCATTTTCGGTTTACAAGCATTTTATTCTGAAAATTGAACTAAAGACACACAAGAAGGAGCTGAATTTGTTGTTTTTAGCTATATGGGTGTCATTCGTTTCCGTTTTTCTTAGTGAAATTTACTACACCCATAAACCTATTTTCGGTTTACAAGTTTTTTACCTTGTGGGGTTTCCTGCATTTAATGCACTGTTACTAGAAATCCCCCAAATGGCGTTGCAATTACTGCAGTTCAGTTCTTATTAAGAAATTGGGTTCTTCACTGTTTGATGAATTGATGAATTTGAGATGGTCCTTATTGGGAGGATTGAGTTTTGGAGCTGAAAGAGTTGGTGAGTTTGATGAATGAATGGGAGGAATTGGAGCTGAAAATGGGTTTTTTAGAGATTTGGGTTTACTGTGAGCGATAGTTTTGGGGTTGTCATATTTTTATGTCTGTCACTGGTAGAATGAATTCAGATGTCAACAGAGCTAGTGGACTAATTGAAAGGGATATTGAACAGGTACAAATATACTGTCAACTCTTCTCATTATTTTAAGCCCTTAATATTGTGAATAATCACTGAATTATTTGTTGAACATGCATTTCACTGGATATGTTGCTTTCCTTGAGCCGAGGGTCTATCGAAAACAAGCTCTTTACCCTCCCAAGTAGTGTTGTTAAAGGTAGGTTTAGGCTCAAAATGTGTTGATTGCCTCACTTAATGTGCACTTTACTGTTGTCATCAAGGCTCAAAGACATAGTTTTTTTTTCCATTTCTCTGTTTATATATGTGTCATTCATGCTTATAATTAATAATCTTGGACTTAATATATACTATTTGTATTTTTTCTCCCTTTGCGCCCTTTTTTCTCATTAAAGTCCATACTTTATTTGCGAGCTTTGTCCTTAAAGCCCCAGCAGACCTTAGAGTTTTTTTATGCCTTTTATTTTAGTAACACTGCTCCCAAGCCCACTCTACCCCTCCGACATTAGACGGGGTATGTTGTTGATGCATTTCTGTCATATTGGTTATCTGTAGTAAGCTGGATATGCATGTTTAACAAAGTTATTGGATTTAGAAGATTTGTCTCAGTAATGCCTTTGGTCTATGCCTTACTCCTCTGTAGAAGAAATATAGTTGAATAGAGATCTTAGTGAATGAAGGATGTTATGTGAACAAATATAAAGGTTGTCTCATTAGCAAGTTTGCTCTTGCTAATGAAACTAGAATTTGTCGCCTTCAGATTTTGTAAATTTTGGAAAAAGATACTTTTTTAAAAAAAAAAATAGGAAAGATTGCAGATTTTGTAATTTTCCAAATATGAATTTGTGCAACACCAAACAAAAACTTTGATTTTAATAATTAGTTTACACATATAGTTTTGGTGAACACATATAGTTTTGGTGAAAGGAGACTTCAGTTTATGCATAAAGATTTGGTGAAAGGAGACTAAAGTCTGAGATTTTTAATGTTAAAAAATAAGTGTTACTAATGCACCTACTTTAAAGAGTCTGTCTTGTTGTATTTACTTCCATGACCTAATTCAGAAATCTTAATTGTTTGCGAGTCTTATAATATTAGTCATTCTCTCTTTGCATATGCAGTATTTAGTTTAATGTCCTATTAGCTTCACATTCCTTTTATTTGATTTATCTCAGGCCATAACTGCGCTAAAAAAGGGGGCATGTTTGCTGAAGTATGGAAGAAGGGGAAAGCCAAAGTTTTGTCCCTTCCGTCTGGCAAATGTAAGCTTCATTTCGTTCTTTTTTTGTTACTTTTTCTTACATTTGGCTCTTGCCTTTCTTGGCATTGAAATCTTGTTTGAGATTGTATGCATCCCAACTTTGTAATCATATGAGCTGGGTGAGTTGAGATGGGCGTCGATGTAGATCCAACTATACCACACTTTGCTGCACTTAGATTCGTTCGGTGAGACCCCACATCTAGACGACTAGATGTTGTTACAAGAACCCCTATCATTTATTCGGGAGATCGAGATCGAGTTCTCCATACTGAGAGTTTTAGGAAGTAGAACTGGTTACGAGGAAGCGTGTAATAGGCGGACATTGGCATCCTCTATAGTTGGAAGTGTAGGTTCACCATGACATTGGTGTCTTAATGAAGCAAATTAGTACATTTATGCATATCTTTCTCCTTTATTTAACAGTGCAGTTGAAGTTTGTTCCCGATATTCAATTTTATGTGTCCAACGTGTAGATATTTCATCCTCAACGCTCGTCTCAGTTCTGATTAGTGACTGGTAATATTTACTAATATGAGTATACTTATCAAAAAAGTAAAAGATTTAATATCATGATTGCAATTTCCTTTTGTTACTTTGTCTTCAGTTATCGCATGCATGTATCTGAAAACTCGAGTTGAATTAGTATCCTTTCGATTTGTAAATAATAGTATGAGAATGTCTGTTGTGATATTTGAAAAGTAAAACATAAGGAATCAAAGCCCTTCAGCCTCTGTGACAATTTGAAACTGATAAATAGTAACGCAACTGCCATACACAAAAATGAAGCAAAAATAGTCACTCTGTTTCATGATAATAAGTAAGAAAATTGGAGTTTACTGAAAATCGGCAGTCTGAGTTCTCTTCCAAATGCTTGCCTTTACCATTGGCACAGAGGTTCTTTGTTCATAATTCCTGTTGTCATATAATTATTGTGAAGTAGTGTATTTGACTGCTTTTAGAATACACATGTGAACTTCATCCAGGTATTTTGTTTTTTGTTTCCTTGTCCCAAATAGTGCCAACATTTGAGATCATGTTTCTATCTTTCTCGGGTTTAAACCTAAAGCCTTTGAGGATCACCATTTCCTTATTTGTCAGGTTGATGACTTTGCTTATAAATAAACTGTTACTGATATAAAATAGTCTTAAGCTCGCTGTATGGATATCAATTATTTCGATATACCTTTCATTATTGAGGTAGGAATTTACTTCAAAAATCTGTGTATTACATCATTGTATCGTAGCTAACATAACTACTGTGCTCCTTGGAACTTAGTTTTAATTGAAGGTAATGCTCGGAGTCTAAAGAAGAAGTCTGTCATTATGTTTCAGGACGAGTCTGCTCTGATATGGTTTTCAGGTAAAGAGGAGAAACACCTTAAGCTGAGTCATGTGTCAAGAATAATATCTGGACAGCGCACTGTAAGTTTTCTCTGCTGAAGAGAGCTAATCTCCTCTCTATGAACTTTTGATATGTTTTATATGATTCTATCTACAAATTTGTCCTTCTTTCTATATCTCCTTCTGTTTTTTCTAAATGGAGATGGAAGAACTTATATGGTGAAAGGTCAAATATGTGGTTAAATATATGCGTATTAGTGGCTCAAATGGATTTATAAGTTATCATAGTTCAGTAATTAACTTGCATCTTAATTAGTCCATGAGCTTCTGTTTCACTAAATGTTTGTTTCTGTTGCTTAGCAATCCCTACTGTCTGTTCATTAGTGAACATATATATAGAAAGAAGGTAATAGTTAAGGTTTTAAAAGATGTTAAGGTTAATACAAAGCTAATGGAAAACAAAGACTGCAGCTGGAACAAAAAGCCGAGAAAAATAACAGAATAGAAGTAGAAGGACCTCTTTAATTTCAGTTACATATATAAGACCCTCGAATGAAATAAAAACAATAACACATGACCTAACAGTTAACTAAATAACTCCTAAATATTTGGAATACATGACCAACAACTAATTGACTAAGTCTTACTTAAAACAAAAGCAGTAAAACTAAATTTACTGCAGTTCAAAAGCAGATTCCTAACATTTTTCGCTTTGGAAACTGTAAACTCCAATTTCTGTCTGAGAAGCTTGAATTTGCTGACCGGTATAGGCTTATAAATAGTTCTGCTTGCTGGTTTTCAGACTTGCAGTAGACTAGAGTCACTTCTTCCCTTTGCTGCACTTCTCTCGGGAAATAGAACTTGATGTTGAAATGCTTGGTCTTCTTGTGAAACACCGGATTGTTTGAGATTGCAATAGCTGCCTGGTTGTCAACAAGAATGATAGTACTCTCCTTCTGTTTCAAATGTAAATCACACATGATCTTTCTAAGCCACAAGACTTGGTTTATTGCTCCTGTTGCTGTTGTTAATTCAGCTTTTGCAGTGGATTGTGCAACTATCCTGTTTTTAGATGACCATGAGAAGATTCCTGAACCTAGGCTGAAACAATGGCCAGAGGTACTTCTCACATCATCTGCGGATCCAACCCAATCACTATTTGAGAATCCAAGTAACTTGAAGCTTGGACACTTCTCACACGTTACACCATAATCAACAATACCTTTAATATATCTAATATTCTTTTTGTTGCTCTTAAATGCAATTCACTTGCACAATGCATACAACGAGATAAGAGACTTACAACAAATATAATATCAGGCCTTGTTGCAGTGAGGTACATTCAAAAGCACCCAATCAAGCTTCTATAATAACCTTCACAAACTTTGTAGACTCATCTTCTTTATAGAGCTTCTCTTTTTGATTCATCGGCGTGCTCATCGACTTGCATTCCTCCATTTGAAATTTCTTCAGAATTTTTTTTGAGAATTAAAACCATTGCATTGCTAATAATTTCGACAGAATTTCAGATGATCATCTGTCCTACTATATCAAGCTCTTGGCGCTTGCTTTAGACCATAAAGAGCCTTTTTAAGCAGATATACTTTTTCTTCATCACCATGTTTCACAAATCCTGATAGTTGCTTGACATATATTTCCTCCTCCAGTATGCCATTTAAGAAGGTTGATTTGACATTGAGTTGGAACACCTTCCATTCTATTTGTGCTGCTATTGCAAGTAGCAATTGATTGTGTCTAATCTTGCTACATGAAAAAGAAGTGTAAGAGTAATCAACACCATAAATTTGTGCATACCCTTTAACTACGAGTCTCGCATTGTGTTTGTTGAATGAACTATCTGCATTTAACTTTGTTCTGAAGATCCATCTCACACCAATGACTTTTCTATCTTCAGGTTTGTCGACTAATACCCAAGCTTTATTTTTCTCAATCATGGAGATCTCCTTGATTGCTTTCTTTTATTTTGGGTTTTATTTTGGTTCTTGAAGAGCTTCTACTGCTCCAGTACCACTGGTCATTCTCCTAATTTCTGAGAATTCATTTTCACTAAAATGAACATTTCTTGTGATTGTCATCTTTCCTGTTTGAGGATGATAGATCTTGTAAGCTTTAGAAACTCCACTATAACCCACAAGGGTGCCTGTTAATTGCCTTCTTGTCAAGTTTGTCACGTTTAATGTGAGGAACATGAACAAAACACTCAACCAAACACTTTAAGAAAACTCAGTGAAGGCTTAAACTCGTACCAAGCTTCAAATGGTGTTTTATCCTCCTAAGCTTTCGTTGTAAGTCGATTCTGCCTAAAACTACGGTATTTGCTGCTTCTACCCAAAATATCTTAGGAACTCCTTCTCATGCAACATACACCTGGTTATCTACATTATCCATCTGTTTCTTCTTTCACTAACACCATTTTGTTCTGGTGTCTATGGCGTTGTAAGCTGATGCACAATGTCGGCCTCCTCACAGAATGAATCAAATTTTCTTGAGGTGTATTCCTTCCTATTATCTGACCTCAAAGCTTGTATCTTACAATTACTTTGATTTTCCTTCAATTTCTTGAATTTCCAGAATACACAAGCAACTTCTGACTTGAATCTCAAGAAAAAAATCCAACACATTCTTGTAAAATCATCAATGAAAATAATATAATAGATGCGACGTTGTAGTGATGGAGTTCTTTGAGGCCCGGCGACATCAGTGTGAACTAGTCGTAGCTTTTGTGAGGCTGTGTAGGTTGAATTTGGAAATGAGTTTCTGTGTTGTTTACCATATTGGTAGGCATGGCATTTTGTGGAATTTGCTTCCAGATCAGGTAAGTTCACCATTTTCAACTTTTGAATTTTGACAAGCCCTTGATAATGATAATGCCCAAGTCTCTTATGCCACAACTCAGCGACATTTGTTTTTGCTAAATACAACATTTTCTCTTCCTCAAATAGATCTAATGAGAAACTTTCTTCTCATTTTGACTTTGAACTAATCATGTCTCGAGGAATCCTTAATCAAGCAGTATTTATCTTCAAAATAAAGTTTGAAACCTTTTTCTAAGAATTGACAAACAATTAACAAGTTCCGATCTAAGTCAGGTACATAAAGAACACCTGCTATTGTTTTTGTAACCGCTTGTGTCTCAATTGCAATAGTTCTTCTTCCTTTTGCTGGAAGGTGACCAACATGGCCTATTCTAACCTTTGCAACTCGAGTAGGCTTCAATTTTTATGAAGAGTTCTTTATCATGAGTCATGTGATTTGTGCATCCGCTATCAATCAGCCACAACTCACTGGAAACATTACTTGCAAAACATGATGCAACAAATAGTTGATACTCCTCTTGTTCATTAAAAACTTGAGAGCATATACATCCCGCTACTGAGTTTTTCTGTTACAAATGTTTTTTTCGTGCCCAAAGTGATTGCACTTAGTTCAGGCCTTCTCCAACACTTGAAAGGTGCGTGTCCGATCTTGTCGCAATGCTTACAAAGAGGGAATTTTCCTTTGAAGCTACCTATTTTGTTTTTGTTATTGCGTGCGCACCTTCTCCATCTCTTGGTTGGTACGTCTTGTTCTTTTCTTTATATCGTCCATCATCTTGATGCTTGGCAGGTAAGGCTCCTTCAACATCTCCTTCTCGTCTCACAACACGTCGTTGCTCTTGTGCTTTAAAGGCCATTAAGAGCTTCGTTAGTGTAATATTGGACAATTCCTTAGTATTTTCTGTGGTTGTAATGGTCGCCTCAAATCTTTCCGGTACTGTTACAAGGATTTTCTCAACTGTCGTTAAAAGTGGTACCCAACAATCTGATGTGATTTGCTATGTTAAGAAGTCAGTCAAAGTACTCCTCGATGGTTTCATAGTCCTTTATCCTTTGCAGCTCAAACTCACGTACCAAATTGAGCACTTGCATCCCTCGAATTCTTTCATCTCCTTCATACTCAGTCTTGAAATAATTCCATACCTCTTTTGCTGACTTCAGGGACATGATACATACATACTATGAAACTGCAGCAAATAAACATGCCTTTGCCTTAGATTTCCTAACTTCCCTATCCTGGTGATTTTTAATCTGCGGCATTGTGGGATTGTTTGGCAAGGGAGCAATCTCATATTCATCTTGTACAGCCTCCCAGAGATCCAAAACTTTCAGATTTGCCTGCATTTTTAACAGCCTAGAATCACTAACTTTCTCCACCAAAAGTTGGTGGTGCCATTGAAGAAAAACTTCCTTCTCCGTTTATAATATTCACGAAATATGATTTGTGCGCGCACACACACAAGTCCTTCAAGAAAATAAAGCTCCTGATACCAATTGAAGGTTTTAAAAGTTTTTAAGGTTAATACACAACTAAAGGAAAAAACAAAGACTGCGACTGAAACTAAAAGATGAGAGAAGTAACAGAATAGAAGTAGAAGGACCTCTTTTATTAATGCTTCAGGTTACATATATAAGAACCTCAAATGAAATAAAATAATAATGCACGACCTAGCAGTTCACTAAATAACTCCTGAATAAAGGAACACATGACTAACAACTAATTGACTAAGTCTTACTTAAAACAAAAGCCGTAAAATTTAATTTACTGCAGTTCAAAAGTAGATTCCTAACAAATAGACTAAGAGTTCCTTGGAGAGAACTGTAATCCAATGTGCATCAAATTAGTGAGATCTAGCAAGATAAGCAACCTAAATGTTAAATTTGATACATAATTTTAATCAATGTTCTTGAACTATCATGAACCGTGTCATCAGTGTCCACAAATGTGTCTCAAAAGAATAGCTTCTTTATCTTCTTTTGGAAATATCATGTTAAATATATTCTTAGTCTTTTAACTGTCAAAATTAAGAGGACATAAGAGGAAGAAAAATTGGAGGATGGTAGGGATCAAACATCTTCTGCTAAAGGAATTTTTGCTTATGTCATGGTTAATCAACAAATGTATACTAATCTATTTGTCTTCATTTCTCTGTCTCTTCTATATGTATATCCGCATATGCTCCTCAATAAGTAAACATGGTTACTCGTAAACACTTTTTTCCTTTGAATTGGTAAATAAATATTTTTATTGATACTAAAGGAAACACTTAGATGGTTCTTGCAGATGCATAATGTGGGAACCACCTATAAAAAAATTAAACAGAAAAGCCCCAGTGTGGAAGATCAATAAACCTGTAAAGGACTAATGAACTCTAGCATGCTGTCTTCATCCTTTATGTCTTGCATGTTTCACCAAAAACTATACCACAATTTTACGCTTGATGTCTTTTCATATGTTATATACGTCATTCTGAGGAAATATTGCTGAATTTGTATGCTTATTTTCATGTTAAAACTATGTGGTCGTCTGAACACTCTGGGTTAAAGTCCATGCTATACTAGCTGTTGTTGGTTTGATTTTGTTCGCTTTATCGTAAGTAATGATTTCTTTGGGCTTGTTCACATAGGTACAGACTTTGATGATATGAATTTGGCATCAATGTCTTTTTCTTTTTTATTTTGCCAAATTTTTAGTTCTTATTGGACATGCTTTCAGTCTAGTCTAACAACCTATATGAAGGGTTAGTGGTGTATTGGACTGATAAACATTGCTTTTGCTCTTTTCCAGCCAATATTTCAAAGGCATCCACGACCTGAGAAAGAGTACCAATCTTTTTCTCTCATATATAATGATAGATCACTGGATTTGGTAAGAATTTCATTAGTAACAGCTGTATCTTTTTTAGAGGGAAATTTTGTATGTAATTCAGGCAATTTTGTCTTATTTTTGAATGAATCGGTTACAGAAACTCACTCTCACACCTTGCTCTTCAATCGTATGTTCTAGATATGCAAAGATAAAGAGGAAGCAGAGGTATGGTTTAGTGGCTTGAAGGCTTTAATTTCACGAGGGCACCAGCGAAAGTGGAGAACAGACTCAAGGAGCGATGGAATTCCTTCTGGTGCCACTAGTCCCAGAACATATACGCGGAGAAGCTCTCCTCTGCATTCTCCTTTTGGTAGTGGTGATAGCTCACAGAAGGTACGTTCCTTCCCTCACGCCTAAGCATGCATATGTAGCTGATACTTTATGTTTGTCAATATTGAGGTTCAATTATATAATTTTGTTTTTCTCTAAGTTGAATGACATCATTTTTCCATCAGGATGGTGGTGACCAACTTCGCCTTCATAGTCCATATGGAAGCCCACCTAAAACTGGTGTAAATAAGGCCTTTTCTGATGTTATTTTATATGCTGTACCTCCCAAGGGCTTTTTCCCTTCAGATTCTGCTAGTGCTTCAATTCATTCTTTATCTTCTGGAGGTTCAAATGACATACATGGTCAGATGAAGGCAATGGGTATGGATAATTTTAGAGTAAGCCTTTCAAGTGCTGTTAGCTCATCAAGTCAAGGGTCTGGTCACGATGATGGTGATGCGCTAGGAGATGTTTTCATGTGGGGGGAAGGGACTGGTGATGGTGTCCTGGGTGGTGGACCTCATAGGATTGACAGTTGTAATGGTGTCAAAGTAGATTCGTTGTTGCCCAAAGCTTTAGAGTCTGCAGTTGTACTAGATGTCCAAAATTTAGCTTGCAGTGGAAAACACGCAGCACTAGTAACAAAGCAGGGTGAGATGTTCTCTTGGGGTGAGGAATCAGGAGGCAGGCTTGGGCATGGTGTCGATTCTGATGTTTTGCATCCAAAGCTTATAGATTCCCTCAGCCATACAAACATTGAACTTGTTGCTTGTGGTGAAAATCATTCCTGCGCTGTAACACTTTCTGGTGAATTGTACACCTGGGGTGCCGGAGATTTTGGTCTTCTTGGGCATGGGAATGAAGTTAGTCATTGGGTCCCCAAAAGAGTAAATGGACCCTTAGAGGGCATACATGTTTCTTATATCTCCTGTGGGCCCTGGCATACCGCTGTGGTGACCTCTGCTGGCCAATTATTTACTTTCGGGGATGGGACTTTTGGAGTTCTTGGTCATGGAGATAGAAAGAGTATTTCAAAACCAAGGGAAGTGGAATCTCTGAAGGGGCTTCGAACTGTTCGAGCAGCTTGTGGGGTTTGGCATACTGCTGCAGTTGTTGAAGTCATGGTGGGGAACTCTAGTTCAAGCAATTGTTCTTCAGGGAAACTTTTTACTTGGGGAGATGGGGATAAAGGTCGACTTGGGCATGGTGACAAGGAGTCAAAACTTGTTCCTACTTGTGTTGCAGCTCTTGTTGAACCCAATTTTTGCCAGGTTACTTGTGGACATAGCTTGACAGTTGCTTTAACCACTTCAGGTCATGTATATACAATGGGAAGTCCTGTATATGGTCAATTAGGTCATCCTCAAGCTGATGGGAAGCTTCCTTGTCATGTTGAAGGAAAACTCTCAAAGAGCTTTGTGGAGGAGATAGCATGTGGTGCTTACCATGTTGCTGTATTGACTTCCCGAACTGAAGTTTACACATGGGGGAAGGGAGCAAATGGAAGATTAGGTCATGGTACTACTGATGACAGAAATTCTCCCACCTTAGTGGAAGCTTTGAAAGACAAGCAAGTCAAAAGTATTGCTTGTGGTACTAATTTTACGGCAGCTATTTGCCTTCATAAATGGGCGTCAGGGGTTGACCAATCCATGTGTTCTGGCTGCCGTCTTCCTTTTAATTTCAAAAGGAAGCGCCACAACTGTTATAACTGTGGTCTTGTCTTTTGTCATTCATGTAGCAGCAAGAAATCACTGAAGACATCAATGGCACCAAATCCCAATAAACCTTATCGTGTCTGTGATAATTGTTGTAATAAATTGAAAAAGGTTATTGAAACTGATGCTTCATCTGAGGCTTCCATGAGTCGAAGAGGAAGCCTGAACCAGGGGTTAACTGATGACATAGATAAAACTACTAAGCTGGATATAAGGTCTCGACCTCATCTAACTAGATTTTCTTCGATGGAATCCTTCAAACAAGTTGAAACCCGCTCTTCCAAACAGAAGAAAAAGTTTGAATTCAACAGCAGTCGTGTGTCACCTATTCCTAGTAGTAACTCACAATTGGGAGCTCTGAATAGTTCCAAATCTTCCAATCAAGTGTTTGCCTCATCCAAAAAGTTCTTCTCTGCTTCAGTTCCTGGTTCAAGGATTGTTTCTCGAGCAACATCACCAACATCTAGACGGGCCAGTCCACCTCGTTCTACTACACCAACTCCAACATTGGGTGGACTTACATCTCCAAGGATTGTAGTGGATGATGCTAAAAGGACAAATGGAAGTCTTAGTCAAGAGGTTGCTAAATTAAGAGCACAGGTAGGTTGTTTTTCTACTATGCAGCTATTTCCTTCTGATGCAGTTTCTTCACCTCTCTACATGTTTTTATATTTGTTTCTGATATGGCTCTCAAACTTTTCAATGAGGTGCTGATTTGGCCTGTCACAAATAAAAAGTACCAAAATGTCTAGTTTTATGAAAAACATTAATAGCTGCATTTATCGAGTTGGTGATAGAAAACAAGATAAGCTTGTGTATGATTTTAATGCTTGTGCCAACTTTTAATATTGCTATGTGTCCAAACTCCTTGACTATCTTTATCATAGGTGGAAACTCTTACACGCAAGGCTCAACTTCAAGAGGTAGAACTGGAAAGAACTAGTAAGCAACTGAAGGAGGCAATATCAATTGCGGGGGAGGAGACAGCCAAATGCAAAGCAGCAAAAGAAGTGATCAAGTCACTTACTTCTCAGGTAAGTTAAGAGTCATTTTTACCATTTTTACAAAAGTTGTGCATGTGTAGGAAAAAAGTTGTGCTGCTCTTCATTTCTCAGTTTCGTTAGCTTCTCGTCCTGAGATTATGTACTGTGTGTCTTTGTTTTTTATAGCTGAAGGAAATGGCTGAAAGGCTGCAAGTAGGTCCTGGCCGAAACGTCAAATCTCCTAAATCAGTTTCCTCCGAATCCAATATTACCTCCAGTGATATACCTAATGGCTGTATTGACCAAGTTCACAGTCAGCTTACTTTTCAAGAGTTGGAAACATGTGTATTTAACAGCCATTTGCTTTCTAATGGATCAAGCAATGCCAGTAATCGCAGTGCTGTTCACAATAGACAAGGGAATCCAGAGGCAACAACAAAAAATGGGGGCAGAACAAAAGAATGTGATTCTCGTAACGAGAATGAATGGGTTGAGCAAGATGAGCCAGGTGTATATATTACTCTTACCTCCCTACCTGGAGGCGTCAAAGATCTTAAAAGGGTTCGCTTCAGGTAAACAGCCAATGTAAATCTCCTGTTATTGTTTTTGTGGCTGCTGACTAACCTGCCAACTTCTCTTTGTCCTCTTATGTGTACATTAAAGAAAATACATTTGAGCATGTGAACAAGATTCTCTTAGTTGCTTTTATATCTGCAGTTATCCCGGAGTCGCCAATTAAATTTATGCTGTTTGTGCTATAGACCTCTTTTTACTTGTCTAGATTGCCAGAACTTCACT
The DNA here is from genome assembly GCF_036512215.1 of Solanum lycopersicum. NCBI lineage: Eukaryota > Viridiplantae > Streptophyta > Magnoliopsida > Solanales > Solanaceae > Solanum > Solanum lycopersicum. The sequence continues at coordinate 68,978,796 of NC_090811.1, read as the reverse complement.
ATTCTAATTATATAATGAAATCATATAATCATTATTTTTGAATGTCAAAAATTGCAGTCGGAAGCGGTTTAGCGAAAAACAAGCAGAAAAATGGTGGGCAGAGAACCGTGCAAGAGTTTATGAGCTGTACAACGTACGCGTAGTCGACAAGGCAAGCATTGGCACTGCAAGTGTGGATTTAGCACATTGAGACATGCAAATTACCATTTGTACATGAGTTTTCCTTTTTCCTTTTTGGTCCTAACTCAAGTTCACGCCACACAGTGATTCACATTATGTTGATCATATAGGTTTAGTGTTTACAAATTTGTAGGGAGGAATCAAGGGTTGGCATAGAAGTGCTAGGAATGAAATGCTTGCTTGTAAGAGTTTGCTAGTTTTTTTCTTTCCCTGAGGACCAGACCAGTAGCGCACAGTTTGAAACTCGGTGGATAATAGTCTTGCTCTTTACCTACTTACATACCTGGCTTTTGTTGGTGGCTGCACCCACACATCATGCGCTACGCTCTTACCCTTGGACCAAAGCCTTGTGGGCTTTCTATTATTCCAATGGCTTGACCACTATTTGTTTTTCCCCTTCCTAATTGCTGAGTGGGGGAATAGAGATGTAGTTTTAGTAGATTGCTTGCCCTTGTTGGGAGATACTTCCTTGTAAATTTTTCCCAATTTAATGCATATTTGGATTTCAAATCCATACTATGTTCCTGTTTATCTTTCTGTTCAACTTTTCCTTTTGTTTATGATATATCTATAATGCTAATGATAATGAAGAATATATTGATTGAAATGTCAGTTTGATTACAAGAACAACTATATATGGATTAATTAGAGCACACATAAAGTATAAACCTACGCTAAATCTTCTAAAAATTGCTGCAAAAAGTATTAATTAGTGATTATTCACATTTGATGCACAATTCGTATTACTGGCGACCAACACCGAGAAGTTATTTTGGGGCTCGAACAATTTAGTCTGTCAGTAAAAGTCACCTTTAGTGGCGACGAAAACCACTGCTCAAGGTTATGAATTTTGTCGCTAAAAGTCACTTTTAGCGTCTCAATCCGCCACTAAGGTTATGCATGTCGTCACTAAAAGTTGCCTTTAGTGGCAACAGAAACCGCCGCTAAAGTATCGTGCTAAAAACAACATTTAGTGGCGACTAAAATCGCCGCTAAAGAAATAAATGTCGCTAAAACTCTCTTTTCGTGGCGGCTAAAATTGCTGTTCAAGGTTATGCAAGTCGTCGTTAAAAGTGTCTTTAGTGGCGACTAAAGTCACCGCTACAAGTATGAATCTCGTCGCTAAAAGTCTGTTTAATCGCTGCTCATGTATGAATGTGCTAAAAGTCTCTTTAGTGGCGAAAAGAGTCACTGCTAAAAGTTTAAAAGTTTCTGTAGTGGCGACAAAAGTCGCTGCAGAAAGTTTGAGTGTCGTCCCTAAAAACATCTTTAGTGGCGACAAAAGTCGCTCTTAAAAATATGAATGTCGTCGCTAAAAGTTGTTTTAGTGGCGACTAGAATTGCTGCTAAAAGTATGAAGATCGTCGCTAAAGATGTTTTAGTGGCGACTAAAGTCGCTGCTAAAAGTTTGAAGGTCGCCGCTAAAAGTATGTTTAGTGGCGACTATAGCCGCTGCTAAAAGTTTGAAGGTCGTCGCTAAAAGTATGTTTTAGTGGCGACTGTAGTCGCTGCTAAAAGTTTGAATGTCGTCGCTAAAAGTATCTTTAGTGGCGACAATAGGCGCTGCTAAAAGTATGAAGGTCGTCGCTAAAAGTGTATTTTTAGTGGCGACAAGTTGCTGCTAAAAGTATGAACGTCGTCAGTAAAAGTATGAATGTCGTCGCTAAAAGTCCCTTATAGTGTCGACTATAACCGCCGTTAAGAGTATGAATGTGGTTGCTAAAAGTAACTTTTAGTGGCGACTAAAACCGACGCTAAAGGTAATGAACGTCTTCGCTAAATGTATTTACGACTTTGTCTGCTGCTAAAACTGTTGAATTTCATCGCAAAACTTATATGTGTCGCTAAAATCTTCTTTAGTGGCGATTTTTACTGCCTCTAAAACTCTTTATTTTGTCGCTAAAAGTCCTTTTTTGCTTTCAACTTTAACTATCGCTAAAACCTTAGATATTTTGTCGCTAAAGTCCAAGTATAACCACTGCTAAAATATATATGAATTTTTTCACTAAAGGTCAACTATAACAGCCGCCAAAACATATAATTTTGTCGCTAAAAGTTTCTGGCGACTATCACTGTCGCAAAAACTTTTGATGTTTGTCACTAAAAGTCGCTTTTATTTACGACTTTATCCGCCATTAAAAGTTTTTTTTTAAAACTAAAGTCGCTTTTAGTGGCGATCCTTATCGCCGATAAAACATCTGAACTTTGTTTCTTAAGTTGCTTTTAGTGGAAACTCTAATCGCCTCTAAAACGTCTTGCCAAAAATCACTTTTACTTGCGACTCAAACCACCGCTAAAATTTTTATTTTTTCTCAGTAAAGTCACTTTTAGTGGAGACTCTTATTTCCCGTAAAACATCTTAATTTTGTTGCCTAAAGTCACTTTTAGTGGCAACTCTAATCACCGCTTAAACATCTAAAATGTTGTTGCTAAAATTGCGACTCTTACTAACGCTAAAGCTATTAAACATTGTTGCTAATACTTAATATAATCGGCGCCACTAAAACTAATAAAAGTTGTTGCTAAGGTTATAATATTAGCGACGACGAATCGACACTAAATCTTTAGAAGTTAATATTAGCGACGACTGTAACAACTGCTAAAATGTATATATATGTTGTTGCTAGAAGTAACATATTAGCGGAGTCTTAAACAACCCGTAACACTTTCCACTTTTTTCGCTTAGGTTTCGATAATCGCCGCTAAAACTTCTATGATTTTCGCTAAAAGCCTATATAAGTGGCAACACTAAAAATCACAATAACTTTCAGTTTTTATTGGTAAAAATATTTATTAGTGGCGACTTTAATCGCCAATAAAACTTATAAAATTGATGCTAAAAGTGTCTTTTAGTGTCCACTTTAACCGCCACTATAACTATAATGGAAAATATAGGCTACTTTTTGTATATTCAATTAATGCAATTAAGAGGAAAACAAAAATTTAAAAAGCCTATATATATGTTTATTTTAAATTAAATTAATATTTTTTTCTATTTTTTTTTACAGTTAAAAAATGCATACAATGTTATAACCTTATTAGTTACGGTCAACCATGCTGCGCACAACCCAAAAATATTAATGTTTACGGCTGGACGAATATTTTTTAAGAAAATAATTATTGATTTTACTGATTTTTTATATATTTTTTAAAAAAATAATTATTGATTTCACTGATTTTATATATAAATAAAGTAAATTAAATTATATAATAAAGTAATATAAACGCAAGTAGAAACTATCTTAACTGGAATATTCTATCATATTTTTTATTTATTATTTTTACAACTTTATAGTGACAAAATGATTGGAGAATTTAAAAATAAACTCCACCACAAAATACAAATGAACATATTATTTTACTACTTTTTAGTCAATTTGGTAACTGGAGTGCACGTATGTGACCACTTTAATAAAAACCTACGTCATTTATTAATTAATTAAAAACTACAGACTCACTCGAACTCAATAATTAATAAAGAAAGATTATTTTCACGACTTGAACTTGAGATTTTTAATATACAAAGTTCGATTTGAAAGTTTTAATTAAAAGAAAAAGAAATTTCATTCTCTCTCTTTATACTTATCAGTGATTTAAGTCAAACGTTTAATTTATGTTTGATTAAATAATAATATAACTACAACTAAGATCAAATAAATAGAATTTAATTTGGAAGTATGCTCAGATCCTTCTACTACGGATCAGTTATCAGAATTCAAGAAAAAAAGAAGTGCATTTAACGTGCAAATCAAGAATTAAAATTAATCGTCATTATTAAACTTTTTAAATAATTATTTATCTTATTTATAGTTCTCTCCTTTTTTTTTTGGATGATATAATATTTTATGTTTCTTATTTAGTTTCAAAAATTGAATATCATAAATATATAATAACGCCAGAAACAAAATTTTCACTTGAAATTTCATAGTCTACTATATATACCATTCATTGTTTTTTTTTTAAAAAAAAAATAACTTTATATGTAGCGTGTGACTTTTCTGTAAGAAGAATCTGATAAATCTCTTACGTTCTCGGTATAATAATTTATCTATTTTTTATTTTCTTATACGGTGATTAGTACTCATATTGTTGCTCGATTAAATCTAGATTTTAGTCAAAAAGTTTCAAATTGGAGGATAAAACGTTTCCTAATAAAAATAAATTAATTTACAATTACAGAAACTCAAACTCGAGACGTGATCTAATTAAACTTGTCTGGTTAATATGGTGTAGTCCTCAAATAATGTATCAATTTCAATTACTCTCACAAAGGACATAATTTTATTCATTTATTGGATAAGAACACATTTTTCTCACCTATTATATATGGTTGTAATATATTGACTATTCAACTTTCATCAAACTATATATACTAATCATATATATTAAAAAAAAATAATCAGAAATAACCACATTTCAGTTCCTGTAATCGAAAAATAATCATTATTTTAGAGTTTTAATAACGTAACAAAAAATTAATGATAAATATTATTTTAACGTAACGATTATAATGATATAGGAAAGGATGCTATACTAGTAAGTAGTTGTGTTTGTTGAGGAAAGTTCATATGATATATTTGTTATAGTTGCCATAAATTTCAAATTACAATTAAGAAATTTCAAATTATTATATCTTTTCGATTTTAACCCGACCCACAAATAATATATATTAAAGTAAATAAATTTAATTATATTGCTTCTAGACGAAGAGAATATTTACAGTAGAAAATGAAATGAAATTTTGAATATTATCCTACAGCACAAGTCATAATCTAATTGCTACAAGTTTAGTTTTTTTTTTTTTTATTTTGAATATAATATTATTGCTCCTAGACCAAAAGAATACATTTGAAAATGAAATAAAATCTTGAATATTAATTAATCTACATCACTAGTCATAATCCAATTACTACTAGTTAATTATCTTTCTTTGAACCATAATATTTTACTGATATTTTCATCTAATCATTATATTAGAATAATAGGCAGAAATATCTTCACTAGATATATAGTGATAAACATAGGTACTTTCTATTTTCCCCAGATCTCATTTACTAAATATATTATTCTTATACAATATCGTAAAAAAGAAATAAAATTTAGTGAACGATTGGTTATGTCGATAAACAATAAAAATTCATTGCTAGTCCTGTTTAATGATGGATTTAGCATCGACTTTCGTAGCTAATTTTTTCTTACTTTTTGTTCGGGTTGACTTGATATATCAATCAAAAAAACAATTATTAATATAGATATTTTACCACACTACTCTACCAATTAATTAATGTTTAGTGTATTATTGAGTCTTGAAAAATGATATGGAAAGTAATATCTAATACTATGAGTAAAACATGAAAAAATATAATTATACTTTTTTAATATGTCAAAAGTGACCAATAAAAATAATTTTTTTTTTTTGGAAAAAATGTCAAAGCAAAACTGAAGAGGGAGTGATTATTACCTGCTATATATAATATATGATTAAATTATTTTATATACATCTAAAATGAAAATTACTTGTCAAAATTTTCTTTTACAATTTGGTACCTACTTTTTTAGAATATGTGAATAGACTCAAAAAAAATTAAATGTCTTTCCTTGTAGATGACTTCAAATTAAATAATCATTAGATTTTCTTGAATAATAATACCCAAGTTGTCAATCTAGTCAACACACAAATTTGAAGAAGCAACCTCTACAATAATTAATAAAATAATTTATATATACCTCTAGCAGCCTTAAAAACTATATTTAAAAAAAAATAAAATCTAACACACAAAAAAGTTGTCATTTTTCTTCAAGAAAAAAAAAATGTTACTTCTTTTTATTGATTCATTGAGAGAGAAGTTTAGTTCAATATTTGACAAGTATTTTGTTGCTAATCTTTGCAAAGTTATCCTATTTTCTGGTGTTATTCTTTACTTAGCCTCAATTTTTCTTTTTAAAGATCCAAATTGTCCAACTACTACACCTCATGAATATTCACCAATTTCATCAAATGACACAAATCTTAGTCATTTAATATTTGGTTTACTTGGATCTGAAAAAGCATGGCATTATAGAAAAAGTTACATTGAAACATGGTGGAGACCAAAAATAACAAGAGGTTACTTATTTCTTGATGTGTCACCTAATCCAAATTTATTACCATGGTCAAAAAATTCACCCCCTTATAGAGTTTCAACAAATATAACAAAATTAGTACAAGAAACTCACCACATTGCACCAATTATGGCTAGAATGGTACATGGTATCAAGGAGTTATTTGATCAAGAACATGAAGGTGTTAGATGGGTGATTATGGGAGACGACGATTCGATATTTTTCTTGGAAAATCTAGTTGATGTTCTTGGAAAATATGATCATAACAAGTATTACTATTTTGGAGGTCAAAGTGAGTACATTTTGTCTAATTTTTGGTACTCATTTAATCAAGGTTTTGGTGGTGCTGGAATTATTATGAGTTTTCCATTGGCAAAAGCATTGGCTCAAGATATGGAGAGTTGTATAAGGAGATATCCACATTTAAATTCTGCTGATCTTATTACTATGACTTGTATTGTGGATCTTGGAGGTAGCTTTGTTCCTCTCAAAGGTCTTCATCAGGTACGTTTTTAATCGTAAATATATTAGGTTGACTAAGTAATATATATTGTATAGTTTTTATGTGGGAATTTTGTCTATATTGATTGAATACTTTGAAAGTATCTGTTTTGAAAATTTTTGAAAGAAACATTCTACTTTTTTATTGATGAATTTTTTTTTTATTACTATTGTACCTTTTTTAATGGTTAATTTTATTGAATTTTGTCTTTGTAGATCGATTTGCGTGGTGATATTTCGGGATTTTTATCGTCGCATCCGAAAGAGCCATTAATATCTCTTCATCATTTTGATGCTGTATCACCAATTTACCCTTCAATGGATCGTATACAATCAACAAAGCACCTTATGAAAGCAGCAAAATTTGATAATTCTCGTATATTACAACAAATAATATGTCACCATAGGCTTAGCAATTGGACATTTTCAGTATCATGGGGATATTCGATTCATATTTATGAGAAGATTATGCCAAGGAGTCATTTAATTAAACCTATTCAAACATTTAATACTTGGAGTAAACCTCAAAATCCTCCATTTTACATGTTTAATACGAGATCAAACGTAAATGATTCTTGTGAAACTCCTCATATTTTTTACTTGAAATCTATTGGAGGAGCGAATAAAAATGGAATTATGGCCACGTATTCGCGATCGGTGGTGCGGAAGTTGCAAGGTTGTCCGATCAACGGCAACCATCCGGCAAATTATGTCAACAAGATTCAAGTCTACTCTCCTAGAAAAAAACGTGCAGAGGTAAATTTTGTATACACTTATCTATGCTCTCGATATATTTTATAATTAAATCAAAATTTAAATATCGAATAATAAAAACTATTTTCACATAAAATTACTAAACTTTACCGTAAAGATTACAAAAAAAATTATTTTATCATCACGTTAGATATAGAGAAAACAACATAAAAGAATTATGTATGTAGAAGTGAGCAGCAAAAATAGAATTATGATAATTTATTTAAAATCAACTAATTAGAGATTGGGTCAGGGAAAAAACAGAAGAAGACAAAATTAGAGATTATTTAATTCACTAGTTGACTTAGTTACAAAATAATTTATTTATAATCAACTAATTAAATGTTTTGAGATTGCTGCAATTGAAAATTCATTTGAGTTATTCATATATAATAGTTCAAAATTCAAAATTTATGAAGTTATACATTAGTTTTAAATTAATATATAAAGATAAAGCCAAAATTCTCAGTCAAATATTTATTAGCACATATATATATATTTGAGTATATTTTCAAATTAACTTCAAAATAAAAATAAGTGAATTTTCAGTCAAATATTTAATTATTACACTTAATTATGATTTGCATACTTATTCTAGAGTATATTTTCAAACTCACTTATTAAAAATAAGTCAAATATTTATAGTTCTTACACTTAATTATAATTTGCAGATTTGTTTGAGTATATATAGTTGTTATAATAAATATTAATTTTTTTATTTTATTTTTCCAGATGGATCGATGTGAGTGTTGTGATATTATTCACACAACTGGTTCAAAGAAGGCAATAGTCCAATTGAGGGAATGCTTTACCAATGAGAAAATTGCTTAGTTAAAATATAATTTTTGTGTTAATATTTTTGGTTAGGATTCTATAGTACTGACTATAAAATACTTGCTAGTCGTACTATAATATTATGCAAATTCTAGCCAAAAAGAAATATAGAAAAATTTTTTATTCAAATGTTCAATTAGTTTATGATATTCCATCTTATCTGATGAACCAAACGACTATAATTTATCTGAATTACTAAAAAGGGATAAGACCTTTATAGAAACGCACATATACTAACGTGAAATTGGTAATTACACATCTAAACTATGCAAGAATCTGTCACCATATTCAGTGAAATCTCACAAATGAGGTTTAGGAGAACAGAGCGTATTCAGACGTTAGTTTACCTCGTAGAGGTATGTATAGATACAATTTTCGATAGAGCCTCGAAATACCTGCTAACAAAATAAGTTATAAACGCGCGTATACAAGGTTTAGGAAAGATGATCCGTTAGAGGTCATAGTTGGTGCTCAAACTTTAGAAATGAAAATTTTACCAACTCGAGCATATTAATAAGTGATAAAATACACATGTCATGCATCTGTTGATTTGATATATCGAAAAAGTTTTTTTACTTAAAACATTTTTGAAACCTTTGTATGTTCTATATAATCTATGACTTTCAAAATCTCTTCACCTTTGCTTTCTTTAGGTAAGTAATAATCCATTCCAGCTTGAAAAATCTTATCTATCTCTTCCTTTTCTGTATGTGCTGTGAAAGCTATTATAGGTATTCGAATTCCATATCGCGCCTCTTCTTTCCTAATGCATTTCGTTGCTTCAAATCCATTCATCCCCGGCATCTGTCACAAAACAAACAACGATGTAATTAAGTTATATATACTGACAATGTAACAGTATCGGTGTAGTTAACATGTTTACCTCACAATCCATTAGAATATAATCAAATGGTGGTGAAGGAGTGGATGATCCTATATCGCGTTGTTCATTAAGGCCTTTGCAGACTTCATCTAGAGCTTCTTGACCATTTTTACATGTGTAAACGGTTGCACCAAGCTTAGAAACCGCGGTTCTGCAAATCATAAGTAGCATCCTATCATCCTCAACCACCAAGATTTTCTTTCCTGTTAAAGGTAACTTCTTATTAACATCAACAAAAACATCTTGTACTAATGGATGTTGTTGAATCTTGATTCTTGAAGTTGTTTCATGTGTAAATTTGAGGACACGAAATAAACGAGAACCATGTAGTGGTTTTGTAAGGACTATATCTGTTGAAGGTAGCTTATCCTCATCTACACCTGGTTTATCGAGCCAAACAACACGAAGAGACACATTCTTAGGGAAGTCCTTTCGTAACTCAGCCATAGCACGACTCATTTCTCGAGTTAGTCCATCACTTGTGTCAATTATGATCAAGATGAATCTTATAACAAGTCCTCTGCCTCTCCTCTGAAATGATGAGATATCGATATCTGTTCCATCTAGAGAACTGAGGGGAATTTCCTTTGATTTACACGAGGACGAAGAGGAGTTGGTTATCTTCCCTTTCACCTTCTTGAGGGTTTGAGGAAACTGCTCGTTTCGATTCACAACATGTACCTTCAAGCCTAGTACATTCATCATGAATCTACGAAGAACTCGACTTCTTTCTTCCTCCTTAATGAAAAGAATGACATTGGATTTTTGATGACTAGTGATACTATTATCACTTGCTACTGAATAATCTCCTCCTAATTGAGACTCTAAATCTTCTTCTTTTGCACAATTAACACTAATTGCTTCATGTTCTTGAAGTTGAGGTTGATCACATGCTATTAGGAAAATGTTGAATCTGAAGCAAGTGCCCTTTTCACCAATTTGCTTGTCGACGATACCTATCTCACCTCCCATTAAACGTACCTGAAAAATGAACGTAAATAAGGAGGTAAAGTATGAAATTCATTAAACGCGCTATGAAGCAAATCTTGAAATGTTTCTATAATGATATCATCAGATTGTCATAAAAAGCAGAACACACCGACTCTAAATTTTGAATTTGCTACTGTACGTAGACCGCAGTGTATGGTAAAAGAAATATGTACCAACGACTGAGTAATGCCGAGGCCTAAGCCAGTGCCTGCTTGTGATCCATGAACAGAAGTTGTCTGATCATTAACTTGAACATAATTCTCAAAAACTGACTTCTGTTTCTCTTTCGGAATTCCTTTCCCTGTATCATCTACCTCGAATATGAACTCCACACAGTTAGGATCTTGCTGAACTCTATTCAGCACTCGCACTTCTGCAGAGGCTTCATCTTTCTGTAAACGTAAACATGGCATACAACTAATACTAGAATCACTTGTATTCGGAGCAAGATTGGAACTTTCCTCAAAACCAGGTTTTCGAGCCCAAGCACGAAGAGTGATGTGTCCTTCTGATGTAAATTTATCTGCATTTTGCAACAGGTTGTTCAAGATCCTTTGCAATTCTATCCTGTCTCCTTTAACACGAGAGAATCTCGCGATAGAACCATCACATGGATCTAGTAACACATCGACATTCTTCATTGCTCCATTCGGGTAATAGATATTGACAACATGTTCTACTAACTCTTCCATGTTGAATTCTTCTTCTTTAAGCTGCTTCTTCCCTTCTTCAATCTTGTTTTCGTCAAGAATCGAATTCAACATGTCTGAAGGAAAAAGATCATAACTTTGAAGTTACATAGCCGCTAATCGCGCAATAAAATAAGACAGATGACCTTCTATAAACATAATATGTTTAAATACTTTGCTACTATAAACGTTTTCCTTAGATTGTTAGAGTATTTAAGTTTAATCCGACTAAGCTAACAAAACACTAACCTAAAAGATCGTTCCAACAAGACTCCATATGATCCAAATACTTTACTATACCATAAACGCTTCAGAGTATATAAGTTAAATCCGACTGAGCTAACAAAACACTAACCTAAAAGATCATTCTTTCAAGACTCCATATGATCCAAACACTTTACTATACTATAAACGCTTCAGAGTATAAGCTAAATCCGACTGAGCTAACAAAACACTAACCTAAAAGATCATTCTTTCAAGACTCCATATGATCCAAAATTCCAAATCCTTTACTATACTATAAACAACTTTAGAGTATATAAGTTAAATCTGACTGAGCTAACAATACGCTAACCTAAAAGATCGTTCTAGCAAGATTCCATATGATCCAAACACTTCACTATACTATAAAAGCTTCAGAGTATATAAGTTAAATCTGGCTGAGCAAACAAAACAATAACCTAAGAGATCATTCTTTCAAGACTCCATATGATCCAAATACCAAACGCTTCGGAGTATATAAGCTAAATCTGACTGAGCTAACAAAACACTAACCTAAAAGATTGTTCAAGCAAGACTCCATATGATCCAAACACTTCACTATACTATAAAAGCTTCAGAGTATTTAAGTTTAATCCGACTAAGCTAACAAAACACTAACCTAAAAGATCGTTCTTGCAGGACTCCATATGATCCAAATACTTCACCAATTCAGATTGAGGTGAAGCCTGGACGCGACACATCCAAATCAATCCACTTATTCCAGCAAGAGAAGCTCTAACATCATGGTTTGCGCGAGCAGATGCAGTACTTTTATTCATACTCTTCCTCTCAGCTTGTTGAGTTGCTTCCATTTGCTTTATAAGTGCAGAACACAAATACATTTCTCTTCTTGCTGCTCTTATTGTTAGTATAACAAAAGTAACTATAGATATAGCCAAAGAAACTATCATTAAGATAATTAACATAAATCCAAATTTAATGTTCTTGTGATAATCGCGTTGTAGAACATCATGTACATTATACACCTGAAAAATTCAACCATACGAAGAATTAACCTAAATAGTCGTTACACAAAATGTTTAAACTAAAAATAGTCTATAGATGTGTGACAGTACCTTAATCTCTCCTTCAATTATTTTGACCTTATGGACCCAAAAAGGTATCAATACAGCAGGTACCAATACTATTATGAGTAACTACATGTGACAAAAGAAAAAAGTTAGCTAAATTATTATTATTGGTTTAATATGAAATTGACTTAGTAAATATTTTAGCTCTAGAAAACTTACTAAAACCAAGCAGACACCAACAGGCATTGGCACTTTAAATAAGCTTAGATTCATGGCTGGAAAAAAAATAACACTAGTGATAATGCAGAGTATATCAATATTTTTATTTTAAAAATAGTTTGGAATACGAAACATCTGTCTAACCTGTAAGATTTTTAGACTCGAATGCTTGACTTATTTGGAAGAACTTCAAAGGAATGGTGAGGAGGAGAAGATAAAAGAAGTATATTTTTTTTTCTCAACTAAAAAAGCAAAAACTTAGCTCTTATTAAGACAAAGTATATATATAAGGATGTTAATAGTGTTTAAAAAAGGAAAGAAGTATATTACTAGTACGAAAAGGATAGTAAACAGACATGCATATATTTACTTTCCATTTGTCTTAAAATTTAATATTTTTCTTTTTATAATCGAAAGTAGGGAAAACAATCATCATGGTCGTATATGTTTAAAACTAGGTTCGTAATAATCTTTTGAAATATGCATCGAACATTTTTGATCCTTTAAATTTGTCCATTAAAATTTTCATGATTATACACGATATATAGAAATTCATATTTGTTTCAACTTAAATCAACCCAATATATTATTCTTTTTGCATGGACTTTACCATACCATGAATGAGATAATGTTTAAATGAATAAGTTCCTCAAATAATGCTAAAGGATTATTAAATCACTCATGACACACACATCTTCGAACTCTTTGATATTGTTCTCGAATTTCGACTTTTACGAGTGAAACTCTCCAACACTTCTTTTTCGTTTAACCCATCCGGTCTCTGAAATCCACTAGCTCGACTAATCAAGATTCACAACGGGTAAGGCTCCACCATTAAATGGAGGTAAAAGCTAAGAGAAAACTCGGTTTGAACCGGAAAATTACAGAATGAAAAGCAAATTGGAAGAACACGAAGCATGCTTCTGATAATGTTGATGATATTGTTCTATACTCTTTGAGACAAAAAGAGTAAAGAGATCCTCAGTATGACTTTCCACAGTGTATCAAGCTTCCAGCTCCCAAAAAGAGACCAAAAATGGCAGCACTTCCCAGAGTAGTTTGGCCAATGTATCGAATTTTCATTAAGCCGGGAACCTACAAAATATTCAGAAAGTTCATGCCGTCATGGGCTAATAGTATGGCAGGAAAACTTTAATAACCATATCAAAAGTTCAACAAATTTGAGCAAATGTAAGAAGACTATAATAAGGGAACCACAACATGAAACTTTGACAATCAACAGATTTCACTTGCATCTCAATCGCGAAAGGAGGAAAAAAACCATTAGACATCTCGACACAAAGGTAAAGAAACAAAAAGATCAAAGCAGAATCCTTATTTATAATTTATTTATCCAGAAACAGATAGTAGTAAAGGCAGAAGCCAGAAATCAAGTACAATGAAAAAGAAAAAGAAAGAGCTACTTCTCTCGTAAGTAAGATCCTCAACGCCCTCAGTAATGCTTGTCCATTACTTGACGTCTGAGTTGTCCAGGAAAACACAGGTAGCTTTTTGAACTTCATTTGTTGTTTTCGTTTTCACTCAACAAAAATAAGCATGCAATTTTTTTCTGGAAATGAGTGAGTTGTTGATGTAGATTCTAGTCATCACGCAAACATGTCATGAAGGTCTAACATAAACCACAATCTGGATACCTTGGAAAACAAAGTGTTAAGACCCCTACATGATATTGTTGATAGATTAAAATATGTTTCTATTGTTTAAAAACATTGAGTGGGAATTCCGAAGCCTGCACTGCAAGCTGGCTAACCGTCAACCATAAACTGCAGTTTCATTCCACATGTATATAGCTTTGAGGGCACTTCAATGAAATCAATGATTAAAGGCCAAGGTTAAACCTAGATTATTTACTTGCACTACTTCTTTTGATAAGGACATTTATTTGTAGTACTCAAACCAAGAAGAGGAGAATTGACATTAAATCTAGCCAGTAAATTAAATAATACAAAAAAAGAAAGGAGAAGGTAGAAAAGGATGAAGAACTTACCTTGTATCTAACAGCCTCATATGTCCCATAAACAGCACCTACAAATGAACCACGAATCAAATGCAGTTCAAATTACTGAATCTTCTTTCAGTAATGTCTGATTGAGACATTGCCATAAAAGTAATCATACTTCTTAATGTGGCAATCTAATTGCCAGTTGTAACACATCTAAATCCAATTCGTAAAAGGTTTCTTGTCTTTTATCTACCTTATCAAAAAGACAGTTGCTCGACTTTATATTACCTTATCAACAAGAAAAGGTTGCTCGTTCTTTATTATCTTCTTAAAAGAAATTTTGCATGCATTTTATCTGCTGATGCCAATTAAGAAAATTAGATGTTTCTTTTTTATAATATGATAAAAATTACTAAGCAAAGGCCCCAAGAGCTTTGATCTAGTGGTAAGGGAGTAGCACTCAAGTGTTGGTTGGCACACGTCATGGATTCAAACTCACAGATAAAAGCCTAGTATTTAAGTAGAAAAGGGTAGAGGAACAGGCCCAATACTCATCAAGTTTCAAACTATGAGCTGCCGACCCTCGGGGATTTCTCAGATATCCCAAAAAAAGAATTACTACGCAGAATTTTTTAGTAAGTCTACTTAAAGTCCTACAAAGAAAGCTCTAACCTCTTCACACATTTTCTGCTAATACTCAGCCCAAACAATCAACTACACCTCAATCTTAAACTAGCAGGTCAGCTATATGAATCCATTATACCATTCTTCTCTAGTCCAACCCATTCCATTCCACTAATGGAAACTAATAGCTAATGTTTCTGTACTCGAGCTCTGTCACCCTTCATTAACTATGGATACGATCTTTCCAGTGTGAAGGCCCTACCCTGAGGTTTATTAAATAAGAGTTCCCTTCTGCCATTTCCTATCAGTAACATTGATAAACCCACAAAATCACCATCTAATTATGCAATGTCATCAATCAATTCCCAAATAGTCCATCCATTATGCCTCAATCCCAAACTAGTCAGGATCTTTAATGGAAATCTTCTATTGCAATTCCACTCTACTAGGACCCATTTAGATCATTGACCACATCATGACTGTTTCTAGTCCTCCTTTCTACATACACCACCTTTCCTCTTCTATCACACTTGAAATCAACAATAAAACGCTCAAATAAGTAGAGTTAGCAATAACTATCAAACAAGTTCATAAAATCTAGAACACAATTGAGCAATGACATCAACTACTCCTCAGTCCCAAACAGGTTGGTGTTGGCTATATGAACCCTCATTGACTATATTACTTGATCAAACAAGTTAATAAAATTTAGAAAACAATTGAGCAATGACATCAAACTACTCCTCAGTCCCAAACAGGCTGGTGTTGGCTATTTGAACCCTCATTGACTATATTACTCAGTCAAACAAGCTCATAAAATCTAGAACACAATTGAGCAATGACATCAAACTACTCCTCAGTCCCAAACAGGCTGGTGTTGGCTATTTGAACCCTCATTGACTATATTACTCAATCAAACAAGTTCATAAAATCTAGAACACAATTGAGCAATGACATCAAACTACTACTCAGTCCCAAACTGGCTGGTGTTGGCTATTTGAACCCTCATTGACTATATTACTCAATCAAACAAGCTCATAAAATCTAGAACACAATTGAGCAATGACATCAACTACTCCTCAGTCCCAAACAGGCTGGCGTTTGCTATATGAGCCCTCATTGACTGTATTACCAGATCAAACAAGCTCATAAAATTTAGAACACAATTGATATATGACATCAACAACTACTCCTCAGTCCCAAACAAGTCAGGGTGTGCTATATGAATCCTCAACGACTATATAACTCCATTTAATTAGTCATTTCTCAAGCCAATTACAGCAACAGTATCGATTAAGAGCAAAAAAAAAGTTAGCAAAAATGAGAAAAATGGTTAGTAGGGTTTTAGAAGAAAAGTTTGAAGGAATTTACCAACAGCGCCACCAATTGCACCACCGACGGCCACCCCAGCCGTCACACGCGCCAAGCAGCTATCTCTCGCCATTTCTCTCTCTCTCTCTCTCCTTTTTCTCTCTCTTCAATGGGGGAATTCGAGCTTTTTGTTCAGCAAAAAAATGTGACAAATGGTTTATATAGTGTCCTTTTGAGGGCTTGTAGAGAAAATGACGCAACAGATCCCTCCCTCATGTTCTAGGTAAGTTCACAGTAGTCCCTCAAATATATTTTCGAACACCTAGCACCCCTCACTTTCAACTATAAGGGCTGGTTTGGTACGAAACAAGTTATTTCGAAATTAGTAGTTATATATCACCACATTACAATCACGGGATAACTAGTCCTAAAGGCTCATTTGGTTGATAACAAGTTATTTTGAAATTATTTACGAGATAACTAATCTCAGGATAAGTTATATCATGATTTTATCGTGCAAATGATCTCGAGATTAGTTTTCACATACCCTACTACTAAACAAACCCTAAGATTGTGAGTTTGAATCGCTCTTACGAGGGGGTAAGGAAAAAAACTAAGCCATCCATGATCCACTCAAAGCTTTCACCTCTTGTTGTAATAAAAGGTTTGACATAGATTCTTACCTTGTTTTGTTATATAGCATAAAAGGGATAATTGCAAACAAAAGGGGCACATAAAACCAGAACCTCCAAGGAAAACAATTGATTACACAATTTTTCCAAACATCTACTAGAATCAAAGAAATTGATTTAACAAACTAATTTGCTTCTAGTTTGTATACAGAATAATAACTTTAACAGAATTAAAGGAGGAAAAGTACAACAATCAAAAAGCAAAATTGGCCTTTTAAGGCTCTGTAAGGTTCATTCATAGCTGTGATTACAGAGTATTGTGTGTTCACATTTCTTGTTCTTGCCAAAATCATCAATCTTCCCCCAAAAAATCATTGCAGCTTCTTGTATGTATGTGTGAGAGAAGAGGCAGCAAACTATTGTGACATAGTTTGTGCATTTCTGGCACTCTCTTTCACCATTGTCTTAACAAACAGTTCTCCTGCTCGGTAGGAGGATCGAACCTGGAGAAGAAAAAACTCTGTTAAATCACAAAGCTTACATAATTCGAGCAGTCAAAAAGAAGATTGCAAGCTTAACAGATGACATGATTAAGAACGAGCTAAGTTCGATTCTCCTGTTTCAGAAGAGTTAGCTGTAAATTCACTAGTACCATTCATGATCTAGTTAGAATTTCCACATTGAAAAACTAAGATCAAACTTCAAAAGCAGGCATTTCTTATTGAAAGGAGATTGATATTAGTGTAAGGTCTTACCAAGGGACCACTGGCAACATAACGGAAGCCAATAGACTCTCCGTAGTCCTTCCAAAAAGCAAACTTTTCGGGGGTAACATATTCTTTGACGGTAAGATGTAATGGGGTTGGCTGCATAAATGAGAGATAACTTTGTTAGTCTAAGTTGCTAGGAGCCTCAGAGAGGAGATACGATGAAAAAAGATACAGCATCAGTGGAGCACAAACTTCAAACATCAAAACAGATTAAATGAAGTCTTCTGAGAAAACAGGAGTGACAAGACAGCAGAAACCAGTACGCCATTTCATAAGTAGTTAGTTACATAGGATTTGAACCAGTAAAGCAACTTTTCATCTAGAGTTTGAATCCCGGGTACCATATTGCTCACCTGTAAATATTGGCCCAGCGTCAAAATATCAACATCTATGGCCCTAAGATCAGCCATGGCTTCCTTCAGCTCATCATCAGTTTCACCAAGTCCCAACATTATAGAAGTTTTTGTTATCATCCCTTTCTTATCGAGTTTTGCATGTTTAAGCACAGATAGACTTTGTTCATACCTGCATCATCCAATGTGAAATCATTTAGCATCTCATACTAGTAATTATTATCATTATTCCTATTCCAGGGACAAGTATCAGACAAGTTTATTATGATGTGCAAGCAATTCATAAATTCATAGAAATTTTGGATCAGTTTTTTCCCACATAGGAAATTATGCTTAGTGCTCTAGAATTTATCAATTTCCCTTTTTATTTGATAATAAGGACCACCATTCTTGCACATTCAATCAGATTCATCCATTAGGACTGGCTTGATTACTGCAAAATCCAGCTTTCTGCATCAGTTTTGCATTTCCATTATGTTTCTCCCCTTCAGACTAAAAGATGATTGTTTAATTTACACTGTCTTCAGTTTATATGCCACATTTGCTTTTTACACTTAGAACTGATATGAACCAGATATCAGTTGACATTCCCTTTTAATGTATATCTAGGTTAAGTCATTGTTTACTCCATTTGTAACTATGAACCAACTCAATTTGTGAACCCAGAAGTGATTCCATTAGTTATGATTGGATACTCTTCTTCTTTTATCAGGAACAACATAGGAAGAGGTAAGCTGATGCCTGATAGTCAACTTTCCTCATTAAACCACTGAGGTTCTTTTTACATTGGCATGCTTGGGAATATAGCAGCGTGTTTGATGAAGAGAGAGCAAAGTCCAAAAGAGGAGACTTTCATTAATTTGATGCTTTAATTGCTGTCAGATCACTTGATAAAGTAATAATTTCAATTGATTCTTGCTTGGAGATGGAGTACCAGCCATTCTAGAAGTTCTAATTCACAAAACATCATGCTTCCTAACCTTGAGCTACCTGTCATAATGAAAATAGCCACTCCAGCAGCCTGACAGTAACTAATGTACCCTCTTAACTCTAAAAGTTCATAGAAACTGAGGGAGCTTAAACTTCTCTTTTCGGTACAAAGCATCGACCATCCCCCGACACCCACTTCCACACCAATTTCTTCTCCCGCTCCACTGTAACTATTTGTAGTATGAATTTAGAAAGCACAATGCATTATCATGAACCTAGACCCGCTTCACACATCTAAATGGATTCTTTTAATTTCATCTTCATATTTTGTCTGTTTGTTATTAGATTCATCTAAACGTAATGTTCTCAGTTCATATTTTCTTCTATGTAATTTCAAAGATTTTTCTCCACTTGGTACGAGTATGGCATATGCCTATAAATGTAGTTAGGTGCTTCTTCAAAAGTAACGAGAAGCATGGGAAAAGAGCTTTTCTTTATGTTTTAGAGCCAGACATGTGCAATTTTGGCACTTCTGTGATTCTTCCTTTTTGTATTTAAACAGATCAATTTGAATACTTGGAGGCCTATAAGTGCTCCACCATATAGTTAAGAGATGATTTTGAGTTAATGCCCAAAAGTAAGGACTATTTTGGGTTTTTCCTCACCTACACCAATAAAGCTTGGAGTCCAAACTTAAAAATCCATATCTAGTACTAAACTTTCAATTGAGGAGATAGCACCCTCCCTCCCTGTGCCTTAAACAATAAATGGACCTCCTACCAGTCCTCAAAGTAATGAATGAAGGAGGAATATGCTATCCTCCATCAGTAGGAGTGTTCAAAATTTGATAGAAAGCACACAAATACATTTTGACCATAACCGTCTGAAAAAATTTACAATATGACCATAAGATGACCTTACTAAGGGGATAGTTAGAATTGCCAAAAATACCAAAATGTCGTGCTCAAGTTTCATCCATAAGTTATCACTTAGCAGACAAAAAACCCAACATCTTAATGATTAAAAAAGAGAAGGCAACACCAACTGTAATATTCTTGCATGTACTCTTCCTTAATAAATGGTTGGTAAATCATCAAGTTTGGGACAACAACGGCATAGATCAATATTTCAGTTCAGAGTACACATCAAGTCTCTAACATCTGGCAAAACCAACTGGCTGTATAGAAAATCTATAAATGACATACTCATCAATAAAAGCTGTAAATGACAAAAAAAAATAGGAGTATTCACAGCACCAAACTGAGAAGAAGAAAGAGTTCTCCAGAACTTACCCTGCTCTAGGATCTCTAACAATGCGTTGAAGTCGTTTCACAGTTTCAACGTTGTGTGCAAAAACGTCCAATCCAGAGTGCACTAGAGTAGACACGGCACTTAGATCACCACGGAAATCAGAAGTTAAACACTCGACCATGATATCAGGCTTGAGCAACTGAGAAAATCATGTAGGCACAAACCCAGTTAGTTGCACTTGATCCAATCATGTACCACATTTTTGAATAAAACAACATACACTGGGTTTACAAATAAAAATCAACTCCGGACCTTCATTGCTTTGACTGTTTCAGCAAAGTGACCACTCCCTCCATCAGGTATATCGTCACGATCAACACTAGTTAAGACAATGTAATCCACACTGCAGAAGAAAATCAAGGAACTCTTTTTCATAACATATACACGAAATTCACCGTAAAAACATAAGCTACTTCCGGGTATTGTGATAGCAATAAAAAAGCTTCAACTTTGCAAAAAGACAAGCAAGAACATTCGGTACACATCAGTTTAATCAAGGCTCCATCATACACCCTAAATGAAGTTGTTTCATATGGTACTCCATTCCTATAAGCAATATTCTACAACGATTACACAAATTCAAGCACAACGCAAATAAGTTTTGCTAGTGACTGTAAAATACTAATCGTTAACAATCAATCAACAACACATCAATCCAGTAGTCAGGAAAGGTTAGATCATCCCCTACAACCATTCCGCTCCATAGGAGCCGACTGCATTCCAATTCTCAAAAGCTCATACTGATCCCTACCTCAATAAGTGAAAAGCTCTAATCATATAAGAAATACTCTTGGCAAATGCGCTCTATTTTGGGCCCATTTCATTCTAATACTACACCATTATCAAATCAAAAGAAAGAAAAAAGCTCCTAGCAACATGTTATATACAGAGAGAAAAATTACCCCCAACTGGCAATAGCTTTAGCAGTGTTAACAGGTTCCATAGGGTCAGGAGGAGCAGGATTTCTACTAGTCTTAACAGCACAAAATCTACACCCACGCGTACAAGTATCTCCAAGAAGCATAATTGTAGCAGTAGCAATACCATCTCCACCACCATTCCAACATTCTCCAATATTAGGACACTGAGCTTCTTCACAAACAGTGTTAAGTTTAAGCCCAGATAGCGTTTCCTTCACCTCTTCATACTTCTCCCCTTGTGGTGCTTTTTGCCTCAACCAACCTGGTTTCTTCACCGACGGATCTCTCCCTGTGTACGGCCCCATTCCGCCTGGATACACCGACCCATTTGAGGGTGGCGATTTGGGTTTCAGTTCCAATGATTCGCATCTAATGGGTCGGCCTAAAATTCTTCCTTTTGATGAAAAAACTTGAGAATTGGGAGAAAAAGGGGTGGATTTGTTGAGTGGTTTATGAAGAGGAAAGTATACAGTAGAAGATGAAGAGCAAGACATTGGAGAAATGGGATTCTTTTCAGGAATTAGAGGAATTCGAATTGACCAGAGAAATGTTGGATGAAGAACATTGAAGGAAGCTTTTGGGCTATGGCGGATTAAATTTTGGGATTCGCCATTGTAGACTCCGCCTGAAGTTGTTAGGTTTGCTATATTGCTAAACTTCCTATTCATAAAAGTGGTTACTATATTATTATTTTTTATTTTTTTTACAAAATAAAATATTACTAATAAAATACTTTTTTCCGGGTAGAATCGGATTCTTGATTTGAAGATTATGAGTTCATATAACGATTTCACATTATTAGGAGTAGGATGACAATGGCGCGGAGCGGACGCAGGGCGGGGTGGGTTTAAGGTTATGTAGATTGTAGGGCGGGTCGGATACAGGATGAGTTGAAGTGGGGTTTTAAATAAATTAATGTGGAGCGGGGCGGGTTGTAGGTATATGTAATTTTATGTGAATTTAAATTTAATTTTAACTTTTTACATGTTATAGAGCGATGAAACATTATTTATTAAGCTAATTTAATTAAAGCTACTAAATATTCAAGATAATAAATAAAAATGGTTCAATAAAAAAATAAGATTATTTCTTACATGTTTCCCAATTGACCTCTAAAAAATAAAATTTTAAGCCATTATCCTATTAAATTAATACAACTTAATGATTCGAATTTTATTTTAAATATCAAACATAACTAGAAAAGGAAAATATTGAAAAAATTATGCGAACTCATGCAGGGCAGGTCTATGTGGGGCATGGTGAGGCGGGTTGAAAATGAAAACTGTTGTTATGCGGGGTGGATTAAAAATTTTTGCGGATTAAGCTCAATCCATACCATTTCCACGCTACACCGCTCCTTTATCATTCCTAATTAGGAGGTCATCCCCAACACAAAAACAATAGATCCAATGTAATTTTACAAGTTGAGTTCAAAAAGAACAAAGCATACACATATTATTTTATCCTTGTTTTGAAAAGTAAAAACTCATCTTAAAAGAAATATACATAGATATAATTATTTTGATACATATATGATTAAAGTAGGAATTATTGTATCCTCATGAACTTGTACCCAACATGATATGCCCCTATTTTTGAATGGTCAAAAGCGACAGACAGTAAATTATTGAAATTATTCTAATTAAATTCTGAGTTTGTTCGCTCTAATTTTGAAGCGATATTCAATATTGGTGTAGGAAGGTCAATTCAACAAAAGTCTCTTTCATTTTTATATTGTGTCTCTGAAATGAAATTGTATCACATATTAGTTAGAAAAATTAATACAATATATAATTTATAATTAATTTTACAGAAAAATTAATACAATATTTAATCTATAATTAATTTTACACACTTTATGATTAATATAAAGTTTAAGACTCAAAGTCAAATTAAAGCTATTATTATATACTAACTAATATCAATATAATTCATATTTGAATTTTTGATTAATCTTATGTCGCGGCAATGATAAAATATCTATTATAATTAGAAGATTATATTTTGTTTGTTTTTTTTGGATAATATCCACATCAAACATTTTTTTTTGTGTGTGTCTTTCATTATACCTCGTCATATATAACAACAATTACTATTAATTGAGCGACTTAATTTGAAATAATGCTGAAGTGACATTAATGGTGCTTTTGGATGTGATGATAATAACCCTGAAATGTCACCGCACATATCAATCTACAAGAGAAAAATCGTGAATTATAAGTCAAAGTAAATTGATAACATAAAATTGTGTTATATATTATCAGGTCTGTAACTTAAATCTTGGTTTAACTAGTGTAAGAATAGAAATGCATAATGATAGAGATATATATTGATACTTAATTTGATATAAATGTGATAATATTTTTGAAAAATCCAAATAGTGCACCTGATATCGACTTTAAGATGAGAAAAGCTAACTCCAAGATCCACAATACAAGCCATAGTAATATGATGGGCATATTTTAAAAATGGATATCTCCTTAAACAACTCTCAATATCATTAGCCAATGATTTTGCCAATGGAAAACTCATAATAAATCCAGCACCACCATAACCTTGATTAAAAGAGTCCCAAAAATTTGACAAAATACACTTACTTGAAGCTCCAAAATAGTAATACTTGTTATGGTCATATTTTCCAAGAACATCAACAATATTTTCCAAGAAAAATATCGAATCGTCGCCCCCCATAATCAACCATCTAACACCTTCATGTTCTTGTTCAAATATTTCCATGATACCATGTACCATTCTATCTTGAATTGGTGCAACATGTTGAGAATCTTGTACTAGTTTGGTTATATTTGTTGAAACTTTATAAGGGGGTGAAATTTTTTGACAATGGTAATAAACTTGCACTAGGGGACACATCAAGTAACAAGTACCCTCTTGTCACTTTTGGCATCCACCATGATTCAATGTAATTTTTTCTATGATCCCATGTTTTTTCAGAGCCAATTAAGCCAAAAACTAAATGGCTAAGATTTGTATCATTTGATGCAATCAAATGAAAAATTAATAATGAAGAATTTGGATCATTGAAGAGAAAAATTGAGACTAAGTAAAGAAGTAGACTTGAATATAGGAAAACTTTGCAAAATTTTTGTAACATATTTTTTTATTCTCCTTTGTTGAATTGTGAATGAAGAATCCACCTCAAATGAAGATTTTGTGATAATATATAGTTTTTTTTAATATAAAGATGAAAGCTTGGGATATGTATGAATTTTTAAGGATATGTATGTTGACTAGGGTGAGACTTTAGAAGGGAAAACATTTAATATATGATATATAATAGCATATAGCTATGAAAGGAAAAATAAAAGGACAAACAATTTTATTCCTTTTAGAGGTAAATAGAACAATTTAAGCATATGATGCATTAAGAATTTAAGAAATTTAGAGATTCATTTATTATTTTGTTCCTGATTTATTTTAATTATAGACATTTTTCATGCAAAGCATTTTATTATATTTTAAAAAAATGTGTTATAGTAAAGTGGTCATTTTCTTTATTACTTTTAAAAGATGTCTAAATCAATACTGAACAAGTAAAAATAAACTGACTAAATACTTGTGTCGAAAACTTTTCTTTTGAAGTTTTAATTTATGTTTTTTTTTTCAATTTTGGATAGAGATATTCATATGTCTAGGAAGGTCAACGAGTAAAATTCATTATTTGATTTACATTTTAACTCTTTTTAATCATGTATTTGATATTTGTATTGAGACGTCTAATTGAATTCATGTTGAATTATTCATTATCTTTTGTAACTTCATCTAGGTCATCTATAATAATAACATGCAGCGCGATCGTGATTAGAACGAAAAAATAAGAAATACAAAACTAAATTTGCTAATGAATTTCTCGCAGATGAAAAACTTGAAATTCTTATGAAAGTCAATTCAAAAAATAATTTTGGCCCAAAAGTATTGAATTTCAAATACCAAAATACTTTGCATATACCCTTTTTTTTTAGGGGGGTGGGGGAGGATTACCCATAGAATTTGCACAATAATATAGCACTACTTGTAAACATCTATGAGTAATATAATTTATAATTTGACTAAGCAATTTTCTCATTAGTAAAGCATTCCCTCAATTTAATCTTTGCCTTGTTTGAACCACTTGTGTGAATAATATCACAACATTCACGTCGATCCATCTGAAAAAAAGACAAAAAGAAAACAAATTGTTATTAAATTTTAATAATTATATAGAGTCTTGGCAAATTATGGTGAATTATAAATATAATTAAATGTAAAACACGTAAGAAATTGTAATCAAGTTCCAGTCCAAAGCTTTTAGGTGTGGAGTTTCTATATTTAGTTTATAGTGGTAAAATTCAGTGTATATATGAAAATAGTATAAATCCATATTTATATTTTACTTTAATCACAATATATATTAAATCATATGTATATTATAAAAAAAAAAAAAAAGAAACAATTACCTCAGTACGTTTTGCTCTAGGAGTGTAAACTTGAATCTTGTCGATGTAATTTGCTGGATAGTTGCCATCGATTGAACAAGTTGGTAGGCCCCGCGCCTCCGATCGAAAGTACGTTGTCCAGATTTCGTTTTTGTTCTTCATCTTCCCGATAGTTTTGAAGAAAAAAACGTGAGGAGTTTCACAGGAATCATTTACACGCGGCCGTGTATTAAACATATAATATGGAGGACTCTTAGGTTTTTTAACCCAAGTATGAAATGTTTGAATAGGTTTAATTAAATGACTTCTTGGCATAATTTTCTCATAAATATGAATCGAATATCCCCATGATACTGAAAATGTCCAATTACTAAGCCTATGGTGACATATTGTTTGTTGAACCAAACGAGATTGATCAAATTTTGCTGCTTTCATAAGGTGTCTTAGCGAGTTTGACCGATCCATTAAAGGAAAAATCGGCGCTATAGAATCAATATGGTGAAGTGATAACAATGGTGTTTTTGGATGTGAGGATAAAAATCCTGAAATATCACCACGCATATCGAGCTGCAAGAGAAAATTTGAGTATTATAAGTCAAACTAACAATTAAAAGAAATTAACAATATATGTTTAAGTTTCTATCAATAAGTAGAAACTATATGTTACAAAGAGTAGATGTTTGTAAATGCTATTTCCATAATAGAAAGAACTTGTCCAAAAAAGAAAAATAATAATAAACACTAGTGTAAAATATCTACATAATCATGTTACTTGTAAAATAATTACTAATAAGTTTTTCCTTATAAGAAATATGAACAAATTAGTAACCTGAAAAATAATAAATAACATAGTATAATAAGTTAATTATGTTGCTAACATAAAAATTTGTGTATATTGCTAATGTATATAAGCATACAAATTTCTTTTTGTTTGGGGCAAGACATGAAATTTTATTTATGTTATTGCTCAGACTTTTAAAAGATATCAATTAGTGTTTGTCAAATTTTTCAAAATTAGTATAGTTTTTGAAAAATTCAACTCACAATATTTTTGAAGAATTCAAACGAAACAGACGGAATAACACACCTTCACCAAACAAAATAAAAGGGAGAGATATATAGAAAATTGATTTTATCTGATGAAGACGTAAAATTTTATCTATGTTGCTACTCAGACTTTTAAAAGATATCAGTTAGTATGTGTCGAATCTTTCAAAATTAGTACAGTTTTTGGAAAATTCACTCACACCTATCAGGATATTGATTGACTTTTGATACGAATACAATAACATTTGTAGAAAGATCGAGCAACTTACGTGATGAAGACCTTTAAGAGGAGTAAAACCAAATCCAAGATCCACAATGCAAACCATAGTAATAAGATCAGCAGAATTTAAAAATGGATATCTCCTCAAACAATTCTCAATATCTTGAGCCAATGCTTTTGCCAATGGAAAACTCATAATAAATCCAGCACCTCCAAAACCTTGATCAAAAGAGAACCAAAAATTTGACAAAATATACTCACTTTGAGCCCCAAAATAGTAGTACTTGTTATGATCATATTTTGCAAGAACATCAATAATATTTTCCAAGAAAAACATCGAATCGTCGTCCCCCATAACCACCCATCTAACACCTTCATGTTCTTGATCAAAAAGCTCCTTAATACCATGTACCATCCTAGCTTGAATTGGTGCAACATGTTGTGTTTCTTGTACTAATTTGGTTATATTTTTTGAAACTTTATAAGGGGGTGAATTTTTGGACCATGGTAACAAAGTTGAATTAGGGTACACATCAAGAAATAAGTACCCTTTTGTCACATTTGGCCTCCACCATGATTCAATATAATTTTTCCTATGATGCCATGCATTTTGAGAACCAAGTAGGCCAAAAAGTAAATGACTAAGATTTGTGGGGTTTGATGAAATTGGTGGATTTATATTATTAGAACATTCTAATAACTCATAAGGTGATGGACAATTTGGATCTCTGAAAAGAAAAACTGAGGCTAAGTGAAGAAATAAACCAAAAGATAGGACAATTTTGCAAAGGGAAAACACAAGATACTTGTCAAATAAAGATACAAATGAAAATTCTGACATTTTTGAAGAACTCAACTCAAATGAATCAAAATGATAAATTTTTATGTGATAGTTTTATTTAATTGTTTTATTTATAGTAAGTTTCTTCTCAAGTTGACTAGATTGAGTACCCATAATTTAGAAGGAAAGATATTTGATATTTGAAATCTAGGTACAAAAGCCATTCTAGGAAAAATAATAATAAAATCAATATTCATTAGGTAAGTAAAATAATTTTAAACATATAATACATTAATTAAAAAAAAAAAATCTACATGTATTGTAGAGAAAATGCAAATAGTTATATGTAAATAATACAAGATTTGCAAATAGTAGCTTGTGTATATGGTAGGTAATGAGTAGGACTATGGTTGGACTTAAACATAATCAGTATAATTAATTATAAAATTTATGGTTAATTAGCTCATAGATAAAAAAGATCTTTTTATAATTACAAGACAAACAAGTAGTAGCTAGGAAAAAATGTTTATTGTGGTTAGACTTGCGAAAATAATCAAAATAGTTAGTTATAAAATTTATCGTTAATTAGCTCATAGATTTTAAAAGAAAAAATTATTAATTTATAGCTAATCTATTTTAAGGTTGATTAATTTGTAACCGCGCCAAAATTTCATTTTTAAAGTACAATCCTCTATAGTAAAAATTACAATCATTTTCAATGCTCGAACTCCAAATCTCTTAGAAATGGAGTGATGATGCAAATTTTCTTAGTTGTTATGGTAATTAAAAATTGGGAAAAGAGTCTGATATACCCCTCAACTTTGTCATTTAGAGCGGATATACCCCTCGTTATAAAAGTGGCTCATATATACCCCTACTTGTAAACAAATGGCCCACATATACTCTTTTTCTCTAACGGAAATAAAAAATAATAATTTTAATCTAAATTTTTATTATTTTTTTCTAAAAAATATAATTCAATATGAGTAAATTTAATCCTTGTCAAACATATTTTTTTTGACTTTTTTTTTGTTTTAATGACAAATTTATAATTATTATTTTGATAATCAAATTTGTTCATGTTTCACTATATTCTTGTAAAACTTATTATAGATGACCAAATTTTTTCTTCGAATACGAAATTAAATTACAATACACACAAAAAAATAGTTTTTTTTCTCTTTAAACTAAGGAACGAAAGAAAAAACAAAATAAGAATAAGAAACTCAAATAATTATAATAAAAGAAGTCAAAAAATAATTTATGTATGAAAAAAATTAAAATATACCTTGAACTTTGATAAAAGAATCATATATACCCCTAAATAATTTTTTGAAAAAAATTAGAAGTAACAAATATAAATTTAATTTTTTAATTTCCGTTAAATAAAGGGTATATGTGAGCCATTTTATAACGGCAGGGGTATATGTGA